>NW_027183488.1:0-631027 GCF_041296385.1 Aphelocoma coerulescens | reverse complement strand
ACCATTGTGGACCCAGGTGTTGCATGGGAAGGCAAGGAGCCATTGTGACACTTTGGGCTTCTTCCCTTGAGCTCTGCAGCTGGCTGTCCCAGCCCAGCGCACCATGTGCCACCTGCTCTCCTCAGGGCTCTGCCTGCACACAGCCCCTGGAGAAGTTTTCCTGTTTGGAAGGAAAGAATGGAAAAGCCGGAGCAGGTTTCCTAAACAACAAACCCCACTCAGGAGCCACAGCTCAGTACAGGCTGCCTGGAACGATTGTCCCCTTTCTACAAGGGTCAGTGTGAGCAGGAATGATCTCTGGGAGCAGAATTCTCGGAGTCTTTCCACTGAATTCTCTGTCCCTGTGTCTTGGGGTGACTTTATCGTGTGTATCCCCTATTGCTGCTCTATGCCCAGAAGTGAACTTTGTGCGTTTCTGTGCCTTTCAACTGAGCCTGAGAGGGGGGAGAGGAAAAAAAAGCCAGACAAACTTCTCAGAGCGTTTGTTCAAGGACACACATACACACTCCTCTGCATCTGCTTGCAGCAAGAGCAGAGGAAGCAACTTTGTTTCTTTTTAGCCAGTTTTCAGCTCCTTTTCTCTGGGGGGAGATGGAGAGTTGAACTTTGTTTTCCTGGACTTTGGGGGGTTTTTTCCCCTTCTCTTCTTGACTCTTTCAACATCAGAGCACATTGGGAGAATTTTCTCCCGAGGTGGGGGGCCCTGAATGTGGGCCCATGAGCCAGCTGCAAGGAGGAGGAGAGAGACTACACCTACGGAAGTGTTGGGGTTCCTCCCCCCTGCCATGAGGTCATGGGAGAGGGGACCCTGGGGTAGAGGCATGGCCTGGGCACGGGGTCTCCCTGCTCCCTGCTCACATGTGCCCTAATCCTGTTCAGCACTGCTTATTTTGTGTTGCCCTGTGCGAGGAGGGCCCTGGTTGTGCTGTGATTGCTCAGTTCTTTGGCAGTGCCCCGCCCATGTGGCTGGAGAAGAAAGAGCTCTGCAACTTCTCTCAAGAATCGCTCCCTGTTTCTTTGCACAGGCCTCGCTGTCTATGGATGTTTCAGGAGACCCCACCGAAACACGGAAGGACTCTCAAATTATCCCAGCTTTCTCTGCACAGCGAGAGCTTTTAATATTTAGCATTGCTATTTTTTTCCTGTGTGTTTGTTAAAAAAATAGTTTTTATCTCTTTCACTTTCTTCCCAGGAAAGTTCTTTTTTCCAAAAACCTGGTGGGGGAGGGCTGGGTGTAACCTGCCTTCTATCAGAGGATATTTTCCTCCACATTTGTCCAAACCGGCACAGCCTGTCCTTTCCTGGGTCTCTGTTGCAGATGGAAGCTGCTGGTGCCATTGTCAGCTTGAAGCACTCTTTTGATGCAAGCAGATGTTGCCAGGTGTGTTCAGCAGCTGTTGCTCAATGCTTATGCCAAGCTATTGTGTTCCTCATGGAACCAAGGAGCCATTGTGACACTGCAGGGGCTGATGGCATCAAGGAGGCAATTGTGACAGTACAGAACCTCCTAGAAACAAGGCTCCATTGTGACACCGTGGGGAATCATGGAATCAAGGAGCCCATTGTGACACGGCTGCATGGAACCAATGGTCCATGGTTACACTGCGGATTCAAGAAGAGCACGGTGACACCACGCAACATCATGGAACCATAGGTCCATTGTGACACAGCGGGGCCTCATGGAAACAAGGGGACCATTGTGGCAAAGCAGGGCCTAATGGAAGCATGGAGAGCATTGTGACACTAAGGAAACTCCTGGAACCAAGATGACCACTGGCACATAATGGAACCTCATGGAAGCAAGCCTCCACAATGACTTTGGAGGGCCTCAGGGACCACAGGACCCATTGTGACACAGCAGGACCTGGTGGAACCAAGGAGCCTTTGTGATACTCCAGATCCACATGGAAGCCAGGATGCACTGAGACACAGCGGGGCCTTGTTGGAACCAAAGACACCTCTGCAAAAAGCAGGCTAGCTCATAGAAGCAAGGAGTCCATTGTTACAACGTAAAAGCTATGGAACCAAGGGACCATTGTGACACTGCGGGGCCTCATGGAACCAATTGTCCATGATGACAATGCGGATCAAAGGAGACCATGGTGACACTGCGGAACCTGATGGAACCAAGGAGCCATTGTGACACAGTGGGGCCTCATGGAATCAAGGAGACCATTGTGACCCAGGTGTTGCATGTGAAGGCAAGGAGCCATTGTGACACTTTGGGCTTCTTCCCTTGAGCTCTGCAGCTGGCTGTCCCAGCCCAGCGCACCATGTGCCACCTGCTCTCCTCAGGGCTCTGCCTGCACACAGCCCCAGGAGAAGTTTTCCTGTTTGGAAGGAAAGAATGGAAAAGCCGGAGCAGGTTTCCTAAACAACAAACCCCACTCAGGAGCCACATGCTCAGTACAGGCTGCCTGGAACGATGTCCCCTTTCTACAAGGGTCAGTGTGAGCAGGAATGAATGATCTCTGGGAGCAGAATTCTCGGAGTCTTTCCACTGAATTCTCTGTCCCTGTGTCTTGGGGTGACTTTATCGTGTGTATCCCCTATTGCTGCTCTATGCCCAGAAGTGAACTTTGTGCGTTTCTGTGCCTTTCAACTGAGCCTGAGAGGGGGGAGAGGAAAAAAAAGCCAGACAAACTTCTCAGAGCGTTTGTTCAAGGACACACATACACACTCCTCTGCATCCTGCTTGCAGCAAGAGCAGAGGAAGCAACTTTGTTTCTTTTTTGCCAGTTTTCAGCTCCTTTTCTCTGGGAGGAGATGGAGAGTTGAACTTTGTTTTCCTGGGACTTCGGGGGTTTTTTTTCCCTTCTTCTCTTCTTGACTCTTTCAACATCAGAGCACATTGGGAGAATTTTCTCCCGAGGTGGGGGCCCTGAATGTGGGCCCATGAGCCAGCTGCAAGGAGGAGGAGAGAGACTACACCTACGGAAGTGTTGGGGTTCCTCCCCCCTGCCATGAGGTCATGGGAGAGGGGACCCTGGGGTAGAGGCATGGCCTGGGCACGGGGTCTCCCTGCTCCCTGCTCACATGTGCCCTAACCCTGTTCAGCACTGCTTATTTTGTGTTGCCCTGTGCGAGGAGGGCCCTGGTTGTGCTGTGATTGCTCAGTTCTTTGGCAGTGCCCCGCCCATGTGGCTGGAGAAGAAAGAGCTCTGCAACTTCTCTCAAGAATCACTCCCTGTTTCTTTGCACAGGCCTCGCTGTCTATGGATGTTTCAGGAGACCCCACCGAAACACGGAAGGACTCTCAAATTATCCCAGCTTTCTCTGCACAGCGAGAGCTTTTAATATTTAGCATTGCTATCCTTTTCCTGTGTGTTTGTTAAAAAAATAGTTTTTATCTCTTTCACTTTCTTCCCAGGAAAGTTCTTTTTTCCAAAAACCTGGTGGGGGAGGGCTGGGTGTAACCTGCCTTCTATCAGAGGATATTTTCCTCCACATTTGTCCAAACTGGCACAGCCTGTCCTTTCCTGGGTCTCTGTTGCAGATGGAAGCTGCTGGTGCCATTGTCAGCTTGAAGCCCTCTTTTGATGCAAGCAGATGTTGCCAGGTGTGTTCAGCAGCTGTTGCTCAATGCTTATGCCAAGCTATTGTGTTCCTCATGGAACCAAGGAGCCATTGTGACACTGCAGGGGCTGATGGCATCAAGGAGGCAATTGTGACAGTACAGAACCTCCTAGAAACAAGGCTCCATTGTGACACCGTGGGGAATCATGGAATCAAGGAGCCCATTGTGACACGGCTGCATGGAACCAATGGTCCATGGTTACACTGCGGATTCAAGAAGAGCACGGTGACACCACGCAACATCATGGAACCATAGGTCCATTGTGACACAGCGGGGCCTCATGGAAACAAGGGGACCATTGTGGCAAAGCAGGGCCTAATGGAAGCATGGAGAGCATTGTGACACTAAGGAAACTCCTGGAACCAAGATGACCACTGGCACATAATGGAACCTCATGGAAGCAAGCCTCCACAATGACTTTGGAGGGCCTCAGGGACCACAGGACCCATTGTGACACAGCAGGACCTGGTGGAACCAAGGAGCCTTTGTGATACTCCAGATCCACATGGAAGCCAGGGTGCACTGAGACACAGCGGGGCCTTGTTGGAACCAAAGACACCTCTGCAAAAAGCAGGCTAGCTCATAGAAGCAAGGAGTCCATTGTTACAACGTAAAAGCTATGGAAGCAAGGGACCATTGTGACACTGCGGGGCCTCATGGAACCAATTGTCCATGATGACAGTGCGGATCAAAGGAGACCATGGTGACACTGCGGAACCTGATGGAACCAAGGAGCCATTGTGACACAGTGGGGCCTCATGGAATCAAGGAGACCATTGTGACCCAGGTGTTGCATGGGAAGGCAAGGAGCCATTGTGACACTTTGGGCTTCTTCCCTTGAGCTCTGCAGCTGGCTGTCCCAGCCCAGCGCACCATGTGCCACCTGCTCTCCTCAGGGCTCTGCCTGCACACAGCCCCAGGAGAAGTTTTCCTGTTTGGAAGGAAAGAATGGAAAAGCCGGAGCAGGTTTCCTAAACAACAAACCCCACTCAGGAGCCACATGCTCAGTACAGGCTGCCTGGAACGATGTCCCCTTTCTACAAGGGTCAGTGTGAGCAGGAATGAATGATCTCTGGGAGCAGAATTCTCGGAGTCTTTCCACTGAATTCTCTGTCCCTGTGTCTTGGGGTGACTTTATTGTGTGTATCCCCTATTGCTGCTCTATGCCCAGAAGTGAACTTTGTGCATTTCTGTGCCTTTCAACTGAGCCTGAGAGGGGGGAGAGGAAAAAAAACCGGACAAACTTCTCAGAGCGTTTGTTCAAGGACACACATACACACTCCTCTGCATCCTGCTTGCAGCAAGAGCAGAGGAAGCAACTTTGTTTCTTTTTAGCCAGTTTTCAGCTCCTTTTCTCTGGGGGGAGATGGAGAGTTGAACTTTGTTTTCCTGGGACTTTGGGGGTTTTTTCCCCTTCTCTTCTTGACTCTTTCAACATCAGAGCACATTGGGAGAATTTTCTCCCGAGGTGGGGGCCCTGAATGTGGGCCCATGAGCCAGCTGCAAGGAGGAGGAGAGAGACTACACCTACGGAAGTGTTGGGGTTCCTCCCCCCTGCCATGAGGTCATGGGAGAGGGGACCCTGGGGTAGAGGCATGGCCTGGGCACGGGGTCTCCCTGCTCCCTGCTCACATGTGCCCTAATCCTGTTCAGCACTGCTTATTTTGTGTTGCCCTGTGCGAGGAGGGCCCTGGTTGTGCTGTGATTGCTCAGTTCTTTGGCAGTGCCCCGCCCATGTGGCTGGAGAAGAAAGAGCTCTGCAACTTCTCTCAAGAATGGCTCCCTGTTTCTTTGCACGGGCCTCGCTGTCTATGGATGTTTCAGGAGACCCCACCGAAACACGGAAGGACTCTCAAATTATCCCAGCTTTCTCTGCACAGCGAGAGCTTTTAATATTTAGCATTGCTATCCTTTTCCTGTGTGTTTGTTAAAAAAATAGTTTTTATCTCTTTCACTTTCTTCCCAGGAAAGTTCTTTTTTCCAAAAACCTGGTGGGGGAGGGCTGGGTGTAACCTGCCTTCTATCAGAGGATATTTTCCTCCACATTTGTCCAAACTGGCACAGCCTGTCCTTTCCTGGGTCTCTGTTGCAGATGGAAGCTGCTGGTGCCATTGTCAGCTTGAAGCCCTCTTTTGATGCAAGCAGATGTTGCCAGGTGTGTTCAGCAGCTGTTGCTCAATGCTTATGCCAAGCTATTGTGTTCCTCATGGAACCAAGGAGCCATTGTGACACTGCAGGGGCTGATGGCATCAAGGAGGCAATTGTGACAGTACAGAACCTCCTAGAAACAAGGCTCCATTGTGACACCGTGGGGAATCATGGAATCAAGGAGCCCATTGTGACACGGCTGCATGGAACCAATGGTCCATGGTTACACTGCGGATTCAAGAAGAGCACGGTGACACCACGCAACATCATGGAACCATAGGTCCATTGTGACACAGCGGGGCCTCATGGAAACAAGGGGACCATTGTGGCAAAGCAGGGCCTAATGGAAGCATGGAGAGCATTGTGACACTAAGGAAACTCCTGGAACCAAGATGACCACTGGCACATAATGGAACCTCATGGAAGCAAGCCTCCACAATGACTTTGGAGGGCCTCAGGGACCACAGGACCCATTGTGACACAGCAGGACCTGGTGGAACCAAGGAGCCTTTGTGATACTCCACATCCACATGGAAGCCAGGGTGCACTGAGACACAGCGGGGCCTTGTGGGAACCAAAGACACCTCTGCAAAAAGCAGGCTAGCTCATAGAAGCAAGGAGTCCATTGTTACAACGTAAAAGCTATGGAACCAAGGGACCATTGTGACACTGCGGGGCCTCATGGAACCAATTGTCCATGATGACAATGCGGATCAAAGGAGACCATGGTGGCACTGCGGAACCTGATGGAACCAAGGAGCCATTGTGACACAGTGGGGCCTCATGGAATCAAGGAGACCATTGTGACCCAGGTGTTGCATGGGAAGGCAAGGAGCCATTGTGACACTTTGGGCTTCTTCCCTTGAGCTCTGCAGCTGGCTGTCCCAGCCCAGCGCACCATGTGCCACCTGCTCTCCTCAGGGCTCTGCCTGCACACAGCCCCAGGAGAAGTTTTCCTGTTTGGAAGGAAAGAATGGAAAAGCCGGAGCAGGTTTCCTAAACAACAAACCCCACTCAGGAGCCACATGCTCAGTACAGGCTGCCTGGAACGATGTCCCCTTTCTACAAGGGTCAGTGTGAGCAGGAATGAATGATCTCTGGGAGCAGAATTCTCGGAGTCTTTCCACTGAATTCTCTGTCCCTGTGTCTTGGGGTGACTTTATTGTGTGTATCCCCTATTGCTGCTCTATGCCCAGAAGTGAACTTTGTGCATTTCTGTGCCTTTCAACTGAGCCTGAGAGGGGGGAGAGGAAAAAAAACCGGACAAACTTCTCAGAGCGTTTGTTCAAGGACACACATACACACTCCTCTGCATCCTGCTTGCAGCAAGAGCAGAGGAAGCAACTTTGTTTCTTTTTAGCCAGTTTTCAGCTCCTTTTCTCTGGGGGGAGATGGAGAGTTGAACTTTGTTTTCCTGGGACTTTGGGGGTTTTTTCCCCTTCTCTTCTTGACTCTTTCAACATCAGAGCACATTGGGAGAATTTTCTCCCGAGGTGGGGGCCCTGAATGTGGGCCCATGAGCCAGCTGCAAGGAGGAGGAGAGAGACTACACCTACGGAAGTGTTGGGGTTCCTCCCCCCTGCCATGAGGTCATGGGAGAGGGGACCCTGGGGTAGAGGCATGGCCTGGGCACGGGGTCTCCCTGCTCCCTGCTCACATGTGCCCTAATCCTGTTCAGCACTGCTTATTTTGTGTTGCCCTGTGCGAGGAGGGCCCTGGTTGTGCTGTGATTGCTCAGTTCTTTGGCAGTGCCCCGCCCATGTGGCTGGAGAAGAAAGAGCTCTGCAACTTCTCTCAAGAATGGCTCCCTGTTTCTTTGCACGGGCCTCGCTGTCTATGGATGTTTCAGGAGACCCCACCGAAACACGGAAGGACTCTCAAATTATCCCAGCTTTCTCTGCACAGCGAGAGCTTTTAATATTTAGCATTGCTATTTTTTTCCTGTGTGTTTGTTAAAAAAATAGTTTTTATCTCTTTCACTTTCTTCCCAGGAAAGTTCTTTTTTCCAAAAACCTGGTGGGGGAGGGCTGGGTGTAACCTGCCTTCTATCAGAGGATATTTTCCTCCACATTTGTCCAAACTGGCACAGCCTGTCCTTTCCTGGGTCTCTGTTGCAGATGGAAGCTGCTGGTGCCATTGTCAGCTTGAAGCCCTCTTTTGATGCAAGCAGATGTTGCCAGGTGTGTTCAGCAGCTGTTGCTCAATGCTTATGCCAAGCTATTGTGTTCCTCATGGAACCAAGGAGCCATTGTGACACTGCAGGGGCTGATGGCATCAAGGAGGCAATTGTGACAGTACAGAACCTCCTAGAAACAAGGCTCCATTGTGACACCGTGGGGAATCATGGAATCAAGGAGCCCATTGTGACACGGCTGCATGGAACCAATGGTCCATGGTTACACTGCGGATTCAAGAAGAGCACGGTGACACCACGCAACATCATGGAACCATAGGTCCATTGTGACACAGCGGGGCCTCATGGAAACAAGGGGACCATTGTGGCAAAGCAGGGCCTAATGGAAGCATGGAGAGCATTGTGACACTAAGGAAACTCCTGGAACCAAGATGACCACTGGCACATAATGGAACCTCATGGAAGCAAGCCTCCACAATGACTTTGGAGGGCCTCAGGGACCACAGGACCCATTGTGACACAGCAGGACCTGGTGGAACCAAGGAGCCTTTGTGATACTCCACATCCACATGGAAGCCAGGGTGCACTGAGACACAGCGGGGCCTTGTGGGAACCAAAGACACCTCTGCAAAAAGCAGGCTAGCTCATAGAAGCAAGGAGTCCATTGTTACAACGTAAAAGCTATGGAACCAAGGGACCATTGTGACACTGCGGGGCCTCATGGAACCAATTGTCCATGATGACAATGCGGATCAAAGGAGACCATGGTGGCACTGCGGAACCTGATGGAACCAAGGAGCCATTGTGACACAGTGGGGCCTCATGGAATCAAGGAGACCATTGTGACCCAGGTGTTGCATGGGAAGGCAAGGAGCCATTGTGACACTTTGGGCTTCTTCCCTTGAGCTCTGCAGCTGGCTGTCCCAGCCCAGCGCACCATGTGCCACCTGCTCTCCTCAGGGCTCTGCCTGCACACAGCCCCAGGAGAAGTTTTCCTGTTTGGAAGGAAAGAATGGAAAAGCCGGAGCAGGTTTCCTAAACAACAAACCCCACTCAGGAGCCACATGCTCAGTACAGGCTGCCTGGAACGATGTCCCCTTTCTACAAGGGTCAGTGTGAGCAGGAATGAATGATCTCTGGGAGCAGAATTCTCGGAGTCTTTCCACTGAATTCTCTGTCCCTGTGGCTTGGGGTGACTTTATTGTGTGTATCCCCTATTGCTGCTCTATGCCCAGAAGTGAACTTTGTGCATTTCTGTGCCTTTCAACTGAGCCTGAGAGGGGGGAGAGGAAAAAAAACCGGACAAACTTCTCAGAGCGTTTGTTCAAGGACACACATACACACTCCTCTGCATCCTGCTTGCAGCAAGAGCAGAGGAAGCAACTTTGTTTCTTTTTAGCCAGTTTTCAGCTCCTTTTCTCTGGGGGGAGATGGAGAGTTGAACTTTGTTTTCCTGGGACTTTGGGGGTTTTTTCCCCTTCTCTTCTTGACTCTTTCAACATCAGACCACATTGGGAGAATTTTCTCCCGAGGTGGGGGCCCTGAATGTGGGCCCATGAGCCAGCTGCAAGGAGGAGGAGAGAGACTACACCTACGGAAGTGTTGGGGTTCCTCCCCCCTGCCATGAGGTCATGGGAGAGGGGACCCTGGGGTAGAGGCATGGCCTGGGCACGGGGTCTCCCTGCTCCCTGCTCACATGTGCCCTAATCCTGTTCAGCACTGCTTATTTTGTGTTGCCCTGTGCCAGGAGGGCCCTGGTTGTGCTGTGATTGCTCAGTTCTTTGGCAGTGCCCCGCCCATGTGGCTGGAGAAGAAAGAGCTCTGCAACTTCTCTCAAGAATGGCTCCCTGTTTCTTTGCACGGGCCTCGCTGTCTATGGATGTTTCAGGAGACCCCACCGAAACACGGAAGGACTCTCAAATTATCCCAGCTTTCTCTGCACAGCGAGAGCTTTTAATATTTAGCATTGCTATCCTTTTCCTGTGTGTTTGTTAAAAAAATAGTTTTTATCTCTTTCACTTTCTTCCCAGGAAAGTTCTTTTTTCCAAAAACCTGGTGGGGGAGGGCTGGGTGTAACCTGCCTTCTATCAGAGGATATTTTCCTCCACATTTGTCCAAACTGGCACAGCCTGTCCTTTCCTGGGTCTCTGTTGCAGATGGAAGCTGCTGGTGCCATTGTCAGCTTGAAGCCCTCTTTTGATGCAAGCAGATGTTGCCAGGTGTGTTCAGCAGCTGTTGCTCAATGCTTATGCCAAGCTATTGTGTTCCTCATGGAACCAAGGAGCCATTGTGACACTGCAGGGGCTGATGGCATCAAGGAGGCAATTGTGACAGTACAGAACCTCCTAGAAACAAGGCTCCATTGTGACACCGTGGGGAATCATGGAATCAAGGAGCCCATTGTGACACGGCTGCATGGAACCAATGGTCCATGGTTACACTGCGGATTCAAGAAGAGCACGGTGACACCACGCAACATCATGGAACCATAGGTCCATTGTGACACAGCGGGGCCTCATGGAAACAAGGGGACCATTGTGGCAAAGCAGGGCCTAATGGAAGCATGGAGAGCATTGTGACACTAAGGAAACTCCTGGAACCAAGATGACCACTGGCACATAATGGAACCTCATGGAAGCAAGCCTCCACAATGACTTTGGAGGGCCTCAGGGACCACAGGACCCATTGTGACACAGCAGGACCTGGTGGAACCAAGGAGCCTTTGTGATACTCCACATCCACATGGAAGCCAGGGTGCACTGAGACACAGCGGGGCCTTGTGGGAACCAAAGACACCTCTGCAAAAAGCAGGCTAGCTCATAGAAGCAAGGAGTCCATTGTTACAACGTAAAAGCTATGGAACCAAGGGACCATTGTGACACTGCGGGGCCTCATGGAACCAATTGTCCATGATGACAATGCGGATCAAAGGAGACCATGGTGGCACTGCGGAACCTGATGGAACCAAGGAGCCATTGTGACACAGTGGGGCCTCATGGAATCAAGGAGACCATTGTGACCCAGGTGTTGCATGGGAAGGCAAGGAGCCATTGTGACACTTTGGGCTTCTTCCCTTGAGCTCTGCAGCTGGCTGTCCCAGCCCAGCGCACCATGTGCCACCTGCTCTCCTCAGGGCTCTGCCTGCACACAGCCCCAGGAGAAGTTTTCCTGTTTGGAAGGAAAGAATGGAAAAGCCGGAGCAGGTTTCCTAAACAACAAACCCCACTCAGGAGCCACATGCTCAGTACAGGCTGCCTGGAACGATGTCCCCTTTCTACAAGGGTCAGTGTGAGCAGGAATGAATGATCTCTGGGAGCAGAATTCTCGGAGTCTTTCCACTGAATTCTCTGTCCCTGTGTCTTGGGGTGACTTTATTGTGTGTATCCCCTATTGCTGCTCTATGCCCAGAAGTGAACTTTGTGCATTTCTGTGCCTTTCAACTGAGCCTGAGAGGGGGGAGAGGAAAAAAAACCGGACAAACTTCTCAGAGCGTTTGTTCAAGGACACACATACACACTCCTCTGCATCCTGCTTGCAGCAAGAGCAGAGGAAGCAACTTTGTTTCTTTTTAGCCAGTTTTCAGCTCCTTTTCTCTGGGGGGAGATGGAGAGTTGAACTTTGTTTTCCTGGGACTTTGGGGGTTTTTTCCCCTTCTCTTCTTGACTCTTTCAACATCAGAGCACATTGGGAGAATTTTCTCCCGAGGTGGGGGCCCTGAATGTGGGCCCATGAGCCAGCTGCAAGGAGGAGGAGAGAGACTACACCTACGGAAGTGTTGGGGTTCCTCCCCCCTGCCATGAGGTCATGGGAGAGGGGACCCTGGGGTAGAGGCATGGCCTGGGCACGGGGTCTCCCTGCTCCCTGCTCACATGTGCCCTAATCCTGTTCAGCACTGCTTATTTTGTGTTGCCCTGTGCGAGGAGGGCCCTGGTTGTGCTGTGATTGCTCAGTTCTTTGGCAGTGCCCCGCCCATGTGGCTGGAGAAGAAAGAGCTCTGCAACTTCTCTCAAGAATGGCTCCCTGTTTCTTTGCACGGGCCTCGCTGTCTATGGATGTTTCAGGAGACCCCACCGAAACACGGAAGGACTCTCAAATTATCCCAGCTTTCTCTGCACAGCGAGAGCTTTTAATATTTAGCATTGCTATTTTTTTCCTGTGTGTTTGTTAAAAAAATAGTTTTTATCTCTTTCACTTTCTTCCCAGGAAAGTTCTTTTTTCCAAAAACCTGGTGGGGGAGGGCTGGGTGTAACCTGCCTTCTATCAGAGGATATTTTCCTCCACATTTGTCCAAACTGGCACAGCCTGTCCTTTCCTGGGTCTCTGTTGCAGATGGAAGCTGCTGGTGCCATTGTCAGCTTGAAGCCCTCTTTTGATGCAAGCAGATGTTGCCAGGTGTGTTCAGCAGCTGTTGCTCAATGCTTATGCCAAGCTATTGTGTTCCTCATGGAACCAAGGAGCCATTGTGACACTGCAGGGGCTGATGGCATCAAGGAGGCAATTGTGACAGTACAGAACCTCCTAGAAACAAGGCTCCATTGTGACACCGTGGGGAATCATGGAATCAAGGAGCCCATTGTGACACGGCTGCATGGAACCAATGGTCCATGGTTACACTGCGGATTCAAGAAGAGCACGGTGACACCACGCAACATCATGGAACCATAGGTCCATTGTGACACAGCGGGGCCTCATGGAAACAAGGGGACCATTGTGGCAAAGCAGGGCCTAATGGAAGCATGGAGAGCATTGTGACACTAAGGAAACTCCTGGAACCAAGATGACCACTGGCACATAATGGAACCTCATGGAAGCAAGCCTCCACAATGACTTTGGAGGGCCTCAGGGACCACAGGACCCATTGTGACACAGCAGGACCTGGTGGAACCAAGGAGCCTTTGTGATACTCCACATCCACATGGAAGCCAGGGTGCACTGAGACACAGCGGGGCCTTGTGGGAACCAAAGACACCTCTGCAAAAAGCAGGCTAGCTCATAGAAGCAAGGAGTCCATTGTTACAACGTAAAAGCTATGGAACCAAGGGACCATTGTGACACTGCGGGGCCTCATGGAACCAATTGTCCATGATGACAATGCGGATCAAAGGAGACCATGGTGGCACTGCGGAACCTGATGGAACCAAGGAGCCATTGTGACACAGTGGGGCCTCATGGAATCAAGGAGACCATTGTGACCCAGGTGTTGCATGGGAAGGCAAGGAGCCATTGTGACACTTTGGGCTTCTTCCCTTGAGCTCTGCAGCTGGCTGTCCCAGCCCAGCGCACCATGTGCCACCTGCTCTCCTCAGGGCTCTGCCTGCACACAGCCCCAGGAGAAGTTTTCCTGTTTGGAAGGAAAGAATGGAAAAGCCGGAGCAGGTTTCCTAAACAACAAACCCCACTCAGGAGCCACATGCTCAGTACAGGCTGCCTGGAACGATGTCCCCTTTCTACAAGGGTCAGTGTGAGCAGGAATGAATGATCTCTGGGAGCAGAATTCTCGGAGTCTTTCCACTGAATTCTCTGTCCCTGTGGCTTGGGGTGACTTTATTGTGTGTATCCCCTATTGCTGCTCTATGCCCAGAAGTGAACTTTGTGCATTTCTGTGCCTTTCAACTGAGCCTGAGAGGGGGGAGAGGAAAAAAAACCGGACAAACTTCTCAGAGCGTTTGTTCAAGGACACACATACACACTCCTCTGCATCCTGCTTGCAGCAAGAGCAGAGGAAGCAACTTTGTTTCTTTTTAGCCAGTTTTCAGCTCCTTTTCTCTGGGGGGAGATGGAGAGTTGAACTTTGTTTTCCTGGGACTTTGGGGGTTTTTTCCCCTTCTCTTCTTGACTCTTTCAACATCAGAGCACATTGGGAGAATTTTCTCCCGAGGTGGGGGCCCTGAATGTGGGCCCATGAGCCAGCTGCAAGGAGGAGGAGAGAGACTACACCTACGGAAGTGTTGGGGTTCCTCCCCCCTGCCATGAGGTCATGGGAGAGGGGACCCTGGGGTAGAGGCATGGCCTGGGCACGGGGTCTCCCTGCTCCCTGCTCACATGTGCCCTAATCCTGTTCAGCACTGCTTATTTTGTGTTGCCCTGTGCCAGGAGGGCCCTGGTTGTGCTGTGATTGCTCAGTTCTTTGGCAGTGCCCCGCCCATGTGGCTGGAGAAGAAAGAGCTCTGCAACTTCTCTCAAGAATGGCTCCCTGTTTCTTTGCACGGGCCTCGCTGTCTATGGATGTTTCAGGAGACCCCACCGAAACACGGAAGGACTCTCAAATTATCCCAGCTTTCTCTGCACAGCGAGAGCTTTTAATATTTAGCATTGCTATTTTTTTCCTGTGTGTTTGTTAAAAAAATAGTTTTTATCTCTTTCACTTTCTTCCCAGGAAAGTTCTTTTTTCCAAAAACCTGGTGGGGGAGGGCTGGGTGTAACCTGCCTTCTATCAGAGGATATTTTCCTCCACATTTGTCCAAACTGGCACAGCCTGTCCTTTCCTGGGTCTCTGTTGCAGATGGAAGCTGCTGGTGCCATTGTCAGCTTGAAGCCCTCTTTTGATGCAAGCAGATGTTGCCAGGTGTGTTCAGCAGCTGTTGCTCAATGCTTATGCCAAGCTATTGTGTTCCTCATGGAACCAAGGAGCCATTGTGACACTGCAGGGGCTGATGGCATCAAGGAGGCAATTGTGACAGTACAGAACCTCCTAGAAACAAGGCTCCATTGTGACACCGTGGGGAATCATGGAATCAAGGAGCCCATTGTGACACGGCTGCATGGAACCAATGGTCCATGGTTACACTGCGGATTCAAGAAGAGCACGGTGACACCACGCAACATCATGGAACCATAGGTCCATTGTGACACAGCGGGGCCTCATGGAAACAAGGGGACCATTGTGGCAAAGCAGGGCCTAATGGAAGCATGGAGAGCATTGTGACACTAAGGAAACTCCTGGAACCAAGATGACCACTGGCACATAATGGAACCTCATGGAAGCAAGCCTCCACAATGACTTTGGAGGGCCTCAGGGACCACAGGACCCATTGTGACACAGCAGGACCTGGTGGAACCAAGGAGCCTTTGTGATACTCCACATCCACATGGAAGCCAGGGTGCACTGAGACACAGCGGGGCCTTGTGGGAACCAAAGACACCTCTGCAAAAAGCAGGCTAGCTCATAGAAGCAAGGAGTCCATTGTTACAACGTAAAAGCTATGGAACCAAGGGACCATTGTGACACTGCGGGGCCTCATGGAACCAATTGTCCATGATGACAATGCGGATCAAAGGAGACCATGGTGGCACTGCGGAACCTGATGGAACCAAGGAGCCATTGTGACACAGTGGGGCCTCATGGAATCAAGGAGACCATTGTGACCCAGGTGTTGCATGGGAAGGCAAGGAGCCATTGTGACACTTGGGGCTTCTTCCCTTGAGCTCTGCAGCTGGCTGTCCCAGCCCAGCGCACCATGTGCCACCTGCTCTCCTCAGGGCTCTGCCTGCACACAGCCCCAGGAGAAGTTTTCCTGTTTGGAAGGAAAGAATGGAAAAGCCGGAGCAGGTTTCCTAAACAACAAACCCCACTCAGGAGCCACATGCTCAGTACAGGCTGCCTGGAACGATGTCCCCTTTCTACAAGGGTCAGTGTGAGCAGGAATGAATGATCTCTGGGAGCAGAATTCTCGGAGTCTTTCCACTGAATTCTCTGTCCCTGTGGCTTGGGGTGACTTTATTGTGTGTATCCCCTATTGCTGCTCTATGCCCAGAAGTGAACTTTGTGCATTTCTGTGCCTTTCAACTGAGCCTGAGAGGGGGGAGAGGAAAAAAAAGCCAGACAAACTTCTCAGAGCGTTTGTTCAAGGACACACATACACACTCCTCTGCATCCTGCTTGCAGCAAGAGCAGAGGAAGCAACTTTGTTTCTTTTTAGCCAGTTTTCAGCTCCTTTTCTCTGGGGGGAGATGGAGAGTTGAACTTTGTTTTCCTGGGACTTCGGGGGTTTTTTTTCCCTTCTTCTCTTCTTGACTCTTTCAACATCAGAGCACATTGGGAGAATTTTCTCCCGAGGTGGGGGCCCTGAATGTGGGCCCATGAGCCAGCTGCAAGGAGGAGGAGAGAGACTGCACCTACGGAAGTGTTGGGGTTCCTCCCCCCTGCCATGAGGTCATGGGAGAGGGGACCCTGGGGTAGAGGCATGGCCTGGGCACGGGGGGTCTCCCTGCTCCCTGCTCACATGTGCCCTAATCCTGTTCAGCACTGCTTATTTTGTGTTGCCCTGTGCCAGGAGGGCCCTGGTTGTGCCGTGATTGCTCAGTTCTTTGGCAGTGCCCCGCCCATGTGGCTGGAGAAGAAAGAGCTCTGCAACTTCTCTCAAGAATCGCTCCCTGTTTCTTTGCACGGGCCTCGCTGTCTATGGATGTTTCAGGAGACCCCACCGAAACACAGAAGGACTCTCAAATTATCCCAGCTTTCTCTGCACAGCGAGAGCTTTTAATATTTAGCATTGTTATCCTTTTCCTGTGTGTTTGTTAAAAAAGTAGTTTTTATCTCTTTCACTTTCTTCCCAGGAAAATTATTTTTTCCCGAAGCTGGTGGGGGAGGGCTGGGTGTAACCTGCCTTCTATCAGAGGATATTTTCCTCCACATTTGTCCAAACCGGCACAGCCTGTCCTTTCCTTGGTCTCTGTTGCAGATGGAAGCTGCTGGTGCCATTGTCAGCTTGAAGCCCTCTTTTGATGCAAGCAGATGTTGCCAGGTGTGTTCAGCAGCTGTTGCTCAATGCTTATGCCAAGCTATTGTGTTCCTCATGGAACCAAGGAGCCATTGTGACACTGCAGGGGCTGATGGCATCAAGGAGGCAATTGTGACAGTACAGAACCTCCTAGAAACAAGGCTCCATTGTGACACCGTGGGGAATCATGGAATCAAGGAGCCCATTGTGACACGGCTGCATGGAACCAATGGTCCATGGTTACACGGCGGATTCAAGAAGAGCACGGTGACACCACGCAACATCATGGAACCATAGGTCCATTGTGACACAGCGGGGCCTCATGGAAACAAGGGGACCATTGTGGCAAAGCAGGGCCTAATGGAAGCATGGAGAGCATTGTGACACTAAGGAAACTCCTGGAACCAAGATGACCACTGGCACATAATGGAACCTCATGGAAGCAAGCCTCCACAATGACTTTGGAGGGCCTCAGGGACCACAGGACCCATTGTGACACAGCAGGACCTGGTGGAACCAAGGAGCCTTTGTGATACTCCACATCCACATGGAAGCCAGGGTGCACTGAGACACAGCGGGGCCTTGTGGGAACCAAAGACACCTCTGCAAAAAGCAGGCTAGCTCATAGAAGCAAGGAGTCCATTGTTACAACGTAAAAGCTATGGAAGCAAGGGACCATTGTGACACTGCGGGGCCTCATGGAACCAATTGTCCATGATGACAGTGCGGATCAAAGGAGACCATGGTGACACTGCGGAACCTGATGGAACCAAGGAGCCATTGTGACACAGTGGGGCCTCATGGAATCAAGGAGACCATTGTGACCCAGGTGTTGCATGGGAAGGCAAGGAGCCATTGTGACACTTTGGGCTTCTTCCCTTGAGCTCTGCAGCTGGCTGTCCCAGCCCAGCGCACCATGTGCCACCTGCTCTCCTCAGGGCTCTGCCTGCACACAGCCCCAGGAGAAGTTTTCCTGTTTGGAAGGAAAGAATGGAAAAGCCGGAGCAGGTTTCCTAAACAACAAACGCCACTCAGGAGCCACATGCTCAGTACAGGCTGCCTGGAACGATGTCCCCTTTCTACAAGGGTCAGTGTGAGCAGGAATGAATGATCTCTGGGAGCAGAATTCTCGGAGTCTTTCCACTGAATTCTCTGTCCCTGTGTCTTGGGGTGACTTTATTGTGTGTATCCCCTATTGCTGCTCTATGCCCAGAAGTGAACTTTGTGCATTTCTGTGCCTTTCAACTGAGCCTGAGAGGGGGGAGAGGAAAAAAAACCGGACAAACTTCTCAGAGCGTTTGTTCAAGGACACACATACACACTCCTCTGCATCCTGCTTGCAGCAAGAGCAGAGGAAGCAACTTTGTTTCTTTTTAGCCAGTTTTCAGCTCCTTTTCTCTGGGGGGAGATGGAGAGTTGAACTTTGTTTTCCTGGGACTTTGGGGGTTTTTTCCCCTTCTCTTCTTGACTCTTTCAACATCAGAGCACATTGGGAGAATTTTCTCCCGAGGTGGGGGCCCTGAATGTGGGCCCATGAGCCAGCTGCAAGGAGGAGGAGAGAGACTACACCTACGGAAGTGTTGGGGTTCCTCCCCCCTGCCATGAGGTCATGGGAGAGGGGACCCTGGGGTAGAGGCATGGCCTGGGCACGGGGTCTCCCTGCTCCCTGCTCACATGTGCCCTAATCCTGTTCAGCACTGCTTATTTTGTGTTGCCCTGTGCGAGGAGGGCCCTGGTTGTGCTGTGATTGCTCAGTTCTTTGGCAGTGCCCCGCCCATGTGGCTGGAGAAGAAAGAGCTCTGAAACTTCTCTCAAGAATCGCTCCCTGTTTCTTTGCACGGGCCTCGCTGTCTATGGATGTTTCAGGAGACCCCACCGAAACACGGAAGGACTCTCAAATTATCCCAGCTTTCTCTGCACAGCGAGACTTTTAATATTTAGCATTGCTATCCTTTTCCTGTGTGTTTGTTAAAAAAATAGTTTTTATCTCTTTCACTTTCTTCCCAGGAAAGTTCTTTTTTCCAAAAACCTGGTGGGGGAGGGCTGGGTGTAACCTGCCTTCTATCAGAGGATATTTTCCTCCACATTTGTCCAAACCGGCACAGCCTGTCCTTTCCTGGGTCTCTGTTGCAGATGGAAGCTGCTGGTGCCATTGTCAGCTTGAAGCACTCTTTTGATGCAAGCAGATGTTGCCAGGTGTGTTCAGCAGCTGTTGCTCAATGCTTATGCCAAGCTATTGTGTTCCTCATGGAACCAAGGAGCCATTGTGACACTGCAGGGGCTGATGGCATCAAGGAGGCAATTGTGACAGTACAGAACCTCCTAGAAACAAGGCTCCATTGTGACACCGTGGGGAATCATGGAATCAAGGAGCCCATTGTGACACGGCTGCATGGAACCAATGGTCCATGGTTACACTGCGGATTCAAGAAGAGCACGGTGACACCACGCAACATCATGGAACCATAGGTCCATTGTGACACAGCGGGGCCTCATGGAAACAAGGGGACCATTGTGGCAAAGCAGGGCCTAATGGAAGCATGGAGAGCATTGTGACACTAAGGAAACTCCTGGAACCAAGATGACCACTGGCACATAATGGAACCTCATGGAAGCAAGCCTCCACAATGACTTTGGAGGGCCTCAGGGACCACAGGACCCATTGTGACACAGCAGGACCTGGTGGAACCAAGGAGCCTTTGTGATACTCCACATCCACATGGAAGCCAGGGTGCACTGAGACACAGCGGGGCCTTGTTGGAACCAAAGACACCTCTGCAAAAAGCAGGCTAGCTCATAGAAGCAAGGAGTCCATTGTTACAACGTAAAAGCTATGGAACCAAGGGACCATTGTGACACTGCGGGGCCTCATGGAACCAATTGTCCATGATGACAATGCGGATCAAAGGAGACCATGGTGACACTGCGGAACCTGATGGAACCAAGGAGCCATTGTGACACAGTGGGGCCTCATGGAATCAAGGAGACCATTGTGACCCAGGTGTTGCATGGGAAGGCAAGGAGCCATTGTGACACTTTGGGCTTCTTCCCTTGAGCTCTGCAGCTGGCTGTCCCAGCCCAGCGCACCATGTGCCACCTGCTCTCCTCAGGGCTCTGCCTGCACACAGCCCCAGGAGAAGTTTTCCTGTTTGGAAGGAAAGAATGGAAAAGCCGGAGCAGGTTTCCTAAACAACAAACCCCACTCAGGAGCCACATGCTCAGTACAGGCTGCCTGGAACGATGTCCCCTTTCTACAAGGGTCAGTGTGAGCAGGAATGAATGATCTCTGGGAGCAGAATTCTCGGAGTCTTTCCACTGAATTCTCTGTCCCTGTGGCTTGGGGTGACTTTATCGTGTGTATCCCCTATTGCTGCTCTATGCCCAGAAGTGAACTTTGTGCATTTCTGTGCCTTTCAACTGAGCCTGAGAGGGGGGAGAGGAAAAAAAACCGGACAAACTTCTCAGAGCGTTTGTTCAAGGACACACATACACACTCCTCTGCATCCTGCTTGCAGCAAGAGCAGAGGAAGCAACTTTGTTTCTTTTTAGCCAGTTTTCAGCTCCTTTTCTCTGGGGGGAGATGGAGAGTTGAACTTTGTTTTCCTGGGACTTCGGGGGTTTTTTCCCCTTCTCTTCTTGACTCTTTCAACATCAGAGCACATTGGGAGAATTTTCTCCCGAGGTGGGGGCCCTGAATGTGGGCCCATGAGCCAGCTGCAAGGAGGAGGAGAGAGACTGCACCTACGGAAGTGTTGGGGTTCCTCCCCCCTGCCATGAGGTCATGGGAGAGGGGACCCTGGGGTAGAGGCATGGCCTGGGCACGGGGGTCTCCCTGCTCCCTGCTCACATGTGCCCTAACCCTGTTCAGCACTGCTTATTTTGTGTTGCCCTGTGCGAGGAGGGCCCTGGTTGTGCTGTGATTGCTCAGTTCTTTGGCAGTGCCCCGCCCATGTGGCTGGAGAAGAAAGAGCTCTGAAACTTCTCTCAAGAATCGCTCCCTGTTTCTTTGCACGGGCCTCGCTGTCTATGGATGTTTCAGGAGACCCCACCGAAACACGGAAGGACTCTCAAATTATCCCAGCTTTCTCTGCACAGCGAGAGCTTTTAATATTTAGCATTGCTATCCTTTTCCTGTGTGTTTGTTAAAAAAATAGTTTTTATCTCTTTCACTTTCTTCCCAGGAAAGTTCTTTTTTCCAAAAACCTGGTGGGGGAGGGCTGGGTGTAACCTGCCTTCTATCAGAGGATATTTTCCTCCACATTTGTCCAAACCGGCACAGCCTGTCCTTTCCTGGGTCTCTGTTGCAGATGGAAGCTGCTGGTGCCATTGTCAGCTTGAAGCCCTCTTTTGATGCAAGCAGATGTTGCCAGGTGTGTTCAGCAGCTGTTGCTCAATGCTTATGCCAAGCTATTGTGTTCCTCATGGAACCAAGGAGCCATTGTGACACTGCAGGGGCTGATGGCATCAAGGAGGCAATTGTGACAGTACAGAACCTCCTAGAAACAAGGCTCCATTGTGACACCGTGGGGAATCATGGAATCAAGGAGCCCATTGTGACACGGCTGCATGGAACCAATGGTCCATGGTTACACTGCGGATTCAAGAAGAGCACGGTGACACCACGCAACATCATGGAACCATAGGTCCATTGTGACACAGCGGGGCCTCATGGAAACAAGGGGACCATTGTGGCAAAGCAGGGCCTAATGGAAGCATGGAGAGCATTGTGACACTAAGGAAACTCCTGGAACCAAGATGACCACTGGCACATAATGGAACCTCATGGAAGCAAGCCTCCACAATGACTTTGGAGGGCCTCAGGGACCACAGGACCCATTGTGACACAGCAGGACCTGGTGGAACCAAGGAGCCTTTGTGATACTCCAGATCCACATGGAAGCCAGGGTGCACTGAGACACAGCGGGGCCTTGTGGGAACCAAAGACACCTCTGCAAAAAGCAGGCTAGCTCATAGAAGCAAGGAGTCCATTGTTACAACGTAAAAGCTATGGAAGCAAGGGACCATTGTGACACTGCGGGGCCTCATGGAACCAATTGTCCATGATGACAGTGCGGATCAAAGGAGACCATGGTGACACTGCGGAACCTGATGGAACCAAGGAGCCATTGTGACACAGTGGGGCCTCATGGAATCAAGGAGACCATTGTGACCCAGGTGTTGCATGGGAAGGCAAGGAGCCATTGTGACACTTTGGGCTTCTTCCCTTGAGCTCTGCAGCTGGCTGTCCCAGCCCAGCGCACCATGTGCCACCTGCTCTCCTCAGGGCTCTGCCTGCACACAGCCCCAGGAGAAGTTTTCCTGTTTGGAAGGAAAGAATGGAAAAGCCGGAGCAGGTTTCCTAAACAACAAACCCCACTCAGGAGCCACATGCTCAGTACAGGCTGCCTGGAACGATGTCCCCTTTCTACAAGGGTCAGTGTGAGCAGGAATGAATGATCTCTGGGAGCAGAATTCTCGGAGTCTTTCCACTGAATTCTCTGTCCCTGTGTCTTGGGGTGACTTTATTGTGTGTATCCCCTATTGCTGCTCTATGCCCAGAAGTGAACTTTGTGCATTTCTGTGCCTTTCAACTGAGCCTGAGAGGGGGGAGAGGAAAAAAAAGCCAGACAAACTTCTCAGAGCGTTTGTTCAAGGACACACATACACACTCCTCTGCATCCTGCTTGCAGCAAGAGCAGAGGAAGCAACTTTGTTTCTTTTTAGCCAGTTTTCAGCTCCTTTTCTCTGGGGGGAGATGGAGAGTTGAACTTTGTTTTCCTGGGACTTTGGGGGTTTTTTCCCCTTCTCTTCTTGACTCTTTCAACATCAGAGCACATTGGGAGAATTTTCTCCCGAGGTGGGGGCCCTGAATGTGGGCCCATGAGCCAGCTGCAAGGAGGAGGAGAGAGACTACACCTACGGAAGTGTTGGGGTTCCTCCCCCCTGCCATGAGGTCATGGGAGAGGGGACCCTGGGGTAGAGGCATGGCCTGGGCACGGGGTCTCCCTGCTCCCTGCTCACATGTGCCCTAATCCTGTTCAGCACTGCTTATTTTGTGTTGCCCTGTGCGAGGAGGGCCCTGGTTGTGCTGTGATTGCTCAGTTCTTTGGCAGTGCCCCGCCCATGTGGCTGGAGAAGAAAGAGCTCTGAAACTTCTCTCAAGAATCGCTCCCTGTTTCTTTGCACGGGCCTCGCTGTCTATGGATGTTTCAGGAGACCCCACCGAAACACGGAAGGACTCTCAAATTATCCCAGCTTTCTCTGCACAGCGAGAGCTTTTAATATTTAGCATTGCTATCCTTTTCCTGTGTGTTTGTTAAAAAAATAGTTTTTATCTCTTTCACTTTCTTCCCAGGAAAGTTCTTTTTTCCAAAAACCTGGTGGGGGAGGGCTGGGTGTAACCTGCCTTCTATCAGAGGATATTTTCCTCCACATTTGTCCAAACCGGCACAGCCTGTCCTTTCCTGGGTCTCTGTTGCAGATGGAAGCTGCTGGTGCCATTGTCAGCTTGAAGCCCTCTTTTGATGCAAGCAGATGTTGCCAGGTGTGTTCAGCAGCTGTTGCTCAATGCTTATGCCAAGCTATTGTGTTCCTCATGGAACCAAGGAGCCATTGTGACACTGCAGGGGCTGATGGCATCAAGGAGGCAATTGTGACAGTACAGAACCTCCTAGAAACAAGGCTCCATTGTGACACCGTGGGGAATCATGGAATCAAGGAGCCCATTGTGACACGGCTGCATGGAACCAATGGTCCATGGTTACACTGCGGATTCAAGAAGAGCACGGTGACACCACGCAACATCATGGAACCATAGGTCCATTGTGACACAGCGGGGCCTCATGGAAACAAGGGGACCATTGTGGCAAAGCAGGGCCTAATGGAAGCATGGAGAGCATTGTGACACTAAGGAAACTCCTGGAACCAAGATGACCACTGGCACATAATGGAACCTCATGGAAGCAAGCCTCCACAATGACTTTGGAGGGCCTCAGGGACCACAGGACCCATTGTGACACAGCAGGACCTGGTGGAACCAAGGAGCCTTTGTGATACTCCAGATCCACATGGAAGCCAGGGTGCACTGAGACACAGCGGGGCCTTGTGGGAACCAAAGACACCTCTGCAAAAAGCAGGCTAGCTCATAGAAGCAAGGAGTCCATTGTTACAACGTAAAAGCTATGGAAGCAAGGGACCATTGTGACACTGCGGGGCCTCATGGAACCAATTGTCCATGATGACAGTGCGGATCAAAGGAGACCATGGTGACACTGCGGAACCTGATGGAACCAAGGAGCCATTGTGACACAGTGGGGCCTCATGGAATCAAGGAGACCATTGTGACCCAGGTGTTGCATGGGAAGGCAAGGAGCCATTGTGACACTTTGGGCTTCTTCCCTTGAGCTCTGCAGCTGGCTGTCCCAGCCCAGCGCACCATGTGCCACCTGCTCTCCTCAGGGCTCTGCCTGCACACAGCCCCAGGAGAAGTTTTCCTGTTTGGAAGGAAAGAATGGAAAAGCCTGAGCAGGTTTCCTAAACAACAAACCCCACTCAGGAGCCACATGCTCAGTACAGGCTGCCTGGAACGATGTCCCCTTTCTACAAGGGTCAGTGTGAGCAGGAATGAATGATCTCTGGGAGCAGAATTCTCGGAGTCTTTCCACTGAATTCTCTGTCCCTGTGTCTTGGGGTGACTTTATTGTGTGTATCCCCTATTGCTGCTCTATGCCCAGAAGTGAACTTTGTGCATTTCTGTGCCTTTCAACTGAGCCTGAGAGGGGGGAGAGGAAAAAAAAGCCAGACAAACTTCTCAGAGCGTTTGTTCAAGGACACACATACACACTCCTCTGCATCCTGCTTGCAGCAAGAGCAGAGGAAGCAACTTTGTTTCTTTTTAGCCAGTTTTCAGCTCCTTTTCTCTGGGGGGAGATGGAGAGTTGAACTTTGTTTTCCTGGGACTTTGGGGGTTTTTTCCCCTTCTCTTCTTGACTCTTTCAACATCAGAGCACATTGGGAGAATTTTCTCCCGAGGTGGGGGCCCTGAATGTGGGCCCATGAGCCAGCTGCAAGGAGGAGGAGAGAGACTACACCTACGGAAGTGTTGGGGTTCCTCCCCCCTGCCATGAGGTCATGGGAGAGGGGACCCTGGGGTAGAGGCATGGCCTGGGCACGGGGTCTCCCTGCTCCCTGCTCACATGTGCCCTAATCCTGTTCAGCACTGCTTATTTTGTGTTGCCCTGTGCGAGGAGGGCCCTGGTTGTGCCGTGATTGCTCAGTTCTTTGGCAGTGCCCCGCCCATGTGGCTGGAGAAGAAAGAGCTCTGCAACTTCTCTCAAGAATGGCTCCCTGTTTCTTTGCACGGGCCTCGCTGTCTATGGATGTTTCAGGAGACCCCACCGAAACACGGAAGGACTCTCAAATTATCCCAGCTTTCTCTGCACAGCGAGAGCTTTTAATATTTAGCATTGCTATCCTTTTCCTGTGTGTTTGTTAAAAAAATAGTTTTTATCTCTTTCACTTTCTTCCCAGGAAAGTTCTTTTTTCCAAAAACCTGGTGGGGGAGGGCTGGGTGTAACCTGCCTTCTATCAGAGGATATTTTCCTCCACATTTGTCCAAACCGGCACAGCCTGTCCTTTCCTGGGTCTCTGTTGCAGATGGAAGCTGCTGGTGCCATTGTCAGCTTGAAGCACTCTTTTGATGCAAGCAGATGTTGCCAGGTGTGTTCAGCAGCTGTTGCTCAATGCTTATGCCAAGCTATTGTGTTCCTCATGGAACCAAGGAGCCATTGTGACACTGCAGGGGCTGATGGCATCAAGGAGGCAATTGTGACAGTACAGAACCTCCTAGAAACAAGGCTCCATTGTGACACCGTGGGGAATCATGGAATCAAGGAGCCCATTGTGACACGGCTGCATGGAACCAATGGTCCATGGTTACACTGCGGATTCAAGAAGAGCACGGTGACACCACGCAACATCACGGAACCATAGGTCCATTGTGACACAGCGGGGCCTCATGGAAACAAGGGGACCATTGTGGGAAAGCAGGGCCTAATGGAAGCATGGAGAGCATTGTGACACTAAGGAAACTCCTGGAACCAAGATGACCACTGGCACATAATGGAACCTCATGGAAGCAAGCCTCCACAATGACTTTGGAGGGCCTCAGGGACCACAGGACCCATTGTGACACAGCAGGACCTGGTGGAACCAAGGAGCCTTTGTGATACTCCAGATCCACATGGAAGCCAGGGTGCACTGAGACACAGCGGGGCCTTGTTGGAACCAAAGACACCTCTGCAAAAAGCAGGCTAGCTCATAGAAGCAAGGAGTCCATTGTTACAACGTAAAAGCTATGGAAGCAAGGGACCATTGTGACACTGCGGGGCCTCATGGAACCAATTGTCCATGATGACAATGCGGATCAAAGGAGACCATGGTGACACTGCGGAACCTGATGGAACCAAGGAGCCATTGTGACACAGTGGGGCCTCATGGAATCAAGGAGACCATTGTGACCCAGGTGTTGCATGGGAAGGCAAGGAGCCATTGTGACACTTTGGGCTTCTTCCCTTGAGCTCTGCAGCTGGCTGTCCCAGCCCAGCGCACCATGTGCCACCTGCTCTCCTCAGGGCTCTGCCTGCACACAGCCCCAGGAGAAGTTTTCCTGTTTGGAAGGAAAGAATGGAAAAGCCGGAGCAGGTTTCCTAAACAACAAACCCCACTCAGGAGCCACATGCTCAGTACAGGCTGCCTGGAACGATGTCCCCTTTCTACAAGGGTCAGTGTGAGCAGGAATGATCTCTGGGAGCAGAATTCTCGGAGTCTTTCCACTGAATTCTCTGTCCCTGTGTCTTGGGGTGACTTTATCGTGTGTATCCCCTATTGCTGCTCTATGCCCAGAAGTGAACTTTGTGCGTTTCTGTGCCTTTCAACTGAGCCTGAGAGGGGGGAGAGGAAAAAAACCGGACAAACTTCTCAGAGCGTTTGTTCAAGGACACACATACACACTCCTCTGCATCCTGCTTGCAGCAAGAGCAGAGGAAGCAACTTTGTTTCTTTTTAGCCAGTTTTCAGCTCCTTTTCTCTGGGGGGAGATGGAGAGTTGAACTTTGTTTTCCTGGGACTTTGGGGGTTTTTTCCCCTTCTCTTCTTGACTCTTTCAACATCAGAGCACATTGGGAGAATTTTCTCCCGAGGTGGGGGCCCTGAATGTGGGCCCATGAGCCAGCTGCAAGGAGGAGGAGAGAGACTACACCTACGGAAGTGTTGGGGTTCCTCCCCCCTGCCATGAGGTCATGGGAGAGGGGACCCTGGGGTAGAGGCATGGCCTGGGCACGGGGTCTCCCTGCTCCCTGCTCACATGTGCCCTAATCCTGTTCAGCACTGCTTATTTTGTGTTGCCCTGTGCGAGGAGGGCCCTGGTTGTGCTGTGATTGCTCAGTTCTTTGGCAGTGCCCCGCCCATGTGGCTGGAGAAGAAAGAGCTCTGCAACTTCTCTCAAGAATGGCTCCCTGTTTCTTTGCACGGGCCTCGCTGTCTATGGATGTTTCAGGAGACCCCACCGAAACACGGAAGGACTCTCAAATTATCCCAGCTTTCTCTGCACAGCGAGAGCTTTTAATATTTAGCATTGCTATTTTTTTCCTGTGTGTTTGTTAAAAAAATAGTTTTTATCTCTTTCACTTTCTTCCCAGGAAAGTTCTTTTTTCCAAAAACCTGGTGGGGGAGGGCTGGGTGTAACCTGCCTTCTATCAGAGGATATTTTCCTCCAAATTTGTCCAAACCGGCACAGCCTGTCCTTTCCTGGGTCTCTGTTGCAGATGGAAGCTGCTGGTGCCATTGTCAGCTTGAAGCACTCTTTTGATGCAAGCAGATGTTGCCAGGTGTGTTCAGCAGCTGTTGCTCAATGCTTATGCCAAGCTATTGTGTTCCTCATGGAACCAAGGAGCCATTGTGACACTGCAGGGGCTGATGGCATCAAGGAGGCAATTGTGACAGTACAGAACCTCCTAGAAACAAGGCTCCATTGTGACACCGTGGGGAATCATGGAATCAAGGAGCCCATTGTGACACGGCTGCATGGAACCAATGGTCCATGGTTACACTGCGGATTCAAGAAGAGCACGGTGACACCACGCAACATCATGGAACCATAGGTCCATTGTGACACAGCGGGGCCTCATGGAAACAAGGGGACCATTGTGGCAAAGCAGGGCCTAATGGAAGCATGGAGAGCATTGTGACACTAAGGAAACTCCTGGAACCAAGATGACCACTGGCACATAATGGAACCTCATGGAAGCAAGCCTCCACAATGACTTTGGAGGGCCTCAGGGACCACAGGACCCATTGTGACACAGCAGGACCTGGTGGAACCAAGGAGCCTTTGTGATACTCCAGATCCACATGGAAGCCAGGATGCACTGAGACACAGCGGGGCCTTGTGGGAACCAAAGACACCTCTGCAAAAAGCAGGCTAGCTCATAGAAGCAAGGAGTCCATTGTTACAACGTAAAAGCTATGGAAGCAAGGGACCATTGTGACACTGCGGGGCCTCATGGAACCAATTGTCCATGATGACAATGCGGATCAAAGGAGACCATGGTGACACTGCGGAACCTGATGGAACCAAGGAGCCATTGTGACACAGTGGGGCCTCATGGAATCAAGGAGACCATTGTGACCCAGGTGTTGCATGGGAAGGCAAGGAGCCATTGTGACACTTTGGGCTTCTTCCCTTGAGCTCTGCAGCTGGCTGTCCCAGCCCAGCGCACCATGTGCCACCTGCTCTCCTCAGGGCTCTGCCTGCACACAGCCTCAGGAGAAGTTTTCCTGTTTGGAAGGAAAGAATGGAAAAGCCGGAGCAGGTTTCCTAAACAACAAACCCCACTCAGGAGCCACATGCTCAGTACAGGCTGCCTGGAACGATGTCCCCTTTCTACAAGGGTCAGTGTGAGCAGGAATGATCTCTGGGAGCAGAATTCTCGGAGTCTTTCCACTGAATTCTCTGTCCCTGTGTCTTGGGGTGACTTTATCGTGTGTATCCCCTATTGCTGCTCTATGCCCAGAAGTGAACTTTGTGCGTTTCTGTGCCTTTCAACTGAGCCTGAGAGGGGGGAGAGGAAAAAAACCGGACAAACTTCTCAGAGCGTTTTTTCAAGGACACACATACACACTCCTCTGCATCCTGCTTGCAGCAAGAGCAGAGGAAGCAACTTTGTTTCTTTTTTGCCAGTTTTCAGCTCCTTTTCTCTGGGAGGAGATGGAGAGTTGAACTTTGTTTTCCTGGGACTTCGGGGTTTTTTTTTCCCTTCTTCTCTTCTTGACTCTTTCAACATCAGACCACATTGGGAGAATTTTCTCCCGAGGTGGGGGCCCTGAATGTGGGCCCATGAGCCAGCTGCAAGGAGGAGGAGAGAGACTACACCTACGGAAGTGTTGGGGTTCCTCCCCCCTGCCATGAGGTCATGGGAGAGGGGACCCTGGGGTAGAGGCATGGCCTGGGCACGGGGTCTCCCTGCTCCCTGCTCACATGTGCCCTAATCCTGTTCAGCACTGCTTATTTTGTGTTGCCCTGTGCGAGGAGGGCCCTGGTTGTGCCGTGATTGCTCAGTTCTTTGGCAGTGCCCCGCCCATGTGGCTGGAGAAGAAAGAGCTCTGAAACTTCTCTCAAGAATCACTCCCTGTTTCTTTGCACAGGCCTCGCTGTCTATGGATGTTTCAGGAGACCCCACCGAAACACGGAAGGACTCTCAAATTATCCCAGCTTTCTCTGCACAGCGAGAGCTTTTAATATTTAGCATTGCTATCCTTTTCCTGTGTGTTTGTTAAAAAAATAGTTTTTATCTCTTTCACTTTCTTCCCAGGAAAGTTCTTTTTTCCAAAAACCTGGTGGGGGAGGGCTGGGTGTAACCTGCCTTCTATCAGAGGATATTTTCCTCCACATTTGTCCAAACTGGCACAGCCTGTCCTTTCCTGGGTGTCTGTTGCAGATGGAAGCTGCTGGTGCCATTGTCAGCTTGAAGCCCTCTTTTGATGCAAGCAGATGTTGCCAGGTGTGTTCAGCAGCTGTTGCTCAATGCTTATGCCAAGCTATTGTGTTCCTCATGGAACCAAGGAGCCATTGTGACACTGCAGGGGCTGATGGCATCAAGGAGGCAATTGTGACAGTACAGAACCTCCTAGAAACAAGGCTCCATTGTGACACCGTGGGGAATCATGGAATCAAGGAGCCCATTGTGACACGGCTGCATGGAACCAATGGTCCATGGTTACACTGCGGATTCAAGAAGAGCACGGTGACACCACGCAACATCATGGAACCATAGGTCCATTGTGACACAGCGGGGCCTCATGGAAACAAGGGGACCATTGTGGCAAAGCAGGGCCTAATGGAAGCATGGAGAGCATTGTGACACTAAGGAAACTCCTGGAACCAAGATGACCACTGGCACATAATGGAACCTCATGGAAGCAAGCCTCCACAATGACTTTGGAGGGCCTCAGGGACCACAGGACCCATTGTGACACAGCAGGACCTGGTGGAACCAAGGAGCCTTTGTGATACTCCAGATCCACATGGAAGCCAGGGTGCACTGAGACACAGCGGGGCCTTGTTGGAACCAAAGACACCTCTGCAAAAAGCAGGCTAGCTCATAGAAGCAAGGAGTCCATTGTTACAACGTAAAAGCTATGGAAGCAAGGGACCATTGTGACACTGCGGGGCCTCATGGAAACAATTGTCCATGATGACAGTGCGGATCAAAGGAGACCATGGTGACACTGCGGAACCTGATGGAACCAAGGAGCCATTGTGACACAGTGGGGCCTCATGGAATCAAGGAGACCATTGTGACCCAGGTGTTGCATGTGAAGGCAAGGAGCCATTGTGACACTTTGGGCTTCTTCCCTTGAGCTCTGCAGCTGGCTGTCCCAGCCCAGCGCACCATGTGCCACCTGCTCTCCTCAGGGCTCTGCCTGCACACAGCCCCAGGAGAAGTTTTCCTGTTTGGAAGGAAAGAATGGAAAAGCCGGAGCAGGTTTCCTAAACAACAAACCCCACTCAGGAGCCACATGCTCAGTACAGGCTGCCTGGAACGATGTCCCCTTTCTACAAGGGTCAGTGTGAGCAGGAATGAATGATCTCTGGGAGCAGAATTCTCGGAGTCTTTCCACTGAATTCTCTGTCCCTGTGTCTTGGGGTGACTTTATCGTGTGTATCCCCTATTGCTGCTCTATGCCCAGAAGTGAACTTTGTGCATTTCTGTGCCTTTCAACTGAGCCTGAGAGGGGGGAGAGGAAAAAAAACCGGACAAACTTCTCAGAGCGTTTGTTCAAGGACACACATACACACTCCTCTGCATCCTGCTTGCAGCAAGAGCAGAGGAAGCAAGTTTGTTTCTTTTTAGCCAGTTTTCAGCTCCTTTTCTCTGGGGGGAGATGGAGAGTTGAACTTTGTTTTCCTGGGACTTTGGGGGTTTTTTCCCCTTCTCTTCTTGACTCTTTCAACATCAGAGCACATTGGGAGAATTTTCTCCCGAGGTGGGGGCCCTGAATGTGGGCCCATGAGCCAGCTGCAAGGAGGAGGAGAGAGACTACACCTACGGAAGTGTTGGGGTTCCTCCCCCCTGCCATGAGGTCATGGGAGAGGGGACCCTGGGGTAGAGGCATGGCCTGGGCACGGGGTCTCCCTGCTCCCTGCTCACATGTGCCCTAATCCTGTTCAGCACTGGTTATTTTGTGTTGCCCTGTGCGAGGAGGGCCCTGGTTGTGCTGTGATTGCTCAGTTCTTTGGCAGTGCCCCGCCCATGTGGCTGGAGAAGAAAGAGCTCTGCAACTTCTCTCAAGAATCGCTCCCTGTTTCTTTGCACGGGCCTCGCTGTCTATGGATGTTTCAGGAGACCCCACCGAAACACAGAAGGACTCTCAAATTATCCCAGCTTTCTCTGCACAGCGAGAGCTTTTAATATTTAGCATTGTTATCCTTTTCCTGTGTGTTTGTTAAAAAAGTAGTTTTTATCTCTTTCACTTTCTTCCCAGGAAAATTATTTTTTCCCGAAGCTGGTGGGGGAGGGCTGGGTGTAACCTGCCTTCTATCAGAGGATATTTTCCTCCACATTTGTCCAAACCGGCACAGCCTGTCCTTTCCTTGGTCTCTGTTGCAGATGGAAGCTGCTGGTGCCATTGTCAGCTTGAAGCCCTCTTTTGATGCAAGCAGATGTTGCCAGGTGTGTTCAGCAGCTGTTGCTCAATGCTTATGCCAAGCTATTGTGTTCCTCATGGAACCAAGGAGCCATTGTGACACTGCAGGGGCTGATGGCATCAAGGAGGCAATTGTGACAGTACAGAACCTCCTAGAAACAAGGCTCCATTGTGACACCGTGGGGAATCATGGAATCAAGGAGCCCATTGTGACACGGCTGCATGGAACCAATGGTCCATGGTTACACGGCGGATTCAAGAAGAGCACGGTGACACCACGCAACATCATGGAACCATAGGTCCATTGTGACACAGCGGGGCCTCATGGAAACAAGGGGACCATTGTGGCAAAGCAGGGCCTAATGGAAGCATGGAGAGCATTGTGACACTAAGGAAACTCCTGGAACCAAGATGACCACTGGCACATAATGGAACCTCATGGAAGCAAGCCTCCACAATGACTTTGGAGGGCCTCAGGGACCACAGGACCCATTGTGACACAGCAGGACCTGGTGGAACCAAGGAGCCTTTGTGATACTCCACATCCACATGGAAGCCAGGGTGCACTGAGACACAGCGGGGCCTTGTGGGAACCAAAGACACCTCTGCAAAAAGCAGGCTAGCTCATAGAAGCAAGGAGTCCATTGTTACAACGTAAAAGCTATGGAAGCAAGGGACCATTGTGACACTGCGGGGCCTCATGGAACCAATTGTCCATGATGACAGTGCGGATCAAAGGAGACCATGGTGACACTGCGGAACCTGATGGAACCAAGGAGCCATTGTGACACAGTGGGGCCTCATGGAATCAAGGAGACCATTGTGACCCAGGTGTTGCATGGGAAGGCAAGGAGCCATTGTGACACTTTGGGCTTCTTCCCTTGAGCTCTGCAGCTGGCTGTCCCAGCCCAGCGCACCATGTGCCACCTGCTCTCCTCAGGGCTCTGCCTGCACACAGCCCCAGGAGAAGTTTTCCTGTTTGGAAGGAAAGAATGGAAAAGCCGGAGCAGGTTTCCTAAACAACAAACGCCACTCAGGAGCCACATGCTCAGTACAGGCTGCCTGGAACGATGTCCCCTTTCTACAAGGGTCAGTGTGAGCAGGAATGAATGATCTCTGGGAGCAGAATTCTCGGAGTCTTTCCACTGAATTCTCTGTCCCTGTGTCTTGGGGTGACTTTATTGTGTGTATCCCCTATTGCTGCTCTATGCCCAGAAGTGAACTTTGTGCATTTCTGTGCCTTTCAACTGAGCCTGAGAGGGGGGAGAGGAAAAAAAACCGGACAAACTTCTCAGAGCGTTTGTTCAAGGACACACATACACACTCCTCTGCATCCTGCTTGCAGCAAGAGCAGAGGAAGCAACTTTGTTTCTTTTTAGCCAGTTTTCAGCTCCTTTTCTCTGGGGGGAGATGGAGAGTTGAACTTTGTTTTCCTGGGACTTTGGGGGTTTTTTCCCCTTCTCTTCTTGACTCTTTCAACATCAGAGCACATTGGGAGAATTTTCTCCCGAGGTGGGGGCCCTGAATGTGGGCCCATGAGCCAGCTGCAAGGAGGAGGAGAGAGACTACACCTACGGAAGTGTTGGGGTTCCTCCCCCCTGCCATGAGGTCATGGGAGAGGGGACCCTGGGGTAGAGGCATGGCCTGGGCACGGGGTCTCCCTGCTCCCTGCTCACATGTGCCCTAATCCTGTTCAGCACTGCTTATTTTGTGTTGCCCTGTGCGAGGAGGGCCCTGGTTGTGCTGTGATTGCTCAGTTCTTTGGCAGTGCCCCGCCCATGTGGCTGGAGAAGAAAGAGCTCTGAAACTTCTCTCAAGAATCGCTCCCTGTTTCTTTGCACGGGCCTCGCTGTCTATGGATGTTTCAGGAGACCCCACCGAAACACGGAAGGACTCTCAAATTATCCCAGCTTTCTCTGCACAGCGAGACTTTTAATATTTAGCATTGCTATCCTTTTCCTGTGTGTTTGTTAAAAAAATAGTTTTTATCTCTTTCACTTTCTTCCCAGGAAAGTTCTTTTTTCCAAAAACCTGGTGGGGGAGGGCTGGGTGTAACCTGCCTTCTATCAGAGGATATTTTCCTCCACATTTGTCCAAACCGGCACAGCCTGTCCTTTCCTGGGTCTCTGTTGCAGATGGAAGCTGCTGGTGCCATTGTCAGCTTGAAGCACTCTTTTGATGCAAGCAGATGTTGCCAGGTGTGTTCAGCAGCTGTTGCTCAATGCTTATGCCAAGCTATTGTGTTCCTCATGGAACCAAGGAGCCATTGTGACACTGCAGGGGCTGATGGCATCAAGGAGGCAATTGTGACAGTACAGAACCTCCTAGAAACAAGGCTCCATTGTGACACCGTGGGGAATCATGGAATCAAGGAGCCCATTGTGACACGGCTGCATGGAACCAATGGTCCATGGTTACACTGCGGATTCAAGAAGAGCACGGTGACACCACGCAACATCATGGAACCATAGGTCCATTGTGACACAGCGGGGCCTCATGGAAACAAGGGGACCATTGTGGCAAAGCAGGGCCTAATGGAAGCATGGAGAGCATTGTGACACTAAGGAAACTCCTGGAACCAAGATGACCACTGGCACATAATGGAACCTCATGGAAGCAAGCCTCCACAATGACTTTGGAGGGCCTCAGGGACCACAGGACCCATTGTGACACAGCAGGACCTGGTGGAACCAAGGAGCCTTTGTGATACTCCACATCCACATGGAAGCCAGGGTGCACTGAGACACAGCGGGGCCTTGTTGGAACCAAAGACACCTCTGCAAAAAGCAGGCTAGCTCATAGAAGCAAGGAGTCCATTGTTACAACGTAAAAGCTATGGAACCAAGGGACCATTGTGACACTGCGGGGCCTCATGGAACCAATTGTCCATGATGACAATGCGGATCAAAGGAGACCATGGTGACACTGCGGAACCTGATGGAACCAAGGAGCCATTGTGACACAGTGGGGCCTCATGGAATCAAGGAGACCATTGTGACCCAGGTGTTGCATGGGAAGGCAAGGAGCCATTGTGACACTTTGGGCTTCTTCCCTTGAGCTCTGCAGCTGGCTGTCCCAGCCCAGCGCACCATGTGCCACCTGCTCTCCTCAGGGCTCTGCCTGCACACAGCCCCAGGAGAAGTTTTCCTGTTTGGAAGGAAAGAATGGAAAAGCCGGAGCAGGTTTCCTAAACAACAAACCCCACTCAGGAGCCACATGCTCAGTACAGGCTGCCTGGAACGATGTCCCCTTTCTACAAGGGTCAGTGTGAGCAGGAATGAATGATCTCTGGGAGCAGAATTCTCGGAGTCTTTCCACTGAATTCTCTGTCCCTGTGGCTTGGGGTGACTTTATCGTGTGTATCCCCTATTGCTGCTCTATGCCCAGAAGTGAACTTTGTGCATTTCTGTGCCTTTCAACTGAGCCTGAGAGGGGGGAGAGGAAAAAAAACCGGACAAACTTCTCAGAGCGTTTGTTCAAGGACACACATACACACTCCTCTGCATCCTGCTTGCAGCAAGAGCAGAGGAAGCAACTTTGTTTCTTTTTAGCCAGTTTTCAGCTCCTTTTCTCTGGGGGGAGATGGAGAGTTGAACTTTGTTTTCCTGGGACTTTGGGGGTTTTTTCCCCTTCTCTTCTTGACTCTTTCAACATCAGAGCACATTGGGAGAATTTTCTCCCGAGGTGGGGGCCCTGAATGTGGGCCCATGAGCCAGCTGCAAGGAGGAGGAGAGAGACTGCACCTACGGAAGTGTTGGGGTTCCTCCCCCCTGCCATGAGGTCATGGGAGAGGGGACCCTGGGGTAGAGGCATGGCCTGGGCACGGGGGTCTCCCTGCTCCCTGCTCACATGTGCCCTAACCCTGTTCAGCACTGCTTATTTTGTGTTGCCCTGTGCGAGGAGGGCCCTGGTTGTGCTGTGATTGCTCAGTTCTTTGGCAGTGCCCCGCCCATGTGGCTGGAGAAGAAAGAGCTCTGCAACTTCTCTCAAGAATCGCTCCCTGTTTCTTTGCACGGGCCTCGCTGTCTATGGATGTTTCAGGAGACCCCACCGAAACACGGAAGGACTCTCAAATTATCCCAGCTTTCTCTGCACAGCGAGAGCTTTTAATATTTAGCATTGCTATCCTTTTCCTGTGTGTTTGTTAAAAAAATAGTTTTTATCTCTTTCACTTTCTTCCCAGGAAAGTTCTTTTTTCCAAAAACCTGGTGGGGGAGGGCTGGGTGTAACCTGCCTTCTATCAGAGGATATTTTCCTCCACATTTGTCCAAACCGGCACAGCCTGTCCTTTCCTGGGTCTCTGTTGCAGATGGAAGCTGCTGGTGCCATTGTCAGCTTGAAGCCCTCTTTTGATGCAAGCAGATGTTGCCAGGTGTGTTCAGCAGCTGTTGCTCAATGCTTATGCCAAGCTATTGTGTTCCTCATGGAACCAAGGAGCCATTGTGACACTGCAGGGGCTGATGGCATCAAGGAGGCAATTGTGACAGTACAGAACCTCCTAGAAACAAGGCTCCATTGTGACACCGTGGGGAATCATGGAATCAAGGAGCCCATTGTGACACGGCTGCATGGAACCAATGGTCCATGGTTACACTGCGGATTCAAGAAGAGCACGGTGACACCACGCAACATCATGGAACCATAGGTCCATTGTGACACAGCGGGGCCTCATGGAAACAAGGGGACCATTGTGGCAAAGCAGGGCCTAATGGAAGCATGGAGAGCATTGTGACACTAAGGAAACTCCTGGAACCAAGATGACCACTGGCACATAATGGAACCTCATGGAAGCAAGCCTCCACAATGACTTTGGAGGGCCTCAGGGACCACAGGACCCATTGTGACACAGCAGGACCTGGTGGAACCAAGGAGCCTTTGTGATACTCCAGATCCACATGGAAGCCAGGGTGCACTGAGACACAGCGGGGCCTTGTGGGAACCAAAGACACCTCTGCAAAAAGCAGGCTAGCTCATAGAAGCAAGGAGTCCATTGTTACAACGTAAAAGCTATGGAAGCAAGGGACCATTGTGACACTGCGGGGCCTCATGGAACCAATTGTCCATGATGACAGTGCGGATCAAAGGAGACCATGGTGACACTGCGGAACCTGATGGAACCAAGGAGCCATTGTGACACAGTGGGGCCTCATGGAATCAAGGAGATCATTGTGACCCAGGTGTTGCATGTGAAGGCAAGGAGCCATTGTGACACTTTGGGCTTCTTCCCTTGAGCTCTGCAGCTGGCTGTCCCAGCCCAGCGCACCATGTGCCACCTGCTCTCCTCAGGGCTCTGCCTGCACACAGCCCCAGGAGAAGTTTTCCTGTTTGGAAGGAAAGAATGGAAAAGCCTGAGCAGGTTTCCTAAACAACAAACCCCACTCAGGAGCCACATGCTCAGTACAGGCTGCCTGGAACGATGTCCCCTTTCTACAAGGGTCAGTGTGAGCAGGAATGAATGATCTCTGGGAGCAGAATTCTCGGAGTCTTTCCACTGAATTCTCTGTCCCTGTGTCTTGGGGTGACTTTATTGTGTGTATCCCCTATTGCTGCTCTATGCCCAGAAGTGAACTTTGTGCATTTCTGTGCCTTTCAACTGAGCCTGAGAGGGGGGAGAGGAAAAAAAAGCCAGACAAACTTCTCAGAGCGTTTGTTCAAGGACACACATACACACTCCTCTGCATCCTGCTTGCAGCAAGAGCAGAGGAAGCAACTTTGTTTCTTTTTAGCCAGTTTTCAGCTCCTTTTCTCTGGGGGGAGATGGAGAGTTGAACTTTGTTTTCCTGGGACTTTGGGGGTTTTTTCCCCTTCTCTTCTTGACTCTTTCAACATCAGAGCACATTGGGAGAATTTTCTCCCGAGGTGGGGGCCCTGAATGTGGGCCCATGAGCCAGCTGCAAGGAGGAGGAGAGAGACTACACCTACGGAAGTGTTGGGGTTCCTCCCCCCTGCCATGAGGTCATGGGAGAGGGGACCCTGGGGTAGAGGCATGGCCTGGGCACGGGGTCTCCCTGCTCCCTGCTCACATGTGCCCTAATCCTGTTCAGCACTGCTTATTTTGTGTTGCCCTGTGCGAGGAGGGCCCTGGTTGTGCCGTGATTGCTCAGTTCTTTGGCAGTGCCCCGCCCATGTGGCTGGAGAAGAAAGAGCTCTGCAACTTCTCTCAAGAATCGCTCCCTGTTTCTTTGCACGGGCCTCGCTGTCTATGGATGTTTCAGGAGACCCCACCGAAACACGGAAGGACTCTCAAATTATCCCAGCTTTCTCTGCACAGCGAGAGCTTTTAATATTTAGCATTGCTATCCTTTTCCTGTGTGTTTGTTAAAAAAATAGTTTTTATCTCTTTCACTTTCTTCCCAGGAAAGTTCTTTTTTCCAAAAACCTGGTGGGGGAGGGCTGGGTGTAACCTGCCTTCTATCAGAGGATATTTTCCTCCACATTTGTCCAAACCGGCACAGCCTGTCCTTTCCTGGGTCTCTGTTGCAGATGGAAGCTGCTGGTGCCATTGTCAGCTTGAAGCACTCTTTTGATGCAAGCAGATGTTGCCAGGTGTGTTCAGCAGCTGTTGCTCAATGCTTATGCCAAGCTATTGTGTTCCTCATGGAACCAAGGAGCCATTGTGACACTGCAGGGGCTGATGGCATCAAGGAGGCAATTGTGACAGTACAGAACCTCCTAGAAACAAGGCTCCATTGTGACACCGTGGGGAATCATGGAATCAAGGAGCCCATTGTGACACGGCTGCATGGAACCAATGGTCCATGGTTACACTGCGGATTCAAGAAGAGCACGGTGACACCACGCAACATCACGGAACCATAGGTCCATTGTGACACAGCGGGGCCTCATGGAAACAAGGGGACCATTGTGGGAAAGCAGGGCCTAATGGAAGCATGGAGAGCATTGTGACACTAAGGAAACTCCTGGAACCAAGATGACCACTGGCACATAATGGAACCTCATGGAAGCAAGCCTCCACAATGACTTTGGAGGGCCTCAGGGACCACAGGACCCATTGTGACACAGCAGGACCTGGTGGAACCAAGGAGCCTTTGTGATACTCCAGATCCACATGGAAGCCAGGGTGCACTGAGACACAGCGGGGCCTTGTGGGAACCAAAGACACCTCTGCAAAAAGCAGGCTAGCTCATAGAAGCAAGGAGTCCATTGTTACAACGTAAAAGCTATGGAAGCAAGGGACCATTGTGACACTGCGGGGCCTCATGGAACCAATTGTCCATGATGACAATGCGGATCAAAGGAGACCATGGTGACACTGCGGAACCTGATGGAACCAAGGAGCCATTGTGACACAGTGGGGCCTCATGGAATCAAGGAGACCATTGTGACCCAGGTGTTGCATGTGAAGGCAAGGAGCCATTGTGACACTTTGGGCTTCTTCCCTTGAGCTCTGCAGCTGGCTGTCCCAGCCCAGCGCACCATGTGCCACCTGCTCTCCTCAGGGCTCTGCCTGCACACAGCCCCAGGAGAAGTTTTCCTGTTTGGAAGGAAAGAATGGAAAAGCCGGAGCAGGTTTCCTAAACAACAAACCCCACTCAGGAGCCACATGCTCAGTACAGGCTGCCTGGAACGATGTCCCCTTTCTACAAGGGTCAGTGTGAGCAGGAATGAATGATCTCTGGGAGCAGAATTCTCGGAGTCTTTCCACTGAATTCTCTGTCCCTGTGTCTTGGGGTGACTTTATCGTGTGTATCCCCTATTGCTGCTCTATGCCCAGAAGTGAACTTTGTGCGTTTCTGTGCCTTTCAACTGAGCCTGAGAGGGGGGAGAGGAAAAAAAAGCCAGACAAACTTCTCAGAGCGTTTGTTCAAGGACACACATACACACTCCTCTGCATCCTGCTTGCAGCAAGAGCAGAGGAAGCAACTTTGTTTCTTTTTAGCCAGTTTTCAGCTCCTTTTCTCTGGGGGGAGATGGAGAGTTGAACTTTGTTTTCCTGGGACTTTGGGGGTTTTTTCCCCTTCTCTTCTTGACTCTTTCAACATCAGACCACATTGGGAGAATTTTCTCCCGAGGTGGGGGCCCTGAATGTGGGCCCATGAGCCAGCTGCAAGGAGGAGGAGAGAGACTACACCTACGGAAGTGTTGGGGTTCCTCCCCCCTGCCATGAGGTCATGGGAGAGGGGACCCTGGGGTAGAGGCATGGCCTGGGCACGGGGTCTCCCTGCTCCCTGCTCACATGTGCCCTAATCCTGTTCAGCACTGCTTATTTTGTGTTGCCCTGTGCGAGGAGGGCCCTGGTTGTGCTGTGATTGCTCAGTTCTTTGGCAGTGCCCCGCCCATGTGGCTGGAGAAGAAAGAGCTCTGCAACTTCTCTCAAGAATGGCTCCCTGTTTCTTTGCACGGGCCTCGCTGTCTATGGATGTTTCAGGAGACCCCACCGAAACACGGAAGGACTCTCAAATTATCCCAGCTTTCTCTGCACAGCGAGAGCTTTTAATATTTAGCATTGCTATCCTTTTCCTGTGTGTTTGTTAAAAAAATAGTTTTTATCTCTTTCACTTTCTTCCCAGGAAAGTTCTTTTTTCCAAAAACCTGGTGGGGGAGGGCTGGGTGTAACCTGCCTTCTATCAGAGGATATTTTCCTCCACATTTGTCCAAACCGGCACAGCCTGTCCTTTCCTGGGTCTCTGTTGCAGATGGAAGCTGCTGGTGCCATTGTCAGCTTGAAGCACTCTTTTGATGCAAGCAGATGTTGCCAGGTGTGTTCAGCAGCTGTTGCTCAATGCTTATGCCAAGCTATTGTGTTCCTCATGGAACCAAGGAGCCATTGTGACACTGCAGGGGCTGATGGCATCAAGGAGGCAATTGTGACAGTACAGAACCTCCTAGAAACAAGGCTCCATTGTGACACCGTGGGGAATCATGGAATCAAGGAGCCCATTGTGACACGGCTGCATGGAACCAATGGTCCATGGTTACACGGCGGATTCAAGAAGAGCACGGTGACACCACGCAACATCATGGAACCATAGGTCCATTGTGACACAGCGGGGCCTCATGGAAACAAGGGGACCATTGTGGGAAAGCAGGGCCTAATGGAAGCATGGAGAGCATTGTGACACTAAGGAAACTCCTGGAACCAAGATGACCACTGGCACATAATGGAACCTCATGGAAGCAAGCCTCCACAATGACTTTGGAGGGCCTCAGGGACCACAGGACCCATTGTGACACAGCAGGACCTGGTGGAACCAAGGAGCCTTTGTGATACTCCACATCCACATGGAAGCCAGGGTGCACTGAGACACAGCGGGGCCTTGTGGGAACCAAAGACACCTCTGCAAAAAGCAGGCTAGCTCATAGAAGCAAGGAGTCCATTGTTACAACGTAAAAGCTATGGAAGCAAGGGACCATTGTGACACTGCGGGGCCTCATGGAACCAATTGTCCATGATGACAATGCGGATCAAAGGAGACCATGGTGACACTGCGGAACCTGATGGAACCAAGGAGCCATTGTGACACAGTGGGGCCTCATGGAATCAAGGAGACCATTGTGACCCAGGTGTTGCATGTGAAGGCAAGGAGCCATTGTGACACTTTGGGCTTCTTCCCTTGAGCTCTGCAGCTGGCTGTCCCAGCCCAGCGCACCATGTGCCACCTGCTCTCCTCAGGGCTCTGCCTGCACACAGCCCCAGGAGAAGTTTTCCTGTTTGGAAGGAAAGAATGGAAAAGCCGGAGCAGGTTTCCTAAACAACAAACCCCACTCAGGAGCCACATGCTCAGTACAGGCTGCCTGGAACGATGTCCCCTTTCTACAAGGGTCAGTGTGAGCAGGAATGATCTCTGGGAGCAGAATTCTCGGAGTCTTTCCACTGAATTCTCTGTCCCTGTGTCTTGGGGTGACTTTATCGTGTGTATCCCCTATTGCTGCTCTATGCCCAGAAGTGAACTTTGTGCGTTTCTGTGCCTTTCAACTGAGCCTGAGAGGGGGGAGAGGAAAAAAACCGGACAAACTTCTCAGAGCGTTTGTTCAAGGACACACATACACACTCCTCTGCATCCTGCTTGCAGCAAGAGCAGAGGAAGCAACTTTGTTTCTTTTTAGCCAGTTTTCAGCTCCTTTTCTCTGGGGGGAGATGGAGAGTTGAACTTTGTTTTCCTGGGACTTTGGGGGTTTTTTCCCCTTCTCTTCTTGACTCTTTCAACATCAGAGCACATTGGGAGAATTTTCTCCCGAGGTGGGGGCCCTGAATGTGGGCCCATGAGCCAGCTGCAAGGAGGAGGAGAGAGACTACACCTACGGAAGTGTTGGGGTTCCTCCCCCCTGCCATGAGGTCATGGGAGAGGGGACCCTGGGGTAGAGGCATGGCCTGGGCACGGGGTCTCCCTGCTCCCTGCTCACATGTGCCCTAATCCTGTTCAGCACTGGTTATTTTGTGTTGCCCTGTGCGAGGAGGGCCCTGGTTGTGCTGTGATTGCTCAGTTCTTTGGCAGTGCCCCGCCCATGTGGCTGGAGAAGAAAGAGCTCTGCAACTTCTCTCAAGAATGGCTCCCTGTTTCTTTGCACGGGCCTCGCTGTCTATGGATGTTTCAGGAGACCCCACCGAAACACGGAAGGACTCTCAAATTATCCCAGCTTTCTCTGCACAGCGAGAGCTTTTAATATTTAGCATTGCTATTTTTTTCCTGTGTGTTTGTTAAAAAAATAGTTTTTATCTCTTTCACTTTCTTCCCAGGAAAGTTCTTTTTTCCAAAAACCTGGTGGGGGAGGGCTGGGTGTAACCTGCCTTCTATCAGAGGATATTTTCCTCCAAATTTGTCCAAACCGGCACAGCCTGTCCTTTCCTGGGTCTCTGTTGCAGATGGAAGCTGCTGGTGCCATTGTCAGCTTGAAGCACTCTTTTGATGCAAGCAGATGTTGCCAGGTGTGTTCAGCAGCTGTTGCTCAATGCTTATGCCAAGCTATTGTGTTCCTCATGGAACCAAGGAGCCATTGTGACACTGCAGGGGCTGATGGCATCAAGGAGGCAATTGTGACAGTACAGAACCTCCTAGAAACAAGGCTCCATTGTGACACCGTGGGGAATCATGGAATCAAGGAGCCCATTGTGACACGGCTGCATGGAACCAATGGTCCATGGTTACACTGCGGATTCAAGAAGAGCACGGTGACACCACGCAACATCATGGAACCATAGGTCCATTGTGACACAGCGGGGCCTCATGGAAACAAGGGGACCATTGTGGCAAAGCAGGGCCTAATGGAAGCATGGAGAGCATTGTGACACTAAGGAAACTCCTGGAACCAAGATGACCACTGGCACATAATGGAACCTCATGGAAGCAAGCCTCCACAATGACTTTGGAGGGCCTCAGGGACCACAGGACCCATTGTGACACAGCAGGACCTGGTGGAACCAAGGAGCCTTTGTGATACTCCAGATCCACATGGAAGCCAGGATGCACTGAGACACAGCGGGGCCTTGTTGGAACCAAAGACACCTCTGCAAAAAGCAGGCTAGCTCATAGAAGCAAGGAGTCCATTGTTACAACGTAAAAGCTATGGAAGCAAGGGACCATTGTGACACTGCGGGGCCTCATGGAACCAATTGTCCATGATGACAATGCGGATCAAAGGAGACCATGGTGACACTGCGGAACCTGATGGAACCAAGGAGCCATTGTGACACAGTGGGGCCTCATGGAATCAAGGAGACCATTGTGACCCAGGTGTTGCATGGGAAGGCAAGGAGCCATTGTGACACTTTGGGCTTCTTCCCTTGAGCTCTGCAGCTGGCTGTCCCAGCCCAGCGCACCATGTGCCACCTGCTCTCCTCAGGGCTCTGCCTGCACACAGCCTCAGGAGAAGTTTTCCTGTTTGGAAGGAAAGAATGGAAAAGCCGGAGCAGGTTTCCTAAACAACAAACCCCACTCAGGAGCCACATGCTCAGTACAGGCTGCCTGGAACGATGTCCCCTTTCTACAAGGGTCAGTGTGAGCAGGAATGATCTCTGGGAGCAGAATTCTCGGAGTCTTTCCACTGAATTCTCTGTCCCTGTGTCTTGGGGTGACTTTATCGTGTGTATCCCCTATTGCTGCTCTATGCCCAGAAGTGAACTTTGTGCGTTTCTGTGCCTTTCAACTGAGCCTGAGAGGGGGGAGAGGAAAAAAACCGGACAAACTTCTCAGAGCGTTTTTTCAAGGACACACATACACACTCCTCTGCATCCTGCTTGCAGCAAGAGCAGAGGAAGCAACTTTGTTTCTTTTTTGCCAGTTTTCAGCTCCTTTTCTCTGGGAGGAGATGGAGAGTTGAACTTTGTTTTCCTGGGACTTCGGGGTTTTTTTTTCCCTTCTTCTCTTCTTGACTCTTTCAACATCAGAGCACATTGGGAGAATTTTCTCCCGAGGTGGGGGCCCTGAATGTGGGCCCATGAGCCAGCTGCAAGGAGGAGGAGAGAGACTACACCTACGGAAGTGTTGGGGTTCCTCCCCCCTGCCATGAGGTCATGGGAGAGGGGACCCTGGGGTAGAGGCATGGCCTGGGCACGGGGTCTCCCTGCTCCCTGCTCACATGTGCCCTAATCCTGTTCAGCACTGCTTATTTTGTGTTGCCCTGTGCGAGGAGGGCCCTGGTTGTGCCGTGATTGCTCAGTTCTTTGGCAGTGCCCCGCCCATGTGGCTGGAGAAGAAAGAGCTCTGAAACTTCTCTCAAGAATCACTCCCTGTTTCTTTGCACAGGCCTCGCTGTCTATGGATGTTTCAGGAGACCCCACCGAAACACGGAAGGACTCTCAAATTATCCCAGCTTTCTCTGCACAGCGAGAGCTTTTAATATTTAGCATTGCTATCCTTTTCCTGTGTGTTTGTTAAAAAAATAGTTTTTATCTCTTTCACTTTCTTCCCAGGAAAGTTCTTTTTTCCAAAAACCTGGTGGGGGAGGGCTGGGTGTAACCTGCCTTCTATCAGAGGATATTTTCCTCCACATTTGTCCAAACCGGCACAGCCTGTCCTTTCCTGGGTCTCTGTTGCAGATGGAAGCTGCTGGTGCCATTGTCAGCTTGAAGCCCTCTTTTGATGCAAGCAGATGTTGCCAGGTGTGTTCAGCAGCTGTTGCTCAATGCTTATGCCAAGCTATTGTGTTCCTCATGGAACCAAGGAGCCATTGTGACACTGCAGGGGCTGATGGCATCAAGGAGGCAATTGTGACAGTACAGAACCTCCTAGAAACAAGGCTCCATTGTGACACCGTGGGGAATCATGGAATCAAGGAGCCCATTGTGACACGGCTGCATGGAACCAATGGTCCATGGTTACACTGCGGATTCAAGAAGAGCACGGTGACACCACGCAACATCATGGAACCATAGGTCCATTGTGACACAGCGGGGCCTCATGGAAACAAGGGGACCATTGTGGCAAAGCAGGGCCTAATGGAAGCATGGAGAGCATTGTGACACTAAGGAAACTCCTGGAACCAAGATGACCACTGGCACATAATGGAACCTCATGGAAGCAAGCCTCCACAATGACTTTGGAGGGCCTCAGGGACCACAGGACCCATTGTGACACAGCAGGACCTGGTGGAACCAAGGAGCCTTTGTGATACTCCAGATCCACATGGAAGCCAGGGTGCACTGAGACACAGCGGGGCCTTGTTGGAACCAAAGACACCTCTGCAAAAAGCAGGCTAGCTCATAGAAGCAAGGAGTCCATTGTTACAACGTAAAAGCTATGGAAGCAAGGGACCATTGTGACACTGCGGGGCCTCATGGAAACAATTGTCCATGATGACAGTGCGGATCAAAGGAGACCATGGTGACACTGCGGAACCTGATGGAACCAAGGAGCCATTGTGACACAGTGGGGCCTCATGGAATCAAGGAGACCATTGTGACCCAGGTGTTGCATGTGAAGGCAAGGAGCCATTGTGACACTTTGGGCTTCTTCCCTTGAGCTCTGCAGCTGGCTGTCCCAGCCCAGCGCACCATGTGCCACCTGCTCTCCTCAGGGCTCTGCCTGCACACAGCCCCAGGAGAAGTTTTCCTGTTTGGAAGGAAAGAATGGAAAAGCCGGAGCAGGTTTCCTAAACAACAAACCCCACTCAGGAGCCACATGCTCAGTACAGGCTGCCTGGAACGATGTCCCCTTTCTACAAGGGTCAGTGTGAGCAGGAATGAATGATCTCTGGGAGCAGAATTCTCGGAGTCTTTCCACTGAATTCTCTGTCCCTGTGGCTTGGGGTGACTTTATTGTGTGTATCCCCTATTGCTGCTCTATGCCCAGAAGTGAACTTTGTGCATTTCTGTGCCTTTCAACTGAGCCTGAGAGGGGGGAGAGGAAAAAAAACCGGACAAACTTCTCAGAGCGTTTGTTCAAGGACACACATACACACTCCTCTGCATCCTGCTTGCAGCAAGAGCAGAGGAAGCAAGTTTGTTTCTTTTTAGCCAGTTTTCAGCTCCTTTTCTCTGGGGGGAGATGGAGAGTTGAACTTTGTTTTCCTGGGACTTTGGGGGTTTTTTCCCCTTCTCTTCTTGACTCTTTCAACATCAGAGCACATTGGGAGAATTTTCTCCCGAGGTGGGGGCCCTGAATGTGGGCCCATGAGCCAGCTGCAAGGAGGAGGAGAGAGACTACACCTACGGAAGTGTTGGGGTTCCTCCCCCCTGCCATGAGGTCATGGGAGAGGGGACCCTGGGGTAGAGGCATGGCCTGGGCACGGGGTCTCCCTGCTCCCTGCTCACATGTGCCCTAATCCTGTTCAGCACTGCTTATTTTGTGTTGCCCTGTGCGAGGAGGGCCCTGGTTGTGCCGTGATTGCTCAGTTCTTTGGCAGTGCCCCGCCCATGTGGCTGGAGAAGAAAGAGCTCTGCAACTTCTCTCAAGAATCGCTCCCTGTTTCTTTGCACGGGCCTCGCTGTCTATGGATGTTTCAGGAGACCCCACCGAAACACGGAAGGACTCTCAAATTATCCCAGCTTTCTCTGCACAGCGAGAGCTTTTAATATTTAGCATTGCTATCCTTTTCCTGTGTGTTTGTTAAAAAAATAGTTTTTATCTCTTTCACTTTCTTCCCAGGAAAGTTCTTTTTTCCAAAAACCTGGTGGGGGAGGGCTGGGTGTAACCTGCCTTCTATCAGAGGATATTTTCCTCCACATTTGTCCAAACTGGCACAGCCTGTCCTTTCCTGGGTCTCTGTTGCAGATGGAAGCTGCTGGTGCCATTGTCAGCTTGAAGCCCTCTTTTGATGCAAGCAGATGTTGCCAGGTGTGTTCAGCAGCTGTTGCTCAATGCTTATGCCAAGCTATTGTGTTCCTCATGGAACCAAGGAGCCATTGTGACACTGCAGGGGCTGATGGCATCAAGGAGGCAATTGTGACAGTACAGAACCTCCTAGAAACAAGGCTCCATTGTGACACCGTGGGGAATCATGGAATCAAGGAGCCCATTGTGACACGGCTGCATGGAACCAATGGTCCATGGTTACACTGCGGATTCAAGAAGAGCACGGTGACACCACGCAACATCATGGAACCATAGGTCCATTGTGACACAGCGGGGCCTCATGGAAACAAGGGGACCATTGTGGCAAAGCAGGGCCTAATGGAAGCATGGAGAGCATTGTGACACTAAGGAAACTCCTGGAACCAAGATGACCACTGGCACATAATGGAACCTCATGGAAGCAAGCCTCCACAATGACTTTGGAGGGCCTCAGGGACCACAGGACCCATTGTGACACAGCAGGACCTGGTGGAACCAAGGAGCCTTTGTGATACTCCACATCCACATGGAAGCCAGGGTGCACTGAGACACAGCGGGGCCTTGTGGGAACCAAAGACACCTCTGCAAAAAGCAGGCTAGCTCATAGAAGCAAGGAGTCCATTGTTACAACGTAAAAGCTATGGAAGCAAGGGACCATTGTGACACTGCGGGGCCTCATGGAACCAATTGTCCATGATGACAATGCGGATCAAAGGAGACCATGGTGGCACTGCGGAACCTGATGGAACCAAGGAGCCATTGTGACACAGTGGGGCCTCATGGAATCAAGGAGACCATTGTGACCCAGGTGTTGCATGGGAAGGCAAGGAGCCATTGTGACACTTTGGGCTTCTTCCCTTGAGCTCTGCAGCTGGCTGTCCCAGCCCAGCGCACCATGTGCCACCTGCTCTCCTCAGGGCTCTGCCTGCACACAGCCCCAGGAGAAGTTTTCCTGTTTGGAAGGAAAGAATGGAAAAGCCGGAGCAGGTTTCCTAAACAACAAACCCCACTCAGGAGCCACATGCTCAGTACAGGCTGCCTGGAACGATGTCCCCTTTCTACAAGGGTCAGTGTGAGCAGGAATGAATGATCTCTGGGAGCAGAATTCTCGGAGTCTTTCCACTGAATTCTCTGTCCCTGTGGCTTGGGGTGACTTTATTGTGTGTATCCCCTATTGCTGCTCTATGCCCAGAAGTGAACTTTGTGCATTTCTGTGCCTTTCAACTGAGCCTGAGAGGGGGGAGAGGAAAAAAAACCGGACAAACTTCTCAGAGTGTTTGTTCAAGGACACACATACACACTCCTCTGCATCCTGCTTGCAGCAAGAGCAGAGGAAGCAACTTTGTTTCTTTTTAGCCAGTTTTCAGCTCCTTTTCTCTGGGGGGAGATGGAGAGTTGAACTTTGTTTTCCTGGGACTTTGGGGGTTTTTTCCCCTTCTCTTCTTGACTCTTTCAACATCAGAGCACATTGGGAGAATTTTCTCCCGAGGTGGGGGCCCTGAATGTGGGCCCATGAGCCAGCTGCAAGGAGGAGGAGAGAGACTACACCTACGGAAGTGTTGGGGTTCCTCCCCCCTGCCATGAGGTCATGGGAGAGGGGACCCTGGGGTAGAGGCATGGCCTGGGCACGGGGTCTCCCTGCTCCCTGCTCACATGTGCCCTAATCCTGTTCAGCACTGCTTATTTTGTGTTGCCCTGTGCGAGGAGGGCCCTGGTTGTGCTGTGATTGCTCAGTTCTTTGGCAGTGCCCCGCCCATGTGGCTGGAGAAGAAAGAGCTCTGCAACTTCTCTCAAGAATGGCTCCCTGTTTCTTTGCACGGGCCTCGCTGTCTATGGATGTTTCAGGAGACCCCACCGAAACACGGAAGGACTCTCAAATTATCCCAGCTTTCTCTGCACAGCGAGAGCTTTTAATATTTAGCATTGCTATCCTTTTCCTGTGTGTTTGTTAAAAAAATAGTTTTTATCTCTTTCACTTTCTTCCCAGGAAAGTTCTTTTTTCCAAAAACCTGGTGGGGGAGGGCTGGGTGTAACCTGCCTTCTATCAGAGGATATTTTCCTCCACATTTGTCCAAACCGGCACAGCCTGTCCTTTCCTGGGTCTCTGTTGCAGATGGAAGCTGCTGGTGCCATTGTCAGCTTGAAGCACTCTTTTGATGCAAGCAGATGTTGCCAGGTGTGTTCAGCAGCTGTTGCTCAATGCTTATGCCAAGCTATTGTGTTCCTCATGGAACCAAGGAGCCATTGTGACACTGCAGGGGCTGATGGCATCAAGGAGGCAATTGTGACAGTACAGAACCTCCTAGAAACAAGGCTCCATTGTGACACCGTGGGGAATCATGGAATCAAGGAGCCCATTGTGACACGGCTGCATGGAACCAATGGTCCATGGTTACACGGCGGATTCAAGAAGAGCACGGTGACACCACGCAACATCATGGAACCATAGGTCCATTGTGACACAGCGGGGCCTCATGGAAACAAGGGGACCATTGTGGCAAAGCAGGGCCTAATGGAAGCATGGAGAGCATTGTGACACTAAGGAAACTCCTGGAACCAAGATGACCACTGGCACATAATGGAACCTCATGGAAGCAAGCCTCCACAATGACTTTGGAGGGCCTCAGGGACCACAGGACCCATTGTGACACAGCAGGACCTGGTGGAACCAAGGAGCCTTTGTGATACTCCAGATCCACATGGAAGCCAGGGTGCACTGAGACACAGCGGGGCCTTGTTGGAACCAAAGACACCTCTGCAAAAAGCAGGCTAGCTCATAGAAGCAAGGAGTCCATTGTTACAACGTAAAAGCTATGGAAGCAAGGGACCATTGTGACACTGCGGGGCCTCATGGAACCAATTGTCCATGATGACAATGCGGATCAAAGGAGACCATGGTGACACTGCGGAACCTGATGGAACCAAGGAGCCATTGTGACACAGTGGGGCCTCATGGAATCAAGGAGACCATTGTGACCCAGGTGTTGCATGGGAAGGCAAGGAGCCATTGTGACACTTTGGGCTTCTTCCCTTGAGCTCTGCAGCTGGCTGTCCCAGCCCAGCGCACCATGTGCCACCTGCTCTCCTCAGGGCTCTGCCTGCACACAGCCCCAGGAGAAGTTTTCCTGTTTGGAAGGAAAGAATGGAAAAGCCGGAGCAGGTTTCCTAAACAACAAACCCCACTCAGGAGCCACATGCTCAGTACAGGCTGCCTGGAACGATGTCCCCTTTCTACAAGGGTCAGTGTGAGCAGGAATGAATGATCTCTGGGAGCAGAATTCTCGGAGTCTTTCCACTGAATTCTCTGTCCCTGTGGCTTGGGGTGACTTTATCGTGTGTATCCCCTATTGCTGCTCTATGCCCAGAAGTGAACTTTGTGCATTTCTGTGCCTTTCAACTGAGCCTGAGAGGGGGGAGAGGAAAAAAAACCGGACAAACTTCTCAGAGCGTTTGTTCAAGGACACACATACACACTCCTCTGCATCCTGCTTGCAGCAAGAGCAGAGGAAGCAACTTTGTTTCTTTTTAGCCAGTTTTCAGCTCCTTTTCTCTGGGGGGAGATGGAGAGTTGAACTTTGTTTTCCTGGGACTTTGGGGGTTTTTTCCCCTTCTCTTCTTGACTCTTTCAACATCAGACCACATTGGGAGAATTTTCTCCCGAGGTGGGGGCCCTGAATGTGGGCCCATGAGCCAGCTGCAAGGAGGAGGAGAGAGACTGCACCTACGGAAGTGTTGGGGTTCCTCCCCCCTGCCATGAGGTCATGGGAGAGGGGACCCTGGGGTAGAGGCATGGCCTGGGCACGGGGTCTCCCTGCTCCCTGCTCACATGTGCCCTAATCCTGTTCAGCACTGCTTATTTTGTGTTGCCCTGTGCGAGGAGGGCCCTGGTTGTGCTGTGATTGCTCAGTTCTTTGGCAGTGCCCCGCCCATGTGGCTGGAGAAGAAAGAGCTCTGCAACTTCTCTCAAGAATGGCTCCCTGTTTCTTTGCACGGGCCTCGCTGTCTATGGATGTTTCAGGAGACCCCACCGAAACACGGAAGGACTCTCAAATTATCCCAGCTTTCTCTGCACAGCGAGAGCTTTTAATATTTAGCATTGCTATCCTTTTCCTGTGTGTTTGTTAAAAAAATAGTTTTTATCTCTTTCACTTTCTTCCCAGGAAAGTTCTTTTTTCCAAAAACCTGGTGGGGGAGGGCTGGGTGTAACCTGCCTTCTATCAGAGGATATTTTCCTCCACATTTGTCCAAACCGGCACAGCCTGTCCTTTCCTGGGTCTCTGTTGCAGATGGAAGCTGCTGGTGCCATTGTCAGCTTGAAGCACTCTTTTGATGCAAGCAGATGTTGCCAGGTGTGTTCAGCAGCTGTTGCTCAATGCTTATGCCAAGCTATTGTGTTCCTCATGGAACCAAGGAGCCATTGTGACACTGCAGGGGCTGATGGCATCAAGGAGGCAATTGTGACAGTACAGAACCTCCTAGAAACAAGGCTCCATTGTGACACCGTGGGGAATCATGGAATCAAGGAGCCCATTGTGACACGGCTGCATGGAACCAATGGTCCATGGTTACACTGCGGATTCAAGAAGAGCACGGTGACACCACGCAACATCATGGAACCATAGGTCCATTGTGACACAGCGGGGCCTCATGGAAACAAGGGGACCATTGTGGGAAAGCAGGGCCTAATGGAAGCATGGAGAGCATTGTGACACTAAGGAAACTCCTGGAACCAAGATGACCACTGGCACATAATGGAACCTCATGGAAGCAAGCCTCCACAATGACTTTGGAGGGCCTCAGGGACCACAGGACCCATTGTGACACAGCAGGACCTGGTGGAACCAAGGAGCCTTTGTGATACTCCAGATCCACATGGAAGCCAGGGTGCACTGAGACACAGCGGGGCCTTGTGGGAACCAAAGACACCTCTGCAAAAAGCAGGCTAGCTCATAGAAGCAAGGAGTCCATTGTTACAACGTAAAAGCTATGGAAGCAAGGGACCATTGTGACACTGCGGGGCCTCATGGAACCAATTGTCCATGATGACAGTGCGGATCAAAGGAGACCATGGTGACACTGCGGAACCTGATGGAACCAAGGAGCCATTGTGACACAGTGGGGCCTCATGGAATCAAGGAGACCATTGTGACCCAGGTGTTGCATGGGAAGGCAAGGAGCCATTGTGACACTTTGGGCTTCTTCCCTTGAGCTCTGCAGCTGGCTGTCCCAGCCCAGCGCACCATGTGCCACCTGCTCTCCTCAGGGCTCTGCCTGCACACAGCCCCAGGAGAAGTTTTCCTGTTTGGAAGGAAAGAATGGAAAAGCCTGAGCAGGTTTCCTAAACAACAAACCCCACTCAGGAGCCACATGCTCAGTACAGGCTGCCTGGAACGATGTCCCCTTTCTACAAGGGTCAGTGTGAGCAGGAATGAATGATCTCTGGGAGCAGAATTCTCGGAGTCTTTCCACTGAATTCTCTGTCCCTGTGTCTTGGGGTGACTTTATTGTGTGTATCCCCTATTGCTGCTCTATGCCCAGAAGTGAACTTTGTGCATTTCTGTGCCTTTCAACTGAGCCTGAGAGGGGGGAGAGGAAAAAAAAGCCAGACAAACTTCTCAGAGCGTTTGTTCAAGGACACACATACACACTCCTCTGCATCCTGCTTGCAGCAAGAGCAGAGGAAGCAACTTTGTTTCTTTTTAGCCAGTTTTCAGCTCCTTTTCTCTGGGGGGAGATGGAGAGTTGAACTTTGTTTTCCTGGGACTTTGGGGGTTTTTTCCCCTTCTCTTCTTGACTCTTTCAACATCAGAGCACATTGGGAGAATTTTCTCCCGAGGTGGGGGCCCTGAATGTGGGCCCATGAGCCAGCTGCAAGGAGGAGGAGAGAGACTACACCTACGGAAGTGTTGGGGTTCCTCCCCCCTGCCATGAGGTCATGGGAGAGGGGACCCTGGGGTAGAGGCATGGCCTGGGCACGGGGTCTCCCTGCTCCCTGCTCACATGTGCCCTAATCCTGTTCAGCACTGCTTATTTTGTGTTGCCCTGTGCGAGGAGGGCCCTGGTTGTGCCGTGATTGCTCAGTTCTTTGGCAGTGCCCCGCCCATGTGGCTGGAGAAGAAAGAGCTCTGCAACTTCTCTCAAGAATCGCTCCCTGTTTCTTTGCACGGGCCTCGCTGTCTATGGATGTTTCAGGAGACCCCACCGAAACACGGAAGGACTCTCAAATTATCCCAGCTTTCTCTGCACAGCGAGAGCTTTTAATATTTAGCATTGCTATCCTTTTCCTGTGTGTTTGTTAAAAAAATAGTTTTTATCTCTTTCACTTTCTTCCCAGGAAAGTTCTTTTTTCCAAAAACCTGGTGGGGGAGGGCTGGGTGTAACCTGCCTTCTATCAGAGGATATTTTCCTCCACATTTGTCCAAACCGGCACAGCCTGTCCTTTCCTGGGTCTCTGTTGCAGATGGAAGCTGCTGGTGCCATTGTCAGCTTGAAGCACTCTTTTGATGCAAGCAGATGTTGCCAGGTGTGTTCAGCAGCTGTTGCTCAATGCTTATGCCAAGCTATTGTGTTCCTCATGGAACCAAGGAGCCATTGTGACACTGCAGGGGCTGATGGCATCAAGGAGGCAATTGTGACAGTACAGAACCTCCTAGAAACAAGGCTCCATTGTGACACCGTGGGGAATCATGGAATCAAGGAGCCCATTGTGACACGGCTGCATGGAACCAATGGTCCATGGTTACACTGCGGATTCAAGAAGAGCACGGTGACACCACGCAACATCACGGAACCATAGGTCCATTGTGACACAGCGGGGCCTCATGGAAACAAGGGGACCATTGTGGGAAAGCAGGGCCTAATGGAAGCATGGAGAGCATTGTGACACTAAGGAAACTCCTGGAACCAAGATGACCACTGGCACATAATGGAACCTCATGGAAGCAAGCCTCCACAATGACTTTGGAGGGCCTCAGGGACCACAGGACCCATTGTGACACAGCAGGACCTGGTGGAACCAAGGAGCCTTTGTGATACTCCAGATCCACATGGAAGCCAGGGTGCACTGAGACACAGCGGGGCCTTGTGGGAACCAAAGACACCTCTGCAAAAAGCAGGCTAGCTCATAGAAGCAAGGAGTCCATTGTTACAACGTAAAAGCTATGGAAGCAAGGGACCATTGTGACACTGCGGGGCCTCATGGAACCAATTGTCCATGATGACAATGCGGATCAAAGGAGACCATGGTGACACTGCGGAACCTGATGGAACCAAGGAGCCATTGTGACACAGTGGGGCCTCATGGAATCAAGGAGACCATTGTGACCCAGGTGTTGCATGTGAAGGCAAGGAGCCATTGTGACACTTTGGGCTTCTTCCCTTGAGCTCTGCAGCTGGCTGTCCCAGCCCAGCGCACCATGTGCCACCTGCTCTCCTCAGGGCTCTGCCTGCACACAGCCCCAGGAGAAGTTTTCCTGTTTGGAAGGAAAGAATGGAAAAGCCGGAGCAGGTTTCCTAAACAACAAACCCCACTCAGGAGCCACATGCTCAGTACAGGCTGCCTGGAACGATGTCCCCTTTCTACAAGGGTCAGTGTGAGCAGGAATGAATGATCTCTGGGAGCAGAATTCTCGGAGTCTTTCCACTGAATTCTCTGTCCCTGTGTCTTGGGGTGACTTTATCGTGTGTATCCCCTATTGCTGCTCTATGCCCAGAAGTGAACTTTGTGCATTTCTGTGCCTTTCAACTGAGCCTGAGAGGGGGGAGAGGAAAAAAAAGCCAGACAAACTTCTCAGAGCGTTTGTTCAAGGACACACATACACACTCCTCTGCATCCTGCTTGCAGCAAGAGCAGAGGAAGCAACTTTGTTTCTTTTTAGCCAGTTTTCAGCTCCTTTTCTCTGGGGGGAGATGGAGAGTTGAACTTTGTTTTCCTGGGACTTTGGGGGTTTTTTCCCCTTCTCTTCTTGACTCTTTCAACATCAGACCACATTGGGAGAATTTTCTCCCGAGGTGGGGGCCCTGAATGTGGGCCCATGAGCCAGCTGCAAGGAGGAGGAGAGAGACTACACCTACGGAAGTGTTGGGGTTCCTCCCCCCTGCCATGAGGTCATGGGAGAGGGGACCCTGGGGTAGAGGCATGGCCTGGGCACGGGGTCTCCCTGCTCCCTGCTCACATGTGCCCTAATCCTGTTCAGCACTGCTTATTTTGTGTTGCCCTGTGCGAGGAGGGCCCTGGTTGTGCTGTGATTGCTCAGTTCTTTGGCAGTGCCCCGCCCATGTGGCTGGAGAAGAAAGAGCTCTGCAACTTCTCTCAAGAATCGCTCCCTGTTTCTTTGCACGGGCCTCGCTGTCTATGGATGTTTCAGGAGACCCCACCGAAACACGGAAGGACTCTCAAATTATCCCAGCTTTCTCTGCACAGCGAGAGCTTTTAATATTTAGCATTGCTATCCTTTTCCTGTGTGTTTGTTAAAAAAATAGTTTTTATCTCTTTCACTTTCTTCCCAGGAAAGTTCTTTTTTCCAAAAACCTGGTGGGGGAGGGCTGGGTGTAACCTGCCTTCTATCAGAGGATATTTTCCTCCACATTTGTCCAAACCGGCACAGCCTGTCCTTTCCTGGGTCTCTGTTGCAGATGGAAGCTGCTGGTGCCATTGTCAGCTTGAAGCACTCTTTTGATGCAAGCAGATGTTGCCAGGTGTGTTCAGCAGCTGTTGCTCAATGCTTATGCCAAGCTATTGTGTTCCTCATGGAACCAAGGAGCCATTGTGACACTGCAGGGGCTGATGGCATCAAGGAGGCAATTGTGACAGTACAGAACCTCCTAGAAACAAGGCTCCATTGTGACACCGTGGGGAATCATGGAATCAAGGAGCCCATTGTGACACGGCTGCATGGAACCAATGGTCCATGGTTACACGGCGGATTCAAGAAGAGCACGGTGACACCACGCAACATCATGGAACCATAGGTCCATTGTGACACAGCGGGGCCTCATGGAAACAAGGGGACCATTGTGGGAAAGCAGGGCCTAATGGAAGCATGGAGAGCATTGTGACACTAAGGAAACTCCTGGAACCAAGATGACCACTGGCACATAATGGAACCTCATGGAAGCAAGCCTCCACAATGACTTTGGAGGGCCTCAGGGACCACAGGACCCATTGTGACACAGCAGGACCTGGTGGAACCAAGGAGCCTTTGTGATACTCCACATCCACATGGAAGCCAGGGTGCACTGAGACACAGCGGGGCCTTGTGGGAACCAAAGACACCTCTGCAAAAAGCAGGCTAGCTCATAGAAGCAAGGAGTCCATTGTTACAACGTAAAAGCTATGGAAGCAAGGGACCATTGTGACACTGCGGGGCCTCATGGAACCAATTGTCCATGATGACAATGCGGATCAAAGGAGACCATGGTGACACTGCGGAACCTGATGGAACCAAGGAGCCATTGTGACACAGTGGGGCCTCATGGAATCAAGGAGACCATTGTGACCCAGGTGTTGCATGTGAAGGCAAGGAGCCATTGTGACACTTTGGGCTTCTTCCCTTGAGCTCTGCAGCTGGCTGTCCCAGCCCAGCGCACCATGTGCCACCTGCTCTCCTCAGGGCTCTGCCTGCACACAGCCCCAGGAGAAGTTTTCCTGTTTGGAAGGAAAGAATGGAAAAGCCGGAGCAGGTTTCCTAAACAACAAACCCCACTCAGGAGCCACATGCTCAGTACAGGCTGCCTGGAACGATGTCCCCTTTCTACAAGGGTCAGTGTGAGCAGGAATGATCTCTGGGAGCAGAATTCTCGGAGTCTTTCCACTGAATTCTCTGTCCCTGTGTCTTGGGGTGACTTTATCGTGTGTATCCCCTATTGCTGCTCTATGCCCAGAAGTGAACTTTGTGCGTTTCTGTGCCTTTCAACTGAGCCTGAGAGGGGGGAGAGGAAAAAAACCGGACAAACTTCTCAGAGCGTTTGTTCAAGGACACACATACACACTCCTCTGCATCCTGCTTGCAGCAAGAGCAGAGGAAGCAACTTTGTTTCTTTTTAGCCAGTTTTCAGCTCCTTTTCTCTGGGGGGAGATGGAGAGTTGAACTTTGTTTTCCTGGGACTTTGGGGGTTTTTTCCCCTTCTCTTCTTGACTCTTTCAACATCAGACCACATTGGGAGAATTTTCTCCCGAGGTGGGGGCCCTGAATGTGGGCCCATGAGCCAGCTGCAAGGAGGAGGAGAGAGACTACACCTACGGAAGTGTTGGGGTTCCTCCCCCCTGCCATGAGGTCATGGGAGAGGGGACCCTGGGGTAGAGGCATGGCCTGGGCACGGGGTCTCCCTGCTCCCTGCTCACATGTGCCCTAATCCTGTTCAGCACTGGTTATTTTGTGTTGCCCTGTGCGAGGAGGGCCCTGGTTGTGCTGTGATTGCTCAGTTCTTTGGCAGTGCCCCGCCCATGTGGCTGGAGAAGAAAGAGCTCTGCAACTTCTCTCAAGAATGGCTCCCTGTTTCTTTGCACGGGCCTCGCTGTCTATGGATGTTTCAGGAGACCCCACCGAAACACGGAAGGACTCTCAAATTATCCCAGCTTTCTCTGCACAGCGAGAGCTTTTAATATTTAGCATTGCTATCCTTTTCCTGTGTGTTTGTTAAAAAAATAGTTTTTATCTCTTTCACTTTCTTCCCAGGAAAGTTCTTTTTTCCAAAAACCTGGTGGGGGAGGGCTGGGTGTAACCTGCCTTCTATCAGAGGATATTTTCCTCCAAATTTGTCCAAACCGGCACAGCCTGTCCTTTCCTGGGTCTCTGTTGCAGATGGAAGCTGCTGGTGCCATTGTCAGCTTGAAGCACTCTTTTGATGCAAGCAGATGTTGCCAGGTGTGTTCAGCAGCTGTTGCTCAATGCTTATGCCAAGCTATTGTGTTCCTCATGGAACCAAGGAGCCATTGTGACACTGCAGGGGCTGATGGCATCAAGGAGGCAATTGTGACAGTACAGAACCTCCTAGAAACAAGGCTCCATTGTGACACCGTGGGGAATCATGGAATCAAGGAGCCCATTGTGACACGGCTGCATGGAACCAATGGTCCATGGTTACACTGCGGATTCAAGAAGAGCACGGTGACACCACGCAACATCATGGAACCATAGGTCCATTGTGACACAGCGGGGCCTCATGGAAACAAGGGGACCATTGTGGCAAAGCAGGGCCTAATGGAAGCATGGAGAGCATTGTGACACTAAGGAAACTCCTGGAACCAAGATGACCACTGGCACATAATGGAACCTCATGGAAGCAAGCCTCCACAATGACTTTGGAGGGCCTCAGGGACCACAGGACCCATTGTGACACAGCAGGACCTGGTGGAACCAAGGAGCCTTTGTGATACTCCAGATCCACATGGAAGCCAGGATGCACTGAGACACAGCGGGGCCTTGTTGGAACCAAAGACACCTCTGCAAAAAGCAGGCTAGCTCATAGAAGCAAGGAGTCCATTGTTACAACGTAAAAGCTATGGAAGCAAGGGACCATTGTGACACTGCGGGGCCTCATGGAACCAATTGTCCATGATGACAATGCGGATCAAAGGAGACCATGGTGACACTGCGGAACCTGATGGAACCAAGGAGCCATTGTGACACAGTGGGGCCTCATGGAATCAAGGAGACCATTGTGACCCAGGTGTTGCATGTGAAGGCAAGGAGCCATTGTGACACTTTGGGCTTCTTCCCTTGAGCTCTGCAGCTGGCTGTCCCAGCCCAGCGCACCATGTGCCACCTGCTCTCCTCAGGGCTCTGCCTGCACACAGCCTCAGGAGAAGTTTTCCTGTTTGGAAGGAAAGAATGGAAAAGCCGGAGCAGGTTTCCTAAACAACAAACCCCACTCAGGAGCCACATGCTCAGTACAGGCTGCCTGGAACGATGTCCCCTTTCTACAAGGGTCAGTGTGAGCAGGAATGATCTCTGGGAGCAGAATTCTCGGAGTCTTTCCACTGAATTCTCTGTCCCTGTGTCTTGGGGTGACTTTATCGTGTGTATCCCCTATTGCTGCTCTATGCCCAGAAGTGAACTTTGTGCGTTTCTGTGCCTTTCAACTGAGCCTGAGAGGGGGGAGAGGAAAAAAACCGGACAAACTTCTCAGAGCGTTTTTTCAAGGACACACATACACACTCCTCTGCATCCTGCTTGCAGCAAGAGCAGAGGAAGCAACTTTGTTTCTTTTTTGCCAGTTTTCAGCTCCTTTTCTCTGGGAGGAGATGGAGAGTTGAACTTTGTTTTCCTGGGACTTCGGGGGTTTTTTTTCCCTTCTTCTCTTCTTGACTCTTTCAACATCAGAGCACATTGGGAGAATTTTCTCCCGAGGTGGGGGCCCTGAATGTGGGCCCATGAGCCAGCTGCAAGGAGGAGGAGAGAGACTACACCTACGGAAGTGTTGGGGTTCCTCCCCCCTGCCATGAGGTCATGGGAGAGGGGACCCTGGGGTAGAGGCATGGCCTGGGCACGGGGTCTCCCTGCTCCCTGCTCACATGTGCCCTAATCCTGTTCAGCACTGCTTATTTTGTGTTGCCCTGTGCGAGGAGGGCCCTGGTTGTGCCGTGATTGCTCAGTTCTTTGGCAGTGCCCCGCCCATGTGGCTGGAGAAGAAAGAGCTCTGCAACTTCTCTCAAGAATCACTCCCTGTTTCTTTGCACAGGCCTCGCTGTCTATGGATGTTTCAGGAGACCCCACCGAAACACGGAAGGACTCTCAAATTATCCCAGCTTTCTCTGCACAGCGAGAGCTTTTAATATTTAGCATTGCTATCCTTTTCCTGTGTGTTTGTTAAAAAAATAGTTTTTATCTCTTTCACTTTCTTCCCAGGAAAGTTCTTTTTTCCAAAAACCTGGTGGGGGAGGGCTGGGTGTAACCTGCCTTCTATCAGAGGATATTTTCCTCCACATTTGTCCAAACTGGCACAGCCTGTCCTTTCCTGGATCTCTGTTGCAGATGGAAGCTGCTGGTGCCATTGTCAGCTTGAAGCCCTCTTTTGATGCAAGCAGATGTTGCCAGGTGTGTTCAGCAGCTGTTGCTCAATGCTTATGCCAAGCTATTGTGTTCCTCATGGAACCAAGGAGCCATTGTGACACTGCAGGGGCTGATGGCATCAAGGAGGCAATTGTGACAGTACAGAACCTCCTAGAAACAAGGCTCCATTGTGACACCGTGGGGAATCATGGAATCAAGGAGCCCATTGTGACACGGCTGCATGGAACCAATGGTCCATGGTTACACTGCGGATTCAAGAAGAGCACGGTGACACCACGCAACATCATGGAACCATAGGTCCATTGTGACACAGCGGGGCCTCATGGAAACAAGGGGACCATTGTGGCAAAGCAGGGCCTAATGGAAGCATGGAGAGCATTGTGACACTAAGGAAACTCCTGGAACCAAGATGACCACTGGCACATAATGGAACCTCATGGAAGCAAGCCTCCACAATGACTTTGGAGGGCCTCAGGGACCACAGGACCCATTGTGACACAGCAGGACCTGGTGGAACCAAGGAGCCTTTGTGATACTCCACATCCACATGGAAGCCAGGGTGCACTGAGACACAGCGGGGCCTTGTTGGAACCAAAGACACCTCTGCAAAAAGCAGGCTAGCTCATAGAAGCAAGGAGTCCATTGTTACAACGTAAAAGCTATGGAAGCAAGGGACCATTGTGACACTGCGGGGCCTCATGGAAACAATTGTCCATGATGACAGTGCGGATCAAAGGAGACCATGGTGACACTGCGGAACCTGATGGAACCAAGGAGCCATTGTGACACAGTGGGGCCTCATGGAATCAAGGAGACCATTGTGACCCAGGTGTTGCATGTGAAGGCAAGGAGCCATTGTGACACTTTGGGCTTCTTCCCTTGAGCTCTGCAGCTGGCTGTCCCAGCCCAGCGCACCATGTGCCACCTGCTCTCCTCAGGGCTCTGCCTGCACACAGCCCCAGGAGAAGTTTTCCTGTTTGGAAGGAAAGAATGGAAAAGCCGGAGCAGGTTTCCTAAACAACAAACCCCACTCAGGAGCCACATGCTCAGTACAGGCTGCCTGGAACGATGTCCCCTTTCTACAAGGGTCAGTGTGAGCAGGAATGAATGATCTCTGGGAGCAGAATTCTCGGAGTCTTTCCACTGAATTCTCTGTCCCTGTGTCTTGGGGTGACTTTATTGTGTGTATCCCCTATTGCTGCTCTATGCCCAGAAGTGAACTTTGTGCATTTCTGTGCCTTTCAACTGAGCCTGAGAGGGGGGAGAGGAAAAAAAACCGGACAAACTTCTCAGAGCGTTTGTTCAAGGACACACATACACACTCCTCTGCATCCTGCTTGCAGCAAGAGCAGAGGAAGCAACTTTGTTTCTTTTTAGCCAGTTTTCAGCTCCTTTTCTCTGGGGGGAGATGGAGAGTTGAACTTTGTTTTCCTGGGACTTTGGGGGTTTTTTCCCCTTCTCTTCTTGACTCTTTCAACATCAGAGCACATTGGGAGAATTTTCTCCCGAGGTGGGGGCCCTGAATGTGGGCCCATGAGCCAGCTGCAAGGAGGAGGAGAGAGACTACACCTACGGAAGTGTTGGGGTTCCTCCCCCCTGCCATGAGGTCATGGGAGAGGGGACCCTGGGGTAGAGGCATGGCCTGGGCACGGGGTCTCCCTGCTCCCTGCTCACATGTGCCCTAATCCTGTTCAGCACTGCTTATTTTGTGTTGCCCTGTGCGAGGAGGGCCCTGGTTGTGCCGTGATTGCTCAGTTCTTTGGCAGTGCCCCGCCCATGTGGCTGGAGAAGAAAGAGCTCTGCAACTTCTCTCAAGAATGGCTCCCTGTTTCTTTGCACGGGCCTCGCTGTCTATGGATGTTTCAGGAGACCCCACCGAAACACGGAAGGACTCTCAAATTATCCCAGCTTTCTCTGCACAGCGAGAGCTTTTAATATTTAGCATTGCTATCCTTTTCCTGTGTGTTTGTTAAAAAAATAGTTTTTATCTCTTTCACTTTCTTCCCAGGAAAGTTCTTTTTTCCAAAACCTGGTGGGGGAGGGCTGGGTGTAACCTGCCTTCTATCAGAGGATATTTTCCTCCACATTTGTCCAAACTGGCACAGCCTGTCCTTTCCTGGGTCTCTGTTGCAGATGGAAGCTGCTGGTGCCATTGTCAGCTTGAAGCCCTCTTTTGATGCAAGCAGATGTTGCCAGGTGTGTTCAGCAGCTGTTGCTCAATGCTTATGCCAAGCTATTGTGTTCCTCATGGAACCAAGGAGCCATTGTGACACTGCAGGGGCTGATGGCATCAAGGAGGCAATTGTGACAGTACAGAACCTCCTAGAAACAAGGCTCCATTGTGACACCGTGGGGAATCATGGAATCAAGGAGCCCATTGTGACACGGCTGCATGGAACCAATGGTCCATGGTTACACTGCGGATTCAAGAAGAGCACGGTGACACCACGCAACATCATGGAACCATAGGTCCATTGTGACACAGCGGGGCCTCATGGAAACAAGGGGACCATTGTGGCAAAGCAGGGCCTAATGGAAGCATGGAGAGCATTGTGACACTAAGGAAACTCCTGGAACCAAGATGACCACTGGCACATAATGGAACCTCATGGAAGCAAGCCTCCACAATGACTTTGGAGGGCCTCAGGGACCACAGGACCCATTGTGACACAGCAGGACCTGGTGGAACCAAGGAGCCTTTGTGATACTCCACATCCACATGGAAGCCAGGGTGCACTGAGACACAGCGGGGCCTTGTGGGAACCAAAGACACCTCTGCAAAAAGCAGGCTAGCTCATAGAAGCAAGGAGTCCATTGTTACAACGTAAAAGCTATGGAAGCAAGGGACCATTGTGACACTGCGGGGCCTCATGGAACCAATTGTCCATGATGACAATGCGGATCAAAGGAGACCATGGTGGCACTGCGGAACCTGATGGAACCAAGGAGCCATTGTGACACAGTGGGGCCTCATGGAATCAAGGAGACCATTGTGACCCAGGTGTTGCATGGGAAGGCAAGGAGCCATTGTGACACTTTGGGCTTCTTCCCTTGAGCTCTGCAGCTGGCTGTCCCAGCCCAGCGCACCATGTGCCACCTGCTCTCCTCAGGGCTCTGCCTGCACACAGCCCCAGGAGAAGTTTTCCTGTTTGGAAGGAAAGAATGGAAAAGCCTGAGCAGGTTTCCTAAACAACAAACCCCACTCAGGAGCCACATGCTCAGTACAGGCTGCCTGGAACGATGTCCCCTTTCTACAAGGGTCAGTGTGAGCAGGAATGAATGATCTCTGGGAGCAGAATTCTCGGAGTCTTTCCACTGAATTCTCTGTCCCTGTGTCTTGGGGTGACTTTATTGTGTGTATCCCCTATTGCTGCTCTATGCCCAGAAGTGAACTTTGTGCATTTCTGTGCCTTTCAACTGAGCCTGAGAGGGGGGAGAGGAAAAAAAACCGGACAAACTTCTCAGAGTGTTTGTTCAAGGACACACATACACACTCCTCTGCATCCTGCTTGCAGCAAGAGCAGAGGAAGCAACTTTGTTTCTTTTTAGCCAGTTTTCAGCTCCTTTTCTCTGGGGGGAGATGGAGAGTTGAACTTTGTTTTCCTGGGACTTTGGGGGTTTTTTCCCCTTCTCTTCTTGACTCTTTCAACATCAGACCACATTGGGAGAATTTTCTCCCGAGGTGGGGGCCCTGAATGTGGGCCCATGAGCCAGCTGCAAGGAGGAGGAGAGAGACTACACCTACGGAAGTGTTGGGGTTCCTCCCCCCTGCCATGAGGTCATGGGAGAGGGGACCCTGGGGTAGAGGCATGGCCTGGGCACGGGGTCTCCCTGCTCCCTGCTCACATGTGCCCTAATCCTGTTCAGCACTGCTTATTTTGTGTTGCCCTGTGCGAGGAGGGCCCTGGTTGTGCTGTGATTGCTCAGTTCTTTGGCAGTGCCCCGCCCATGTGGCTGGAGAAGAAAGAGCTCTGCAACTTCTCTCAAGAATGGCTCCCTGTTTCTTTGCACGGGCCTCGCTGTCTATGGATGTTTCAGGAGACCCCACCAAAACACGGAAGGACTCTCAAATTATCCCAGCTTTCTCTGCACAGCGAGAGCTTTTAATATTTAGCATTGCTATCCTTTTCCTGTGTGTTTGTTAAAAAAATAGTTTTTATCTCTTTCACTTTCTTCCCAGGAAAGTTCTTTCTTCCAAAAACCTGGTGGGGGAGGGCTGGGTGTAACCTGCCTTCTATCAGAGGATATTTTCCTCCACATTTGTCCAAACCGGCACAGCCTGTCCTTTCCTGGGTCTCTGTTGCAGATGGAAGCTGCTGGTGCCATTGTCAGCTTGAAGCACTCTTTTGATGCAAGCAGATGTTGCCAGGTGTGTTCAGCAGCTGTTGCTCAATGCTTATGCCAAGCTATTGTGTTCCTCATGGAACCAAGGAGCCATTGTGACACTGCAGGGGCTGATGGCATCAAGGAGGCAATTGTGACAGTACAGAACCTCCTAGAAACAAGGCTCCATTGTGACACCGTGGGGAATCATGGAATCAAGGAGCCCATTGTGACACGGCTGCATGGAACCAATGGTCCATGGTTACACGGCGGATTCAAGAAGAGCACGGTGACACCACGCAACATCATGGAACCATAGGTCCATTGTGACACAGCGGGGCCTCATGGAAACAAGGGGACCATTGTGGGAAAGCAGGGCCTAATGGAAGCATGGAGAGCATTGTGACACTAAGGAAACTCCTGGAACCAAGATGACCACTGGCACATAATGGAACCTCATGGAAGCAAGCCTCCACAATGACTTTGGAGGGCCTCAGGGACCACAGGACCCATTGTGACACAGCAGGACCTGGTGGAACCAAGGAGCCTTTGTGATACTCCAGATCCACATGGAAGCCAGGGTGCACTGAGACACAGCGGGGCCTTGTTGGAACCAAAGACACCTCTGCAAAAAGCAGGCTAGCTCATAGAAGCAAGGAGTCCATTGTTACAACGTAAAAGCTATGGAACCAAGGGACCATTGTGACACTGCGGGGCCTCATGGAACCAATTGTCCATGATGACAATGCGGATCAAAGGAGACCATGGTGACACTGCGGAACCTGATGGAACCAAGGAGCCATTGTGACACAGTGGGGCCTCATGGAATCAAGGAGACCATTGTGACCCAGGTGTTGCATGGGAAGGCAAGGAGCCATTGTGACACTTTGGGCTTCTTCCCTTGAGCTCTGCAGCTGGCTGTCCCAGCCCAGCGCACCATGTGCCACCTGCTCTCCTCAGGGCTCTGCCTGCACACAGCCCCAGGAGAAGTTTTCCTGTTTGGAAGGAAAGAATGGAAAAGCCGGAGCAGGTTTCCTAAACAACAAACCCCACTCAGGAGCCACATGCTCAGTACAGGCTGCCTGGAACGATGTCCCCTTTCTACAAGGGTCAGTGTGAGCAGGAATGAATGATCTCTGGGAGCAGAATTCTCGGAGTCTTTCCACTGAATTCTCTGTCCCTGTGTCTTGGGGTGACTTTATTGTGTGTATCCCCTATTGCTGCTCTATGCCCAGAAGTGAACTTTGTGCATTTCTGTGCCTTTCAACTGAGCCTGAGAGGGGGGAGAGGAAAAAAAACCGGACAAACTTCTCAGAGTGTTTGTTCAAGGACACACATACACACTCCTCTGCATCCTGCTTGCAGCAAGAGCAGAGGAAGCAACTTTGTTTCTTTTTAGCCAGTTTTCAGCTCCTTTTCTCTGGGGGGAGATGGAGAGTTGAACTTTGTTTTCCTGGGACTTTGGGGGTTTTTTCCCCTTCTCTTCTTGACTCTTTCAACATCAGAGCACATTGGGAGAATTTTCTCCCGAGGTGGGGGCCCTGAATGTGGGCCCATGAGCCAGCTGCAAGGAGGAGGAGAGAGACTACACCTACGGAAGTGTTGGGGTTCCTCCCCCCTGCCATGAGGTCATGGGAGAGGGGACCCTGGGGTAGAGGCATGGCCTGGGCACGGGGTCTCCCTGCTCCCTGCTCACATGTGCCCTAATCCTGTTCAGCACTGCTTATTTTGTGTTGCCCTGTGCGAGGAGGGCCCTGGTTGTGCTGTGATTGCTCAGTTCTTTGGCAGTGCCCCGCCCATGTGGCTGGAGAAGAAAGAGCTCTGCAACTTCTCTCAAGAATGGCTCCCTGTTTCTTTGCACGGGCCTCGCTGTCTATGGATGTTTCAGGAGACCCCACCGAAACACGGAAGGACTCTCAAATTATCCCAGCTTTCTCTGCACAGCGAGAGCTTTTAATATTTAGCATTGCTATCCTTTTCCTGTGTGTTTGTTAAAAAAATAGTTTTTATCTCTTTCACTTTCTTCCCAGGAAAGTTCTTTTTTCCAAAAACCTGGTGGGGGAGGGCTGGGTGTAACCTGCCTTCTATCAGAGGATATTTTCCTCCACATTTGTCCAAACCGGCACAGCCTGTCCTTTCCTGGGTCTCTGTTGCAGATGGAAGCTGCTGGTGCCATTGTCAGCTTGAAGCCCTCTTTTGATGCAAGCAGATGTTGCCAGGTGTGTTCAGCAGCTGTTGCTCAATGCTTATGCCAAGCTATTGTGTTCCTCATGGAACCAAGGAGCCATTGTGACACTGCAGGGGCTGATGGCATCAAGGAGGCAATTGTGACAGTACAGAACCTCCTAGAAACAAGGCTCCATTGTGACACCGTGGGGAATCATGGAATCAAGGAGCCCATTGTGACACGGCTGCATGGAACCAATGGTCCATGGTTACACTGCGGATTCAAGAAGAGCACGGTGACACCACGCAACATCATGGAACCATAGGTCCATTGTGACACAGCGGGGCCTCATGGAAACAAGGGGACCATTGTGGCAAAGCAGGGCCTAATGGAAGCATGGAGAGCATTGTGACACTAAGGAAACTCCTGGAACCAAGATGACCACTGGCACATAATGGAACCTCATGGAAGCAAGCCTCCACAATGACTTTGGAGGGCCTCAGGGACCACAGGACCCATTGTGACACAGCAGGACCTGGTGGAACCAAGGAGCCTTTGTGATACTCCACATCCACATGGAAGCCAGGGTGCACTGAGACACAGCGGGGCCTTGTGGGAACCAAAGACACCTCTGCAAAAAGCAGGCTAGCTCATAGAAGCAAGGAGTCCATTGTTACAACGTAAAAGCTATGGAAGCAAGGGACCATTGTGACACTGCGGGGCCTCATGGAACCAATTGTCCATGATGACAATGCGGATCAAAGGAGACCATGGTGGCACTGCGGAACCTGATGGAACCAAGGAGCCATTGTGACACAGTGGGGCCTCATGGAATCAAGGAGACCATTGTGACCCAGGTGTTGCATGGGAAGGCAAGGAGCCATTGTGACACTTTGGGCTTCTTCCCTTGAGCTCTGCAGCTGGCTGTCCCAGCCCAGCGCACCATGTGCCACCTGCTCTCCTCAGGGCTCTGCCTGCACACAGCCCCAGGAGAAGTTTTCCTGTTTGGAAGGAAAGAATGGAAAAGCCGGAGCAGGTTTCCTAAACAACAAACCCCACTCAGGAGCCACATGCTCAGTACAGGCTGCCTGGAACGATGTCCCCTTTCTACAAGGGTCAGTGTGAGCAGGAATGAATGATCTCTGGGAGCAGAATTCTCGGAGTCTTTCCACTGAATTCTCTGTCCCTGTGTCTTGGGGTGACTTTATTGTGTGTATCCCCTATTGCTGCTCTATGCCCAGAAGTGAACTTTGTGCATTTCTGTGCCTTTCAACTGAGCCTGAGAGGGGGGAGAGGAAAAAAAACCGGACAAACTTCTCAGAGTGTTTGTTCAAGGACACACATACACACTCCTCTGCATCCTGCTTGCAGCAAGAGCAGAGGAAGCAACTTTGTTTCTTTTTAGCCAGTTTTCAGCTCCTTTTCTCTGGGGGGAGATGGAGAGTTGAACTTTGTTTTCCTGGGACTTTGGGGGTTTTTTCCCCTTCTCTTCTTGACTCTTTCAACATCAGAGCACATTGGGAGAATTTTCTCCCGAGGTGGGGGCCCTGAATGTGGGCCCATGAGCCAGCTGCAAGGAGGAGGAGAGAGACTACACCTACGGAAGTGTTGGGGTTCCTCCCCCCTGCCATGAGGTCATGGGAGAGGGGACCCTGGGGTAGAGGCATGGCCTGGGCACGGGGGTCTCCCTGCTCCCTGCTCACATGTGCCCTAATCCTGTTCAGCACTGCTTATTTTGTGTTGCCCTGTGCGAGGAGGGCCCTGGTTGTGCTGTGATTGCTCAGTTCTTTGGCAGTGCCCCGCCCATGTGGCTGGAGAAGAAAGAGCTCTGCAACTTCTCTCAAGAATCGCTCCCTGTTTCTTTGCACGGGCCTCGCTGTCTATGGATGTTTCAGGAGACCCCACCGAAACACGGAAGGACTCTCAAATTATCCCAGCTTTCTCTGCACAGCGAGAGCTTTTAATATTTAGCATTGCTATCCTTTTCCTGTGTGTTTGTTAAAAAAATAGTTTTTATCTCTTTCACTTTCTTCCCAGGAAAGTTCTTTCTTCCAAAAACCTGGTGGGGGAGGGCTGGGTGTAACCTGCCTTCTATCAGAGGATATTTTCCTCCACATTTGTCCAAACCGGCACAACCTGTCCTTTCCTGGGTCTCTGTTGCAGATGGAAGCTGCTGGTGCCATTGTCAGCTTGAAGCACTCTTTTGATGCAAGCAGATGTTGCCAGGTGTGTTCAGCAGCTGTTGCTCAATGCTTATGCCAAGCTATTGTGTTCCTCATGGAACCAAGGAGCCATTGTGACACTGCAGGGGCTGATGGCATCAAGGAGGCAATTGTGACAGTACAGAACCTCCTAGAAACAAGGCTCCATTGTGACACCGTGGGGAATCATGGAATCAAGGAGCCCATTGTGACACAGCCAGGCTGCATGGAACCAATGGTCCATGGTTACACGGCGGATTCAAGAAGAGCACGGTGACACCACGCAACATCATGGAACCATAGGTCCATTGTGACACAGCGGGGCCTCATGGAAACAAGGGGACCATTGTGGGAAAGCAGGGCCTAATGGAAGCATGGAGAGCATTGTGACACTAAGGAAACTCCTGGAACCAAGATGACCACTGGCACATAATGGAACCTCATGGAAGCAAGCCTCCACAATGACTTTGGAGGGCCTCAGGGACCACAGGACCCATTGTGACACAGCAGGACCTGGTGGAACCAAGGAGCCTTTGTGATACTCCACATCCACATGGAAGCCAGGGTGCACTGAGACACAGCGGGGCCTTGTGGGAACCAAAGACACCTCTGCAAAAAGCAGGCTAGCTCATAGAAGCAAGGAGTCCATTGTTACAACGTAAAAGCTATGGAAGCAAGGGACCATTGTGACACTGCGGGGCCTCATGGAACCAATTGTCCATGATGACAGTGCGGATCAAAGGAGACCATGGTGACACTGCGGAACCTGATGGAACCAAGGAGCCATTGTGACACAGTGGGGCCTCATGGAATCAAGGAGACCATTGTGACCCAGGTGTTGCATGGGAAGGCAAGGAGCCATTGTGACACTTTGGGCTTCTTCCCTTGAGCTCTGCAGCTGGCTGTCCCAGCCCAGCGCACCATGTGCCACCTGCTCTCCTCAGGGCTCTGCCTGCACACAGCCCCAGGAGAAGTTTTCCTGTTTGGAAGGAAAGAATGGAAAAGCCGGAGCAGGTTTCCTAAACAACAAACCCCACTCAGGAGCCACATGCTCAGTACGGGCTGCCTGGAACGATGTCCCCTTTCTACAAGGGTCAGTGTGAGCAGGAATGAATGATCTCTGGGAGCAGAATTCTCGGAGTCTTTCCACTGAATTCTCTGTCCCTGTGTCTTGGGGTGACTTTATCATGTGTATCCCCTATTGCTGCTCTATGCCCAGAAGTGAACTTTGTGCATTTCTGTGCCTTTCAACTGAGCCTGAGAGGGGGGAGAGGAAAAAAAACCAGACAAACTTCTCAGAGCGTTTGTTCAAGGACACACATACACACTCCTCTGCATCCTGCTTGCAGCAAGAGCAGAGGAAGCAACTTTGTTTCTTTTTAGCCAGTTTTCAGCTCCTTTTCTCTGGGGGGAGATGGAGAGTTGAACTTTGTTTTCCTGGGACTTTGGGGGTTTTTTCCCCTTCTCTTCTTGACTCTTTCAACATCAGAGCACATTGGGAGAATTTTCTCCCGAGGTGGGGGCCCTGAATGTGGGCCCATGAGCCAGCTGCAAGGAGGAGGAGAGAGACTACACCTACGGAAGTGTTGGGGTTCCTCCCCCCTGCCATGAGGTCATGGGAGAGGGGACCCTGGGGTAGAGGCATGGCCTGGGCACGGGGTCTCCCTGCTCCCTGCTCACATGTGCCCTAATCCTGTTCAGCACTGCTTATTTTGTGTTGCCCTGTGCGAGGAGGGCCCTGGTTGTGCCGTGATTGCTCAGTTCTTTGGCAGTGCCCCGCCCATGTGGCTGGAGAAGAAAGAGCTCTGCAACTTCTCTCAAGAATGGCTCCCTGTTTCTTTGCACGGGCCTCGCTGTCTATGGATGTTTCAGGAGACCCCACCGAAACACGGAAGGACTCTCAAATTATCCCAGCTTTCTCTGCACAGCGAGAGCTTTTAATATTTAGCATTGCTATCCTTTTCCTGTGTGTTTGTTAAAAAAATAGTTTTTATCTCTTTCACTTTCTTCCCAGGAAAGTTCTTTTTTCCAAAAACCTGGTGGGGGAGGGCTGGGTGTAACCTGCCTTCTATCAGAGGATATTTTCCTCCACATTTGTCCAAACCGGCACAGCCTGTCCTTTCCTGGGTCTCTGTTGCAGATGGAAGCTGCTGGTGCCATTGTCAGCTTGAAGCCCTCTTTTGATGCAAGCAGATGTTGCCAGGTGTGTTCAGCAGCTGTTGCTCAATGCTTATGCCAAGCTATTGTGTTCCTCATGGAACCAAGGAGCCATTGTGACACTGCAGGGGCTGATGGCATCAAGGAGGCAATTGTGACAGTACAGAACCTCCTAGAAACAAGGCTCCATTGTGACACCGTGGGGAATCATGGAATCAAGGAGCCCATTGTGACACGGCTGCATGGAACCAATGGTCCATGGTTACACTGCGGATTCAAGAAGAGCACGGTGACACCACGCAACATCATGGAACCATAGGTCCATTGTGACACAGCGGGGCCTCATGGAAACAAGGGGACCATTGTGGCAAAGCAGGGCCTAATGGAAGCATGGAGAGCATTGTGACACTAAGGAAACTCCTGGAACCAAGATGACCACTGGCACATAATGGAACCTCATGGAAGCAAGCCTCCACAATGACTTTGGAGGGCCTCAGGGACCACAGGACCCATTGTGACACAGCAGGACCTGGTGGAACCAAGGAGCCTTTGTGATACTCCACATCCACATGGAAGCCAGGGTGCACTGAGACACAGCGGGGCCTTGTTGGAACCAAAGACACCTCTGCAAAAAGCAGGCTAGCTCATAGAAGCAAGGAGTCCATTGTTACAACGTAAAAGCTATGGAACCAAGGGACCATTGTGACACTGCGGGGCCTCATGGAACCAATTGTCCATGATGACAGTGCGGATCAAAGGAGACCATGGTGACACTGCGGAACCTGATGGAACCAAGGAGCCATTGTGACACAGTGGGGCCTCATGGAATCAAGGAGACCATTGTGACCCAGGTGTTGCATGGGAAGGCAAGGAGCCATTGTGACACTTTGGGCTTCTTCCCTTGAGCTCTGCAGCTGGCTGTCCCAGCCCAGCGCACCATGTGCCACCTGCTCTCCTCAGGGCTCTGCCTGCACACAGCCCCAGGAGAAGTTTTCCTGTTTGGAAGGAAAGAATGGAAAAGCCTGAGCAGGTTTCCTAAACAACAAACCCCACTCAGGAGCCACATGCTCAGTACAGGCTGCCTGGAACGATGTCCCCTTTCTACAAGGGTCAGTGTGAGCAGGAATGAATGATCTCTGGGAGCAGAATTCTCGGAGTCTTTCCACTGAATTCTCTGTCCCTGTGTCTTGGGGTGACTTTATTGTGTGTATCCCCTATTGCTGCTCTATGCCCAGAAGTGAACTTTGTGCATTTCTGTGCCTTTCAACTGAGCCTGAGAGGGGGGAGAGGAAAAAAAACCGGACAAACTTCTCAGAGTGTTTGTTCAAGGACACACATACACACTCCTCTGCATCCTGCTTGCAGCAAGAGCAGAGGAAGCAACTTTGTTTCTTTTTAGCCAGTTTTCAGCTCCTTTTCTCTGGGGGGAGATGGAGAGTTGAACTTTGTTTTCCTGGGACTTTGGGGGTTTTTTCCCCTTCTCTTCTTGACTCTTTCAACATCAGAGCACATTGGGAGAATTTTCTCCCGAGGTGGGGGCCCTGAATGTGGGCCCATGAGCCAGCTGCAAGGAGGAGGAGAGAGACTACACCTACGGAAGTGTTGGGGTTCCTCCCCCCTGCCATGAGGTCATGGGAGAGGGGACCCTGGGGTAGAGGCATGGCCTGGGCACGGGGTCTCCCTGCTCCCTGCTCACATGTGCCCTAATCCTGTTCAGCACTGCTTATTTTGTGTTGCCCTGTGCGAGGAGGGCCCTGGTTGTGCTGTGATTGCTCAGTTCTTTGGCAGTGCCCCGCCCATGTGGCTGGAGAAGAAAGAGCTCTGCAACTTCTCTCAAGAATGGCTCCCTGTTTCTTTGCACGGGCCTCGCTGTCTATGGATGTTTCAGGAGACCCCACCGAAACACGGAAGGACTCTCAAATTATCCCAGCTTTCTCTGCACAGCGAGAGCTTTTAATATTTAGCATTGCTATCCTTTTCCTGTGTGTTTGTTAAAAAAATAGTTTTTATCTCTTTCACTTTCTTCCCAGGAAAGTTCTTTCTTCCAAAAACCTGGTGGGGGAGGGCTGGGTGTAACCTGCCTTCTATCAGAGGATATTTTCCTCCACATTTGTCCAAACCGGCACAGCCTGTCCTTTCCCTGGGTGTCTGTTGCAGATGGAAGCTGCTGGTGCCATTGTCAGCTTGAAGCCCTCTTTTGATGCAAGCAGATGTTGCCAGGTGTGTTCAGCAGCTGTTGCTCAATGCTTATGCCAAGCTATTGTGTTCCTCATGGAACCAAGGAGCCATTGTGACACTGCAGGGGCTGATGGCATCAAGGAGGCAATTGTGACAGTACAGAACCTCCTAGAAACAAGGCTCCATTGTGACACCGTGGGGAATCATGGAATCAAGGAGCCCATTGTGACACGGCTGCATGGAACCAATGGTCCATGGTTACACGGCGGATTCAAGAAGAGCACGGTGACACCACGCAACATCATGGAACCATAGGTCCATTGTGACACAGCGGGGCCTCATGGAAACAAGGGGACCATTGTGGCAAAGCAGGGCCTAATGGAAGCATGGAGAGCATTGTGACACTAAGGAAACTCCTGGAACCAAGATGACCACTGGCACATAATGGAACCTCATGGAAGCAAGCCTCCACAATGACTTTGGAGGGCCTCAGGGACCACAGGACCCATTGTGACACAGCAGGACCTGGTGGAACCAAGGAGCCTTTGTGATACTCCAGATCCACATGGAAGCCAGGGTGCACTGAGACACAGCGGGGCCTTGTTGGAACCAAAGACACCTCTGCAAAAAGCAGGCTAGCTCATAGAAGCAAGGAGTCCATTGTTACAACGTAAAAGCTATGGAAGCAAGGGACCATTGTGACACTGCGGGGCCTCATGGAACCAATTGTCCATGATGACAATGCGGATCAAAGGAGACCATGGTGACACTGCGGAACCTGATGGAACCAAGGAGCCATTGTGACACAGTGGGGCCTCATGGAATCAAGGAGACCATTGTGACCCAGGTGTTGCATGGGAAGGCAAGGAGCCATTGTGACACTTTGGGCTTCTTCCCTTGAGCTCTGCAGCTGGCTGTCCCAGCCCAGCGCACCATGTGCCACCTGCTCTCCTCAGGGCTCTGCCTGCACACAGCCCCAGGAGAAGTTTTCCTGTTTGGAAGGAAAGAATGGAAAAGCCGGAGCAGGTTTCCTAAACAACAAACGCCACTCAGGAGCCACATGCTCAGTACAGGCTGCCTGGAACGATGTCCCCTTTCTACAAGGGTCAGTGTGAGCAGGAATGAATGATCTCTGGGAGCAGAATTCTCGGAGTCTTTCCACTGAATTCTCTGTCCCTGTGTCTTGGGGTGACTTTATTGTGTGTATCCCCTATTGCTGCTCTATGCCCAGAAGTGAACTTTGTGCATTTCTGTGCCTTTCAACTGAGCCTGAGAGGGGGGAGAGGAAAAAAAACCGGACAAACTTCTCAGAGTGTTTGTTCAAGGACACACATACACACTCCTCTGCATCCTGCTTGCAGCAAGAGCAGAGGAAGCAACTTTGTTTCTTTTTAGCCAGTTTTCAGCTCCTTTTCTCTGGGGGGAGATGGAGAGTTGAACTTTGTTTTCCTGGGACTTTGGGGGTTTTTTCCCCTTCTCTTCTTGACTCTTTCAACATCAGAGCACATTGGGAGAATTTTCTCCCGAGGTGGGGGCCCTGAATGTGGGCCCATGAGCCAGCTGCAAGGAGGAGGAGAGAGACTACACCTACGGAAGTGTTGGGGTTCCTCCCCCCTGCCATGAGGTCATGGGAGAGGGGACCCTGGGGTAGAGGCATGGCCTGGGCACGGGGTCTCCCTGCTCCCTGCTCACATGTGCCCTAATCCTGTTCAGCACTGGTTATTTTGTGTTGCCCTGTGCGAGGAGGGCCCTGGTTGTGCTGTGATTGCTCAGTTCTTTGGCAGTGCCCCGCCCATGTGGCTGGAGAAGAAAGAGCTCTGCAACTTCTCTCAAGAATGGCTCCCTGTTTCTTTGCACGGGCCTCGCTGTCTATGGATGTTTCAGGAGACCCCACCGAAACACGGAAGGACTCTCAAATTATCCCAGCTTTCTCTGCACAGCGAGAGCTTTTAATATTTAGCATTGCTATCCTTTTCCTGTGTGTTTGTTAAAAAAATAGTTTTTATCTCTTTCACTTTCTTCCCAGGAAAGTTCTTTTTTCCAAAAACCTGGTGGGGGAGGGCTGGGTGTAACCTGCCTTCTATCAGAGGATATTTTCCTCCACATTTGTCCAAACCGGCACAGCCTGTCCTTTCCTGGGTCTCTGTTGCAGATGGAAGCTGCTGGTGCCATTGTCAGCTTGAAGCCCTCTTTTGATGCAAGCAGATGTTGCCAGGTGTGTTCAGCAGCTGTTGCTCAATGCTTATGCCAAGCTATTGTGTTCCTCATGGAACCAAGGAGCCATTGTGACACTGCAGGGGCTGATGGCATCAAGGAGGCAATTGTGACAGTACAGAACCTCCTAGAAACAAGGCTCCATTGTGACACCGTGGGGAATCATGGAATCAAGGAGCCCATTGTGACACGGCTGCATGGAACCAATGGTCCATGGTTACACTGCGGATTCAAGAAGAGCACGGTGACACCACGCAACATCATGGAACCATAGGTCCATTGTGACACAGCGGGGCCTCATGGAAACAAGGGGACCATTGTGGCAAAGCAGGGCCTAATGGAAGCATGGAGAGCATTGTGACACTAAGGAAACTCCTGGAACCAAGATGACCACTGGCACATAATGGAACCTCATGGAAGCAAGCCTCCACAATGACTTTGGAGGGCCTCAGGGACCACAGGACCCATTGTGACACAGCAGGACCTGGTGGAACCAAGGAGCCTTTGTGATACTCCAGATCCACATGGAAGCCAGGGTGCACTGAGACACAGCGGGGCCTTGTGGGAACCAAAGACACCTCTGCAAAAAGCAGGCTAGCTCATAGAAGCAAGGAGTCCATTGTTACAACGTAAAAGCTATGGAAGCAAGGGACCATTGTGACACTGCGGGGCCTCATGGAACCAATTGTCCATGATGACAATGCGGATCAAAGGAGACCATGGTGGCACTGCGGAACCTGATGGAACCAAGGAGCCATTGTGACACAGTGGGGCCTCATGGAATCAAGGAGACCATTGTGACCCAGGTGTTGCATGGGAAGGCAAGGAGCCATTGTGACACTTTGGGCTTCTTCCCTTGAGCTCTGCAGCTGGCTGTCCCAGCCCAGCGCACCATGTGCCACCTGCTCTCCTCAGGGCTCTGCCTGCACACAGCCCCAGGAGAAGTTTTCCTGTTTGGAAGGAAAGAATGGAAAAGCCGGAGCAGGTTTCCTAAACAACAAACCCCACTCAGGAGCCACATGCTCAGTACAGGCTGCCTGGAACGATGTCCCCTTTCTACAAGGGTCAGTGTGAGCAGGAATGAATGATCTCTGGGAGCAGAATTCTCGGAGTCTTTCCACTGAATTCTCTGTCCCTGTGTCTTGGGGTGACTTTATTGTGTGTATCCCCTATTGCTGCTCTATGCCCAGAAGTGAACTTTGTGCATTTCTGTGCCTTTCAACTGAGCCTGAGAGGGGGGAGAGGAAAAAAAACCGGACAAACTTCTCAGAGTGTTTGTTCAAGGACACACATACACACTCCTCTGCATCCTGCTTGCAGCAAGAGCAGAGGAAGCAACTTTGTTTCTTTTTAGCCAGTTTTCAGCTCCTTTTCTCTGGGGGGAGATGGAGAGTTGAACTTTGTTTTCCTGGGACTTTGGGGGTTTTTTCCCCTTCTCTTCTTGACTCTTTCAACATCAGAGCACATTGGGAGAATTTTCTCCCGAGGTGGGGGCCCTGAATGTGGGCCCATGAGCCAGCTGCAAGGAGGAGGAGAGAGACTACACCTACGGAAGTGTTGGGGTTCCTCCCCCCTGCCATGAGGTCATGGGAGAGGGGACCCTGGGGTAGAGGCATGGCCTGGGCACGGGGTCTCCCTGCTCCCTGCTCACATGTGCCCTAATCCTGTTCAGCACTGGTTATTTTGTGTTGCCCTGTGCGAGGAGGGCCCTGGTTGTGCTGTGATTGCTCAGTTCTTTGGCAGTGCCCCGCCCATGTGGCTGGAGAAGAAAGAGCTCTGCAACTTCTCTCAAGAATGGCTCCCTGTTTCTTTGCACGGGCCTCGCTGTCTATGGATGTTTCAGGAGACCCCACCGAAACACGGAAGGACTCTCAAATTATCCCAGCTTTCTCTGCACAGCGAGAGCTTTTAATATTTAGCATTGCTATCCTTTTCCTGTGTGTTTGTTAAAAAAATAGTTTTTATCTCTTTCACTTTCTTCCCAGGAAAGTTCTTTTTTCCAAAAACCTGGTGGGGGAGGGCTGGGTGTAACCTGCCTTCTATCAGAGGATATTTTCCTCCACATTTGTCCAAACCGGCACAGCCTGTCCTTTCCTGGGTCTCTGTTGCAGATGGAAGCTGCTGGTGCCATTGTCAGCTTGAAGCCCTCTTTTGATGCAAGCAGATGTTGCCAGGTGTGTTCAGCAGCTGTTGCTCAATGCTTATGCCAAGCTATTGTGTTCCTCATGGAACCAAGGAGCCATTGTGACACTGCAGGGGCTGATGGCATCAAGGAGGCAATTGTGACAGTACAGAACCTCCTAGAAACAAGGCTCCATTGTGACACCGTGGGGAATCATGGAATCAAGGAGCCCATTGTGACACGGCTGCATGGAACCAATGGTCCATGGTTACACTGCGGATTCAAGAAGAGCACGGTGACACCACGCAACATCATGGAACCATAGGTCCATTGTGACACAGCGGGGCCTCATGGAAACAAGGGGACCATTGTGGCAAAGCAGGGCCTAATGGAAGCATGGAGAGCATTGTGACACTAAGGAAACTCCTGGAACCAAGATGACCACTGGCACATAATGGAACCTCATGGAAGCAAGCCTCCACAATGACTTTGGAGGGCCTCAGGGACCACAGGACCCATTGTGACACAGCAGGACCTGGTGGAACCAAGGAGCCTTTGTGATACTCCACATCCACATGGAAGCCAGGGTGCACTGAGACACAGCGGGGCCTTGTGGGAACCAAAGACACCTCTGCAAAAAGCAGGCTAGCTCATAGAAGCAAGGAGTCCATTGTTACAACGTAAAAGCTATGGAAGCAAGGGACCATTGTGACACTGCGGGGCCTCATGGAACCAATTGTCCATGATGACAATGCGGATCAAAGGAGACCATGGTGGCACTGCGGAACCTGATGGAACCAAGGAGCCATTGTGACACAGTGGGGCCTCATGGAATCAAGGAGACCATTGTGACCCAGGTGTTGCATGGGAAGGCAAGGAGCCATTGTGACACTTTGGGCTTCTTCCCTTGAGCTCTGCAGCTGGCTGTCCCAGCCCAGCGCACCATGTGCCACCTGCTCTCCTCAGGGCTCTGCCTGCACACAGCCCCAGGAGAAGTTTTCCTGTTTGGAAGGAAAGAATGGAAAAGCCGGAGCAGGTTTCCTAAACAACAAACCCCACTCAGGAGCCACATGCTCAGTACAGGCTGCCTGGAACGATGTCCCCTTTCTACAAGGGTCAGTGTGAGCAGGAATGAATGATCTCTGGGAGCAGAATTCTCGGAGTCTTTCCACTGAATTCTCTGTCCCTGTGTCTTGGGGTGACTTTATTGTGTGTATCCCCTATTGCTGCTCTATGCCCAGAAGTGAACTTTGTGCATTTCTGTGCCTTTCAACTGAGCCTGAGAGGGGGGAGAGGAAAAAAAACCGGACAAACTTCTCAGAGTGTTTGTTCAAGGACACACATACACACTCCTCTGCATCCTGCTTGCAGCAAGAGCAGAGGAAGCAACTTTGTTTCTTTTTAGCCAGTTTTCAGCTCCTTTTCTCTGGGGGGAGATGGAGAGTTGAACTTTGTTTTCCTGGGACTTTGGGGGTTTTTTCCCCTTCTCTTCTTGACTCTTTCAACATCAGAGCACATTGGGAGAATTTTCTCCCGAGGTGGGGGCCCTGAATGTGGGCCCATGAGCCAGCTGCAAGGAGGAGGAGAGAGACTACACCTACGGAAGTGTTGGGGTTCCTCCCCCCTGCCATGAGGTCATGGGAGAGGGGACCCTGGGGTAGAGGCATGGCCTGGGCACGGGGTCTCCCTGCTCCCTGCTCACATGTGCCCTAATCCTGTTCAGCACTGCTTATTTTGTGTTGCCCTGTGCGAGGAGGGCCCTGGTTGTGCTGTGATTGCTCAGTTCTTTGGCAGTGCCCCGCCCATGTGGCTGGAGAAGAAAGAGCTCTGCAACTTCTCTCAAGAATGGCTCCCTGTTTCTTTGCACGGGCCTCGCTGTCTATGGATGTTTCAGGAGACCCCACCGAAACACGGAAGGACTCTCAAATTATCCCAGCTTTCTCTGCACAGCGAGAGCTTTTAATATTTAGCATTGCTATCCTTTTCCTGTGTGTTTGTTAAAAAAATAGTTTTTATCTCTTTCACTTTCTTCCCAGGAAAGTTCTTTTTTCCAAAAACCTGGTGGGGGAGGGCTGGGTGTAACCTGCCTTCTATCAGAGGATATTTTCCTCCACATTTGTCCAAACCGGCACAGCCTGTCCTTTCCTGGGTCTCTGTTGCAGATGGAAGCTGCTGGTGCCATTGTCAGCTTGAAGCCCTCTTTTGATGCAAGCAGATGTTGCCAGGTGTGTTCAGCAGCTGTTGCTCAATGCTTATGCCAAGCTATTGTGTTCCTCATGGAACCAAGGAGCCATTGTGACACTGCAGGGGCTGATGGCATCAAGGAGGCAATTGTGACAGTACAGAACCTCCTAGAAACAAGGCTCCATTGTGACACCGTGGGGAATCATGGAATCAAGGAGCCCATTGTGACACGGCTGCATGGAACCAATGGTCCATGGTTACACTGCGGATTCAAGAAGAGCACGGTGACACCACGCAACATCATGGAACCATAGGTCCATTGTGACACAGCGGGGCCTCATGGAAACAAGGGGACCATTGTGGCAAAGCAGGGCCTAATGGAAGCATGGAGAGCATTGTGACACTAAGGAAACTCCTGGAACCAAGATGACCACTGGCACATAATGGAACCTCATGGAAGCAAGCCTCCACAATGACTTTGGAGGGCCTCAGGGACCACAGGACCCATTGTGACACAGCAGGACCTGGTGGAACCAAGGAGCCTTTGTGATACTCCACATCCACATGGAAGCCAGGGTGCACTGAGACACAGCGGGGCCTTGTGGGAACCAAAGACACCTCTGCAAAAAGCAGGCTAGCTCATAGAAGCAAGGAGTCCATTGTTACAACGTAAAAGCTATGGAAGCAAGGGACCATTGTGACACTGCGGGGCCTCATGGAACCAATTGTCCATGATGACAATGCGGATCAAAGGAGACCATGGTGGCACTGCGGAACCTGATGGAACCAAGGAGCCATTGTGACACAGTGGGGCCTCATGGAATCAAGGAGACCATTGTGACCCAGGTGTTGCATGGGAAGGCAAGGAGCCATTGTGACACTTTGGGCTTCTTCCCTTGAGCTCTGCAGCTGGCTGTCCCAGCCCAGCGCACCATGTGCCACCTGCTCTCCTCAGGGCTCTGCCTGCACACAGCCCCAGGAGAAGTTTTCCTGTTTGGAAGGAAAGAATGGAAAAGCCGGAGCAGGTTTCCTAAACAACAAACCCCACTCAGGAGCCACATGCTCAGTACAGGCTGCCTGGAACGATGTCCCCTTTCTACAAGGGTCAGTGTGAGCAGGAATGAATGATCTCTGGGAGCAGAATTCTCGGAGTCTTTCCACTGAATTCTCTGTCCCTGTGTCTTGGGGTGACTTTATTGTGTGTATCCCCTATTGCTGCTCTATGCCCAGAAGTGAACTTTGTGCATTTCTGTGCCTTTCAACTGAGCCTGAGAGGGGGGAGAGGAAAAAAAACCGGACAAACTTCTCAGAGTGTTTGTTCAAGGACACACATACACACTCCTCTGCATCCTGCTTGCAGCAAGAGCAGAGGAAGCAACTTTGTTTCTTTTTAGCCAGTTTTCAGCTCCTTTTCTCTGGGGGGAGATGGAGAGTTGAACTTTGTTTTCCTGGGACTTTGGGGGTTTTTTCCCCTTCTCTTCTTGACTCTTTCAACATCAGAGCACATTGGGAGAATTTTCTCCCGAGGTGGGGGCCCTGAATGTGGGCCCATGAGCCAGCTGCAAGGAGGAGGAGAGAGACTACACCTACGGAAGTGTTGGGGTTCCTCCCCCCTGCCATGAGGTCATGGGAGAGGGGACCCTGGGGTAGAGGCATGGCCTGGGCACGGGGGTCTCCCTGCTCCCTGCTCACATGTGCCCTAATCCTGTTCAGCACTGCTTATTTTGTGTTGCCCTGTGCGAGGAGGGCCCTGGTTGTGCTGTGATTGCTCAGTTCTTTGGCAGTGCCCCGCCCATGTGGCTGGAGAAGAAAGAGCTCTGCAACTTCTCTCAAGAATCGCTCCCTGTTTCTTTGCACGGGCCTCGCTGTCTATGGATGTTTCAGGAGACCCCACCGAAACACGGAAGGACTCTCAAATTATCCCAGCTTTCTCTGCACAGCGAGAGCTTTTAATATTTAGCATTGCTATCCTTTTCCTGTGTGTTTGTTAAAAAAATAGTTTTTATCTCTTTCACTTTCTTCCCAGGAAAGTTCTTTCTTCCAAAAACCTGGTGGGGGAGGGCTGGGTGTAACCTGCCTTCTATCAGAGGATATTTTCCTCCACATTTGTCCAAACCGGCACAACCTGTCCTTTCCTGGGTCTCTGTTGCAGATGGAAGCTGCTGGTGCCATTGTCAGCTTGAAGCACTCTTTTGATGCAAGCAGATGTTGCCAGGTGTGTTCAGCAGCTGTTGCTCAATGCTTATGCCAAGCTATTGTGTTCCTCATGGAACCAAGGAGCCATTGTGACACTGCAGGGGCTGATGGCATCAAGGAGGCAATTGTGACAGTACAGAACCTCCTAGAAACAAGGCTCCATTGTGACACCGTGGGGAATCATGGAATCAAGGAGCCCATTGTGACACAGCCAGGCTGCATGGAACCAATGGTCCATGGTTACACGGCGGATTCAAGAAGAGCACGGTGACACCACGCAACATCATGGAACCATAGGTCCATTGTGACACAGCGGGGCCTCATGGAAACAAGGGGACCATTGTGGGAAAGCAGGGCCTAATGGAAGCATGGAGAGCATTGTGACACTAAGGAAACTCCTGGAACCAAGATGACCACTGGCACATAATGGAACCTCATGGAAGCAAGCCTCCACAATGACTTTGGAGGGCCTCAGGGACCACAGGACCCATTGTGACACAGCAGGACCTGGTGGAACCAAGGAGCCTTTGTGATACTCCACATCCACATGGAAGCCAGGGTGCACTGAGACACAGCGGGGCCTTGTGGGAACCAAAGACACCTCTGCAAAAAGCAGGCTAGCTCATAGAAGCAAGGAGTCCATTGTTACAACGTAAAAGCTATGGAAGCAAGGGACCATTGTGACACTGCGGGGCCTCATGGAACCAATTGTCCATGATGACAGTGCGGATCAAAGGAGACCATGGTGACACTGCGGAACCTGATGGAACCAAGGAGCCATTGTGACACAGTGGGGCCTCATGGAATCAAGGAGACCATTGTGACCCAGGTGTTGCATGGGAAGGCAAGGAGCCATTGTGACACTTTGGGCTTCTTCCCTTGAGCTCTGCAGCTGGCTGTCCCAGCCCAGCGCACCATGTGCCACCTGCTCTCCTCAGGGCTCTGCCTGCACACAGCCCCAGGAGAAGTTTTCCTGTTTGGAAGGAAAGAATGGAAAAGCCGGAGCAGGTTTCCTAAACAACAAACCCCACTCAGGAGCCACATGCTCAGTACAGGCTGCCTGGAACGATGTCCCCTTTCTACAAGGGTCAGTGTGAGCAGGAATGAATGATCTCTGGGAGCAGAATTCTCGGAGTCTTTCCACTGAATTCTCTGTCCCTGTGTCTTGGGGTGACTTTATCATGTGTATCCCCTATTGCTGCTCTATGCCCAGAAGTGAACTTTGTGCATTTCTGTGCCTTTCAACTGAGCCTGAGAGGGGGGAGAGGAAAAAAAACCAGACAAACTTCTCAGAGCGTTTGTTCAAGGACACACATACACACTCCTCTGCATCCTGCTTGCAGCAAGAGCAGAGGAAGCAACTTTGTTTCTTTTTAGCCAGTTTTCAGCTCCTTTTCTCTGGGGGGAGATGGAGAGTTGAACTTTGTTTTCCTGGGACTTTGGGGGTTTTTTCCCCTTCTCTTCTTGACTCTTTCAACATCAGAGCACATTGGGAGAATTTTCTCCCGAGGTGGGGGCCCTGAATGTGGGCCCATGAGCCAGCTGCAAGGAGGAGGAGAGAGACTACACCTACGGAAGTGTTGGGGTTCCTCCCCCCTGCCATGAGGTCATGGGAGAGGGGACCCTGGGGTAGAGGCATGGCCTGGGCACGGGGTCTCCCTGCTCCCTGCTCACATGTGCCCTAATCCTGTTCAGCACTGGTTATTTTGTGTTGCCCTGTGCGAGGAGGGCCCTGGTTGTGCTGTGATTGCTCAGTTCTTTGGCAGTGCCCCGCCCATGTGGCTGGAGAAGAAAGAGCTCTGCAACTTCTCTCAAGAATGGCTCCCTGTTTCTTTGCACGGGCCTCGCTGTCTATGGATGTTTCAGGAGACCCCACCGAAACACGGAAGGACTCTCAAATTATCCCAGCTTTCTCTGCACAGCGAGAGCTTTTAATATTTAGCATTGCTATCCTTTTCCTGTGTGTTTGTTAAAAAAATAGTTTTTATCTCTTTCACTTTCTTCCCAGGAAAGTTCTTTTTTCCAAAAACCTGGTGGGGGAGGGCTGGGTGTAACCTGCCTTCTATCAGAGGATATTTTCCTCCACATTTGTCCAAACCGGCACAGCCTGTCCTTTCCTGGGTCTCTGTTGCAGATGGAAGCTGCTGGTGCCATTGTCAGCTTGAAGCCCTCTTTTGATGCAAGCAGATGTTGCCAGGTGTGTTCAGCAGCTGTTGCTCAATGCTTATGCCAAGCTATTGTGTTCCTCATGGAACCAAGGAGCCATTGTGACACTGCAGGGGCTGATGGCATCAAGGAGGCAATTGTGACAGTACAGAACCTCCTAGAAACAAGGCTCCATTGTGACACCGTGGGGAATCATGGAATCAAGGAGCCCATTGTGACACGGCTGCATGGAACCAATGGTCCATGGTTACACTGCGGATTCAAGAAGAGCACGGTGACACCACGCAACATCATGGAACCATAGGTCCATTGTGACACAGCGGGGCCTCATGGAAACAAGGGGACCATTGTGGCAAAGCAGGGCCTAATGGAAGCATGGAGAGCATTGTGACACTAAGGAAACTCCTGGAACCAAGATGACCACTGGCACATAATGGAACCTCATGGAAGCAAGCCTCCACAATGACTTTGGAGGGCCTCAGGGACCACAGGACCCATTGTGACACAGCAGGACCTGGTGGAACCAAGGAGCCTTTGTGATACTCCACATCCACATGGAAGCCAGGGTGCACTGAGACACAGCGGGGCCTTGTGGGAACCAAAGACACCTCTGCAAAAAGCAGGCTAGCTCATAGAAGCAAGGAGTCCATTGTTACAACGTAAAAGCTATGGAAGCAAGGGACCATTGTGACACTGCGGGGCCTCATGGAACCAATTGTCCATGATGACAATGCGGATCAAAGGAGACCATGGTGGCACTGCGGAACCTGATGGAACCAAGGAGCCATTGTGACACAGTGGGGCCTCATGGAATCAAGGAGACCATTGTGACCCAGGTGTTGCATGGGAAGGCAAGGAGCCATTGTGACACTTTGGGCTTCTTCCCTTGAGCTCTGCAGCTGGCTGTCCCAGCCCAGCGCACCATGTGCCACCTGCTCTCCTCAGGGCTCTGCCTGCACACAGCCCCAGGAGAAGTTTTCCTGTTTGGAAGGAAAGAATGGAAAAGCCGGAGCAGGTTTCCTAAACAACAAACCCCACTCAGGAGCCACATGCTCAGTACAGGCTGCCTGGAACGATGTCCCCTTTCTACAAGGGTCAGTGTGAGCAGGAATGAATGATCTCTGGGAGCAGAATTCTCGGAGTCTTTCCACTGAATTCTCTGTCCCTGTGTCTTGGGGTGACTTTATTGTGTGTATCCCCTATTGCTGCTCTATGCCCAGAAGTGAACTTTGTGCATTTCTGTGCCTTTCAACTGAGCCTGAGAGGGGGGAGAGGAAAAAAAACCGGACAAACTTCTCAGAGTGTTTGTTCAAGGACACACATACACACTCCTCTGCATCCTGCTTGCAGCAAGAGCAGAGGAAGCAACTTTGTTTCTTTTTAGCCAGTTTTCAGCTCCTTTTCTCTGGGGGGAGATGGAGAGTTGAACTTTGTTTTCCTGGGACTTTGGGGGTTTTTTCCCCTTCTCTTCTTGACTCTTTCAACATCAGAGCACATTGGGAGAATTTTCTCCCGAGGTGGGGGCCCTGAATGTGGGCCCATGAGCCAGCTGCAAGGAGGAGGAGAGAGACTACACCTACGGAAGTGTTGGGGTTCCTCCCCCCTGCCATGAGGTCATGGGAGAGGGGACCCTGGGGTAGAGGCATGGCCTGGGCACGGGGTCTCCCTGCTCCCTGCTCACATGTGCCCTAATCCTGTTCAGCACTGCTTATTTTGTGTTGCCCTGTGCGAGGAGGGCCCTGGTTGTGCTGTGATTGCTCAGTTCTTTGGCAGTGCCCCGCCCATGTGGCTGGAGAAGAAAGAGCTCTGCAACTTCTCTCAAGAATGGCTCCCTGTTTCTTTGCACGGGCCTCGCTGTCTATGGATGTTTCAGGAGACCCCACCGAAACACGGAAGGACTCTCAAATTATCCCAGCTTTCTCTGCACAGCGAGAGCTTTTAATATTTAGCATTGCTATCCTTTTCCTGTGTGTTTGTTAAAAAAATAGTTTTTATCTCTTTCACTTTCTTCCCAGGAAAGTTCTTTTTTCCAAAAACCTGGTGGGGGAGGGCTGGGTGTAACCTGCCTTCTATCAGAGGATATTTTCCTCCACATTTGTCCAAACCGGCACAGCCTGTCCTTTCCTGGGTCTCTGTTGCAGATGGAAGCTGCTGGTGCCATTGTCAGCTTGAAGCCCTCTTTTGATGCAAGCAGATGTTGCCAGGTGTGTTCAGCAGCTGTTGCTCAATGCTTATGCCAAGCTATTGTGTTCCTCATGGAACCAAGGAGCCATTGTGACACTGCAGGGGCTGATGGCATCAAGGAGGCAATTGTGACAGTACAGAACCTCCTAGAAACAAGGCTCCATTGTGACACCGTGGGGAATCATGGAATCAAGGAGCCCATTGTGACACGGCTGCATGGAACCAATGGTCCATGGTTACACTGCGGATTCAAGAAGAGCACGGTGACACCACGCAACATCATGGAACCATAGGTCCATTGTGACACAGCGGGGCCTCATGGAAACAAGGGGACCATTGTGGCAAAGCAGGGCCTAATGGAAGCATGGAGAGCATTGTGACACTAAGGAAACTCCTGGAACCAAGATGACCACTGGCACATAATGGAACCTCATGGAAGCAAGCCTCCACAATGACTTTGGAGGGCCTCAGGGACCACAGGACCCATTGTGACACAGCAGGACCTGGTGGAACCAAGGAGCCTTTGTGATACTCCACATCCACATGGAAGCCAGGGTGCACTGAGACACAGCGGGGCCTTGTGGGAACCAAAGACACCTCTGCAAAAAGCAGGCTAGCTCATAGAAGCAAGGAGTCCATTGTTACAACGTAAAAGCTATGGAAGCAAGGGACCATTGTGACACTGCGGGGCCTCATGGAACCAATTGTCCATGATGACAATGCGGATCAAAGGAGACCATGGTGGCACTGCGGAACCTGATGGAACCAAGGAGCCATTGTGACACAGTGGGGCCTCATGGAATCAAGGAGACCATTGTGACCCAGGTGTTGCATGGGAAGGCAAGGAGCCATTGTGACACTTTGGGCTTCTTCCCTTGAGCTCTGCAGCTGGCTGTCCCAGCCCAGCGCACCATGTGCCACCTGCTCTCCTCAGGGCTCTGCCTGCACACAGCCCCAGGAGAAGTTTTCCTGTTTGGAAGGAAAGAATGGAAAAGCCGGAGCAGGTTTCCTAAACAACAAACCCCACTCAGGAGCCACATGCTCAGTACAGGCTGCCTGGAACGATGTCCCCTTTCTACAAGGGTCAGTGTGAGCAGGAATGAATGATCTCTGGGAGCAGAATTCTCGGAGTCTTTCCACTGAATTCTCTGTCCCTGTGTCTTGGGGTGACTTTATTGTGTGTATCCCCTATTGCTGCTCTATGCCCAGAAGTGAACTTTGTGCATTTCTGTGCCTTTCAACTGAGCCTGAGAGGGGGGAGAGGAAAAAAAACCGGACAAACTTCTCAGAGTGTTTGTTCAAGGACACACATACACACTCCTCTGCATCCTGCTTGCAGCAAGAGCAGAGGAAGCAACTTTGTTTCTTTTTAGCCAGTTTTCAGCTCCTTTTCTCTGGGGGGAGATGGAGAGTTGAACTTTGTTTTCCTGGGACTTTGGGGGTTTTTTCCCCTTCTCTTCTTGACTCTTTCAACATCAGAGCACATTGGGAGAATTTTCTCCCGAGGTGGGGGCCCTGAATGTGGGCCCATGAGCCAGCTGCAAGGAGGAGGAGAGAGACTACACCTACGGAAGTGTTGGGGTTCCTCCCCCCTGCCATGAGGTCATGGGAGAGGGGACCCTGGGGTAGAGGCATGGCCTGGGCACGGGGGTCTCCCTGCTCCCTGCTCACATGTGCCCTAATCCTGTTCAGCACTGCTTATTTTGTGTTGCCCTGTGCGAGGAGGGCCCTGGTTGTGCTGTGATTGCTCAGTTCTTTGGCAGTGCCCCGCCCATGTGGCTGGAGAAGAAAGAGCTCTGCAACTTCTCTCAAGAATCGCTCCCTGTTTCTTTGCACGGGCCTCGCTGTCTATGGATGTTTCAGGAGACCCCACCGAAACACGGAAGGACTCTCAAATTATCCCAGCTTTCTCTGCACAGCGAGAGCTTTTAATATTTAGCATTGCTATCCTTTTCCTGTGTGTTTGTTAAAAAAATAGTTTTTATCTCTTTCACTTTCTTCCCAGGAAAGTTCTTTCTTCCAAAAACCTGGTGGGGGAGGGCTGGGTGTAACCTGCCTTCTATCAGAGGATATTTTCCTCCACATTTGTCCAAACCGGCACAACCTGTCCTTTCCTGGGTCTCTGTTGCAGATGGAAGCTGCTGGTGCCATTGTCAGCTTGAAGCACTCTTTTGATGCAAGCAGATGTTGCCAGGTGTGTTCAGCAGCTGTTGCTCAATGCTTATGCCAAGCTATTGTGTTCCTCATGGAACCAAGGAGCCATTGTGACACTGCAGGGGCTGATGGCATCAAGGAGGCAATTGTGACAGTACAGAACCTCCTAGAAACAAGGCTCCATTGTGACACCGTGGGGAATCATGGAATCAAGGAGCCCATTGTGACACAGCCAGGCTGCATGGAACCAATGGTCCATGGTTACACGGCGGATTCAAGAAGAGCACGGTGACACCACGCAACATCATGGAACCATAGGTCCATTGTGACACAGCGGGGCCTCATGGAAACAAGGGGACCATTGTGGGAAAGCAGGGCCTAATGGAAGCATGGAGAGCATTGTGACACTAAGGAAACTCCTGGAACCAAGATGACCACTGGCACATAATGGAACCTCATGGAAGCAAGCCTCCACAATGACTTTGGAGGGCCTCAGGGACCACAGGACCCATTGTGACACAGCAGGACCTGGTGGAACCAAGGAGCCTTTGTGATACTCCACATCCACATGGAAGCCAGGGTGCACTGAGACACAGCGGGGCCTTGTGGGAACCAAAGACACCTCTGCAAAAAGCAGGCTAGCTCATAGAAGCAAGGAGTCCATTGTTACAACGTAAAAGCTATGGAAGCAAGGGACCATTGTGACACTGCGGGGCCTCATGGAACCAATTGTCCATGATGACAGTGCGGATCAAAGGAGACCATGGTGACACTGCGGAACCTGATGGAACCAAGGAGCCATTGTGACACAGTGGGGCCTCATGGAATCAAGGAGACCATTGTGACCCAGGTGTTGCATGGGAAGGCAAGGAGCCATTGTGACACTTTGGGCTTCTTCCCTTGAGCTCTGCAGCTGGCTGTCCCAGCCCAGCGCACCATGTGCCACCTGCTCTCCTCAGGGCTCTGCCTGCACACAGCCCCAGGAGAAGTTTTCCTGTTTGGAAGGAAAGAATGGAAAAGCCGGAGCAGGTTTCCTAAACAACAAACCCCACTCAGGAGCCACATGCTCAGTACAGGCTGCCTGGAACGATGTCCCCTTTCTACAAGGGTCAGTGTGAGCAGGAATGAATGATCTCTGGGAGCAGAATTCTCGGAGTCTTTCCACTGAATTCTCTGTCCCTGTGTCTTGGGGTGACTTTATCATGTGTATCCCCTATTGCTGCTCTATGCCCAGAAGTGAACTTTGTGCATTTCTGTGCCTTTCAACTGAGCCTGAGAGGGGGGAGAGGAAAAAAAACCAGACAAACTTCTCAGAGCGTTTGTTCAAGGACACACATACACACTCCTCTGCATCCTGCTTGCAGCAAGAGCAGAGGAAGCAACTTTGTTTCTTTTTAGCCAGTTTTCAGCTCCTTTTCTCTGGGGGGAGATGGAGAGTTGAACTTTGTTTTCCTGGGACTTTGGGGGTTTTTTCCCCTTCTCTTCTTGACTCTTTCAACATCAGAGCACATTGGGAGAATTTTCTCCCGAGGTGGGGGCCCTGAATGTGGGCCCATGAGCCAGCTGCAAGGAGGAGGAGAGAGACTACACCTACGGAAGTGTTGGGGTTCCTCCCCCCTGCCATGAGGTCATGGGAGAGGGGACCCTGGGGTAGAGGCATGGCCTGGGCACGGGGTCTCCCTGCTCCCTGCTCACATGTGCCCTAATCCTGTTCAGCACTGCTTATTTTGTGTTGCCCTGTGCGAGGAGGGCCCTGGTTGTGCCGTGATTGCTCAGTTCTTTGGCAGTGCCCCGCCCATGTGGCTGGAGAAGAAAGAGCTCTGCAACTTCTCTCAAGAATGGCTCCCTGTTTCTTTGCACGGGCCTCGCTGTCTATGGATGTTTCAGGAGACCCCACCGAAACACGGAAGGACTCTCAAATTATCCCAGCTTTCTCTGCACAGCGAGAGCTTTTAATATTTAGCATTGCTATCCTTTTCCTGTGTGTTTGTTAAAAAAATAGTTTTTATCTCTTTCACTTTCTTCCCAGGAAAGTTCTTTTTTCCAAAAACCTGGTGGGGGAGGGCTGGGTGTAACCTGCCTTCTATCAGAGGATATTTTCCTCCACATTTGTCCAAACCGGCACAGCCTGTCCTTTCCTGGGTCTCTGTTGCAGATGGAAGCTGCTGGTGCCATTGTCAGCTTGAAGCCCTCTTTTGATGCAAGCAGATGTTGCCAGGTGTGTTCAGCAGCTGTTGCTCAATGCTTATGCCAAGCTATTGTGTTCCTCATGGAACCAAGGAGCCATTGTGACACTGCAGGGGCTGATGGCATCAAGGAGGCAATTGTGACAGTACAGAACCTCCTAGAAACAAGGCTCCATTGTGACACCGTGGGGAATCATGGAATCAAGGAGCCCATTGTGACACGGCTGCATGGAACCAATGGTCCATGGTTACACTGCGGATTCAAGAAGAGCACGGTGACACCACGCAACATCATGGAACCATAGGTCCATTGTGACACAGCGGGGCCTCATGGAAACAAGGGGACCATTGTGGCAAAGCAGGGCCTAATGGAAGCATGGAGAGCATTGTGACACTAAGGAAACTCCTGGAACCAAGATGACCACTGGCACATAATGGAACCTCATGGAAGCAAGCCTCCACAATGACTTTGGAGGGCCTCAGGGACCACAGGACCCATTGTGACACAGCAGGACCTGGTGGAACCAAGGAGCCTTTGTGATACTCCACATCCACATGGAAGCCAGGGTGCACTGAGACACAGCGGGGCCTTGTTGGAACCAAAGACACCTCTGCAAAAAGCAGGCTAGCTCATAGAAGCAAGGAGTCCATTGTTACAACGTAAAAGCTATGGAACCAAGGGACCATTGTGACACTGCGGGGCCTCATGGAACCAATTGTCCATGATGACAGTGCGGATCAAAGGAGACCATGGTGACACTGCGGAACCTGATGGAACCAAGGAGCCATTGTGACACAGTGGGGCCTCATGGAATCAAGGAGACCATTGTGACCCAGGTGTTGCATGTGAAGGCAAGGAGCCATTGTGACACTTTGGGCTTCTTCCCTTGAGCTCTGCAGCTGGCTGTCCCAGCCCAGCGCACCATGTGCCACCTGCTCTCCTCAGGGCTCTGCCTGCACACAGCCCCAGGAGAAGTTTTCCTGTTTGGAAGGAAAGAATGGAAAAGCCTGAGCAGGTTTCCTAAACAACAAACCCCACTCAGGAGCCACATGCTCAGTACAGGCTGCCTGGAACGATGTCCCCTTTCTACAAGGGTCAGTGTGAGCAGGAATGAATGATCTCTGGGAGCAGAATTCTCGGAGTCTTTCCACTGAATTCTCTGTCCCTGTGTCTTGGGGTGACTTTATTGTGTGTATCCCCTATTGCTGCTCTATGCCCAGAAGTGAACTTTGTGCATTTCTGTGCCTTTCAACTGAGCCTGAGAGGGGGGAGAGGAAAAAAAACCGGACAAACTTCTCAGAGTGTTTGTTCAAGGACACACATACACACTCCTCTGCATCCTGCTTGCAGCAAGAGCAGAGGAAGCAACTTTGTTTCTTTTTAGCCAGTTTTCAGCTCCTTTTCTCTGGGGGGAGATGGAGAGTTGAACTTTGTTTTCCTGGGACTTTGGGGGTTTTTTCCCCTTCTCTTCTTGACTCTTTCAACATCAGAGCACATTGGGAGAATTTTCTCCCGAGGTGGGGGCCCTGAATGTGGGCCCATGAGCCAGCTGCAAGGAGGAGGAGAGAGACTACACCTACGGAAGTGTTGGGGTTCCTCCCCCCTGCCATGAGGTCATGGGAGAGGGGACCCTGGGGTAGAGGCATGGCCTGGGCACGGGGTCTCCCTGCTCCCTGCTCACATGTGCCCTAATCCTGTTCAGCACTGCTTATTTTGTGTTGCCCTGTGCGAGGAGGGCCCTGGTTGTGCTGTGATTGCTCAGTTCTTTGGCAGTGCCCCGCCCATGTGGCTGGAGAAGAAAGAGCTCTGCAACTTCTCTCAAGAATGGCTCCCTGTTTCTTTGCACGGGCCTCGCTGTCTATGGATGTTTCAGGAGACCCCACCGAAACACGGAAGGACTCTCAAATTATCCCAGCTTTCTCTGCACAGCGAGAGCTTTTAATATTTAGCATTGCTATCCTTTTCCTGTGTGTTTGTTAAAAAAATAGTTTTTATCTCTTTCACTTTCTTCCCAGGAAAGTTCTTTCTTCCAAAAACCTGGTGGGGGAGGGCTGGGTGTAACCTGCCTTCTATCAGAGGATATTTTCCTCCACATTTGTCCAAACCGGCACAGCCTGTCCTTTCCCTGGGTGTCTGTTGCAGATGGAAGCTGCTGGTGCCATTGTCAGCTTGAAGCCCTCTTTTGATGCAAGCAGATGTTGCCAGGTGTGTTCAGCAGCTGTTGCTCAATGCTTATGCCAAGCTATTGTGTTCCTCATGGAACCAAGGAGCCATTGTGACACTGCAGGGGCTGATGGCATCAAGGAGGCAATTGTGACAGTACAGAACCTCCTAGAAACAAGGCTCCATTGTGACACCGTGGGGAATCATGGAATCAAGGAGCCCATTGTGACACGGCTGCATGGAACCAATGGTCCATGGTTACACGGCGGATTCAAGAAGAGCACGGTGACACCACGCAACATCATGGAACCATAGGTCCATTGTGACACAGCGGGGCCTCATGGAAACAAGGGGACCATTGTGGCAAAGCAGGGCCTAATGGAAGCATGGAGAGCATTGTGACACTAAGGAAACTCCTGGAACCAAGATGACCACTGGCACATAATGGAACCTCATGGAAGCAAGCCTCCACAATGACTTTGGAGGGCCTCAGGGACCACAGGACCCATTGTGACACAGCAGGACCTGGTGGAACCAAGGAGCCTTTGTGATACTCCAGATCCACATGGAAGCCAGGGTGCACTGAGACACAGCGGGGCCTTGTTGGAACCAAAGACACCTCTGCAAAAAGCAGGCTAGCTCATAGAAGCAAGGAGTCCATTGTTACAACGTAAAAGCTATGGAAGCAAGGGACCATTGTGACACTGCGGGGCCTCATGGAACCAATTGTCCATGATGACAATGCGGATCAAAGGAGACCATGGTGACACTGCGGAACCTGATGGAACCAAGGAGCCATTGTGACACAGTGGGGCCTCATGGAATCAAGGAGACCATTGTGACCCAGGTGTTGCATGGGAAGGCAAGGAGCCATTGTGACACTTTGGGCTTCTTCCCTTGAGCTCTGCAGCTGGCTGTCCCAGCCCAGCGCACCATGTGCCACCTGCTCTCCTCAGGGCTCTGCCTGCACACAGCCCCAGGAGAAGTTTTCCTGTTTGGAAGGAAAGAATGGAAAAGCCGGAGCAGGTTTCCTAAACAACAAACCCCACTCAGGAGCCACATGCTCAGTACAGGCTGCCTGGAACGATGTCCCCTTTCTACAAGGGTCAGTGTGAGCAGGAATGAATGATCTCTGGGAGCAGAATTCTCGGAGTCTTTCCACTGAATTCTCTGTCCCTGTGTCTTGGGGTGACTTTATTGTGTGTATCCCCTATTGCTGCTCTATGCCCAGAAGTGAACTTTGTGCATTTCTGTGCCTTTCAACTGAGCCTGAGAGGGGGGAGAGGAAAAAAAACCGGACAAACTTCTCAGAGTGTTTGTTCAAGGACACACATACACACTCCTCTGCATCCTGCTTGCAGCAAGAGCAGAGGAAGCAACTTTGTTTCTTTTTAGCCAGTTTTCAGCTCCTTTTCTCTGGGGGGAGATGGAGAGTTGAACTTTGTTTTCCTGGGACTTTGGGGGTTTTTTCCCCTTCTCTTCTTGACTCTTTCAACATCAGAGCACATTGGGAGAATTTTCTCCCGAGGTGGGGGCCCTGAATGTGGGCCCATGAGCCAGCTGCAAGGAGGAGGAGAGAGACTACACCTACGGAAGTGTTGGGGTTCCTCCCCCCTGCCATGAGGTCATGGGAGAGGGGACCCTGGGGTAGAGGCATGGCCTGGGCACGGGGTCTCCCTGCTCCCTGCTCACATGTGCCCTAATCCTGTTCAGCACTGCTTATTTTGTGTTGCCCTGTGCGAGGAGGGCCCTGGTTGTGCTGTGATTGCTCAGTTCTTTGGCAGTGCCCCGCCCATGTGGCTGGAGAAGAAAGAGCTCTGCAACTTCTCTCAAGAATGGCTCCCTGTTTCTTTGCACGGGCCTCGCTGTCTATGGATGTTTCAGGAGACCCCACCGAAACACGGAAGGACTCTCAAATTATCCCAGCTTTCTCTGCACAGCGAGAGCTTTTAATATTTAGCATTGCTATCCTTTTCCTGTGTGTTTGTTAAAAAAATAGTTTTTATCTCTTTCACTTTCTTCCCAGGAAAGTTCTTTTTTCCAAAAACCTGGTGGGGGAGGGCTGGGTGTAACCTGCCTTCTATCAGAGGATATTTTCCTCCACATTTGTCCAAACCGGCACAGCCTGTCCTTTCCTGGGTCTCTGTTGCAGATGGAAGCTGCTGGTGCCATTGTCAGCTTGAAGCCCTCTTTTGATGCAAGCAGATGTTGCCAGGTGTGTTCAGCAGCTGTTGCTCAATGCTTATGCCAAGCTATTGTGTTCCTCATGGAACCAAGGAGCCATTGTGACACTGCAGGGGCTGATGGCATCAAGGAGGCAATTGTGACAGTACAGAACCTCCTAGAAACAAGGCTCCATTGTGACACCGTGGGGAATCATGGAATCAAGGAGCCCATTGTGACACGGCTGCATGGAACCAATGGTCCATGGTTACACTGCGGATTCAAGAAGAGCACGGTGACACCACGCAACATCATGGAACCATAGGTCCATTGTGACACAGCGGGGCCTCATGGAAACAAGGGGACCATTGTGGCAAAGCAGGGCCTAATGGAAGCATGGAGAGCATTGTGACACTAAGGAAACTCCTGGAACCAAGATGACCACTGGCACATAATGGAACCTCATGGAAGCAAGCCTCCACAATGACTTTGGAGGGCCTCAGGGACAACAGGACCCATTGTGACACAGCAGGACCTGGTGGAACCAAGGAGCCTTTGTGATACTCCACATCCACATGGAAGCCAGGGTGCACTGAGACACAGCGGGGCCTTGTGGGAACCAAAGACACCTCTGCAAAAAGCAGGCTAGCTCATAGAAGCAAGGAGTCCATTGTTACAACGTAAAAGCTATGGAAGCAAGGGACCATTGTGACACTGCGGGGCCTCATGGAACCAATTGTCCATGATGACAATGCGGATCAAAGGAGACCATGGTGGCACTGCGGAACCTGATGGAACCAAGGAGCCATTGTGACACAGTGGGGCCTCATGGAATCAAGGAGACCATTGTGACCCAGGTGTTGCATGGGAAGGCAAGGAGCCATTGTGACACTTTGGGCTTCTTCCCTTGAGCTCTGCAGCTGGCTGTCCCAGCCCAGCGCACCATGTGCCACCTGCTCTCCTCAGGGCTCTGCCTGCACACAGCCCCAGGAGAAGTTTTCCTGTTTGGAAGGAAAGAATGGAAAAGCCGGAGCAGGTTTCCTAAACAACAAACCCCACTCAGGAGCCACATGCTCAGTACAGGCTGCCTGGAACGATGTCCCCTTTCTACAAGGGTCAGTGTGAGCAGGAATGAATGATCTCTGGGAGCAGAATTCTCGGAGTCTTTCCACTGAATTCTCTGTCCCTGTGTCTTGGGGTGACTTTATTGTGTGTATCCCCTATTGCTGCTCTATGCCCAGAAGTGAACTTTGTGCATTTCTGTGCCTTTCAACTGAGCCTGAGAGGGGGGAGAGGAAAAAAAACCGGACAAACTTCTCAGAGTGTTTGTTCAAGGACACACATACACACTCCTCTGCATCCTGCTTGCAGCAAGAGCAGAGGAAGCAACTTTGTTTCTTTTTAGCCAGTTTTCAGCTCCTTTTCTCTGGGGGGAGATGGAGAGTTGAACTTTGTTTTCCTGGGACTTTGGGGGTTTTTTCCCCTTCTCTTCTTGACTCTTTCAACATCAGAGCACATTGGGAGAATTTTCTCCCGAGGTGGGGGCCCTGAATGTGGGCCCATGAGCCAGCTGCAAGGAGGAGGAGAGAGACTACACCTACGGAAGTGTTGGGGTTCCTCCCCCCTGCCATGAGGTCATGGGAGAGGGGACCCTGGGGTAGAGGCATGGCCTGGGCACGGGGGTCTCCCTGCTCCCTGCTCACATGTGCCCTAATCCTGTTCAGCACTGCTTATTTTGTGTTGCCCTGTGCGAGGAGGGCCCTGGTTGTGCTGTGATTGCTCAGTTCTTTGGCAGTGCCCCGCCCATGTGGCTGGAGAAGAAAGAGCTCTGCAACTTCTCTCAAGAATGGCTCCCTGTTTCTTTGCACGGGCCTCGCTGTCTATGGATGTTTCAGGAGACCCCACCGAAACACGGAAGGACTCTCAAATTATCCCAGCTTTCTCTGCACAGCGAGAGCTTTTAATATTTAGCATTGCTATCCTTTTCCTGTGTGTTTGTTAAAAAAATAGTTTTTATCTCTTTCACTTTCTTCCCAGGAAAGTTCTTTCTTCCAAAAACCTGGTGGGGGAGGGCTGGGTGTAACCTGCCTTCTATCAGAGGATATTTTCCTCCACATTTGTCCAAACCGGCACAGCCTGTCCTTTCCCTGGGTGTCTGTTGCAGATGGAAGCTGCTGGTGCCATTGTCAGCTTGAAGCCCTCTTTTGATGCAAGCAGATGTTGCCAGGTGTGTTCAGCAGCTGTTGCTCAATGCTTATGCCAAGCTATTGTGTTCCTCATGGAACCAAGGAGCCATTGTGACACTGCAGGGGCTGATGGCATCAAGGAGGCAATTGTGACAGTACAGAACCTCCTAGAAACAAGGCTCCATTGTGACACCGTGGGGAATCATGGAATCAAGGAGCCCATTGTGACACGGCTGCATGGAACCAATGGTCCATGGTTACACGGCGGATTCAAGAAGAGCACGGTGACACCACGCAACATCATGGAACCATAGGTCCATTGTGACACAGCGGGGCCTCATGGAAACAAGGGGACCATTGTGGCAAAGCAGGGCCTAATGGAAGCATGGAGAGCATTGTGACACTAAGGAAACTCCTGGAACCAAGATGACCACTGGCACATAATGGAACCTCATGGAAGCAAGCCTCCACAATGACTTTGGAGGGCCTCAGGGACCACAGGACCCATTGTGACACAGCAGGACCTGGTGGAACCAAGGAGCCTTTGTGATACTCCAGATCCACATGGAAGCCAGGGTGCACTGAGACACAGCGGGGCCTTGTTGGAACCAAAGACACCTCTGCAAAAAGCAGGCTAGCTCATAGAAGCAAGGAGTCCATTGTTACAACGTAAAAGCTATGGAAGCAAGGGACCATTGTGACACTGCGGGGCCTCATGGAACCAATTGTCCATGATGACAATGCGGATCAAAGGAGACCATGGTGACACTGCGGAACCTGATGGAACCAAGGAGCCATTGTGACACAGTGGGGCCTCATGGAATCAAGGAGACCATTGTGACCCAGGTGTTGCATGGGAAGGCAAGGAGCCATTGTGACACTTTGGGCTTCTTCCCTTGAGCTCTGCAGCTGGCTGTCCCAGCCCAGCGCACCATGTGCCACCTGCTCTCCTCAGGGCTCTGCCTGCACACAGCCCCAGGAGAAGTTTTCCTGTTTGGAAGGAAAGAATGGAAAAGCCGGAGCAGGTTTCCTAAACAACAAACCCCACTCAGGAGCCACATGCTCAGTACAGGCTGCCTGGAACGATGTCCCCTTTCTACAAGGGTCAGTGTGAGCAGGAATGATCTCTGGGAGCAGAATTCTCGGAGTCTTTCCACTGAATTCTCTGTCCCTGTGTCTTGGGGTGACTTTATTGTGTGTATCCCCTATTGCTGCTCTATGCCCAGAAGTGAACTTTGTGCATTTCTGTGCCTTTCAACTGAGCCTGAGAGGGGGGAGAGGAAAAAAAACCGGACAAACTTCTCAGAGTGTTTGTTCAAGGACACACATACACACTCCTCTGCATCCTGCTTGCAGCAAGAGCAGAGGAAGCAACTTTGTTTCTTTTTAGCCAGTTTTCAGCTCCTTTTCTCTGGGGGGAGATGGAGAGTTGAACTTTGTTTTCCTGGGACTTTGGGGGTTTTTTCCCCTTCTCTTCTTGACTCTTTCAACATCAGAGCACATTGGGAGAATTTTCTCCCGAGGTGGGGGCCCTGAATGTGGGCCCATGAGCCAGCTGCAAGGAGGAGGAGAGAGACTACACCTACGGAAGTGTTGGGGTTCCTCCCCCCTGCCATGAGGTCATGGGAGAGGGGACCCTGGGGTAGAGGCATGGCCTGGGCACGGGGGTCTCCCTGCTCCCTGCTCACATGTGCCCTAATCCTGTTCAGCACTGCTTATTTTGTGTTGCCCTGTGCGAGGAGGGCCCTGGTTGTGCTGTGATTGCTCAGTTCTTTGGCAGTGCCCCGCCCATGTGGCTGGAGAAGAAAGAGCTCTGCAACTTCTCTCAAGAATGGCTCCCTGTTTCTTTGCACGGGCCTCGCTGTCTATGGATGTTTCAGGAGACCCCACCGAAACACGGAAGGACTCTCAAATTATCCCAGCTTTCTCTGCACAGCGAGAGCTTTTAATATTTAGCATTGCTATCCTTTTCCTGTGTGTTTGTTAAAAAAATAGTTTTTATCTCTTTCACTTTCTTCCCAGGAAAGTTCTTTTTTCCAAAAACCTGGTGGGGGAGGGCTGGGTGTAACCTGCCTTCTATCAGAGGATATTTTCCTCCACATTTGTCCAAACCGGCACAGCCTGTCCTTTCCTGGGTCTCTGTTGCAGATGGAAGCTGCTGGTGCCATTGTCAGCTTGAAGCACTCTTTTGATGCAAGCAGATGTTGCCAGGTGTGTTCAGCAGCTGTTGCTCAATGCTTATGCCAAGCTATTGTGTTCCTCATGGAACCAAGGAGCCATTGTGACACTGCAGGGGCTGATGGCATCAAGGAGGCAATTGTGACAGTACAGAACCTCCTAGAAACAAGGCTCCATTGTGACACCGTGGGGAATCATGGAATCAAGGAGCCCATTGTGACACGGCTGCATGGAACCAATGGTCCATGGTTACACTGCGGATTCAAGAAGAGCACGGTGACACCATGCAACATCATGGAACCATAGGTCCATTGTGACACAGCGGGGCCTCATGGAAACAAGGGGACCATTGTGGCAAAGCAGGGCCTAATGGAAGCATGGAGAGCATTGTGACACTAAGGAAACTCCTGGAACCAAGATGACCACTGGCACATAATGGAACCTCATGGAAGCAAGCCTCCACAATGACTTTGGAGGGCCTCAGGGACCACAGGACCCATTGTGACACAGCAGGACCTGGTGGAACCAAGGAGCCTTTGTGATACTCCAGATCCACATGGAAGCCAGGGTGCACTGAGACACAGCGGGGCCTTGTTGGAACCAAAGACACCTCTGCAAAAAGCAGGCTAGCTCATAGAAGCAAGGAGTCCATTGTTACAACGTAAAAGCTATGGAACCAAGGGACCATTGTGACACTGCGGGGCCTCATGGAACCAATTGTCCATGATGACAATGCGGATCAAAGGAGACCATGGTGACACTGCGGAACCTGATGGAACCAAGGAGCCATTGTGACACAGTGGGGCCTCATGGAATCAAGGAGACCATTGTGACCCAGGTGTTGCATGGGAAGGCAAGGAGCCATTGTGACACTTTGGGCTTCTTCCCTTGAGCTCTGCAGCTGGCTGTCCCAGCCCAGCGCACCATGTGCCACCTGCTCTCCTCAGGGCTCTGCCTGCACACAGCCCCAGGAGAAGTTTTCCTGTTTGGAAGGAAAGAATGGAAAAGCCGGAGCAGGTTTCCTAAACAACAAACCCCACTCAGGAGCCACATGCTCAGTACAGGCTGCCTGGAACGATGTCCCCTTTCTACAAGGGTCAGTGTGAGCAGGAATGAATGATCTCTGGGAGCAGAATTCTCGGAGTCTTTCCACTGAATTCTCTGTCCCTGTGTCTTGGGGTGACTTTATTGTGTGTATCCCCTATTGCTGCTCTATGCCCAGAAGTGAACTTTGTGCATTTCTGTGCCTTTCAACTGAGCCTGAGAGGGGGGAGAGGAAAAAAAACCGGACAAACTTCTCAGAGTGTTTGTTCAAGGACACACATACACACTCCTCTGCATCCTGCTTGCAGCAAGAGCAGAGGAAGCAACTTTGTTTCTTTTTAGCCAGTTTTCAGCTCCTTTTCTCTGGGGGGAGATGGAGAGTTGAACTTTGTTTTCCTGGGACTTTGGGGGTTTTTTCCCCTTCTCTTCTTGACTCTTTCAACATCAGAGCACATTGGGAGAATTTTCTCCCGAGGTGGGGGCCCTGAATGTGGGCCCATGAGCCAGCTGCAAGGAGGAGGAGAGAGACTACACCTACGGAAGTGTTGGGGTTCCTCCCCCCTGCCATGAGGTCATGGGAGAGGGGACCCTGGGGTAGAGGCATGGCCTGGGCACGGGGTCTCCCTGCTCCCTGCTCACATGTGCCCTAATCCTGTTCAGCACTGGTTATTTTGTGTTGCCCTGTGCGAGGAGGGCCCTGGTTGTGCTGTGATTGCTCAGTTCTTTGGCAGTGCCCCGCCCATGTGGCTGGAGAAGAAAGAGCTCTGCAACTTCTCTCAAGAATGGCTCCCTGTTTCTTTGCACGGGCCTCGCTGTCTATGGATGTTTCAGGAGACCCCACCGAAACACGGAAGGACTCTCAAATTATCCCAGCTTTCTCTGCACAGCGAGAGCTTTTAATATTTAGCATTGCTATCCTTTTCCTGTGTGTTTGTTAAAAAAATAGTTTTTATCTCTTTCACTTTCTTCCCAGGAAAGTTCTTTTTTCCAAAAACCTGGTGGGGGAGGGCTGGGTGTAACCTGCCTTCTATCAGAGGATATTTTCCTCCACATTTGTCCAAACCGGCACAGCCTGTCCTTTCCTGGGTCTCTGTTGCAGATGGAAGCTGCTGGTGCCATTGTCAGCTTGAAGCCCTCTTTTGATGCAAGCAGATGTTGCCAGGTGTGTTCAGCAGCTGTTGCTCAATGCTTATGCCAAGCTATTGTGTTCCTCATGGAACCAAGGAGCCATTGTGACACTGCAGGGGCTGATGGCATCAAGGAGGCAATTGTGACAGTACAGAACCTCCTAGAAACAAGGCTCCATTGTGACACCGTGGGGAATCATGGAATCAAGGAGCCCATTGTGACACGGCTGCATGGAACCAATGGTCCATGGTTACACGGCGGATTCAAGAAGAGCACGGTGACACCACGCAACATCATGGAACCATAGGTCCATTGTGACACAGCGGGGCCTCATGGAAACAAGGGGACCATTGTGGCAAAGCAGGGCCTAATGGAAGCATGGAGAGCATTGTGACACTAAGGAAACTCCTGGAACCAAGATGACCACTGGCACATAATGGAACCTCATGGAAGCAAGCCTCCACAATGACTTTGGAGGGCCTCAGGGACCACAGGACCCATTGTGACACAGCAGGACCTGGTGGAACCAAGGAGCCTTTGTGATACTCCACATCCACATGGAAGCCAGGGTGCACTGAGACACAGCGGGGCCTTGTGGGAACCAAAGACACCTCTGCAAAAAGCAGGCTAGCTCATAGAAGCAAGGAGTCCATTGTTACAACGTAAAAGCTATGGAAGCAAGGGACCATTGTGACACTGCGGGGCCTCATGGAACCAATTGTCCATGATGACAATGCGGATCAAAGGAGACCATGGTGGCACTGCGGAACCTGATGGAACCAAGGAGCCATTGTGACACAGTGGGGCCTCATGGAATCAAGGAGACCATTGTGACCCAGGTGTTGCATGGGAAGGCAAGGAGCCATTGTGACACTTTGGGCTTCTTCCCTTGAGCTCTGCAGCTGGCTGTCCCAGCCCAGCGCACCATGTGCCACCTGCTCTCCTCAGGGCTCTGCCTGCACACAGCCCCAGGAGAAGTTTTCCTGTTTGGAAGGAAAGAATGGAAAAGCCGGAGCAGGTTTCCTAAACAACAAACCCCACTCAGGAGCCACATGCTCAGTACAGGCTGCCTGGAACGATGTCCCCTTTCTACAAGGGTCAGTGTGAGCAGGAATGAATGATCTCTGGGAGCAGAATTCTCGGAGTCTTTCCACTGAATTCTCTGTCCCTGTGTCTTGGGGTGACTTTATTGTGTGTATCCCCTATTGCTGCTCTATGCCCAGAAGTGAACTTTGTGCATTTCTGTGCCTTTCAACTGAGCCTGAGAGGGGGGAGAGGAAAAAAAACCGGACAAACTTCTCAGAGTGTTTGTTCAAGGACACACATACACACTCCTCTGCATCCTGCTTGCAGCAAGAGCAGAGGAAGCAACTTTGTTTCTTTTTAGCCAGTTTTCAGCTCCTTTTCTCTGGGGGGAGATGGAGAGTTGAACTTTGTTTTCCTGGGACTTTGGGGGTTTTTTCCCCTTCTCTTCTTGACTCTTTCAACATCAGAGCACATTGGGAGAATTTTCTCCCGAGGTGGGGGCCCTGAATGTGGGCCCATGAGCCAGCTGCAAGGAGGAGGAGAGAGACTACACCTACGGAAGTGTTGGGGTTCCTCCCCCCTGCCATGAGGTCATGGGAGAGGGGACCCTGGGGTAGAGGCATGGCCTGGGCACGGGGGTCTCCCTGCTCCCTGCTCACATGTGCCCTAATCCTGTTCAGCACTGCTTATTTTGTGTTGCCCTGTGCGAGGAGGGCCCTGGTTGTGCTGTGATTGCTCAGTTCTTTGGCAGTGCCCCGCCCATGTGGCTGGAGAAGAAAGAGCTCTGCAACTTCTCTCAAGAATGGCTCCCTGTTTCTTTGCACGGGCCTCGCTGTCTATGGATGTTTCAGGAGACCCCACCGAAACACGGAAGGACTCTCAAATTATCCCAGCTTTCTCTGCACAGCGAGAGCTTTTAATATTTAGCATTGCTATCCTTTTCCTGTGTGTTTGTTAAAAAAATAGTTTTTATCTCTTTCACTTTCTTCCCAGGAAAGTTCTTTTTTCCAAAAACCTGGTGGGGGAGGGCTGGGTGTAACCTGCCTTCTATCAGAGGATATTTTCCTCCACATTTGTCCAAACCGGCACAGCCTGTCCTTTCCTGGGTCTCTGTTGCAGATGGAAGCTGCTGGTGCCATTGTCAGCTTGAAGCCCTCTTTTGATGCAAGCAGATGTTGCCAGGTGTGTTCAGCAGCTGTTGCTCAATGCTTATGCCAAGCTATTGTGTTCCTCATGGAACCAAGGAGCCATTGTGACACTGCAGGGGCTGATGGCATCAAGGAGGCAATTGTGACAGTACAGAACCTCCTAGAAACAAGGCTCCATTGTGACACCGTGGGGAATCATGGAATCAAGGAGCCCATTGTGACACGGCTGCATGGAACCAATGGTCCATGGTTACACGGCGGATTCAAGAAGAGCACGGTGACACCACGCAACATCATGGAACCATAGGTCCATTGTGACACAGCGGGGCCTCATGGAAACAAGGGGACCATTGTGGCAAAGCAGGGCCTAATGGAAGCATGGAGAGCATTGTGACACTAAGGAAACTCCTGGAACCAAGATGACCACTGGCACATAATGGAACCTCATGGAAGCAAGCCTCCACAATGACTTTGGAGGGCCTCAGGGACCACAGGACCCATTGTGACACAGCAGGACCTGGTGGAACCAAGGAGCCTTTGTGATACTCCAGATCCACATGGAAGCCAGGGTGCACTGAGACACAGCGGGGCCTTGTTGGAACCAAAGACACCTCTGCAAAAAGCAGGCTAGCTCATAGAAGCAAGGAGTCCATTGTTACAACGTAAAAGCTATGGAACCAAGGGACCATTGTGACACTGCGGGGCCTCATGGAACCAATTGTCCATGATGACAATGCGGATCAAAGGAGACCATGGTGACACTGCGGAACCTGATGGAACCAAGGAGCCATTGTGACACAGTGGGGCCTCATGGAATCAAGGAGACCATTGTGACCCAGGTGTTGCATGGGAAGGCAAGGAGCCATTGTGACACTTTGGGCTTCTTCCCTTGAGCTCTGCAGCTGGCTGTCCCAGCCCAGCGCACCATGTGCCACCTGCTCTCCTCAGGGCTCTGCCTGCACACAGCCCCAGGAGAAGTTTTCCTGTTTGGAAGGAAAGAATGGAAAAGCCGGAGCAGGTTTCCTAAACAACAAACCCCACTCAGGAGCCACATGCTCAGTACAGGCTGCCTGGAACGATGTCCCCTTTCTACAAGGGTCAGTGTGAGCAGGAATGAATGATCTCTGGGAGCAGAATTCTCGGAGTCTTTCCACTGAATTCTCTGTCCCTGTGTCTTGGGGTGACTTTATTGTGTGTATCCCCTATTGCTGCTCTATGCCCAGAAGTGAACTTTGTGCATTTCTGTGCCTTTCAACTGAGCCTGAGAGGGGGGAGAGGAAAAAAAACCGGACAAACTTCTCAGAGTGTTTGTTCAAGGACACACATACACACTCCTCTGCATCCTGCTTGCAGCAAGAGCAGAGGAAGCAACTTTGTTTCTTTTTAGCCAGTTTTCAGCTCCTTTTCTCTGGGGGGAGATGGAGAGTTGAACTTTGTTTTCCTGGGACTTTGGGGGTTTTTTCCCCTTCTCTTCTTGACTCTTTCAACATCAGAGCACATTGGGAGAATTTTCTCCCGAGGTGGGGGCCCTGAATGTGGGCCCATGAGCCAGCTGCAAGGAGGAGGAGAGAGACTGCACCTACGGAAGTGTTGGGGTTCCTCCCCCCTGCCATGAGGTCATGGGAGAGGGGACCCTGGGGTAGAGGCATGGCCTGGGCACGGGGTCTCCCTGCTCCCTGCTCACATGTGCCCTAATCCTGTTCAGCACTGGTTATTTTGTGTTGCCCTGTGCGAGGAGGGCCCTGGTTGTGCTGTGATTGCTCAGTTCTTTGGCAGTGCCCCGCCCATGTGGCTGGAGAAGAAAGAGCTCTGCAACTTCTCTCAAGAATGGCTCCCTGTTTCTTTGCACGGGCCTCGCTGTCTATGGATGTTTCAGGAGACCCCACCGAAACACGGAAGGACTCTCAAATTATCCCAGCTTTCTCTGCACAGCGAGAGCTTTTAATATTTAGCATTGCTATCCTTTTCCTGTGTGTTTGTTAAAAAAATAGTTTTTATCTCTTTCACTTTCTTCCCAGGAAAGTTCTTTCTTCCAAAAACCTGGTGGGGGAGGGCTGGGTGTAACCTGCCTTCTATCAGAGGATATTTTCCTCCACATTTGTCCAAACCGGCACAGCCTGTCCTTTCCTGGGTCTCTGTTGCAGATGGAAGCTGCTGGTGCCATTGTCAGCTTGAAGCACTCTTTTGATGCAAGCAGATGTTGCCAGGTGTGTTCAGCAGCTGTTGCTCAATGCTTATGCCAAGCTATTGTGTTCCTCATGGAACCAAGGAGCCATTGTGACACTGCAGGGGCTGATGGCATCAAGGAGGCAATTGTGACAGTACAGAACCTCCTAGAAACAAGGCTCCATTGTGACACCGTGGGGAATCATGGAATCAAGGAGCCCATTGTGACACAGCCAGGCTGCATGGAACCAATGGTCCATGGTTACACGGCGGATTCAAGAAGAGCACGGTGACACCACGCAACATCATGGAACCATAGGTCCATTGTTACACAGCGGGGCCTCATGGAAACAAGGGGACCATTGTGGGAAAGCAGGGCCTAATGGAAGCATGGAGAGCATTGTGACACTAAGGAAACTCCTGGAACCAAGATGACCACTGGCACATAATGGAACCTCATGGAAGCAAGCCTCCACAATGACTTTGGAGGGCCTCAGGGACCACAGGACCCATTGTGACACAGCAGGACCTGGTGGAACCAAGGAGCCTTTGTGATACTCCACATCCACATGGAAGCCAGGGTGCACTGAGACACAGCGGGGCCTTGTGGGAACCAAAGACACCTCTGCAAAAAGCAGGCTAGCTCATAGAAGCAAGGAGTCCATTGTTACAACGTAAAAGCTATGGAAGCAAGGGACCATTGTGACACTGCGGGGCCTCATGGAACCAATTGTCCATGATGACAATGCGGATCAAAGGAGACCATGGTGACACTGCGGAACCTGATGGAACCAAGGAGCCATTGTGACACAGTGGGGCCTCATGGAATCAAGGAGACCATTGTGACCCAGGTGTTGCATGTGAAGGCAAGGAGCCATTGTGACACTTTGGGCTTCTTCCCTTGAGCTCTGCAGCTGGCTGTCCCAGCCCAGTGCACCATGTGCCACCTGCTCTCCTCAGGGCTCTGCCTGCACACAGCCCCAGGAGAAGTTTTCCTGTTTGGAAGGAAAGAATGGAAAAGCCGGAGCAGGTTTCCTAAACAACAAACCCCACTCAGGAGCCACATGCTCAGTACAGGCTGCCTGGAACGATGTCCCCTTTCTACAAGGGTCAGTGTGAGCAGGAATGAATGATCTCTGGGAGCAGAATTCTCGGAGTCTTTCCACTGAATTCTCTGTCCCTGTGTCTTGGGGTGACTTTATTGTGTGTATCCCCTATTGCTGCTCTATGCCCAGAAGTGAACTTTGTGCATTTCTGTGCCTTTCAACTGAGCCTGAGAGGGGGGAGAGGAAAAAAAAGCCAGACAAACTTCTCAGAGCGTTTGTTCAAGGACACACATACACACTCCTCTGCATCCTGCTTGCAGCAAGAGCAGAGGAAGCAACTTTGTTTCTTTTTAGCCAGTTTTCAGCTCCTTTTCTCTGGGGGGAGATGGAGAGTTGAACTTTGTTTTCCTGGGACTTTGGGGGTTTTTTCCCCTTCTCTTCTTGACTCTTTCAACATCAGAGCACATTGGGAGAATTTTCTCCCGAGGTGGGGGCCCTGAATGTGGGCCCATGAGCCAGCTGCAAGGAGGAGGAGAGAGACTACACCTACGGAAGTGTTGGGGTTCCTCCCCCCTGCCATGAGGTCATGGGAGAGGGGACCCTGGGGTAGAGGCATGGCCTGGGCACGGGGTCTCCCTGCTCCCTGCTCACATGTGCCCTAATCCTGTTCAGCACTGCTTATTTTGTGTTGCCCTGTGCGAGGAGGGCCCTGGTTGTGCCGTGATTGCTCAGTTCTTTGGCAGTGCCCCGCCCATGTGGCTGGAGAAGAAAGAGCTCTGCAACTTCTCTCAAGAATCGCTCCCTGTTTCTTTGCACGGGCCTCGCTGTCTATGGATGTTTCAGGAGACCCCACCGAAACACGGAAGGACTCTCAAATTATCCCAGCTTTCTCTGCACAGCGAGAGCTTTTAATATTTAGCATTGCTATCCTTTTCCTGTGTGTTTGTTAAAAAAATAGTTTTTATCTCTTTCACTTTCTTCCCAGGAAAGTTCTTTTTTCCAAAAACCTGGTGGGGGAGGGCTGGGTGTAACCTGCCTTCTATCAGAGGATATTTTCCTCCACATTTGTCCAAACCGGCACAGCCTGTCCTTTCCTGGGTCTCTGTTGCAGATGGAAGCTGCTGGTGCCATTGTCAGCTTGAAGCCCTCTTTTGATGCAAGCAGATGTTGCCAGGTGTGTTCAGCAGCTGTTGCTCAATGCTTATGCCAAGCTATTGTGTTCCTCATGGAACCAAGGAGCCATTGTGACACTGCAGGGGCTGATGGCATCAAGGAGGCAATTGTGACAGTACAGAACCTCCTAGAAACAAGGCTCCATTGTGACACCGTGGGGAATCATGGAATCAAGGAGCCCATTGTGACACAGCCAGGCTGCATGGAACCAATGGTCCATGGTTACACGGCGGATTCAAGAAGAGCACGGTGACACCACGCAACATCATGGAACCATAGGTCCATTGTGACACAGCGGGGCCTCATGGAAACAAGGGGACCATTGTGGCAAAGCAGGGCCTAATGGAAGCATGGAGAGCATTGTGACACTAAGGAAACTCCTGGAACCAAGATGACCACTGGCACATAATGGAACCTCATGGAAGCAAGCCTCCACAATGACTTTGGAGGGCCTCAGGGACCACAGGACCCATTGTGACACAGCAGGACCTGGTGGAACCAAGGAGCCTTTGTGATACTCCAGATCCACATGGAAGCCAGGGTGCACTGAGACACAGCGGGGCCTTGTGGGAACCAAAGACACCTCTGCAAAAAGCAGGCTAGCTCATAGAAGCAAGGAGTCCATTGTTACAACGTAAAAGCTATGGAAGCAAGGGACCATTGTGACACTGCGGGGCCTCATGGAACCAATTGTCCATGATGACAATGCGGATCAAAGGAGACCATGGTGACACTGCGGAACCTGATGGAACCAAGGAGCCATTGTGACACAGTGGGGCCTCATGGAATCAAGGAGACCATTGTGACCCAGGTGTTGCATGGGAAGGCAAGGAGCCATTGTGACACTTTGGGCTTCTTCCCTTGAGCTCTGCAGCTGGCTGTCCCAGCCCAGCGCACCATGTGCCACCTGCTCTCCTCAGGGCTCTGCCTGCACACAGCCCCAGGAGAAGTTTTCCTGTTTGGAAGGAAAGAATGGAAAAGCCTGAGCAGGTTTCCTAAACAACAAACCCCACTCAGGAGCCACATACTCAGTACAGGCTGCCTGGAACGATGTCCCCTTTCTACAAGGGTCAGTGTGAGCAGGAATGAATGATCTCTGGGAGCAGAATTCTCGGAGTCTTTCCACTGAATTCTCTGTCCCTGTGTCTTGGGGTGACTTTATCGTGTGTATCCCCTATTGCTGCTCTATGCCCAGAAGTGAACTTTGTGCGTTTCTGTGCCTTTCAACTGAGCCTGAGAGGGGGGAGAGGAAAAAAACCGGACAAACTTCTCAGAGCGTTTGTTCAAGGACACACATACACACTCCTCTGCATCCTGCTTGCAGCAAGAGCAGAGGAAGCAACTTTGTTTCTTTTTAGCCAGTTTTCAGCTCCTTTTCTCTGGGGGGAGATGGAGAGTTGAACTTTGTTTTCCTGGGACTTCGGGGGTTTTTTTTCCCTTCTTCTCTTCTTGACTCTTTCAACATCAGAGCACATTGGGAGAATTTTCTCCCGAGGTGGGGGCCCTGAATGTGGGCCCATGAGCCAGCTGCAAGGAGGAGGAGAGAGACTACACCTACGGAAGTGTTGGGGTTCCTCCCTCCTGCCATGCGGTCATGGGAGAGGGGACCCTGGGGTAGAGGCATGGCCTGGGCACGGGGTCTCCCTGCTCCCTGCTCACATGTGCCCTAATCCTGTTCAGCACTGCTTATTTTGTGTTGCCCTGTGCGAGGAGGGCCCTGGTTGTGCTGTGATTGCTCAGTTCTTTGGCAGTGCCCCGCCCATGTGGCTGGAGAAGAAAGAGCTCTGCAACTTCTCTCAAGAATGGCTCCCTGTTTCTTTGCACGGGCCTCGCTGTCTATGGATGTTTCAGGAGACCCCACCGAAACACAGAAGGACTCTCAAATTATCCCAGCTTTCTCTGCACAGCGAGAGCTTTTAATATTTAGCATTGCTATCCTTTTCCTGTGTGTTTGTTAAAAAAATAGTTTTTATCTCTTTCACTTTCTTCCCAGGAAAGTTCTTTTTTCCAAAAACCTGGTGGGGGAGGGCTGGGTGTAACCTGCCTTCTATCAGAGGATATTTTCCTCCACATTTGTCCAAACCGGCACAGCCTGTCCTTTCCCTGGGTGTCTGTTGCAGATGGAAGCTGCTGGTGCCATTGTCAGCTTGAAGCCCTCTTTTGATGCAAGCAGATGTTGCCAGGTGTGTTCAGCAGCTGTTGCTCAATGCTTATGCCAAGCTATTGTGTTCCTCATGGAACCAAGGAGCCATTGTGACACTGCAGGGGCTGATGGCATCAAGGAGGCAATTGTGACAGTACAGAACCTCCTAGAAACAAGGCTCCATTGTGACACCGTGGGGAATCATGGAATCAAGGAGCCCATTGTGACACGGCTGCATGGAACCAATGGTCCATGGTTACACTGCGGATTCAAGAAGAGCACGGTGACACCACGCAACATCACGGAACCATAGGTCCATTGTGACACAGCGGGGCCTCATGGAAACAAGGGGACCATTGTGGCAAAGCAGGGCCTAATGGAAGCATGGAGAGCATTGTGACACTAAGGAAACTCCTGGAACCAAGATGACCACTGGCACATAATGGAACCTCATGGAAGCAAGCCTCCACAATGACTTTGGAGGGCCTCAGGGACCACAGGACCCATTGTGACACAGCAGGACCTGGTGGAACCAAGGAGCCTTTGTGATACTCCACATCCACATGGAAGCCAGGGTGCACTGAGACACAGCGGGGCCTTGTTGGAACCAAAGACACCTCTGCAAAAAGCAGGCTAGCTCATAGAAGCAAGGAGTCCATTGTTACAACGTAAAAGCTATGGAACCAAGGGACCATTGTGACACTGCGGGGCCTCATGGAACCAATTGTCCATGATGACAGTGCGGATCAAAGGAGACCATGGTGACACTGCGGAACCTGATGGAACCAAGGAGCCATTGTGACACAGTGGGGCCTCATGGAATCAAGGAGACCATTGTGACCCAGGTGTTGCATGTGAAGGCAAGGAGCCATTGTGACACTTTGGGCTTCTTCCCTTGAGCTCTGCAGCTGGCTGTCCCAGCCCAGCGCACCATGTGCCACCTGCTCTCCTCAGGGCTCTGCCTGCACACAGCCCCAGGAGAAGTTTTCCTGTTTGGAAGGAAAGAATGGAAAAGCCTGAGCAGGTTTCCTAAACAACAAACCCCACTCAGGAGCCACATGCTCAGTACAGGCTGCCTGGAACGATGTCCCCTTTCTACAAGGGTCAGTGTGAGCAGGAATGAATGATCTCTGGGAGCAGAATTCTCGGAGTCTTTCCACTGAATTCTCTGTCCCTGTGTCTTGGGGTGACTTTATTGTGTGTATCCCCTATTGCTGCTCTGTTGGGGAAGATGAAACAGGAAAGCCTTATAAATATGATTGCCTAACAAAAGATTTTGGGAATATGAAAACTATAAGCGACATCGAAATGAAGGCCATCTTTGAGATATGATGTCTTAGTTACTGAACAACTAGAAAACAATGGTATAGCCGGCTGAAGGTAATCCCCTCTTGATTGAACAATACCCTCTGCTTGCAGACAGGTCCAAGGGTCAGAGCAGACCCTACTAGCTCAGCAGAAGGGGTCCAAGGAGTAGTTTTTAGAAGTTAAAATGTAACACTCTATGGTAATGTAAGAACTCTTATAGGCTGTATGTAAATGCTATAGGATTTGTACCTTGTATTAGATTGGCTACTGAGAATTAGAATATTCACTACAGAAGATGATTTATTGTATTGTAACAAGGACCTCGCTCTCTTAGTAACTCTCTTAGTAACGCTCTTAGTAACTCTTCTTAATTCAGCTCTCCTCTTAATTCATCTCTCTTGCTCTTTACTCTCTTAGCTCTTAGCCTCTTGCTCTTGATTCATCTCTCTCTCTCTCTTACACCTTGGGCCTGCTTGGAGCTGCAGCTGGCAGCTCTAAGCAGTGCCTCTGTACCCACGCCCTCTGCAATAAACTGCATGCTCCAAAGACCCGCTTATAGAGACGTCTCCATCCGTCCATCTCCAGCCGGGCCCGACCGAACCCACACCCTCATCACCATCATCTCGCCTTCAGTTCCGACAAACTGGCGCCCAAACGTGAGTGAAGGCCCGATTCAGCTTCTTCCACCTGTGAGAGACTTCGCCATGGACGGTAACTAAAAGACCAGTTATAGCCACCTGGAACGTGTCGTGAGCACGGCATACCGTTGCTGCGCAGCGCAAAAGCCGGAGCTCTATAACTCTGCCGAGGCAGCCCTCGAGCACGGGGAGCCGTTACTTCGTAGCGATTACCTGGAGCTCTCGGAGGGAGGAAATTGCCTGGCAGTCCTCGAGCACAGACGGCCACTGCTGCGCAGCGGTTACCTGGAGCTCTTTGAGGAAGTTTGCCGCGGTACCCCTCGAGCACGGACACGCTGCTAAGCAGTGCAGACCGGAGCTCTTAGGAGGGACCCAGCCGCGCGCCCGAGCACAGGCGGGTATTGCTCAGCACCGCCCGCGCTGGAGCTCTGAGTGGAGACACCTGCGAGGTCCCGAGCACGGAAAGCCGTTGCCAAGCGACGCCTGAAACCGGAGCTCTGAGGAGGGACCCGACAGCAGCGTCCTGAGCGCCGTGTGGAGAGCCTGGCCAGCCCCCCACGACGGACTTCTGATTAAGGACCCTGCCCCCTGCGACATCTAGGTGAGTATCATACTGGTCAATAATGGGACAAACTCACTCTGCCCATGACAGACATCTCTATAAGCAACTTAAGTATTTACTAAGCTCCGGTCCAAGTCAATTACCTAAACAGGAGCTAAAAAACCTCTTAGAATGGACTCTGATTAATTTCCCAAATGCTGACCGTTCCGCCGTCTTTACAAGAGACTTCTGGGACACAGTTGGGGTTAAACTCTTTAATAATATCTCCCGCCGGGATATGGCTGCCGCGGAGCTGGTCCCGGCTTGCAGAGCGCTTGTGGAGCTGTTTGCCGCAAAGGTGCCGCCCGCAGCAGCCACCCCGCCGGGTCCCGCTCCTGCTGCGAGCCCGCCCCTCACCGCCGCGAGCCTGCAACCGGGCACGGCCCCCGCCCCGCCGCCGGACCTCACGGCTCCGGTACCCGCGGTCCAGCTGTCTCGTGCCGCCCCGCCCCACCCCCCCGCGGTCCCTGCACCGGTCACCCCTGCCCCACCGGACTCCACCGCCCCCCCCACCGCCCCTGTCATCCCCACCCCCACGGTCCCGTTAGTCCCTGCTGTCCCGCCTCTCGCGGCTCCGGTAGCCGCGGTCCGACTGACTCGTGCCGCCCCGCCCCCCGCCCCCGCTGTCCCGGCACCCATCACCCCTGCCCCACCGGACCCTACAACCCCCCCCACCGCTCCCCCCATCCCCGCCCCCCCCATCCCGTTCCTCCCTGCTGCCCCGGCTCCCGCGGTCCCCGCCCTCGGCTCCAGCGTCATCGCGGCCCCGCCCCTCGCCCCCGCCCCCACGTGCCCCCCCACTGTTTCCGTCATCGCGGCCCCACCCCCCACTGCTGCCCTCATTGTTACCCCGCCCCCCGCTGCTGGCATCATGGTGGCCCCGCCCCCCGCCGACAGCCCCGCGGGGCCAGCGGCTGCCCCCCTGCCACCTACGGGTCCTACCGATCCCCCAGCCGCGCCTGTTATGGCTGTAGCCACCATCATAGCCGGCCCCCCGCAAAGCCAGGCGGCGACCCTTCTTCCAGCCCCCCAGGTCCCCCTCGCCGCCACCGACACGGCGCCGGTGGTGGCCAACGTCCCGTCCGCGTCCGTGGGACACGGAGCGCCCCAGCCCCGCCAGCCACCTGGTGCCGGCGCTGCAGCGCCTACACAGATGGCTGCTGCCTCTCCCGTGCCTGCCGCTGCTCCAGCCCCGTCTCCTGGCACCGCCGCGCCGGCAGCCACACCAGCCCAGCCTGCAAACTCCCAGCGGCAGCACGCCGCGGTCCAGCCGCCGACTGGCCCACCGTTCGCCATGGCCCCACCGCAACATACTCCCGCCGCCTCCACGCCGGCCCTCCCGCCTCCCGCAGCCCCGGGATCATCTCCTGCCGACGGGACAGCCCTGCCACCTCCCGCTCTCCCCGACACACAGACAGCGGCCATCACAGTCCGCCACGCTGAGCTGATGGCGCAACCCACGCACGCTCACACTTCTCCAACCACAGCACTGCTCACGGAACCAGCTCCGCCACCGCCCCCCACGGCTTTCACCTCGCCTTCAATAGAGCCACCCGCACCCCCTCGCCCGCTGCCGCGGAGCCGGTTGCTCGCGGCCCCCCCGCCTCCTCGCCCGCCACCGCGGAGATCGGCAGTGCCATCGCCGCCCCCGCCGGGGCCCTCCGGCACCGCACAGCTGTATCCCTCGGCTACCGCCGCCCAGCAACATCCCTCCGCGCAGCTCAGCCTCGCCTCACAAGCCGCAAACAGGGGGGGAACGGAGGGCAGTGGTGCAGCTCCAGTGGCAGGGAAGACGGAGAGCCGCTCTGCCGGAGCTGATGCTTTAAATCTAACACCAGGAAACCCTGAAAAGCAGCCAGATTTGTTTGCAATGAGCCCCAGAGTCCCGCCAGCGAGCGGCTGGGATCTTGCAACCCATAAGGAGAAAACGAGTTCTGAGAGTTTGTTAGCGCTACTTTCTGAATCAAAAAATCCTCCAAAGTGCTCAGATTATTCTCAATTAACAGATTGGCATGAAATAAGACGCCAAAGCTGTAAAGATGAAAGTCTATTAGCTAAGCCTGTGATAGCTAGCCAACAGCCTGACAGTCCTAAAACGTGGGTTCCCATCCCCACTCACGAAATTAAAGAACTAAGAAGGGCTGTAAGAGATAGTGGTATTTGCTCACCGTATCTTAAACAACTGCTAAAAAGTACCCTAAAAAGAACTCATCAAACTCTAAAACGCATTTTAGATCAACAGAAAGGGGGAGAAGTCCAGGATACACCTCAAAGGAGGTTGAACAAGGCTTTGTATGTCTACAATTTTTTTAATAGCTCTGCAGAAGAGCCTGATCCCCCCATTTATAGACATTTTTTGAACAACAAAAAAGCAAAACTGAAAGAACGTCCCCCAGTTTTGATTAAAAATCTAGATTCAGGAAAAATAGAAGGACCATACAATCTTATAATGTGGGGGAAGGGGTTTGCATGTGTTTCCACAGGTGAAGGAATCAAGTGGGTTCCAGCAAAAAGCGTGAAGCCATACCTCGCATCAAAGCCTGCTGATGCCACCACACCAGCCAGTGACCCTGCAAGTGGAAGCCAGGAAGCAAGCACCCAGACCTGAACTGCGCAGAATCACCAGAAGAAAGTGATCTGCCAAAAACAGCTCAAGAAAAGAATGGAGTTTTCTCATTTGCGCGCGTGCATGTTGCTTTTATTCTTTTGTTTTAGTTTTTGTAGTGAAGCTTTACCTGTGAATCAACCAAAGACAAATGTCTGGGTTGCTTTAGCCAAATCTGCAGGCTCCGATACCATCTGTCTATCTGAGACAAGCCCTGACAAACCTTTTTCAACCTGTTTAGTTGGAATACCTCTTCCAGAAGGTTTTGATAATATTACTCTTGATAAGTATTGGCCATATGACGATCATCATGTATCTCCAACTCCCAGCCATAGACACCAAACTTATATTGATAATTCTAAAATTGATAAATCTGACCTTCAAGAGCTAGAAATCCTAGGTTCATTAACTATGGATACCTGCTATTTCTTTCACTTTCAAGGAGAAAACGGTCCCCATTTAAACGTTACCCCATATCACCCAGCTTATAGCAATGTAACTTCTTGGTGTAATCAAGTTAAGCTTCTTATATATGATGAACCTCATGCAGATCGTTTTAGCAAACTTCCTATTCGATTCCCCAGAGGAATTTGGCTCATCTGTGGAGACAGGGCCTGGCAAGGTATACCTTCAAAAATAGATGGTGGCCCTTGTGCTCTGGGACAACTTACAATTATTGCTCCCAGTGTCAAAGAGGTAATCAAAAAGAAAAGCAGAAAGATCAGATCTTCCTGGGGACATCAGTACGATAGTGACTGTGATAGTGACTTCCACCCTTGGAACTCTGGAAAATCAATTGTTGCAAGCATTTTTCTACCTCAGTTAAGTTCCTCAATTGCATTAAAACAGCTAAACAAGTTGGGATGTGGGCTCAGCAAGGAGGTAAATGCCACCTCTACTATGATCAGTGATCTGTTAACCGATGAAGAGGCAGTCAGACATGCCACTTTACAAAATAGAGCTGCCGTTGATTATCTTTTATTAGCACATGGGCATGGCTGTGAAGATTTTGAAGGATTGTGCTGTATGAACTTATCCGATCATTCGGTCTCCATTCACAAACAGCTACAAAATCTAAGGGATCTAGCTAACCAAATCACAACAGATGATCCGTCTTGGCTAGACAGTTTGTTTGATGGTTGGAGCTTTGCACCTTGGCTAAGGGAACTCTGTAAAATAGGTTTGATTATTCTAGTAGTAATAATTATAGTTTTAGTAGCAGTACCTTGTATACTTCAGTGTGTGCAAAAAATAACAAGTAGGACTGTATCTAATATCTTAGTTGTTCATCAGAACGGGGGAGATGTTGGGGAAGATGAAACAGGAAAGCCTTATAAATATGATTGCCTAACAAAAGATTTTGGGAATATGAAAACTATAAGCGACATCGAAATGAAGGCCATCTTTGAGATATGATGTCTTAGTTACTGAACAACTAGAAAACAATGGTATAGCCGGCTGAAGGTAATCCCCTCTTGATTGAACAATACCCTCTGCTTGCAGACAGGTCCAAGGGTCAGAGCAGACCCTACTAGCTCAGCAGAAGGGGTCCAAGGAGTAGTTTTTAGAAGTTAAAATGTAACACTCTATGGTAATGTAAGAACTCTTATAGGCTGTATGTAAATGCTATAGGATTTGTACCTTGTATTAGATTGGCTACTGAGAATTAGAATATTCACTACAGAAGATGATTTATTGTATTGTAACAAGGACCTCGCTCTCTTAGTAACTCTCTTAGTAACGCTCTTAGTAACTCTTCTTAATTCAGCTCTCCTCTTAATTCATCTCTCTTGCTCTTTACTCTCTTAGCTCTTAGCCTCTTGCTCTTGATTCATCTCTCTCTCTCTCTTACACCTTGGGCCTGCTTGGAGCTGCAGCTGGCAGCTCTAAGCAGTGCCTCTGTACCCACGCCCTCTGCAATAAACTGCATGCTCCAAAGACCTGCTTATAGAGATCTCTCGCCTCCATCCGCCCGTCCCCGCCGGGCCCGACCGAACCCACACCCTCAACACCCATCATCTCACGATCAGTTCCGACACTGCTCTATGCCCAGAAGTGAACTTTGTGCATTTCTGTGCCTTTCAACTGAGCCTGAGAGGGGGGAGAGGAAAAAAAAGCCAGACAAACTTCTCAGAGCGTTTGTTCAAGGACACACATACACACTCCTCTGCATCCTGCTTGCAGCAAGAGCAGAGGAAGCAACTTTGTTTCTTTTTAGCCAGTTTTCAGCTCCTTTTCTCTGGGGGGAGATGGAGAGTTGAACTTTGTTTTCCTGGGACTTTGGGGGTTTTTTCCCCTTCTCTTCTTGACTCTTTCAACATCAGAGCACATTGGGAGAATTTTCTCCCGAGGTGGGGGCCCTGAATGTGGGCCCATGAGCCAGCTGCAAGGAGGAGGAGAGAGACTACACCTACGGAAGTGTTGGGGTTCCTCCCCCCTGCCATGAGGTCATGGGAGAGGGGACCCTGGGGTAGAGGCATGGCCTGGGCACGGGGTCTCCCTGCTCCCTGCTCACATGTGCCCTAATCCTGTTCAGCACTGCTTATTTTGTGTTGCCCTGTGCGAGGAGGGCCCTGGTTGTGCCGTGATTGCTCAGTTCTTTGGCAGTGCCCCGCCCATGTGGCTGGAGAAGAAAGAGCTCTGAAACTTCTCTCAAGAATCGCTCCCTGTTTCTTTGCACGGGCCTCGCTGTCTATGGATGTTTCAGGAGACCCCACCGAAACACGGAAGGACTCTCAAATTATCCCAGCTTTCTCTGCACAGCGAGAGCTTTTAATATTTAGCATTGCTATCCTTTTCCTGTGTGTTTGTTAAAAAAATAGTTTTTATCTCTTTCACTTTCTTCCCAGGAAAGTTCTTTCTTCCAAAAACCTGGTGGGGGAGGGCTGGGTGTAACCTGCCTTCTATCAGAGGATATTTTCCTCCACATTTGTCCAAACCGGCACAGCCTGTCCTTTCCTGGGTCTCTGTTGCAGATGGAAGCTGCTGGTGCCATTGTCAGCTTGAAGCACTCTTTTGATGCAAGCAGATGTTGCCAGGTGTGTTCAGCAGCTGTTGCTCAATGCTTATGCCAAGCTATTGTGTTCCTCATGGAACCAAGGAGCCATTGTGACACTGCAGGGGCTGATGGCATCAAGGAGGCAATTGTGACAGTACAGAACCTCCTAGAAACAAGGCTCCATTGTGACACCGTGGGGAATCATGGAATCAAGGAGCCCATTGTGACACGGCTGCATGGAACCAATGGTCCATGGTTACACTGCGGATTCAAGAAGAGCACGGTGACACCACGCAACATCATGGAACCATAGGTCCATTGTGACACAGCGGGGCCTCATGGAAACAAGGGGACCATTGTGGCAAAGCAGGGCCTAATGGAAGCATGGAGAGCATTGTGACACTAAGGAAACTCCTGGAACCAAGATGACCACTGGCACATAATGGAACCTCATGGAAGCAAGCCTCCACAATGACTTTGGAGGGCCTCAGGGACCACAGGACCCATTGTGACACAGCAGGACCTGGTGGAACCAAGGAGCCTTTGTGATACTCCACATCCACATGGAAGCCAGGGTGCACTGAGACACAGCGGGGCCTTGTTGGAACCAAAGACACCTCTGCAAAAAGCAGGCTAGCTCATAGAAGCAAGGAGTCCATTGTTACAACGTAAAAGCTATGGAAGCAAGGGACCATTGTGACACTGCGGGGCCTCATGGAACCAATTGTCCATGATGACAATGCGGATCAAAGGAGACCATGGTGACACTGCGGAACCTGATGGAACCAAGGAGCCATTGTGACACAGTGGGGCCTCATGGAATCAAGGAGACCATTGTGACCCAGGTGTTGCATGGGAAGGCAAGGAGCCATTGTGACACTTTGGGCTTCTTCCCTTGAGCTCTGCAGCTGGCTGTCCCAGCCCAGCGCACCATGTGCCACCTGCTCTCCTCAGGGCTCTGCCTGCACACAGCCCCAGGAGAAGTTTTCCTGTTTGCAAGGAAAGAATGGAAAAGCCGGAGCAGGTTTCCTAAACAACAAACCCCACTCAGGAGCCACATGCTCAGTACAGGCTGCCTGGAACGATGTCCCCTTTCTACAAGGGTCAATGTGAGCAGGAATGAATGATCTCTGGGAGCAGAATTCTCGGAGTCTTTCCACTGAATTCTCTGTCCCTGTGTCTTGGGGTGACTTTATCATGTGTATCCCCTATCGCTGCTCTATGCCCAGAAGTGAACTTTGTGCATTTCTGTGCCTTTCAACTGAGCCTGAGAGGGGGGAGAGGAAAAAAAACCAGACAAACTTCTCAGAGCGTTTGTTCAAGGACACACATACACACTCCTCTGCATCCTGCTTGCAGCAAGAGCAGAGGAAGCAACTTTGTTTCTTTTTAGCCAGTTTTCAGCTCCTTTTCTCTGGGGGGAGATGGAGAGTTGAACTTTGTTTTCCTGGGACTTCGGGGGTTTTTTTTCCCTTCTTCTCTTCTTGACTCTTTCAACATCAGAGCACATTGGGAGAATTTTCTCCCGAGGTGGGGGCCCTGAATGTGGGCCCATGAGCCAGCTGCAAGGAGGAGGAGAGAGACTACACCTACGGAAGTGTTGGGGTTCCTCCCCCCTGCCATGAGGTCATGGGAGAGGGGACCCTGGGGTAGAGGCATGGCCTGGGCACGGGGGTCTCCCTGCTCCCTGCTCACATGTGCCCTAATCCTGTTCAGCACTGCTTATTTTGTGTTGCCCTGTGCGAGGAGGGCCCTGGTTGTGCTGTGATTGCTCAGTTCTTTGGCAGTGCCCCGCCCATGTGGCTGGAGAAGAAAGAGCTCTGCAACTTCTCTCAAGAATGGCTCCCTGTTTCTTTGCACGGGCCTCGCTGTCTATGGATGTTTCAGGAGACCCCACCGAAACACAGAAGGACTCTCAAATTATCCCAGCTTTCTCTGCACAGCGAGAGCTTTTAATATTTAGCATTGTTATCCTTTTCCTGTGTGTTTGTTAAAAAAATAGTTTTTATCTCTTTCACTTTCTTCCCAGGAAAGTTCTTTTTTCCAAAAACCTGGTGGGGGAGGGCTGGGTGTAACCTGCCTTCTATCAGAGGATATTTTCCTCCACATTTGTCCAAACCGGCACAGCCTGTCCTTTCCCTGGGTGTCTGTTGCAGATGGAAGCTGCTGGTGCCATTGTCAGCTTGAAGCCCTCTTTTGATGCAAGCAGATGTTGCCAGGTGTGTTCAGCAGCTGTTGCTCAATGCTTATGCCAAGCTATTGTGTTCCTCATGGAACCAAGGAGCCATTGTGACACTGCAGGGGCTGATGGCATCAAGGAGGCAATTGTGACAGTACAGAACCTCCTAGAAACAAGGCTCCATTGTGACACCGTGGGGAATCATGGAATCAAGGAGCCCATTGTGACACGGCTGCATGGAACCAATGGTCCATGGTTACACTGCGGATTCAAGAAGAGCACGGTGACACCACGCAACATCACGGAACCATAGGTCCATTGTGACACAGCGGGGCCTCATGGAAACAAGGGGACCATTGTGGCAAAGCAGGGCCTAATGGAAGCATGGAGAGCATTGTGACACTAAGGAAACTCCTGGAACCAAGATGACCACTGGCACATAATGGAACCTCATGGAAGCAAGCCTCCACAATGACTTTGGAGGGCCTCAGGGACCACAGGACCCATTGTGACACAGCAGGACCTGGTGGAACCAAGGAGCCTTTGTGATACTCCACATCCACATGGAAGCCAGGGTGCACTGAGACACAGCGGGGCCTTGTTGGAACCAAAGACACCTCTGCAAAAAGCAGGCTAGCTCATAGAAGCAAGGAGTCCATTGTTACAACGTAAAAGCTATGGAAGCAAGGGACCATTGTGACACTGCGGGGCCTCATGGAACCAATTGTCCATGATGACAGTGCGGATCAAAGGAGACCATGGTGACACTGCGGAACCTGATGGAACCAAGGAGCCATTGTGACACAGTGGGGCCTCATGGAATCAAGGAGACCATTGTGACCCAGGTGTTGCATGTGAAGGCAAGGAGCCATTGTGACACTTTGGGCTTCTTCCCTTGAGCTCTGCAGCTGGCTGTCCCAGCCCAGCGCACCATGTGCCACCTGCTCTCCTCAGGGCTCTGCCTGCACACAGCCCCAGGAGAAGTTTTCCTGTTTGGAAGGAAAGAATGGAAAAGCCTGAGCAGGTTTCCTAAACAACAAACCCCACTCAGGAGCCACATGCTCAGTACAGGCTGCCTGGAACGATGTCCCCTTTCTACAAGGGTCAGTGTGAGCAGGAATGAATGATCTCTGGGAGCAGAATTCTCGGAGTCTTTCCACTGAATTCTCTGTCCCTGTGTCTTGGGGTGACTTTATTGTGTGTATCCCCTATTGCTGCTCTATGCCCAGAAGTGAACTTTGTGCATTTCTGTGCCTTTCAACTGAGCCTGAGAGGGGGGAGAGGAAAAAAAACCGGACAAACTTCTCAGAGCGTTTGTTCAAGGACACACATACACACTCCTCTGCATCCTGCTTGCAGCAAGAGCAGAGGAAGCAACTTTGTTTCTTTTTAGCCAGTTTTCAGCTCCTTTTCTCTGGGGGGAGATGGAGAGTTGAACTTTGTTTTCCTGGGACTTTGGGGGTTTTTTCCCCTTCTCTTCTTGACTCTTTCAACATCAGAGCACATTGGGAGAATTTTCTCCCGAGGTGGGGGCCCTGAATGTGGGCCCATGAGCCAGCTGCAAGGAGGAGGAGAGAGACTACACCTACGGAAGTGTTGGGGTTCCTCCCCCCTGCCATGAGGTCATGGGAGAGGGGACCCTGGGGTAGAGGCATGGCCTGGGCACGGGGTCTCCCTGCTCCCTGCTCACATGTGCCCTAATCCTGTTCAGCACTGCTTATTTTGTGTTGCCCTGTGCGAGGAGGGCCCTGGTTGTGCCGTGATTGCTCAGTTCTTTGGCAGTGCCCCGCCCATGTGGCTGGAGAAGAAAGAGCTCTGAAACTTCTCTCAAGAATGGCTCCCTGTTTCTTTGCACGGGCCTCGCTGTCTATGGATGTTTCAGGAGACCCCACCGAAACACGGAAGGACTCTCAAATTATCCCAGCTTTCTCTGCACAGCGAGAGCTTTTAATATTTAGCATTGCTATCCTTTTCCTGTGTGTTTGTTAAAAAAATAGTTTTTATCTCTTTCACTTTCTTCCCAGGAAAGTTCTTTTTTCCAAAAACCTGGTGGGGGAGGGCTGGGTGTAACCTGCCTTCTATCAGAGGATATTTTCCTCCACATTTGTCCAAACCGGCACAGCCTGTCCTTTCCTGGGTCTCTGTTGCAGATGGAAGCTGCTGGTGCCATTGTCAGCTTGAAGCACTCTTTTGATGCAAGCAGATGTTGCCAGGTGTGTTCAGCAGCTGTTGCTCAATGCTTATGCCAAGCTATTGTGTTCCTCATGGAACCAAGGAGCCATTGTGACACTGCAGGGGCTGATGGCATCAAGGAGGCAATTGTGACAGTACAGAACCTCCTAGAAACAAGGCTCCATTGTGACACCGTGGGGAATCATGGAATCAAGGAGCCCATTGTGACACAGCCAGGCTGCATGGAACCAATGGTCCATGGTTACACGGCGGATTCAAGAAGAGCACGGTGACACCACGCAACATCATGGAACCATAGGTCCATTGTTACACAGCGGGGCCTCATGGAAACAAGGGGACCATTGTGGGAAAGCAGGGCCTAATGGAAGCATGGAGAGCATTGTGACACTAAGGAAACTCCTGGAACCAAGATGACCACTGGCACATAATGGAACCTCATGGAAGCAAGCCTCCACAATGACTTTGGAGGGCCTCAGGGACCACAGGACCCATTGTGACACAGCAGGACCTGGTGGAACCAAGGAGCCTTTGTGATACTCCACATCCACATGGAAGCCAGGGTGCACTGAGACACAGCGGGGCCTTGTGGGAACCAAAGACACCTCTGCAAAAAGCAGGCTAGCTCATAGAAGCAAGGAGTCCATTGTTACAACGTAAAAGCTATGGAAGCAAGGGACCATTGTGACACTGCGGGGCCTCATGGAACCAATTGTCCATGATGACAATGCGGATCAAAGGAGACCATGGTGACACTGCGGAACCTGATGGAACCAAGGAGCCATTGTGACACAGTGGGGCCTCATGGAATCAAGGAGACCATTGTGACCCAGGTGTTGCATGGGAAGGCAAGGAGCCATTGTGACACTTTGGGCTTCTTCCCTTGAGCTCTGCAGCTGGCTGTCCCAGCCCAGCGCACCATGTGCCACCTGCTCTCCTCAGGGCTCTGCCTGCACACAGCCCCAGGAGAAGTTTTCCTGTTTGGAAGGAAAGAATGGAAAAGCCTGAGCAGGTTTCCTAAACAACAAACGCCACTCAGGAGCCACATACTCAGTACAGGCTGCCTGGAACGATGTCCCCTTTCTACAAGGGTCAGTGTGAGCAGGAATGAATGATCTCTGGGAGCAGAATTCTCGGAGTCTTTCCACTGAATTCTCTGTCCCTGTGTCTTGGGGTGACTTTATCGTGTGTATCCCCTATTGCTGCTCTATGCCCAGAAGTGAACTTTGTGCGTTTCTGTGCCTTTCAACTGAGCCTGAGAGGGGGGAGAGGAAAAAAACCGGACAAACTTCTCAGAGCGTTTGTTCAAGGACACACATACACACTCCTCTGCATCCTGCTTGCAGCAAGAGCAGAGGAAGCAACTTTGTTTCTTTTTAGCCAGTTTTCAGCTCCTTTTCTCTGGGGGGAGATGGAGAGTTGAACTTTGTTTTCCTGGGACTTCGGGGGTTTTTTTTCCCTTCTTCTCTTCTTGACTCTTTCAACATCAGAGCACATTGGGAGAATTTTCTCCCGAGGTGGGGGCCCTGAATGTGGGCCCATGAGCCAGCTGCAAGGAGGAGGAGAGAGACTACACCTACGGAAGTGTTGGGGTTCCTCCCTCCTGCCATGCGGTCATGGGAGAGGGGACCCTGGGGTAGAGGCATGGCCTGGGCACGGGGTCTCCCTGCTCCCTGCTCACATGTGCCCTAATCCTGTTCAGCACTGCTTATTTTGTGTTGCCCTGTGCGAGGAGGGCCCTGGTTGTGCCGTGATTGCTCAGTTCTTTGGCAGTGCCCCGCCCATGTGGCTGGAGAAGAAAGAGCTCTGCAACTTCTCTCAAGAATGGCTCCCTGTTTCTTTGCACGGGCCTCGCTGTCTATGGATGTTTCAGGAGACCCCACCAAAACACGGAAGGACTCTCAAATTATCCCAGCTTTCTCTGCACAGCGAGAGCTTTTAATATTTAGCATTGCTATCCTTTTCCTGTGTGTTTGTTAAAAAAATAGTTTTTATCTCTTTCACTTTCTTCCCAGGAAAGTTCTTTCTTCCAAAAACCTGGTGGGGGAGGGCTGGGTGTAACCTGCCTTCTATCAGAGGATATTTTCCTCCACATTTGTCCAAACCGGCACAGCCTGTCCTTTCCTGGGTCTCTGTTGCAGATGGAAGCTGCTGGTGCCATTGTCAGCTTGAAGCACTCTTTTGATGCAAGCAGATGTTGCCAGGTGTGTTCAGCAGCTGTTGCTCAATGCTTATGCCAAGCTATTGTGTTCCTCATGGAACCAAGGAGCCATTGTGACACTGCAGGGGCTGATGGCATCAAGGAGGCAATTGTGACAGTACAGAACCTCCTAGAAACAAGGCTCCATTGTGACACCGTGGGGAATCATGGAATCAAGGAGCCCATTGTGACACGGCTGCATGGAACCAATGGTCCATGGTTACACTGCGGATTCAAGAAGAGCACGGTGACACCACGCAACATCATGGAACCATAGTTCCATTGTGACACAGCGGGGCCTCATGGAAACAAGGGGACCATTGTGGCAAAGCAGGGCCTAATGGAAGCATGGAGAGCATTGTGACACTAAGGAAACTCCTGGAACCAAGATGACCACTGGCACATAATGGAACCTCATGGAAGCAAGCCTCCACAATGACTTTGGAGGGCCTCAGGGACCACAGGACCCATTGTGACACAGCAGGACCTGGTGGAACCAAGGAGCCTTTGTGATACTCCACATCCACATGGAAGCCAGGGTGCACTGAGACACAGCGGGGCCTTGTGGGAACCAAAGACACCTCTGCAAAAAGCAGGCTAGCTCATAGAAGCAAGGAGTCCATTGTTACAACGTAAAAGCTATGGAAGCAAGGGACCATTGTGACACTGCGGGGCCTCATGGAACCAATTGTCCATGATGACAATGCGGATCAAAGGAGACCATGGTGACACTGCGGAACCTGATGGAACCAAGGAGCCATTGTGACACAGTGGGGCCTCATGGAATCAAGGAGACCATTGTGACCCAGGTGTTGCATGGGAAGGCAAGGAGCCATTGTGACACTTTGGGCTTCTTCCCTTGAGCTCTGCAGCTGGCTGTCCCAGCCCAGCGCACCATGTGCCACCTGCTCTCCTCAGGGCTCTGCCTGCACACAGCCCCAGGAGAAGTTTTCCTGTTTGGAAGGAAAGAATGGAAAAGCCTGAGCAGGTTTCCTAAACAACAAACGCCACTCAGGAGCCACATACTCAGTACAGGCTGCCTGGAACGATGTCCCCTTTCTACAAGGGTCAGTGTGAGCAGGAATGAATGATCTCTGGGAGCAGAATTCTCGGAGTCTTTCCACTGAATTCTCTGTCCCTGTGTCTTGGGGTGACTTTATCGTGTGTATCCCCTATTGCTGCTCTATGCCCAGAAGTGAACTTTGTGCGTTTCTGTGCCTTTCAACTGAGCCTGAGAGGGGGGAGAGGAAAAAAACCGGACAAACTTCTCAGAGCGTTTGTTCAAGGACACACATACACACTCCTCTGCATCCTGCTTGCAGCAAGAGCAGAGGAAGCAACTTTGTTTCTTTTTAGCCAGTTTTCAGCTCCTTTTCTCTGGGGGGAGATGGAGAGTTGAACTTTGTTTTCCTGGGACTTCGGGGGTTTTTTTTCCCTTCTTCTCTTCTTGACTCTTTCAACATCAGAGCACATTGGGAGAATTTTCTCCCGAGGTGGGGGCCCTGAATGTGGGCCCATGAGCCAGCTGCAAGGAGGAGGAGAGAGACTACACCTACGGAAGTGTTGGGGTTCCTCCCTCCTGCCATGCGGTCATGGGAGAGGGGACCCTGGGGTAGAGGCATGGCCTGGGCACGGGGTCTCCCTGCTCCCTGCTCACATGTGCCCTAATCCTGTTCAGCACTGCTTATTTTGTGTTGCCCTGTGCGAGGAGGGCCCTGGTTGTGCCGTGATTGCTCAGTTCTTTGGCAGTGCCCCGCCCATGTGGCTGGAGAAGAAAGAGCTCTGAAACTTCTCTCAAGAATGGCTCCCTGTTTCTTTGCACGGGCCTCGCTGTCTATGGATGTTTCAGGAGACCCCACCAAAACACGGAAGGACTCTCAAATTATCCCAGCTTTCTCTGCACAGCGAGAGCTTTTAATATTTAGCATTGCTATCCTTTTCCTGTGTGTTTGTTAAAAAAATAGTTTTTATCTCTTTCACTTTCTTCCCAGGAAAGTTCTTTCTTCCAAAAACCTGGTGGGGGAGGGCTGGGTGTAACCTGCCTTCTATCAGAGGATATTTTCCTCCACATTTGTCCAAACCGGCACAGCCTGTCCTTTCCTGGGTCTCTGTTGCAGATGGAAGCTGCTGGTGCCATTGTCAGCTTGAAGCACTCTTTTGATGCAAGCAGATGTTGCCAGGTGTGTTCAGCAGCTGTTGCTCAATGCTTATGCCAAGCTATTGTGTTCCTCATGGAACCAAGGAGCCATTGTGACACTGCAGGGGCTGATGGCATCAAGGAGGCAATTGTGACAGTACAGAACCTCCTAGAAACAAGGCTCCATTGTGACACCGTGGGGAATCATGGAATCAAGGAGCCCATTGTGACACGGCTGCATGGAACCAATGGTCCATGGTTACACGGCGGATTCAAGAAGAGCACGGTGACACCACGCAACATCATGGAACCATAGGTCCATTGTGACACAGCGGGGCCTCATGGAAACAAGGGGACCATTGTGGCAAAGCAGGGCCTAATGGAAGCATGGAGAGCATTGTGACACTAAGGAAACTCCTGGAACCAAGATGACCACTGGCACATAATGGAACCTCATGGAAGCAAGCCTCCACAATGACTTTGGAGGGCCTCAGGGACCACAGGACCCATTGTGACACAGCAGGACCTGGTGGAACCAAGGAGCCTTTGTGATACTCCACATCCACATGGAAGCCAGGGTGCACTGAGACACAGCGGGGCCTTGTTGGAACCAAAGACACCTCTGCAAAAAGCAGGCTAGCTCATAGAAGCAAGGAGTCCATTGTTACAACGTAAAAGCTATGGAACCAAGGGACCATTGTGACACTGCGGGGCCTCATGGAACCAATTGTCCATGATGACAGTGCGGATCAAAGGAGACCATGGTGACACTGCGGAACCTGATGGAACCAAGGAGCCATTGTGACACAGTGGGGCCTCATGGAATCAAGGAGACCATTGTGACCCAGGTGTTGCATGGGAAGGCAAGGAGCCATTGTGACACTTTGGGCTTCTTCCCTTGAGCTCTGCAGCTGGCTGTCCCAGCCCAGCGCACCATGTGCCACCTGCTCTCCTCAGGGCTCTGCCTGCACACAGCCCCAGGAGAAGTTTTCCTGTTTGGAAGGAAAGAATGGAAAAGCCTGAGCAGGTTTCCTAAACAACAAACCCCACTCAGGAGCCACATGCTCAGTACAGGCTGCCTGGAACGATGTCCCCTTTCTACAAGGGTCAGTGTGAGCAGGAATGAATGATCTCTGGGAGCAGAATTCTCGGAGTCTTTCCACTGAATTCTCTGTCCCTGTGTCTTGGGGTGACTTTATTGTGTGTATCCCCTATTGCTGCTCTGTTGGGGAAGATGAAACAGGAAAGCCTTATAAATATGATTGCCTAACAAAAGATTTTGGGAATATGAAAACTATAAGCGACATCGAAATGAAGGCCATCTTTGAGATATGATGTCTTAGTTACTGAACAACTAGAAAACAATGGTATAGCCGGCTGAAGGTAATCCCCTCTTGATTGAACAATACCCTCTGCTTGCAGACAGGTCCAAGGGTCAGAGCAGACCCTACTAGCTCAGCAGAAGGGGTCCAAGGAGTAGTTTTTAGAAGTTAAAATGTAACACTCTATGGTAATGTAAGAACTCTTATAGGCTGTATGTAAATGCTATAGGATTTGTACCTTGTATTAGATTGGCTACTGAGAATTAGAATATTCACTACAGAAGATGATTTATTGTATTGTAACAAGGACCTCGCTCTCTTAGTAACTCTCTTAGTAACGCTCTTAGTAACTCTTCTTAATTCAGCTCTCCTCTTAATTCATCTCTCTTGCTCTTTACTCTCTTAGCTCTTAGCCTCTTGCTCTTGATTCATCTCTCTCTCTCTCTTACACCTTGGGCCTGCTTGGAGCTGCAGCTGGCAGCTCTAAGCAGTGCCTCTGTACCCACGCCCTCTGCAATAAACTGCATGCTCCAAAGACCCGCTTATAGAGACGTCTCCATCCGTCCATCTCCAGCCGGGCCCGACCGAACCCACACCCTCATCACCATCATCTCGCCTTCAGTTCCGACAAACTGGCGCCCAAACGTGAGTGAAGGCCCGATTCAGCTTCTTCCACCTGTGAGAGACTTCGCCATGGACGGTAACTAAAAGACCAGTTATAGCCACCTGGAACGTGTCGTGAGCACGGCATACCGTTGCTGCGCAGCGCAAAAGCCGGAGCTCTATAACTCTGCCGAGGCAGCCCTCGAGCACGGGGAGCCGTTACTTCGTAGCGATTACCTGGAGCTCTCGGAGGGAGGAAATTGCCTGGCAGTCCTCGAGCACAGACGGCCACTGCTGCGCAGCGGTTACCTGGAGCTCTTTGAGGAAGTTTGCCGCGGTACCCCTCGAGCACGGACACGCTGCTAAGCAGTGCAGACCGGAGCTCTTAGGAGGGACCCAGCCGCGCGCCCGAGCACAGGCGGGTATTGCTCAGCACCGCCCGCGCTGGAGCTCTGAGTGGAGACACCTGCGAGGTCCCGAGCACGGAAAGCCGTTGCCAAGCGACGCCTGAAACCGGAGCTCTGAGGAGGGACCCGACAGCAGCGTCCTGAGCGCCGTGTGGAGAGCCTGGCCAGCCCCCCACGACGGACTTCTGATTAAGGACCCTGCCCCCTGCGACATCTAGGTGAGTATCATACTGGTCAATAATGGGACAAACTCACTCTGCCCATGACAGACATCTCTATAAGCAACTTAAGTATTTACTAAGCTCCGGTCCAAGTCAATTACCTAAACAGGAGCTAAAAAACCTCTTAGAATGGACTCTGATTAATTTCCCAAATGCTGACCGTTCCGCCGTCTTTACAAGAGACTTCTGGGACACAGTTGGGGTTAAACTCTTTAATAATATCTCCCGCCGGGATATGGCTGCCGCGGAGCTGGTCCCGGCTTGCAGAGCGCTTGTGGAGCTGTTTGCCGCAAAGGTGCCGCCCGCAGCAGCCACCCCGCCGGGTCCCGCTCCTGCTGCGAGCCCGCCCCTCACCGCCGCGAGCCTGCAACCGGGCACGGCCCCCGCCCCGCCGCCGGACCTCACGGCTCCGGTACCCGCGGTCCAGCTGTCTCGTGCCGCCCCGCCCCACCCCCCCGCGGTCCCTGCACCGGTCACCCCTGCCCCACCGGACTCCACCGCCCCCCCCACCGCCCCTGTCATCCCCACCCCCACGGTCCCGTTAGTCCCTGCTGTCCCGCCTCTCGCGGCTCCGGTAGCCGCGGTCCGACTGACTCGTGCCGCCCCGCCCCCCGCCCCCGCTGTCCCGGCACCCATCACCCCTGCCCCACCGGACCCTACAACCCCCCCCACCGCTCCCCCCATCCCCGCCCCCCCCATCCCGTTCCTCCCTGCTGCCCCGGCTCCCGCGGTCCCCGCCCTCGGCTCCAGCGTCATCGCGGCCCCGCCCCTCGCCCCCGCCCCCACGTGCCCCCCCACTGTTTCCGTCATCGCGGCCCCACCCCCCACTGCTGCCCTCATTGTTACCCCGCCCCCCGCTGCTGGCATCATGGTGGCCCCGCCCCCCGCCGACAGCCCCGCGGGGCCAGCGGCTGCCCCCCTGCCACCTACGGGTCCTACCGATCCCCCAGCCGCGCCTGTTATGGCTGTAGCCACCATCATAGCCGGCCCCCCGCAAAGCCAGGCGGCGACCCTTCTTCCAGCCCCCCAGGTCCCCCTCGCCGCCACCGACACGGCGCCGGTGGTGGCCAACGTCCCGTCCGCGTCCGTGGGACACGGAGCGCCCCAGCCCCGCCAGCCACCTGGTGCCGGCGCTGCAGCGCCTACACAGATGGCTGCTGCCTCTCCCGTGCCTGCCGCTGCTCCAGCCCCGTCTCCTGGCACCGCCGCGCCGGCAGCCACACCAGCCCAGCCTGCAAACTCCCAGCGGCAGCACGCCGCGGTCCAGCCGCCGACTGGCCCACCGTTCGCCATGGCCCCACCGCAACATACTCCCGCCGCCTCCACGCCGGCCCTCCCGCCTCCCGCAGCCCCGGGATCATCTCCTGCCGACGGGACAGCCCTGCCACCTCCCGCTCTCCCCGACACACAGACAGCGGCCATCACAGTCCGCCACGCTGAGCTGATGGCGCAACCCACGCACGCTCACACTTCTCCAACCACAGCACTGCTCACGGAACCAGCTCCGCCACCGCCCCCCACGGCTTTCACCTCGCCTTCAATAGAGCCACCCGCACCCCCTCGCCCGCTGCCGCGGAGCCGGTTGCTCGCGGCCCCCCCGCCTCCTCGCCCGCCACCGCGGAGATCGGCAGTGCCATCGCCGCCCCCGCCGGGGCCCTCCGGCACCGCACAGCTGTATCCCTCGGCTACCGCCGCCCAGCAACATCCCTCCGCGCAGCTCAGCCTCGCCTCACAAGCCGCAAACAGGGGGGGAACGGAGGGCAGTGGTGCAGCTCCAGTGGCAGGGAAGACGGAGAGCCGCTCTGCCGGAGCTGATGCTTTAAATCTAACACCAGGAAACCCTGAAAAGCAGCCAGATTTGTTTGCAATGAGCCCCAGAGTCCCGCCAGCGAGCGGCTGGGATCTTGCAACCCATAAGGAGAAAACGAGTTCTGAGAGTTTGTTAGCGCTACTTTCTGAATCAAAAAATCCTCCAAAGTGCTCAGATTATTCTCAATTAACAGATTGGCATGAAATAAGACGCCAAAGCTGTAAAGATGAAAGTCTATTAGCTAAGCCTGTGATAGCTAGCCAACAGCCTGACAGTCCTAAAACGTGGGTTCCCATCCCCACTCACGAAATTAAAGAACTAAGAAGGGCTGTAAGAGATAGTGGTATTTGCTCACCGTATCTTAAACAACTGCTAAAAAGTACCCTAAAAAGAACTCATCAAACTCTAAAACGCATTTTAGATCAACAGAAAGGGGGAGAAGTCCAGGATACACCTCAAAGGAGGTTGAACAAGGCTTTGTATGTCTACAATTTTTTTAATAGCTCTGCAGAAGAGCCTGATCCCCCCATTTATAGACATTTTTTGAACAACAAAAAAGCAAAACTGAAAGAACGTCCCCCAGTTTTGATTAAAAATCTAGATTCAGGAAAAATAGAAGGACCATACAATCTTATAATGTGGGGGAAGGGGTTTGCATGTGTTTCCACAGGTGAAGGAATCAAGTGGGTTCCAGCAAAAAGCGTGAAGCCATACCTCGCATCAAAGCCTGCTGATGCCACCACACCAGCCAGTGACCCTGCAAGTGGAAGCCAGGAAGCAAGCACCCAGACCTGAACTGCGCAGAATCACCAGAAGAAAGTGATCTGCCAAAAACAGCTCAAGAAAAGAATGGAGTTTTCTCATTTGCGCGCGTGCATGTTGCTTTTATTCTTTTGTTTTAGTTTTTGTAGTGAAGCTTTACCTGTGAATCAACCAAAGACAAATGTCTGGGTTGCTTTAGCCAAATCTGCAGGCTCCGATACCATCTGTCTATCTGAGACAAGCCCTGACAAACCTTTTTCAACCTGTTTAGTTGGAATACCTCTTCCAGAAGGTTTTGATAATATTACTCTTGATAAGTATTGGCCATATGACGATCATCATGTATCTCCAACTCCCAGCCATAGACACCAAACTTATATTGATAATTCTAAAATTGATAAATCTGACCTTCAAGAGCTAGAAATCCTAGGTTCATTAACTATGGATACCTGCTATTTCTTTCACTTTCAAGGAGAAAACGGTCCCCATTTAAACGTTACCCCATATCACCCAGCTTATAGCAATGTAACTTCTTGGTGTAATCAAGTTAAGCTTCTTATATATGATGAACCTCATGCAGATCGTTTTAGCAAACTTCCTATTCGATTCCCCAGAGGAATTTGGCTCATCTGTGGAGACAGGGCCTGGCAAGGTATACCTTCAAAAATAGATGGTGGCCCTTGTGCTCTGGGACAACTTACAATTATTGCTCCCAGTGTCAAAGAGGTAATCAAAAAGAAAAGCAGAAAGATCAGATCTTCCTGGGGACATCAGTACGATAGTGACTGTGATAGTGACTTCCACCCTTGGAACTCTGGAAAATCAATTGTTGCAAGCATTTTTCTACCTCAGTTAAGTTCCTCAATTGCATTAAAACAGCTAAACAAGTTGGGATGTGGGCTCAGCAAGGAGGTAAATGCCACCTCTACTATGATCAGTGATCTGTTAACCGATGAAGAGGCAGTCAGACATGCCACTTTACAAAATAGAGCTGCCGTTGATTATCTTTTATTAGCACATGGGCATGGCTGTGAAGATTTTGAAGGATTGTGCTGTATGAACTTATCCGATCATTCGGTCTCCATTCACAAACAGCTACAAAATCTAAGGGATCTAGCTAACCAAATCACAACAGATGATCCGTCTTGGCTAGACAGTTTGTTTGATGGTTGGAGCTTTGCACCTTGGCTAAGGGAACTCTGTAAAATAGGTTTGATTATTCTAGTAGTAATAATTATAGTTTTAGTAGCAGTACCTTGTATACTTCAGTGTGTGCAAAAAATAACAAGTAGGACTGTATCTAATATCTTAGTTGTTCATCAGAACGGGGGAGATGTTGGGGAAGATGAAACAGGAAAGCCTTATAAATATGATTGCCTAACAAAAGATTTTGGGAATATGAAAACTATAAGCGACATCGAAATGAAGGCCATCTTTGAGATATGATGTCTTAGTTACTGAACAACTAGAAAACAATGGTATAGCCGGCTGAAGGTAATCCCCTCTTGATTGAACAATACCCTCTGCTTGCAGACAGGTCCAAGGGTCAGAGCAGACCCTACTAGCTCAGCAGAAGGGGTCCAAGGAGTAGTTTTTAGAAGTTAAAATGTAACACTCTATGGTAATGTAAGAACTCTTATAGGCTGTATGTAAATGCTATAGGATTTGTACCTTGTATTAGATTGGCTACTGAGAATTAGAATATTCACTACAGAAGATGATTTATTGTATTGTAACAAGGACCTCGCTCTCTTAGTAACTCTCTTAGTAACGCTCTTAGTAACTCTTCTTAATTCAGCTCTCCTCTTAATTCATCTCTCTTGCTCTTTACTCTCTTAGCTCTTAGCCTCTTGCTCTTGATTCATCTCTCTCTCTCTCTTACACCTTGGGCCTGCTTGGAGCTGCAGCTGGCAGCTCTAAGCAGTGCCTCTGTACCCACGCCCTCTGCAATAAACTGCATGCTCCAAAGACCTGCTTATAGAGATCTCTCGCCTCCATCCGCCCGTCCCCGCCGGGCCCGACCGAACCCACACCCTCAACACCCATCATCTCACGATCAGTTCCGACACTGCTCTATGCCCAGAAGTGAACTTTGTGCATTTCTGTGCCTTTCAACTGAGCCTGAGAGGGGGGAGAGGAAAAAAAAGCCAGACAAACTTCTCAGAGCGTTTGTTCAAGGACACACATACACACTCCTCTGCATCCTGCTTGCAGCAAGAGCAGAGGAAGCAACTTTGTTTCTTTTTAGCCAGTTTTCAGCTCCTTTTCTCTGGGGGGAGATGGAGAGTTGAACTTTGTTTTCCTGGGACTTTGGGGGTTTTTTCCCCTTCTCTTCTTGACTCTTTCAACATCAGAGCACATTGGGAGAATTTTCTCCCGAGGTGGGGGCCCTGAATGTGGGCCCATGAGCCAGCTGCAAGGAGGAGGAGAGAGACTACACCTACGGAAGTGTTGGGGTTCCTCCCCCCTGCCATGAGGTCATGGGAGAGGGGACCCTGGGGTAGAGGCATGGCCTGGGCACGGGGTCTCCCTGCTCCCTGCTCACATGTGCCCTAATCCTGTTCAGCACTGCTTATTTTGTGTTGCCCTGTGCGAGGAGGGCCCTGGTTGTGCCGTGATTGCTCAGTTCTTTGGCAGTGCCCCGCCCATGTGGCTGGAGAAGAAAGAGCTCTGAAACTTCTCTCAAGAATCGCTCCCTGTTTCTTTGCACGGGCCTCGCTGTCTATGGATGTTTCAGGAGACCCCACCGAAACACGGAAGGACTCTCAAATTATCCCAGCTTTCTCTGCACAGCGAGAGCTTTTAATATTTAGCATTGCTATCCTTTTCCTGTGTGTTTGTTAAAAAAATAGTTTTTATCTCTTTCACTTTCTTCCCAGGAAAGTTCTTTCTTCCAAAAACCTGGTGGGGGAGGGCTGGGTGTAACCTGCCTTCTATCAGAGGATATTTTCCTCCACATTTGTCCAAACCGGCACAGCCTGTCCTTTCCTGGGTCTCTGTTGCAGATGGAAGCTGCTGGTGCCATTGTCAGCTTGAAGCACTCTTTTGATGCAAGCAGATGTTGCCAGGTGTGTTCAGCAGCTGTTGCTCAATGCTTATGCCAAGCTATTGTGTTCCTCATGGAACCAAGGAGCCATTGTGACACTGCAGGGGCTGATGGCATCAAGGAGGCAATTGTGACAGTACAGAACCTCCTAGAAACAAGGCTCCATTGTGACACCGTGGGGAATCATGGAATCAAGGAGCCCATTGTGACACGGCTGCATGGAACCAATGGTCCATGGTTACACTGCGGATTCAAGAAGAGCACGGTGACACCACGCAACATCATGGAACCATAGGTCCATTGTGACACAGCGGGGCCTCATGGAAACAAGGGGACCATTGTGGGAAAGCAGGGCCTAATGGAAGCATGGAGAGCATTGTGACACTAAGGAAACTCCTGGAACCAAGATGACCACTGGCACATAATGGAACCTCATGGAAGCAAGCCTCCACAATGACTTTGGAGGGCCTCAGGGACCACAGGACCCATTGTGACACAGCAGGACCTGGTGGAACCAAGGAGCCTTTGTGATACTCCAGATCCACATGGAAGCCAGGGTGCACTGAGACACAGCGGGGCCTTGTTGGAACCAAAGACACCTCTGCAAAAAGCAGGCTAGCTCATAGAAGCAAGGAGTCCATTGTTACAACGTAAAAGCTATGGAAGCAAGGGACCATTGTGACACTGCGGGGCCTCATGGAACCAATTGTCCATGATGACAATGCGGATCAAAGGAGACCATGGTGACACTGCGGAACCTGATGGAACCAAGGAGCCATTGTGACACAGTGGGGCCTCATGGAATCAAGGAGACCATTGTGACCCAGGTGTTGCATGTGAAGGCAAGGAGCCATTGTGACACTTTGGGCTTCTTCCCTTGAGCTCTGCAGCTGGCTGTCCCAGCCCAGCGCACCATGTGCCACCTGCTCTCCTCAGGGCTCTGCCTGCACACAGCCCCAGGAGAAGTTTTCCTGTTTGCAAGGAAAGAATGGAAAAGCCGGAGCAGGTTTCCTAAACAACAAACCCCACTCAGGAGCCACATGCTCAGTACAGGCTGCCTGGAACGATGTCCCCTTTCTACAAGGGTCAATGTGAGCAGGAATGAATGATCTCTGGGAGCAGAATTCTCGGAGTCTTTCCACTGAATTCTCTGTCCCTGTGTCTTGGGGTGACTTTATTGTGTGTATCCCCTATTGCTGCTCTATGCCCAGAAGTGAACTTTGTGCATTTCTGTGCCTTTCAACTGAGCCTGAGAGGGGGGAGAGGAAAAAAAACCAGACAAACTTCTCAGAGCGTTTGTTCAAGGACACACATACACACTCCTCTGCATCCTGCTTGCAGCAAGAGCAGAGGAAGCAACTTTGTTTCTTTTTAGCCAGTTTTCAGCTCCTTTTCTCTGGGGGGAGATGGAGAGTTGAACTTTGTTTTCCTGGGACTTCGGGGGTTTTTTTTCCCTTCTTCTCTTCTTGACTCTTTCAACATCAGAGCACATTGGGAGAATTTTCTCCCGAGGTGGGGGCCCTGAATGTGGGCCCATGAGCCAGCTGCAAGGAGGAGGAGAGAGACTACACCTACGGAAGTGTTGGGGTTCCTCCCCCCTGCCATGAGGTCATGGGAGAGGGGACCCTGGGGTAGAGGCATGGCCTGGGCACGGGGGTCTCCCTGCTCCCTGCTCACATGTGCCCTAATCCTGTTCAGCACTGCTTATTTTGTGTTGCCCTGTGCGAGGAGGGCCCTGGTTGTGCTGTGATTGCTCAGTTCTTTGGCAGTGCCCCGCCCATGTGGCTGGAGAAGAAAGAGCTCTGCAACTTCTCTCAAGAATGGCTCCCTGTTTCTTTGCACGGGCCTCGCTGTCTATGGATGTTTCAGGAGACCCCACCGAAACACAGAAGGACTCTCAAATTATCCCAGCTTTCTCTGCACAGCGAGAGCTTTTAATATTTAGCATTGTTATCCTTTTCCTGTGTGTTTGTTAAAAAAATAGTTTTTATCTCTTTCACTTTCTTCCCAGGAAAGTTCTTTTTTCCAAAAACCTGGTGGGGGAGGGCTGGGTGTAACCTGCCTTCTATCAGAGGATATTTTCCTCCACATTTGTCCAAACCGGCACAGCCTGTCCTTTCCCTGGGTGTCTGTTGCAGATGGAAGCTGCTGGTGCCATTGTCAGCTTGAAGCCCTCTTTTGATGCAAGCAGATGTTGCCAGGTGTGTTCAGCAGCTGTTGCTCAATGCTTATGCCAAGCTATTGTGTTCCTCATGGAACCAAGGAGCCATTGTGACACTGCAGGGGCTGATGGCATCAAGGAGGCAATTGTGACAGTACAGAACCTCCTAGAAACAAGGCTCCATTGTGACACCGTGGGGAATCATGGAATCAAGGAGCCCATTGTGACACGGCTGCATGGAACCAATGGTCCATGGTTACACTGCGGATTCAAGAAGAGCACGGTGACACCACGCAACATCACGGAACCATAGGTCCATTGTGACACAGCGGGGCCTCATGGAAACAAGGGGACCATTGTGGCAAAGCAGGGCCTAATGGAAGCATGGAGAGCATTGTGACACTAAGGAAACTCCTGGAACCAAGATGACCACTGGCACATAATGGAACCTCATGGAAGCAAGCCTCCACAATGACTTTGGAGGGCCTCAGGGACCACAGGACCCATTGTGACACAGCAGGACCTGGTGGAACCAAGGAGCCTTTGTGATACTCCACATCCACATGGAAGCCAGGGTGCACTGAGACACAGCGGGGCCTTGTTGGAACCAAAGACACCTCTGCAAAAAGCAGGCTAGCTCATAGAAGCAAGGAGTCCATTGTTACAACGTAAAAGCTATGGAAGCAAGGGACCATTGTGACACTGCGGGGCCTCATGGAACCAATGGTCCATGATGACAGTGCGGATCAAAGGAGACCATGGTGACACTGCGGAACCTGATGGAACCAAGGAGCCATTGTGACACAGTGGGGCCTCATGGAATCAAGGAGACCATTGTGACCCAGGTGTTGCATGTGAAGGCAAGGAGCCATTGTGACACTTTGGGCTTCTTCCCTTGAGCTCTGCAGCTGGCTGTCCCAGCCCAGCGCACCATGTGCCACCTGCTCTCCTCAGGGCTCTGCCTGCACACAGCCCCAGGAGAAGTTTTCCTGTTTGGAAGGAAAGAATGGAAAAGCCTGAGCAGGTTTCCTAAACAACAAACCCCACTCAGGAGCCACATGCTCAGTACAGGCTGCCTGGAACGATGTCCCCTTTCTACAAGGGTCAGTGTGAGCAGGAATGAATGATCTCTGGGAGCAGAATTCTCGGAGTCTTTCCACTGAATTCTCTGTCCCTGTGTCTTGGGGTGACTTTATTGTGTGTATCCCCTATTGCTGCTCTATGCCCAGAAGTGAACTTTGTGCATTTCTGTGCCTTTCAACTGAGCCTGAGAGGGGGGAGAGGAAAAAAAAGCCAGACAAACTTCTCAGAGCGTTTGTTCAAGGACACACATACACACTCCTCTGCATCCTGCTTGCAGCAAGAGCAGAGGAAGCAACTTTGTTTCTTTTTAGCCAGTTTTCAGCTCCTTTTCTCTGGGGGGAGATGGAGAGTTGAACTTTGTTTTCCTGGGACTTTGGGGGTTTTTTCCCCTTCTCTTCTTGACTCTTTCAACATCAGAGCACATTGGGAGAATTTTCTCCCGAGGTGGGGGCCCTGAATGTGGGCCCATGAGCCAGCTGCAAGGAGGAGGAGAGAGACTACACCTACGGAAGTGTTGGGGTTCCTCCCCCCTGCCATGAGGTCATGGGAGAGGGGACCCTGGGGTAGAGGCATGGCCTGGGCACGGGGTCTCCCTGCTCCCTGCTCACATGTGCCCTAATCCTGTTCAGCACTGCTTATTTTGTGTTGCCCTGTGCGAGGAGGGCCCTGGTTGTGCCGTGATTGCTCAGTTCTTTGGCAGTGCCCCGCCCATGTGGCTGGAGAAGAAAGAGCTCTGAAACTTCTCTCAAGAATCGCTCCCTGTTTCTTTGCACGGGCCTCGCTGTCTATGGATGTTTCAGGAGACCCCACCGAAACACGGAAGGACTCTCAAATTATCCCAGCTTTCTCTGCACAGCGAGAGCTTTTAATATTTAGCATTGCTATCCTTTTCCTGTGTGTTTGTTAAAAAAATAGTTTTTATCTCTTTCACTTTCTTCCCAGGAAAGTTCTTTTTTCCAAAAACCTGGTGGGGGAGGGCTGGGTGTAACCTGCCTTCTATCAGAGGATATTTTCCTCCACATTTGTCCAAACCGGCACAGCCTGTCCTTTCCTGGGTCTCTGTTGCAGATGGAAGCTGCTGGTGCCATTGTCAGCTTGAAGCACTCTTTTGATGCAAGCAGATGTTGCCAGGTGTGTTCAGCAGCTGTTGCTCAATGCTTATGCCAAGCTATTGTGTTCCTCATGGAACCAAGGAGCCATTGTGACACTGCAGGGGCTGATGGCATCAAGGAGGCAATTGTGACAGTACAGAACCTCCTAGAAACAAGGCTCCATTGTGACACCGTGGGGAATCATGGAATCAAGGAGCCCATTGTGACACAGCCAGGCTGCATGGAACCAATGGTCCATGGTTACACGGCGGATTCAAGAAGAGCACGGTGACACCACGCAACATCATGGAACCATAGGTCCATTGTTACACAGCGGGGCCTCATGGAAACAAGGGGACCATTGTGGGAAAGCAGGGCCTAATGGAAGCATGGAGAGCATTGTGACACTAAGGAAACTCCTGGAACCAAGATGACCACTGGCACATAATGGAACCTCATGGAAGCAAGCCTCCACAATGACTTTGGAGGGCCTCAGGGACCACAGGACCCATTGTGACACAGCAGGACCTGGTGGAACCAAGGAGCCTTTGTGATACTCCACATCCACATGGAAGCCAGGGTGCACTGAGACACAGCGGGGCCTTGTGGGAACCAAAGACACCTCTGCAAAAAGCAGGCTAGCTCATAGAAGCAAGGAGTCCATTGTTACAACGTAAAAGCTATGGAAGCAAGGGACCATTGTGACACTGCGGGGCCTCATGGAACCAATTGTCCATGATGACAATGCGGATCAAAGGAGACCATGGTGGCACTGCGGAACCTGATGGAACCAAGGAGCCATTGTGACACAGTGGGGCCTCATGGAATCAAGGAGACCATTGTGACCCAGGTGTTGCATGGGAAGGCAAGGAGCCATTGTGACACTTTGGGCTTCTTCCCTTGAGCTCTGCAGCTGGCTGTCCCAGCCCAGCGCACCATGTGCCACCTGCTCTCCTCAGGGCTCTGCCTGCACACAGCCCCAGGAGAAGTTTTCCTGTTTGGAAGGAAAGAATGGAAAAGCCTGAGCAGGTTTCCTAAACAACAAACGCCACTCAGGAGCCACATACTCAGTACAGGCTGCCTGGAACGATGTCCCCTTTCTACAAGGGTCAGTGTGAGCAGGAATGAATGATCTCTGGGAGCAGAATTCTCGGAGTCTTTCCACTGAATTCTCTGTCCCTGTGTCTTGGGGTGACTTTATCGTGTGTATCCCCTATTGCTGCTCTATGCCCAGAAGTGAACTTTGTGCGTTTCTGTGCCTTTCAACTGAGCCTGAGAGGGGGGAGAGGAAAAAAACCGGACAAACTTCTCAGAGCGTTTGTTCAAGGACACACATACACACTCCTCTGCATCCTGCTTGCAGCAAGAGCAGAGGAAGCAACTTTGTTTCTTTTTAGCCAGTTTTCAGCTCCTTTTCTCTGGGGGGAGATGGAGAGTTGAACTTTGTTTTCCTGGGACTTCGGGGGTTTTTTTTCCCTTCTTCTCTTCTTGACTCTTTCAACATCAGAGCACATTGGGAGAATTTTCTCCCGAGGTGGGGGCCCTGAATGTGGGCCCATGAGCCAGCTGCAAGGAGGAGGAGAGAGACTACACCTACGGAAGTGTTGGGGTTCCTCCCTCCTGCCATGAGGTCATGGGAGAGGGGACCCTGGGGTAGAGGCATGGCCTGGGCACGGGGTCTCCCTGCTCCCTGCTCACATGTGCCCTAATCCTGTTCAGCACTGCTTATTTTGTGTTGCCCTGTGCGAGGAGGGCCCTGGTTGTGCCGTGATTGCTCAGTTCTTTGGCAGTGCCCCGCCCATGTGGCTGGAGAAGAAAGAGCTCTGAAACTTCTCTCAAGAATGGCTCCCTGTTTCTTTGCACGGGCCTCGCTGTCTATGGATGTTTCAGGAGACCCCACCAAAACACGGAAGGACTCTCAAATTATCCCAGCTTTCTCTGCACAGCGAGAGCTTTTAATATTTAGCATTGCTATCCTTTTCCTGTGTGTTTGTTAAAAAAATAGTTTTTATCTCTTTCACTTTCTTCCCAGGAAAGTTCTTTCTTCCAAAAACCTGGTGGGGGAGGGCTGGGTGTAACCTGCCTTCTATCAGAGGATATTTTCCTCCACATTTGTCCAAACCGGCACAGCCTGTCCTTTCCTGGGTCTCTGTTGCAGATGGAAGCTGCTGGTGCCATTGTCAGCTTGAAGCACTCTTTTGATGCAAGCAGATGTTGCCAGGTGTGTTCAGCAGCTGTTGCTCAATGCTTATGCCAAGCTATTGTGTTCCTCATGGAACCAAGGAGCCATTGTGACACTGCAGGGGCTGATGGCATCAAGGAGGCAATTGTGACAGTACAGAACCTCCTAGAAACAAGGCTCCATTGTGACACCGTGGGGAATCATGGAATCAAGGAGCCCATTGTGACACGGCTGCATGGAACCAATGGTCCATGGTTACACTGCGGATTCAAGAAGAGCACGGTGACACCACGCAACATCATGGAACCATAGTTCCATTGTGACACAGCGGGGCCTCATGGAAACAAGGGGACCATTGTGGCAAAGCAGGGCCTAATGGAAGCATGGAGAGCATTGTGACACTAAGGAAACTCCTGGAACCAAGATGACCACTGGCACATAATGGAACCTCATGGAAGCAAGCCTCCACAATGACTTTGGAGGGCCTCAGGGACCACAGGACCCATTGTGACACAGCAGGACCTGGTGGAACCAAGGAGCCTTTGTGATACTCCACATCCACATGGAAGCCAGGGTGCACTGAGACACAGCGGGGCCTTGTGGGAACCAAAGACACCTCTGCAAAAAGCAGGCTAGCTCATAGAAGCAAGGAGTCCATTGTTACAACGTAAAAGCTATGGAAGCAAGGGACCATTGTGACACTGCGGGGCCTCATGGAACCAATTGTCCATGATGACAATGCGGATCAAAGGAGACCATGGTGACACTGCGGAACCTGATGGAACCAAGGAGCCATTGTGACACAGTGGGGCCTCATGGAATCAAGGAGACCATTGTGACCCAGGTGTTGCATGGGAAGGCAAGGAGCCATTGTGACACTTTGGGCTTCTTCCCTTGAGCTCTGCAGCTGGCTGTCCCAGCCCAGCGCACCATGTGCCACCTGCTCTCCTCAGGGCTCTGCCTGCACACAGCCCCAGGAGAAGTTTTCCTGTTTGGAAGGAAAGAATGGAAAAGCCTGAGCAGGTTTCCTAAACAACAAACGCCACTCAGGAGCCACATACTCAGTACAGGCTGCCTGGAACGATGTCCCCTTTCTACAAGGGTCAGTGTGAGCAGGAATGAATGATCTCTGGGAGCAGAATTCTCGGAGTCTTTCCACTGAATTCTCTGTCCCTGTGTCTTGGGGTGACTTTATCGTGTGTATCCCCTATTGCTGCTCTATGCCCAGAAGTGAACTTTGTGCGTTTCTGTGCCTTTCAACTGAGCCTGAGAGGGGGGAGAGGAAAAAAACCGGACAAACTTCTCAGAGCGTTTGTTCAAGGACACACATACACACTCCTCTGCATCCTGCTTGCAGCAAGAGCAGAGGAAGCAACTTTGTTTCTTTTTAGCCAGTTTTCAGCTCCTTTTCTCTGGGGGGAGATGGAGAGTTGAACTTTGTTTTCCTGGGACTTCGGGGGTTTTTTTTCCCTTCTTCTCTTCTTGACTCTTTCAACATCAGAGCACATTGGGAGAATTTTCTCCCGAGGTGGGGGCCCTGAATGTGGGCCCATGAGCCAGCTGCAAGGAGGAGGAGAGAGACTACACCTACGGAAGTGTTGGGGTTCCTCCCTCCTGCCATGCGGTCATGGGAGAGGGGACCCTGGGGTAGAGGCATGGCCTGGGCACGGGGTCTCCCTGCTCCCTGCTCACATGTGCCCTAATCCTGTTCAGCACTGCTTATTTTGTGTTGCCCTGTGCGAGGAGGGCCCTGGTTGTGCCGTGATTGCTCAGTTCTTTGGCAGTGCCCCGCCCATGTGGCTGGAGAAGAAAGAGCTCTGCAACTTCTCTCAAGAATGGCTCCCTGTTTCTTTGCACGGGCCTCGCTGTCTATGGATGTTTCAGGAGACCCCACCAAAACACGGAAGGACTCTCAAATTATCCCAGCTTTCTCTGCACAGCGAGAGCTTTTAATATTTAGCATTGCTATCCTTTTCCTGTGTGTTTGTTAAAAAAATAGTTTTTATCTCTTTCACTTTCTTCCCAGGAAAGTTCTTTCTTCCAAAAACCTGGTGGGGGAGGGCTGGGTGTAACCTGCCTTCTATCAGAGGATATTTTCCTCCACATTTGTCCAAACCGGCACAGCCTGTCCTTTCCTGGGTCTCTGTTGCAGATGGAAGCTGCTGGTGCCATTGTCAGCTTGAAGCACTCTTTTGATGCAAGCAGATGTTGCCAGGTGTGTTCAGCAGCTGTTGCTCAATGCTTATGCCAAGCTATTGTGTTCCTCATGGAACCAAGGAGCCATTGTGACACTGCAGGGGCTGATGGCATCAAGGAGGCAATTGTGACAGTACAGAACCTCCTAGAAACAAGGCTCCATTGTGACACCGTGGGGAATCATGGAATCAAGGAGCCCATTGTGACACGGCTGCATGGAACCAATGGTCCATGGTTACACGGCGGATTCAAGAAGAGCACGGTGACACCACGCAACATCATGGAACCATAGGTCCATTGTGACACAGCGGGGCCTCATGGAAACAAGGGGACCATTGTGGGAAAGCAGGGCCTAATGGAAGCATGGAGAGCATTGTGACACTAAGGAAACTCCTGGAACCAAGATGACCACTGGCACATAATGGAACCTCATGGAAGCAAGCCTCCACAATGACTTTGGAGGGCCTCAGGGACCACAGGACCCATTGTGACACAGCAGGACCTGGTGGAACCAAGGAGCCTTTGTGATACTCCACATCCACATGGAAGCCAGGGTGCACTGAGACACAGCGGGGCCTTGTTGGAACCAAAGACACCTCTGCAAAAAGCAGGCTAGCTCATAGAAGCAAGGAGTCCATTGTTACAACGTAAAAGCTATGGAACCAAGGGACCATTGTGACACTGCGGGGCCTCATGGAACCAATTGTCCATGATGACAGTGCGGATCAAAGGAGACCATGGTGACACTGCGGAACCTGATGGAACCAAGGAGCCATTGTGACACAGTGGGGCCTCATGGAATCAAGGAGACCATTGTGACCCAGGTGTTGCATGGGAAGGCAAGGAGCCATTGTGACACTTTGGGCTTCTTCCCTTGAGCTCTGCAGCTGGCTGTCCCAGCCCAGCGCACCATGTGCCACCTGCTCTCCTCAGGGCTCTGCCTGCACACAGCCCCAGGAGAAGTTTTCCTGTTTGGAAGGAAAGAATGGAAAAGCCTGAGCAGGTTTCCTAAACAACAAACCCCACTCAGGAGCCACATGCTCAGTACAGGCTGCCTGGAACGATGTCCCCTTTCTACAAGGGTCAGTGTGAGCAGGAATGAATGATCTCTGGGAGCAGAATTCTCGGAGTCTTTCCACTGAATTCTCTGTCCCTGTGTCTTGGGGTGACTTTATTGTGTGTATCCCCTATTGCTGCTCTGTTGGGGAAGATGAAACAGGAAAGCCTTATAAATATGATTGCCTAACAAAAGATTTTGGGAATATGAAAACTATAAGCGACATCGAAATGAAGGCCATCTTTGAGATATGATGTCTTAGTTACTGAACAACTAGAAAACAATGGTATAGCCGGCTGAAGGTAATCCCCTCTTGATTGAACAATACCCTCTGCTTGCAGACAGGTCCAAGGGTCAGAGCAGACCCTACTAGCTCAGCAGAAGGGGTCCAAGGAGTAGTTTTTAGAAGTTAAAATGTAACACTCTATGGTAATGTAAGAACTCTTATAGGCTGTATGTAAATGCTATAGGATTTGTACCTTGTATTAGATTGGCTACTGAGAATTAGAATATTCACTACAGAAGATGATTTATTGTATTGTAACAAGGACCTCGCTCTCTTAGTAACTCTCTTAGTAACGCTCTTAGTAACTCTTCTTAATTCAGCTCTCCTCTTAATTCATCTCTCTTGCTCTTTACTCTCTTAGCTCTTAGCCTCTTGCTCTTGATTCATCTCTCTCTCTCTCTTACACCTTGGGCCTGCTTGGAGCTGCAGCTGGCAGCTCTAAGCAGTGCCTCTGTACCCACGCCCTCTGCAATAAACTGCATGCTCCAAAGACCCGCTTATAGAGACGTCTCCATCCGTCCATCTCCAGCCGGGCCCGACCGAACCCACACCCTCATCACCATCATCTCGCCTTCAGTTCCGACAAACTGGCGCCCAAACGTGAGTGAAGGCCCGATTCAGCTTCTTCCACCTGTGAGAGACTTCGCCATGGACGGTAACTAAAAGACCAGTTATAGCCACCTGGAACGTGTCGTGAGCACGGCATACCGTTGCTGCGCAGCGCAAAAGCCGGAGCTCTATAACTCTGCCGAGGCAGCCCTCGAGCACGGGGAGCCGTTACTTCGTAGCGATTACCTGGAGCTCTCGGAGGGAGGAAATTGCCTGGCAGTCCTCGAGCACAGACGGCCACTGCTGCGCAGCGGTTACCTGGAGCTCTTTGAGGAAGTTTGCCGCGGTACCCCTCGAGCACGGACACGCTGCTAAGCAGTGCAGACCGGAGCTCTTAGGAGGGACCCAGCCGCGCGCCCGAGCACAGGCGGGTATTGCTCAGCACCGCCCGCGCTGGAGCTCTGAGTGGAGACACCTGCGAGGTCCCGAGCACGGAAAGCCGTTGCCAAGCGACGCCTGAAACCGGAGCTCTGAGGAGGGACCCGACAGCAGCGTCCTGAGCGCCGTGTGGAGAGCCTGGCCAGCCCCCCACGACGGACTTCTGATTAAGGACCCTGCCCCCTGCGACATCTAGGTGAGTATCATACTGGTCAATAATGGGACAAACTCACTCTGCCCATGACAGACATCTCTATAAGCAACTTAAGTATTTACTAAGCTCCGGTCCAAGTCAATTACCTAAACAGGAGCTAAAAAACCTCTTAGAATGGACTCTGATTAATTTCCCAAATGCTGACCGTTCCGCCGTCTTTACAAGAGACTTCTGGGACACAGTTGGGGTTAAACTCTTTAATAATATCTCCCGCCGGGATATGGCTGCCGCGGAGCTGGTCCCGGCTTGCAGAGCGCTTGTGGAGCTGTTTGCCGCAAAGGTGCCGCCCGCAGCAGCCACCCCGCCGGGTCCCGCTCCTGCTGCGAGCCCGCCCCTCACCGCCGCGAGCCTGCAACCGGGCACGGCCCCCGCCCCGCCGCCGGACCTCACGGCTCCGGTACCCGCGGTCCAGCTGTCTCGTGCCGCCCCGCCCCACCCCCCCGCGGTCCCTGCACCGGTCACCCCTGCCCCACCGGACTCCACCGCCCCCCCCACCGCCCCTGTCATCCCCACCCCCACGGTCCCGTTAGTCCCTGCTGTCCCGCCTCTCGCGGCTCCGGTAGCCGCGGTCCGACTGACTCGTGCCGCCCCGTCCCCCGCCCCCGCTGTCCCGGCACCCATCACCCCTGCCCCACCGGACCCTACAACCCCCCCCACCGCTCCCCCCATCCCCGCCCCCCCCATCCCGTTCCTCCCTGCTGCCCCGGCTCCCGCGGTCCCCGCCCTCGGCTCCAGCGTCATCGCGGCCCCGCCCCTCGCCCCCGCCCCCACGTGCCCCCCCACTGTTTCCGTCATCGCGGCCCCACCCCCCACTGCTGCCCTCATTGTTACCCCGCCCCCCGCTGCTGGCATCATGGTGGCCCCGCCCCCCGCCGACAGCCCCGCGGGGCCAGCGGCTGCCCCCCTGCCACCTACGGGTCCTACCGATCCCCCAGCCGCGCCTGTTATGGCTGTAGCCACCATCATAGCCGGCCCCCCGCAAAGCCAGGCGGCGACCCTTCTTCCAGCCCCCCAGGTCCCCCTCGCCGCCACCGACACGGCGCCGGTGGTGGCCAACGTCCCGTCCGCGTCCGTGGGACACGGAGCGCCCCAGCCCCGCCAGCCACCTGGTGCCGGCGCTGCAGCGCCTACACAGATGGCTGCTGCCTCTCCCGTGCCTGCCGCTGCTCCAGCCCCGTCTCCTGGCACCGCCGCGCCGGCAGCCACACCAGCCCAGCCTGCAAACTCCCAGCGGCAGCACGCCGCGGTCCAGCCGCCGACTGGCCCACCGTTCGCCATGGCCCCACCGCAACATACTCCCGCCGCCTCCACGCCGGCCCTCCCGCCTCCCGCAGCCCCGGGATCATCTCCTGCCGACGGGACAGCCCTGCCACCTCCCGCTCTCCCCGACACACAGACAGCGGCCATCACAGTCCGCCACGCTGAGCTGATGGCGCAACCCACGCACGCTCACACTTCTCCAACCACAGCACTGCTCACGGAACCAGCTCCGCCACCGCCCCCCACGGCTTTCACCTCGCCTTCAATAGAGCCACCCGCACCCCCTCGCCCGCTGCCGCGGAGCCGGTTGCTCGCGGCCCCCCCGCCTCCTCGCCCGCCACCGCGGAGATCGGCAGTGCCATCGCCGCCCCCGCCGGGGCCCTCCGGCACCGCACAGCTGTATCCCTCGGCTACCGCCGCCCAGCAACATCCCTCCGCGCAGCTCAGCCTCGCCTCACAAGCCGCAAACAGGGGGGGAACGGAGGGCAGTGGTGCAGCTCCAGTGGCAGGGAAGACGGAGAGCCGCTCTGCCGGAGCTGATGCTTTAAATCTAACACCAGGAAACCCTGAAAAGCAGCCAGATTTGTTTGCAATGAGCCCCAGAGTCCCGCCAGCGAGCGGCTGGGATCTTGCAACCCATAAGGAGAAAACGAGTTCTGAGAGTTTGTTAGCGCTACTTTCTGAATCAAAAAATCCTCCAAAGTGCTCAGATTATTCTCAATTAACAGATTGGCATGAAATAAGACGCCAAAGCTGTAAAGATGAAAGTCTATTAGCTAAGCCTGTGATAGCTAGCCAACAGCCTGACAGTCCTAAAACGTGGGTTCCCATCCCCACTCACGAAATTAAAGAACTAAGAAGGGCTGTAAGAGATAGTGGTATTTGCTCACCGTATCTTAAACAACTGCTAAAAAGTACCCTAAAAAGAACTCATCAAACTCTAAAACGCATTTTAGATCAACAGAAAGGGGGAGAAGTCCAGGATACACCTCAAAGGAGGTTGAACAAGGCTTTGTATGTCTACAATTTTTTTAATAGCTCTGCAGAAGAGCCTGATCCCCCCATTTATAGACATTTTTTGAACAACAAAAAAGCAAAACTGAAAGAACGTCCCCCAGTTTTGATTAAAAATCTAGATTCAGGAAAAATAGAAGGACCATACAATCTTATAATGTGGGGGAAGGGGTTTGCATGTGTTTCCACAGGTGAAGGAATCAAGTGGGTTCCAGCAAAAAGCGTGAAGCCATACCTCGCATCAAAGCCTGCTGATGCCACCACACCAGCCAGTGACCCTGCAAGTGGAAGCCAGGAAGCAAGCACCCAGACCTGAACTGCGCAGAATCACCAGAAGAAAGTGATCTGCCAAAAACAGCTCAAGAAAAGAATGGAGTTTTCTCATTTGCGCGCGTGCATGTTGCTTTTATTCTTTTGTTTTAGTTTTTGTAGTGAAGCTTTACCTGTGAATCAACCAAAGACAAATGTCTGGGTTGCTTTAGCCAAATCTGCAGGCTCCGATACCATCTGTCTATCTGAGACAAGCCCTGACAAACCTTTTTCAACCTGTTTAGTTGGAATACCTCTTCCAGAAGGTTTTGATAATATTACTCTTGATAAGTATTGGCCATATGACGATCATCATGTATCTCCAACTCCCAGCCATAGACACCAAACTTATATTGATAATTCTAAAATTGATAAATCTGACCTTCAAGAGCTAGAAATCCTAGGTTCATTAACTATGGATACCTGCTATTTCTTTCACTTTCAAGGAGAAAACGGTCCCCATTTAAACGTTACCCCATATCACCCAGCTTATAGCAATGTAACTTCTTGGTGTAATCAAGTTAAGCTTCTTATATATGATGAACCTCATGCAGATCGTTTTAGCAAACTTCCTATTCGATTCCCCAGAGGAATTTGGCTCATCTGTGGAGACAGGGCCTGGCAAGGTATACCTTCAAAAATAGATGGTGGCCCTTGTGCTCTGGGACAACTTACAATTATTGCTCCCAGTGTCAAAGAGGTAATCAAAAAGAAAAGCAGAAAGATCAGATCTTCCTGGGGACATCAGTACGATAGTGACTGTGATAGTGACTTCCACCCTTGGAACTCTGGAAAATCAATTGTTGCAAGCATTTTTCTACCTCAGTTAAGTTCCTCAATTGCATTAAAACAGCTAAACAAGTTGGGATGTGGGCTCAGCAAGGAGGTAAATGCCACCTCTACTATGATCAGTGATCTGTTAACCGATGAAGAGGCAGTCAGACATGCCACTTTACAAAATAGAGCTGCCGTTGATTATCTTTTATTAGCACATGGGCATGGCTGTGAAGATTTTGAAGGATTGTGCTGTATGAACTTATCCGATCATTCGGTCTCCATTCACAAACAGCTACAAAATCTAAGGGATCTAGCTAACCAAATCACAACAGATGATCCGTCTTGGCTAGACAGTTTGTTTGATGGTTGGAGCTTTGCACCTTGGCTAAGGGAACTCTGTAAAATAGGTTTGATTATTCTAGTAGTAATAATTATAGTTTTAGTAGCAGTACCTTGTATACTTCAGTGTGTGCAAAAAATAACAAGTAGGACTGTATCTAATATCTTAGTTGTTCATCAGAACGGGGGAGATGTTGGGGAAGATGAAACAGGAAAGCCTTATAAATATGATTGCCTAACAAAAGATTTTGGGAATATGAAAACTATAAGCGACATCGAAATGAAGGCCATCTTTGAGATATGATGTCTTAGTTACTGAACAACTAGAAAACAATGGTATAGCCGGCTGAAGGTAATCCCCTCTTGATTGAACAATACCCTCTGCTTGCAGACAGGTCCAAGGGTCAGAGCAGACCCTACTAGCTCAGCAGAAGGGGTCCAAGGAGTAGTTTTTAGAAGTTAAAATGTAACACTCTATGGTAATGTAAGAACTCTTATAGGCTGTATGTAAATGCTATAGGATTTGTACCTTGTATTAGATTGGCTACTGAGAATTAGAATATTCACTACAGAAGATGATTTATTGTATTGTAACAAGGACCTCGCTCTCTTAGTAACTCTCTTAGTAACGCTCTTAGTAACTCTTCTTAATTCAGCTCTCCTCTTAATTCATCTCTCTTGCTCTTTACTCTCTTAGCTCTTAGCCTCTTGCTCTTGATTCATCTCTCTCTCTCTCTTACACCTTGGGCCTGCTTGGAGCTGCAGCTGGCAGCTCTAAGCAGTGCCTCTGTACCCACGCCCTCTGCAATAAACTGCATGCTCCAAAGACCTGCTTATAGAGATCTCTCGCCTCCATCCGCCCGTCCCCGCCGGGCCCGACCGAACCCACACCCTCAACACCCATCATCTCACGATCAGTTCCGACACTGCTCTATGCCCAGAAGTGAACTTTGTGCATTTCTGTGCCTTTCAACTGAGCCTGAGAGGGGGGAGAGGAAAAAAAAGCCAGACAAACTTCTCAGAGCGTTTGTTCAAGGACACACATACACACTCCTCTGCATCCTGCTTGCAGCAAGAGCAGAGGAAGCAACTTTGTTTCTTTTTAGCCAGTTTTCAGCTCCTATTCTCTGGGGGGAGATGGAGAGTTGAACTTTGTTTTCCTGGGACTTTGGGGGTTTTTTCCCCTTCTCTTCTTGACTCTTTCAACATCAGAGCACATTGGGAGAATTTTCTCCCGAGGTGGGGGCCCTGAATGTGGGCCCATGAGCCAGCTGCAAGGAGGAGGAGAGAGACTACACCTACGGAAGTGTTGGGGTTCCTCCCCCCTGCCATGAGGTCATGGGAGAGGGGACCCTGGGGTAGAGGCATGGCCTGGGCACGGGGTCTCCCTGCTCCCTGCTCACATGTGCCCTAATCCTGTTCAGCACTGCTTATTTTGTGTTGCCCTGTGCGAGGAGGGCCCTGGTTGTGCCGTGATTGCTCAGTTCTTTGGCAGTGCCCCGCCCATGTGGCTGGAGAAGAAAGAGCTCTGCAACTTCTCTCAAGAATGGCTCCCTGTTTCTTTGCACGGGCCTCGCTGTCTATGGATGTTTCAGGAGACCCCACCGAAACACGGAAGGACTCTCAAATTATCCCAGCTTTCTCTGCACAGCGAGAGCTTTTAATATTTAGCATTGCTATCCTTTTCCTGTGTGTTTGTTAAAAAAATAGTTTTTATCTCTTTCACTTTCTTCCCAGGAAAGTTCTTTCTTCCAAAAACCTGGTGGGGGAGGGCTGGGTGTAACCTGCCTTCTATCAGAGGATATTTTCCTCCACATTTGTCCAAACCGGCACAGCCTGTCCTTTCCTGGGTCTCTGTTGCAGATGGAAGCTGCTGGTGCCATTGTCAGCTTGAAGCACTCTTTTGATGCAAGCAGATGTTGCCAGGTGTGTTCAGCAGCTGTTGCTCAATGCTTATGCCAAGCTATTGTGTTCCTCATGGAACCAAGGAGCCATTGTGACACTGCAGGGGCTGATGGCATCAAGGAGGCAATTGTGACAGTACAGAACCTCCTAGAAACAAGGCTCCATTGTGACACCGTGGGGAATCATGGAATCAAGGAGCCCATTGTGACACGGCTGCATGGAACCAATGGTCCATGGTTACACTGCGGATTCAAGAAGAGCACGGTGACACCACGCAACATCATGGAACCATAGGTCCATTGTGACACAGCGGGGCCTCATGGAAACAAGGGGACCATTGTGGCAAAGCAGGGCCTAATGGAAGCATGGAGAGCATTGTGACACTAAGGAAACTCCTGGAACCAAGATGACCACTGGCACATAATGGAACCTCATGGAAGCAAGCCTCCACAATGACTTTGGAGGGCCTCAGGGACCACAGGACCCATTGTGACACAGCAGGACCTGGTGGAACCAAGGAGCCTTTGTGATACTCCACATCCACATGGAAGCCAGGGTGCACTGAGACACAGCGGGGCCTTGTTGGAACCAAAGACACCTCTGCAAAAAGCAGGCTAGCTCATAGAAGCAAGGAGTCCATTGTTACAACGTAAAAGCTATGGAACCAAGGGACCATTGTGACACTGCGGGGCCTCATGGAACCAATTGTCCATGATGACAATGCGGATCAAAGGAGACCATGGTGACACTGCGGAACCTGATGGAACCAAGGAGCCATTGTGACACAGTGGGGCCTCATGGAATCAAGGAGACCATTGTGACCCAGGTGTTGCATGGGAAGGCAAGGAGCCATTGTGACACTTTGGGCTTCTTCCCTTGAGCTCTGCAGCTGGCTGTCCCAGCCCAGCGCACCATGTGCCACCTGCTCTCCTCAGGGCTCTGCCTGCACACAGCCCCAGGAGAAGTTTTCCTGTTTGGAAGGAAAGAATGGAAAAGCCGGAGCAGGTTTCCTAAACAACAAACCCCACTCAGGAGCCACATGCTCAGTACAGGCTGCCTGGAACGATGTCCCCTTTCTACAAGGGTCAGTGTGAGCAGGAATGAATGATCTCTGGGAGCAGAATTCTCGGAGTCTTTCCACTGAATTCTCTGTCCCTGTGTCTTGGGGTGACTTTATTGTGTGTATCCCCTATTGCTGCTCTATGCCCAGAAGTGAACTTTGTGCATTTCTGTGCCTTTCAACTGAGCCTGAGAGGGGGGAGAGGAAAAAAAACCGGACAAACTTCTCAGAGCGTTTGTTCAAGGACACACATACACACTCCTCTGCATCCTGCTTGCAGCAAGAGCAGAGGAAGCAACTTTGTTTCTTTTTAGCCAGTTTTCAGCTCCTTTTCTCTGGGGGGAGATGGAGAGTTGAACTTTGTTTTCCTGGGACTTTGGGGGTTTTTTCCCCTTCTCTTCTTGACTCTTTCAACATCAGAGCACATTGGGAGAATTTTCTCCCGAGGTGGGGGCCCTGAATGTGGGCCCATGAGCCAGCTGCAAGGAGGAGGAGAGAGACTACACCTACGGAAGTGTTGGGGTTCCTCCCCCCTGCCATGAGGTCATGGGAGAGGGGACCCTGGGGTAGAGGCATGGCCTGGGCACGGGGTCTCCCTGCTCCCTGCTCACATGTGCCCTAATCCTGTTCAGCACTGCTTATTTTGTGTTGCCCTGTGCGAGGAGGGCCCTGGTTGTGCCGTGATTGCTCAGTTCTTTGGCAGTGCCCCGCCCATGTGGCTGGAGAAGAAAGAGCTCTGAAACTTCTCTCAAGAATCGCTCCCTGTTTCTTTGCACAGGCCTCGCTGTCTATGGATGTTTCAGGAGACCCCACCGAAACACGGAAGGACTCTCAAATTATCCCAGCTTTCTCTGCACAGCGAGAGCTTTTAATATTTAGCATTGCTATCCTTTTCCTGTGTGTTTGTTAAAAAAATAGTTTTTATCTCTTTCACTTTCTTCCCAGGAAAGTTCTTTTTTCCAAAAACCTGGTGGGGGAGGGCTGGGTGTAACCTGCCTTCTATCAGAGGATATTTTCCTCCACATTTGTCCAAACCGGCACAGCCTGTCCTTTCCTGGGTCTCTGTTGCAGATGGAAGCTGCTGGTGCCATTGTCAGCTTGAAGCACTCTTTTGATGCAAGCAGATGTTGCCAGGTGTGTTCAGCAGCTGTTGCTCAATGCTTATGCCAAGCTATTGTGTTCCTCATGGAACCAAGGAGCCATTGTGACACTGCAGGGGCTGATGGCATCAAGGAGGCAATTGTGACAGTACAGAACCTCCTAGAAACAAGGCTCCATTGTGACACCGTGGGGAATCATGGAATCAAGGAGCCCATTGTGACACGGCTGCATGGAACCAATGGTCCATGGTTACACGGCGGATTCAAGAAGAGCACGGTGACACCACGCAACATCATGGAACCATAGGTCCATTGTTACACAGCGGGGCCTCATGGAAACAAGGGGACCATTGTGGGAAAGCAGGGCCTAATGGAAGCATGGAGAGCATTGTGACACTAAGGAAACTCCTGGAACCAAGATGACCACTGGCACATAATGGAACCTCATGGAAGCAAGCCTCCACAATGACTTTGGAGGGCCTCAGGGACCACAGGACCCATTGTGACACAGCAGGACCTGGTGGAACCAAGGAGCCTTTGTGATACTCCACATCCACATGGAAGCCAGGGTGCACTGAGACACAGCGGGGCCTTGTGGGAACCAAAGACACCTCTGCAAAAAGCAGGCTAGCTCATAGAAGCAAGGAGTCCATTGTTACAACGTAAAAGCTATGCAACCAAGGGACCATTGTGACACTGCGGGGCCTCATGGAACCAATTGTCCATGATGACAATGCGGATCAAAGGAGACCATGGTGACACTGCGGAACCTGATGGAACCAAGGAGCCATTGTGACACAGTGGGGCCTCATGGAATCAAGGAGACCATTGTGACCCAGGTGTTGCATGGGAAGGCAAGGAGCCATTGTGACACTTTGGGCTTCTTCCCTTGAGCTCTGCAGCTGGCTGTCCCAGCCCAGCGCACCATGTGCCACCTGCTCTCCTCAGGGCTCTGCCTGCACACAGCCCCAGGAGAAGTTTTCCTGTTTGGAAGGAAAGAATGGAAAAGCCTGAGCAGGTTTCCTAAACAACAAACGCCACTCAGGAGCCACATACTCAGTACAGGCTGCCTGGAACGATGTCCCCTTTCTACAAGGGTCAGTGTGAGCAGGAATGAATGATCTCTGGGAGCAGAATTCTCGGAGTCTTTCCACTGAATTCTCTGTCCCTGTGTCTTGGGGTGACTTTATCGTGTGTATCCCCTATTGCTGCTCTATGCCCAGAAGTGAACTTTGTGCGTTTCTGTGCCTTTCAACTGAGCCTGAGAGGGGGGAGAGGAAAAAAACCGGACAAACTTCTCAGAGCGTTTGTTCAAGGACACACATACACACTCCTCTGCATCCTGCTTGCAGCAAGAGCAGAGGAAGCAACTTTGTTTCTTTTTAGCCAGTTTTCAGCTCCTTTTCTCTGGGGGGAGATGGAGAGTTGAACTTTGTTTTCCTGGGACTTCGGGGGTTTTTTTTCCCTTCTTCTCTTCTTGACTCTTTCAACATCAGAGCACATTGGGAGAATTTTCTCCCGAGGTGGGGGCCCTGAATGTGGGCCCATGAGCCAGCTGCAAGGAGGAGGAGAGAGACTACACCTACGGAAGTGTTGGGGTTCCTCCCTCCTGCCATGCGGTCATGGGAGAGGGGACCCTGGGGTAGAGGCATGGCCTGGGCACGGGGTCTCCCTGCTCCCTGCTCACATGTGCCCTAATCCTGTTCAGCACTGCTTATTTTGTGTTGCCCTGTGCGAGGAGGGCCCTGGTTGTGCCGTGATTGCTCAGTTCTTTGGCAGTGCCCCGCCCATGTGGCTGGAGAAGAAAGAGCTCTGAAACTTCTCTCAAGAATGGCTCCCTGTTTCTTTGCACGGGCCTCGCTGTCTATGGATGTTTCAGGAGACCCCACCAAAACACGGAAGGACTCTCAAATTATCCCAGCTTTCTCTGCACAGCGAGAGCTTTTAATATTTAGCATTGCTATCCTTTTCCTGTGTGTTTGTTAAAAAAATAGTTTTTATCTCTTTCACTTTCTTCCCAGGAAAGTTCTTTCTTCCAAAAACCTGGTGGGGGAGGGCTGGGTGTAACCTGCCTTCTATCAGAGGATATTTTCCTCCACATTTGTCCAAACCGGCACAGCCTGTCCTTTCCTGGGTCTCTGTTGCAGATGGAAGCTGCTGGTGCCATTGTCAGCTTGAAGCACTCTTTTGATGCAAGCAGATGTTGCCAGGTGTGTTCAGCAGCTGTTGCTCAATGCTTATGCCAAGCTATTGTGTTCCTCATGGAACCAAGGAGCCATTGTGACACTGCAGGGGCTGATGGCATCAAGGAGGCAATTGTGACAGTACAGAACCTCCTAGAAACAAGGCTCCATTGTGACACCGTGGGGAATCATGGAATCAAGGAGCCCATTGTGACACGGCTGCATGGAACCAATGGTCCATGGTTACACGGCGGATTCAAGAAGAGCACGGTGACACCACGCAACATCATGGAACCATAGGTCCATTGTGACACAGCGGGGCCTCATGGAAACAAGGGGACCATTGTGGGAAAGCAGGGCCTAATGGAAGCATGGAGAGCATTGTGACACTAAGGAAACTCCTGGAACCAAGATGACCACTGGCACATAATGGAACCTCATGGAAGCAAGCCTCCACAATGACTTTGGAGGGCCTCAGGGACCACAGGACCCATTGTGACACAGCAGGACCTGGTGGAACCAAGGAGCCTTTGTGATACTCCACATCCACATGGAAGCCAGGGTGCACTGAGACACAGCGGGGCCTTGTTGGAACCAAAGACACCTCTGCAAAAAGCAGGCTAGCTCATAGAAGCAAGGAGTCCATTGTTACAACGTAAAAGCTATGGAACCAAGGGACCATTGTGACACTGCGGGGCCTCATGGAACCAATTGTCCATGATGACAGTGCGGATCAAAGGAGACCATGGTGACACTGCGGAACCTGATGGAACCAAGGAGCCATTGTGACACAGTGGGGCCTCATGGAATCAAGGAGACCATTGTGACCCAGGTGTTGCATGGGAAGGCAAGGAGCCATTGTGACACTTTGGGCTTCTTCCCTTGAGCTCTGCAGCTGGCTGTCCCAGCCCAGCGCACCATGTGCCACCTGCTCTCCTCAGGGCTCTGCCTGCACACAGCCCCAGGAGAAGTTTTCCTGTTTGGAAGGAAAGAATGGAAAAGCCTGAGCAGGTTTCCTAAACAACAAACCCCACTCAGGAGCCACATGCTCAGTACAGGCTGCCTGGAACGATGTCCCCTTTCTACAAGGGTCAGTGTGAGCAGGAATGAATGATCTCTGGGAGCAGAATTCTCGGAGTCTTTCCACTGAATTCTCTGTCCCTGTGTCTTGGGGTGACTTTATTGTGTGTATCCCCTATTGCTGCTCTGTTGGGGAAGATGAAACAGGAAAGCCTTATAAATATGATTGCCTAACAAAAGATTTTGGGAATATGAAAACTATAAGCGACATCGAAATGAAGGCCATCTTTGAGATATGATGTCTTAGTTACTGAACAACTAGAAAACAATGGTATAGCCGGCTGAAGGTAATCCCCTCTTGATTGAACAATACCCTCTGCTTGCAGACAGGTCCAAGGGTCAGAGCAGACCCTACTAGCTCAGCAGAAGGGGTCCAAGGAGTAGTTTTTAGAAGTTAAAATGTAACACTCTATGGTAATGTAAGAACTCTTATAGGCTGTATGTAAATGCTATAGGATTTGTACCTTGTATTAGATTGGCTACTGAGAATTAGAATATTCACTACAGAAGATGATTTATTGTATTGTAACAAGGACCTCGCTCTCTTAGTAACTCTCTTAGTAACGCTCTTAGTAACTCTTCTTAATTCAGCTCTCCTCTTAATTCATCTCTCTTGCTCTTTACTCTCTTAGCTCTTAGCCTCTTGCTCTTGATTCATCTCTCTCTCTCTCTTACACCTTGGGCCTGCTTGGAGCTGCAGCTGGCAGCTCTAAGCAGTGCCTCTGTACCCACGCCCTCTGCAATAAACTGCATGCTCCAAAGACCCGCTTATAGAGACGTCTCCATCCGTCCATCTCCAGCCGGGCCCGACCGAACCCACACCCTCATCACCATCATCTCGCCTTCAGTTCCGACAAACTGGCGCCCAAACGTGAGTGAAGGCCCGATTCAGCTTCTTCCACCTGTGAGAGACTTCGCCATGGACGGTAACTAAAAGACCAGTTATAGCCACCTGGAACGTGTCGTGAGCACGGCATACCGTTGCTGCGCAGCGCAAAAGCCGGAGCTCTATAACTCTGCCGAGGCAGCCCTCGAGCACGGGGAGCCGTTACTTCGTAGCGATTACCTGGAGCTCTCGGAGGGAGGAAATTGCCTGGCAGTCCTCGAGCACAGACGGCCACTGCTGCGCAGCGGTTACCTGGAGCTCTTTGAGGAAGTTTGCCGCGGTACCCCTCGAGCACGGACACGCTGCTAAGCAGTGCAGACCGGAGCTCTTAGGAGGGACCCAGCCGCGCGCCCGAGCACAGGCGGGTATTGCTCAGCACCGCCCGCGCTGGAGCTCTGAGTGGAGACACCTGCGAGGTCCCGAGCACGGAAAGCCGTTGCCAAGCGACGCCTGAAACCGGAGCTCTGAGGAGGGACCCGACAGCAGCGTCCTGAGCGCCGTGTGGAGAGCCTGGCCAGCCCCCCACGACGGACTTCTGATTAAGGACCCTGCCCCCTGCGACATCTAGGTGAGTATCATACTGGTCAATAATGGGACAAACTCACTCTGCCCATGACAGACATCTCTATAAGCAACTTAAGTATTTACTAAGCTCCGGTCCAAGTCAATTACCTAAACAGGAGCTAAAAAACCTCTTAGAATGGACTCTGATTAATTTCCCAAATGCTGACCGTTCCGCCGTCTTTACAAGAGACTTCTGGGACACAGTTGGGGTTAAACTCTTTAATAATATCTCCCGCCGGGATATGGCTGCCGCGGAGCTGGTCCCGGCTTGCAGAGCGCTTGTGGAGCTGTTTGCCGCAAAGGTGCCGCCCGCAGCAGCCACCCCGCCGGGTCCCGCTCCTGCTGCGAGCCCGCCCCTCACCGCCGCGAGCCTGCAACCGGGCACGGCCCCCGCCCCGCCGCCGGACCTCACGGCTCCGGTACCCGCGGTCCAGCTGTCTCGTGCCGCCCCGCCCCACCCCCCCGCGGTCCCTGCACCGGTCACCCCTGCCCCACCGGACTCCACCGCCCCCCCCACCGCCCCTGTCATCCCCACCCCCACGGTCCCGTTAGTCCCTGCTGTCCCGCCTCTCGCGGCTCCGGTAGCCGCGGTCCGACTGACTCGTGCCGCCCCGTCCCCCGCCCCCGCTGTCCCGGCACCCATCACCCCTGCCCCACCGGACCCTACAACCCCCCCCACCGCTCCCCCCATCCCCGCCCCCCCCATCCCGTTCCTCCCTGCTGCCCCGGCTCCCGCGGTCCCCGCCCTCGGCTCCAGCGTCATCGCGGCCCCGCCCCTCGCCCCCGCCCCCACGTGCCCCCCCACTGTTTCCGTCATCGCGGCCCCACCCCCCACTGCTGCCCTCATTGTTACCCCGCCCCCCGCTGCTGGCATCATGGTGGCCCCGCCCCCCGCCGACAGCCCCGCGGGGCCAGCGGCTGCCCCCCTGCCACCTACGGGTCCTACCGATCCCCCAGCCGCGCCTGTTATGGCTGTAGCCACCATCATAGCCGGCCCCCCGCAAAGCCAGGCGGCGACCCTTCTTCCAGCCCCCCAGGTCCCCCTCGCCGCCACCGACACGGCGCCGGTGGTGGCCAACGTCCCGTCCGCGTCCGTGGGACACGGAGCGCCCCAGCCCCGCCAGCCACCTGGTGCCGGCGCTGCAGCGCCTACACAGATGGCTGCTGCCTCTCCCGTGCCTGCCGCTGCTCCAGCCCCGTCTCCTGGCACCGCCGCGCCGGCAGCCACACCAGCCCAGCCTGCAAACTCCCAGCGGCAGCACGCCGCGGTCCAGCCGCCGACTGGCCCACCGTTCGCCATGGCCCCACCGCAACATACTCCCGCCGCCTCCACGCCGGCCCTCCCGCCTCCCGCAGCCCCGGGATCATCTCCTGCCGACGGGACAGCCCTGCCACCTCCCGCTCTCCCCGACACACAGACAGCGGCCATCACAGTCCGCCACGCTGAGCTGATGGCGCAACCCACGCACGCTCACACTTCTCCAACCACAGCACTGCTCACGGAACCAGCTCCGCCACCGCCCCCCACGGCTTTCACCTCGCCTTCAATAGAGCCACCCGCACCCCCTCGCCCGCTGCCGCGGAGCCGGTTGCTCGCGGCCCCCCCGCCTCCTCGCCCGCCACCGCGGAGATCGGCAGTGCCATCGCCGCCCCCGCCGGGGCCCTCCGGCACCGCACAGCTGTATCCCTCGGCTACCGCCGCCCAGCAACATCCCTCCGCGCAGCTCAGCCTCGCCTCACAAGCCGCAAACAGGGGGGGAACGGAGGGCAGTGGTGCAGCTCCAGTGGCAGGGAAGACGGAGAGCCGCTCTGCCGGAGCTGATGCTTTAAATCTAACACCAGGAAACCCTGAAAAGCAGCCAGATTTGTTTGCAATGAGCCCCAGAGTCCCGCCAGCGAGCGGCTGGGATCTTGCAACCCATAAGGAGAAAACGAGTTCTGAGAGTTTGTTAGCGCTACTTTCTGAATCAAAAAATCCTCCAAAGTGCTCAGATTATTCTCAATTAACAGATTGGCATGAAATAAGACGCCAAAGCTGTAAAGATGAAAGTCTATTAGCTAAGCCTGTGATAGCTAGCCAACAGCCTGACAGTCCTAAAACGTGGGTTCCCATCCCCACTCACGAAATTAAAGAACTAAGAAGGGCTGTAAGAGATAGTGGTATTTGCTCACCGTATCTTAAACAACTGCTAAAAAGTACCCTAAAAAGAACTCATCAAACTCTAAAACGCATTTTAGATCAACAGAAAGGGGGAGAAGTCCAGGATACACCTCAAAGGAGGTTGAACAAGGCTTTGTATGTCTACAATTTTTTTAATAGCTCTGCAGAAGAGCCTGATCCCCCCATTTATAGACATTTTTTGAACAACAAAAAAGCAAAACTGAAAGAACGTCCCCCAGTTTTGATTAAAAATCTAGATTCAGGAAAAATAGAAGGACCATACAATCTTATAATGTGGGGGAAGGGGTTTGCATGTGTTTCCACAGGTGAAGGAATCAAGTGGGTTCCAGCAAAAAGCGTGAAGCCATACCTCGCATCAAAGCCTGCTGATGCCACCACACCAGCCAGTGACCCTGCAAGTGGAAGCCAGGAAGCAAGCACCCAGACCTGAACTGCGCAGAATCACCAGAAGAAAGTGATCTGCCAAAAACAGCTCAAGAAAAGAATGGAGTTTTCTCATTTGCGCGCGTGCATGTTGCTTTTATTCTTTTGTTTTAGTTTTTGTAGTGAAGCTTTACCTGTGAATCAACCAAAGACAAATGTCTGGGTTGCTTTAGCCAAATCTGCAGGCTCCGATACCATCTGTCTATCTGAGACAAGCCCTGACAAACCTTTTTCAACCTGTTTAGTTGGAATACCTCTTCCAGAAGGTTTTGATAATATTACTCTTGATAAGTATTGGCCATATGACGATCATCATGTATCTCCAACTCCCAGCCATAGACACCAAACTTATATTGATAATTCTAAAATTGATAAATCTGACCTTCAAGAGCTAGAAATCCTAGGTTCATTAACTATGGATACCTGCTATTTCTTTCACTTTCAAGGAGAAAACGGTCCCCATTTAAACGTTACCCCATATCACCCAGCTTATAGCAATGTAACTTCTTGGTGTAATCAAGTTAAGCTTCTTATATATGATGAACCTCATGCAGATCGTTTTAGCAAACTTCCTATTCGATTCCCCAGAGGAATTTGGCTCATCTGTGGAGACAGGGCCTGGCAAGGTATACCTTCAAAAATAGATGGTGGCCCTTGTGCTCTGGGACAACTTACAATTATTGCTCCCAGTGTCAAAGAGGTAATCAAAAAGAAAAGCAGAAAGATCAGATCTTCCTGGGGACATCAGTACGATAGTGACTGTGATAGTGACTTCCACCCTTGGAACTCTGGAAAATCAATTGTTGCAAGCATTTTTCTACCTCAGTTAAGTTCCTCAATTGCTTTAAAACAGCTAAACAAGTTGGGATGTTGGCTCAGCAAGGAGGTAAATGCCACCTCTACTATGATCAGTGATCTGTTAACCGATGAAGAGGCAGTCAGACATGCCACTTTACAAAATAGAGCTGCCGTTGACTATCTTTTATTAGCACATGGGCATGGCTGTGAAGATTTTGAAGGATTGTGCTGTATGAACTTATCCGATCATTCGGTCTCCATTCACAAACAGCTACAAAATCTAAGGGATCTAGCTAACCAAATCACAACAGATGATCCGTCTTGGCTAGACAGTTTGTTTGATGGTTGGAGCTTTGCACCTTGGCTAAGGGAACTCTGTAAAATAGGTTTGATTATTCTAGTAGTAATAATTATAGTTTTAGTAGCAGTACCTTGTATACTTCAGTGTGTGCAAAAAATAACAAGTAGGACTGTATCTAATATCTTAGTTGTTCATCAGAACGGGGGAGATGTTGGGGAAGATGAAACAGGAAAGCCTTATAAATATGATTGCCTAACAAAAGATTTTGGGAATATGAAAACTATAAGCGACATCGAAATGAAGGCCATCTTTGAGATATGATGTCTTAGTTACTGAACAACTAGAAAACAATGGTATAGCCGGCTGAAGGTAATCCCCTCTTGATTGAACAATACCCTCTGCTTGCAGACAGGTCCAAGGGTCAGAGCAGACCCTACTAGCTCAGCAGAAGGGGTCCAAGGAGTAGTTTTTAGAAGTTAAAATGTAACACTCTATGGTAATGTAAGAACTCTTATAGGCTGTATGTAAATGCTATAGGATTTGTACCTTGTATTAGATTGGCTACTGAGAATTAGAATATTCACTACAGAAGATGATTTATTGTATTGTAACAAGGACCTCGCTCTCTTAGTAACTCTCTTAGTAACGCTCTTAGTAACTCTTCTTAATTCAGCTCTCCTCTTAATTCATCTCTCTTGCTCTTTACTCTCTTAGCTCTTAGCCTCTTGCTCTTGATTCATCTCTCTCTCTCTCTTACACCTTGGGCCTGCTTGGAGCTGCAGCTGGCAGCTCTAAGCAGTGCCTCTGTACCCACGCCCTCTGCAATAAACTGCATGCTCCAAAGACCTGCTTATAGAGATCTCTCGCCTCCATCCGCCCGTCCCCGCCGGGCCCGACCGAACCCACACCCTCAACACCCATCATCTCACGATCAGTTCCGACACTGCTCTATGCCCAGAAGTGAACTTTGTGCATTTCTGTGCCTTTCAACTGAGCCTGAGAGGGGGGAGAGGAAAAAAAAGCCAGACAAACTTCTCAGAGCGTTTGTTCAAGGACACACATACACACTCCTCTGCATCCTGCTTGCAGCAAGAGCAGAGGAAGCAACTTTGTTTCTTTTTAGCCAGTTTTCAGCTCCTATTCTCTGGGGGGAGATGGAGAGTTGAACTTTGTTTTCCTGGGACTTTGGGGGTTTTTTCCCCTTCTCTTCTTGACTCTTTCAACATCAGAGCACATTGGGAGAATTTTCTCCCGAGGTGGGGGCCCTGAATGTGGGCCCATGAGCCAGCTGCAAGGAGGAGGAGAGAGACTACACCTACGGAAGTGTTGGGGTTCCTCCCCCCTGCCATGAGGTCATGGGAGAGGGGACCCTGGGGTAGAGGCATGGCCTGGGCACGGGGTCTCCCTGCTCCCTGCTCACATGTGCCCTAATCCTGTTCAGCACTGCTTATTTTGTGTTGCCCTGTGCGAGGAGGGCCCTGGTTGTGCCGTGATTGCTCAGTTCTTTGGCAGTGCCCCGCCCATGTGGCTGGAGAAGAAAGAGCTCTGCAACTTCTCTCAAGAATGGCTCCCTGTTTCTTTGCACGGGCCTCGCTGTCTATGGATGTTTCAGGAGACCCCACCGAAACACGGAAGGACTCTCAAATTATCCCAGCTTTCTCTGCACAGCGAGAGCTTTTAATATTTAGCATTGCTATCCTTTTCCTGTGTGTTTGTTAAAAAAATAGTTTTTATCTCTTTCACTTTCTTCCCAGGAAAGTTCTTTCTTCCAAAAACCTGGTGGGGGAGGGCTGGGTGTAACCTGCCTTCTATCAGAGGATATTTTCCTCCACATTTGTCCAAACCGGCACAGCCTGTCCTTTCCTGGGTCTCTGTTGCAGATGGAAGCTGCTGGTGCCATTGTCAGCTTGAAGCACTCTTTTGATGCAAGCAGATGTTGCCAGGTGTGTTCAGCAGCTGTTGCTCAATGCTTATGCCAAGCTATTGTGTTCCTCATGGAACCAAGGAGCCATTGTGACACTGCAGGGGCTGATGGCATCAAGGAGGCAATTGTGACAGTACAGAACCTCCTAGAAACAAGGCTCCATTGTGACACCGTGGGGAATCATGGAATCAAGGAGCCCATTGTGACACGGCTGCATGGAACCAATGGTCCATGGTTACACTGCGGATTCAAGAAGAGCACGGTGACACCACGCAACATCATGGAACCATAGGTCCATTGTGACACAGCGGGGCCTCATGGAAACAAGGGGACCATTGTGGCAAAGCAGGGCCTAATGGAAGCATGGAGAGCATTGTGACACTAAGGAAACTCCTGGAACCAAGATGACCACTGGCACATAATGGAACCTCATGGAAGCAAGCCTCCACAATGACTTTGGAGGGCCTCAGGGACCACAGGACCCATTGTGACACAGCAGGACCTGGTGGAACCAAGGAGCCTTTGTGATACTCCAGATCCACATGGAAGCCAGGGTGCACTGAGACACAGCGGGGCCTTGTGGGAACCAAAGACACCTCTGCAAAAAGCAGGCTAGCTCATAGAAGCAAGGAGTCCATTGTTACAACGTAAAAGCTATGGAAGCAAGGGACCATTGTGACACTGCGGGGCCTCATGGAACCAATTGTCCATGATGACAATGCGGATCAAAGGAGACCATGGTGACACTGCGGAACCTGATGGAACCAAGGAGCCATTGTGACACAGTGGGGCCTCATGGAATCAAGGAGACCATTGTGACCCAGGTGTTGCATGGGAAGGCAAGGAGCCATTGTGACACTTTGGGCTTCTTCCCTTGAGCTCTGCAGCTGGCTGTCCCAGCCCAGCGCACCATGTGCCACCTGCTCTCCTCAGGGCTCTGCCTGCACACAGCCCCAGGAGAAGTTTTCCTGTTTGCAAGGAAAGAATGGAAAAGCCGGAGCAGGTTTCCTAAACAACAAACCCCACTCAGGAGCCACATGCTCAGTACAGGCTGCCTGGAACGATGTCCCCTTTCTACAAGGGTCAATGTGAGCAGGAATGAATGATCTCTGGGAGCAGAATTCTCGGAGTCTTTCCACTGAATTCTCTGTCCCTGTGTCTTGGGGTGACTTTATCATGTGTATCCCCTATCGCTGCTCTATGCCCAGAAGTGAACTTTGTGCATTTCTGTGCCTTTCAACTGAGCCTGAGAGGGGGGAGAGGAAAAAAAACCAGACAAACTTCTCAGAGCGTTTGTTCAAGGACACACATACACACTCCTCTGCATCCTGCTTGCAGCAAGAGCAGAGGAAGCAACTTTGTTTCTTTTTAGCCAGTTTTCAGCTCCTTTTCTCTGGGGGGAGATGGAGAGTTGAACTTTGTTTTCCTGGGACTTCGGGGGTTTTTTTTCCCTTCTTCTCTTCTTGACTCTTTCAACATCAGAGCACATTGGGAGAATTTTCTCCCGAGGTGGGGGCCCTGAATGTGGGCCCATGAGCCAGCTGCAAGGAGGAGGAGAGAGACTACACCTACGGAAGTGTTGGGGTTCCTCCCCCCTGCCATGAGGTCATGGGAGAGGGGACCCTGGGGTAGAGGCATGGCCTGGGCACGGGGTCTCCCTGCTCCCTGCTCACATGTGCCCTAATCCTGTTCAGCACTGCTTATTTTGTGTTGCCCTGTGCGAGGAGGGCCCTGGTTGTGCCGTGATTGCTCAGTTCTTTGGCAGTGCCCCGCCCATGTGGCTGGAGAAGAAAGAGCTCTGAAACTTCTCTCAAGAATCGCTCCCTGTTTCTTTGCACGGGCCTCGCTGTCTATGGATGTTTCAGGAGACCCCACCGAAACACGGAAGGACTCTCAAATTATCCCAGCTTTCTCTGCACAGCGAGAGCTTTTAATATTTAGCATTGCTATCCTTTTCCTGTGTGTTTGTTAAAAAAATAGTTTTTATCTCTTTCACTTTCTTCCCAGGAAAGTTCTTTCTTCCAAAAACCTAGTGGGGGAGGGCTGGGTGTAACCTGCCTTCTATCAGAGGATATTTTCCTCCACATTTGTCCAAACCGGCACAGCCTGTCCTTTCCTGGGTCTCTGTTGCAGATGGAAGCTGCTGGTGCCATTGTCAGCTTGAAGCACTCTTTTGATGCAAGCAGATGTTGCCAGGTGTGTTCAGCAGCTGTTGCTCAATGCTTATGCCAAGCTATTGTGTTCCTCATGGAACCAAGGAGCCATTGTGACACTGCAGGGGCTGATGGCATCAAGGAGGCAATTGTGACAGTACAGAACCTCCTAGAAACAAGGCTCCATTGTGACACCGTGGGGAATCATGGAATCAAGGAGCCCATTGTGACACGGCTGCATGGAACCAATGGTCCATGGTTACACTGCGGATTCAAGAAGAGCACGGTGACACCACGCAACATCATGGAACCATAGGTCCATTGTGACACAGCGGGGCCTCATGGAAACAAGGGGACCATTGTGGCAAAGCAGGGCCTAATGGAAGCATGGAGAGCATTGTGACACTAAGGAAACTCCTGGAACCAAGATGACCACTGGCACATAATGGAACCTCATGGAAGCAAGCCTCCACAATGACTTTGGAGGGCCTCAGGGACCACAGGACCCATTGTGACACAGCAGGACCTGGTGGAACCAAGGAGCCTTTGTGATACTCCAGATCCACATGGAAGCCAGGGTGCACTGAGACACAGCGGGGCCTTGTGGGAACCAAAGACACCTCTGCAAAAAGCAGGCTAGCTCATAGAAGCAAGGAGTCCATTGTTACAACGTAAAAGCTATGGAAGCAAGGGACCATTGTGACACTGCGGGGCCTCATGGAACCAATTGTCCATGATGACAATGCGGATCAAAGGAGACCATGGTGACACTGCGGAACCTGATGGAACCAAGGAGCCATTGTGACACAGTGGGGCCTCATGGAATCAAGGAGACCATTGTGACCCAGGTGTTGCATGTGAAGGCAAGGAGCCATTGTGACACTTTGGGCTTCTTCCCTTGAGCTCTGCAGCTGGCTGTCCCAGCCCAGCGCACCATGTGCCACCTGCTCTCCTCAGGGCTCTGCCTGCACACAGCCCCAGGAGAAGTTTTCCTGTTTGGAAGGAAAGAATGGAAAAGCCGGAGCAGGTTTCCTAAACAACAAACCCCACTCAGGAGCCACATGCTCAGTACAGGCTGCCTGGAACGATGTCCCCTTTCTACAAGGGTCAGTGTGAGCAGGAATGATCTCTGGGAGCAGAATTCTCGGAGTCTTTCCACTGAATTCTCTGTCCCTGTGTCTTGGGGTGACTTTATCGTGTGTATCCCCTATTGCTGCTCTATGCCCAGAAGTGAACTTTGTGCGTTTCTGTGCCTTTCAACTGAGCCTGAGAGGGGGGAGAGGAAAAAAACCGGACAAACTTCTCAGAGCGTTTGTTCAAGGACACACATACACACTCCTCTGCATCCTGCTTGCAGCAAGAGCAGAGGAAGCAACTTTGTTTCTTTTTAGCCAGTTTTCAGCTCTTTTTCTCTGGGGGGAGATGGAGAGTTGAACTTTGTTTTCCTGGGACTTTGGGGGTTTTTTCCCCTTCTCTTCTTGACTCTTTCAACATCAGACCACATTGGGAGAATTTTCTCCCGAGGTGGGGGCCCTGAATGTGGGCCCATGAGCCAGCTGCAAGGAGGAGGAGAGAGACTACACCTACGGAAGTGTTGGGGTTCCTCCCCCCTGCCATGAGGTCATGGGAGAGGGGACCCTGGGGTAGAGGCATGGCCTGGGCACGGGGTCTCCCTGCTCCCTGCTCACATGTGCCCTAATCCTGTTCAGCACTGCTTATTTTGTGTTGCCCTGTGCGAGGAGGGCCCTGGTTGTGCTGTGATTGCTCAGTTCTTTGGCAGTGCCCCGCCCATGTGGCTGGAGAAGAAAGAGCTCTGAAACTTCTCTCAAGAATCGCTCCCTGTTTCTTTGCACGGGCCTCGCTGTCTATGGATGTTTCAGGAGACCCCACCGAAACACGGAAGGACTCTCAAATTATCCCAGCTTTCTCTGCACAGCGAGAGCTTTTAATATTTAGCATTGCTATTTTTTTCCTGTGTGTTTGTTAAAAAAATAGTTTTTATCTCTTTCACTTTCTTCCCAGGAAAGTTCTTTTTTCCAAAAACCTGGTGGGGGAGGGCTGGGTGTAACCTGCCTTCTATCAGAGGATATTTTCCTCCAAATTTGTCCAAACCGGCACAGCCTGTCCTTTCCTGGGTCTCTGTTGCAGATGGAAGCTGCTGGTGCCATTGTCAGCTTGAAGCACTCTTTTGATGCAAGCAGATGTTGCCAGGTGTGTTCAGCAGCTGTTGCTCAATGCTTATGCCAAGCTATTGTGTTCCTCATGGAACCAAGGAGCCATTGTGACACTGCAGGGGCTGATGGCATCAAGGAGGCAATTGTGACAGTACAGAACCTCCTAGAAACAAGGCTCCATTGTGACACCGTGGGGAATCATGGAATCAAGGAGCCCATTGTGACACGGCTGCATGGAACCAATGGTCCATGGTTACACTGCGGATTCAAGAAGAGCACGGTGACACCACGCAACATCATGGAACCATAGTTCCATTGTGACACAGCGGGGCCTCATGGAAACAAGGGGACCATTGTGGCAAAGCAGGGCCTAATGGAAGCATGGAGAGCATTGTGACACTAAGGAAACTCCTGGAACCAAGATGACCACTGGCACATAATGGAACCTCATGGAAGCAAGCCTCCACAATGACTTTGGAGGGCCTCAGGGACCACAGGACCCATTGTGACACAGCAGGACCTGGTGGAACCAAGGAGCCTTTGTGATACTCCAGATCCACATGGAAGCCAGGATGCACTGAGACACAGCGGGGCCTTGTTGGAACCAAAGACACCTCTGCAAAAAGCAGGCTAGCTCATAGAAGCAAGGAGTCCATTGTTACAACGTAAAAGCTATGGAACCAAGGGACCATTGTGACACTGCGGGGCCTCATGGAACCAATTGTCCATGATGACAGTGCGGATCAAAGGAGACCATGGTGACACTGCGGAACCTGATGGAACCAAGGAGCCATTGTGACACAGTGGGGCCTCATGGAATCAAGGAGACCATTGTGACCCAGGTGTTGCATGGGAAGGCAAGGAGCCATTGTGACACTTTGGGCTTCTTCCCTTGAGCTCTGCAGCTGGCTGTCCCAGCCCAGCGCACCATGTGCCACCTGCTCTCCTCAGGGCTCTGCCTGCACACAGCCCCAGGAGAAGTTTTCCTGTTTGGAAGGAAAGAATGGAAAAGCCGGAGCAGGTTTCCTAAACAACAAACCCCACTCAGGAGCCACATGCTCAGTACAGGCTGCCTGGAACGATGTCCCCTTTCTACAAGGGTCAGTGTGAGCAGGAATGATCTCTGGGAGCAGAATTCTCGGAGTCTTTCCACTGAATTCTCTGTCCCTGTGTCTTGGGGTGACTTTATCGTGTGTATCCCCTATTGCTGCTCTATGCCCAGAAGTGAACTTTGTGCGTTTCTGTGCCTTTCAACTGAGCCTGAGAGGGGGGAGAGGAAAAAAACCGGACAAACTTCTCAGAGCGTTTTTTCAAGGACACACATACACACTCCTCTGCATCCTGCTTGCAGCAAGAGCAGAGGAAGCAACTTTGTTTCTTTTTAGCCAGTTTTCAGCTCCTTTTCTCTGGGAGGAGATGGAGAGTTGAACTTTGTTTTCCTGGGACTTCGGGGGTTTTTTTTCCCTTCTTCTCTTCTTGACTCTTTCAACATCAGAGCACATTGGGAGAATTTTCTCCCGAGGTGGGGGCCCTGAATGTGGGCCCATGAGCCAGCTGCAAGGAGGAGGAGAGAGACTACACCTACGGAAGTGTTGGGGTTCCTCCCCCCTGCCATGAGGTCATGGGAGAGGGGACCCTGGGGTAGAGGCATGGCCTGGGCACGGGGTCTCCCTGCTCCCTGCTCACATGTGCCCTAATCCTGTTCAGCACTGCTTATTTTGTGTTGCCCTGTGCGAGGAGGGCCCTGGTTGTGCTGTGATTGCTCAGTTCTTTGGCAGTGCCCCGCCCATGTGGCTGGAGAAGAAAGAGCTCTGCAACTTCTCTCAAGAATGGCTCCCTGTTTCTTTGCACGGGCCTCGCTGTCTATGGATGTTTCAGGAGACCCCACCGAAACACGGAAGGACTCTCAAATTATCCCAGCTTTCTCTGCACAGCGAGAGCTTTTAATATTTAGCATTGCTATTTTTTTCCTGTGTGTTTGTTAAAAAAATAGTTTTTATCTCTTTCACTTTCTTCCCAGGAAAGTTCTTTCTTCCAAAAACCTGGTGGGGGAGGGCTGGGTGTAACCTGCCTTCTATCAGAGGATATTTTCCTCCAAATTTGTCCAAACCGGCACAGCCTGTCCTTTCCTGGGTCTCTGTTGCAGATGGAAGCTGCTGGTGCCATTGTCAGCTTGAAGCACTCTTTTGATGCAAGCAGATGTTGCCAGGTGTGTTCAGCAGCTGTTGCTCAATGCTTATGCCAAGCTATTGTGTTCCTCATGGAACCAAGGAGCCATTGTGACACTGCAGGGGCTGATGGCATCAAGGAGGCAATTGTGACAGTACAGAACCTCCTAGAAACAAGGCTCCATTGTGACACCGTGGGGAATCATGGAATCAAGGAGCCCATTGTGACACGGCTGCATGGAACCAATGGTCCATGGTTACACTGCGGATTCAAGAAGAGCACGGTGACACCACGCAACATCATGGAACCATAGGTCCATTGTGACACAGCGGGGCCTCATGGAAACAAGGGGACCATTGTGGCAAAGCAGGGCCTAATGGAAGCATGGAGAGCATTGTGACACTAAGGAAACTCCTGGAACCAAGATGACCACTGGCACATAATGGAACCTCATGGAAGCAAGCCTCCACAATGACTTTGGAGGGCCTCAGGGACCACAGGACCCATTGTGACACAGCAGGACCTGGTGGAACCAAGGAGCCTTTGTGATACTCCAGATCCACATGGAAGCCAGGATGCACTGAGACACAGCGGGGCCTTGTTGGAACCAAAGACACCTCTGCAAAAAGCAGGCTAGCTCATAGAAGCAAGGAGTCCATTGTTACAACGTAAAAGCTATGGAAGCAAGGGACCATTGTGACACTGCGGGGCCTCATGGAACCAATTGTCCATGATGACAATGCGGATCAAAGGAGACCATGGTGACACTGCGGAACCTGATGGAACCAAGGAGCCATTGTGACACAGTGGGGCCTCATGGAATCAAGGAGACCATTGTGACCCAGGTGTTGCATGGGAAGGCAAGGAGCCATTGTGACACTTTGGGCTTCTTCCCTTGAGCTCTGCAGCTGGCTGTCCCAGCCCAGCGCACCATGTGCCACCTGCTCTCCTCAGGGCTCTGCCTGCACACAGCCCCAGGAGAAGTTTTCCTGTTTGGAAGGAAAGAATGGAAAAGCCTGAGCAGGTTTCCTAAACAACAAACCCCACTCAGGAGCCACATGCTCAGTACAGGCTGCCTGGAACGATGTCCCCTTTCTACAAGGGTCAGTGTGAGCAGGAATGATCTCTGGGAGCAGAATTCTCGGAGTCTTTCCACTGAATTCTCTGTCCCTGTGTCTTGGGGTGACTTTATCGTGTGTATCCCCTATTGCTGCTCTATGCCCAGAAGTGAACTTTGTGCGTTTCTGTGCCTTTCAACTGAGCCTGAGAGGGGGGAGAGGAAAAAAACCGGACAAACTTCTCAGAGCGTTTTTTCAAGGACACACATACACACTCCTCTGCATCCTGCTTGCAGCAAGAGCAGAGGAAGCAACTTTGTTTCTTTTTTGCCAGTTTTCAGCTCCTTTTCTCTGGGAGGAGATGGAGAGTTGAACTTTGTTTTCCTGGGACTTCGGGGGTTTTTTTTCCCTTCTTCTCTTCTTGACTCTTTCAACATCAGAGCACATTGGGAGAATTTTCTCCCGAGGTGGGGGCCCTGAATGTGGGCCCATGAGCCAGCTGCAAGGAGGAGGAGAGAGACTACACCTACGGAAGTGTTGGGGTTCCTCCCCCCTGCCATGAGGTCATGGGAGAGGGGACCCTGGGGTAGAGGCATGGCCTGGGCACGGGGTCTCCCTGCTCCCTGCTCACATGTGCCCTAATCCTGTTCAGCACTGCTTATTTTGTGTTGCCCTGTGCGAGGAGGGCCCTGGTTGTGCCGTGATTGCTCAGTTCTTTGGCAGTGCCCCGCCCATGTGGCTGGAGAAGAAAGAGCTCTGCAACTTCTCTCAAGAATCACTCCCTGTTTCTTTGCACGGGCCTCGCTGTCTATGGATGTTTCAGGAGACCCCACCGAAACACGGAAGGACTCTCAAATTATCCCAGCTTTCTCTGCACAGCGAGAGCTTTTAATATTTAGCATTGCTATCCTTTTCCTGTGTGTTTGTTAAAAAAATAGTTTTTATCTCTTTCACTTTCTTCCCAGGAAAGTTCTTTTTTCCAAAAACCTGGTGGGGGAGGGCTGGGTGTAACCTGCCTTCTATCAGAGGATATTTTCCTCCACATTTGTCCAAACTGGCACAGCCTGTCCTTTCCTGGGTCTCTGTTGCAGATGGAAGCTGCTGGTGCCATTGTCAGCTTGAAGCCCTCTTTTGATGCAAGCAGATGTTGCCAGGTGTGTTCAGCAGCTGTTGCTCAATGCTTATGCCAAGCTATTGTGTTCCTCATGGAACCAAGGAGCCATTGTGACACTGCAGGGGCTGATGGCATCAAGGAGGCAATTGTGACAGTACAGAACCTCCTAGAAACAAGGCTCCATTGTGACACCGTGGGGAATCATGGAATCAAGGAGCCCATTGTGACACGGCTGCATGGAACCAATGGTCCATGGTTACACGACGGATTCAAGAAGAGCACGGTGACACCACGCAACATCATGGAACCATAGGTCCATTGTGACACAGCGGGGCCTCATGGAAACAAGGGGACCATTGTGGGAAAGCAGGGCCTAATGGAAGCATGGAGAGCATTGTGACACTAAGGAAACTCCTGGAACCAAGATGACCACTGGCACATAATGGAACCTCATGGAAGCAAGCCTCCACAATGACTTTGGAGGGCCTCAGGGACCACAGGACCCATTGTGACACAGCAGGACCTGGTGGAACCAAGGAGCCTTTGTGATACTCCACATCCACATGGAAGCCAGGGTGCACTGAGACACAGCGGGGCCTTGTTGGAACCAAAGACACCTCTGCAAAAAGCAGGCTAGCTCATAGAAGCAAGGAGTCCATTGTTACAACGTAAAAGCTATGGAAGCAAGGGACCATTGTGACACTGCGGGGCCTCATGGAAACAATTGTCCATGATGACAGTGCGGATCAAAGGAGACCATGGTGACACTGCGGAACCTGATGGAACCAAGGAGCCATTGTGACACAGTGGGGCCTCATGGAATCAAGGAGACCATTGTGACCCAGGTGTTGCATGGGAAGGCAAGGAGCCATTGTGACACTTTGGGCTTCTTCCCTTGAGCTCTGCAGCTGGCTGTCCCAGCCCAGCGCACCATGTGCCACCTGCTCTCCTCAGGGCTCTGCCTGCACACAGCCCCAGGAGAAGTTTTCCTGTTTGGAAGGAAAGAATGGAAAAGCCGGAGCAGGTTTCCTAAACAACAAACCCCACTCAGGAGCCACATGCTCAGTACAGGCTGCCTGGAACGATGTCCCCTTTCTACAAGGGTCAGTGTGAGCAGGAATGAATGATCTCTGGGAGCAGAATTCTCGGAGTCTTTCCACTGAATTCTCTGTCCCTGTGTCTTGGGGTGACTTTATTGTGTGTATCCCCTATTGCTGCTCTATGCCCAGAAGTGAACTTTGTGCATTTCTGTGCCTTTCAACTGAGCCTGAGAGGGGGGAGAGGAAAAAAAACCAGACAAACTTCTCAGAGCGTTTGTTCAAGGACACACATACACACTCCTCTGCATCCTGCTTGCAGCAAGAGCAGAGGAAGCAACTTTGTTTCTTTTTAGCCAGTTTTCAGCTCCTTTTCTCTGGGGGGAGATGGAGAGTTGAACTTTGTTTTCCTGGGACTTCGGGGGTTTTTTCCCCTTCTCTTCTTGACTCTTTCAACATCAGAGCACATTGGGAGAATTTTCTCCCGAGGTGGGGGCCCTGAATGTGGGCCCATGAGCCAGCTGCAAGGAGGAGGAGAGAGACTACACCTACGGAAGTGTTGGGGTTCCTCCCCCCTGCCATGAGGTCATGGGAGAGGGGACCCTGGGGTAGAGGCATGGCCTGGGCACGGGGTCTCCCTGCTCCCTGCTCACATGTGCCCTAACCCTGTTCAGCACTGCTTATTTTGTGTTGCCCTGTGCGAGGAGGGCCCTGGTTGTGCTGTGATTGCTCAGTTCTTTGGCAGTGCCCCGCCCATGTGGCTGGAGAAGAAAGAGCTCTGCAACTTCTCTCAAGAATGGCTCCCTGTTTCTTTGCACGGGCCTCGCTGTCTATGGATGTTTCAGGAGACCCCACCGAAACACGGAAGGACTCTCAAATTATCCCAGCTTTCTCTGCACAGCGAGAGCTTTTAATATTTAGCATTGCTATCCTTTTCCTGTGTGTTTGTTAAAAAAATAGTTTTTATCTCTTTCACTTTCTTCCCAGGAAAGTTCTTTTTTCCAAAAACCTGGTGGGGGAGGGCTGGGTGTAACCTGCCTTCTATCAGAGGATATTTTCCTCCACATTTGTCCAAACTGGCACAGCCTGTCCTTTCCTGGGTCTCTGTTGCAGATGGAAGCTGCTGGTGCCATTGTCAGCTTGAAGCCCTCTTTTGATGCAAGCAGATGTTGCCAGGTGTGTTCAGCAGCTGTTGCTCAATGCTTATGCCAAGCTATTGTGTTCCTCATGGAACCAAGGAGCCATTGTGACACTGCAGGGGCTGATGGCATCAAGGAGGCAATTGTGACAGTACAGAACCTCCTAGAAACAAGGCTCCATTGTGACACCGTGGGGAATCATGGAATCAAGGAGCCCATTGTGACACGGCTGCATGGAACCAATGGTCCATGGTTACACTGCGGATTCAAGAAGAGCACGGTGACACCACGCAACATCATGGAACCATAGGTCCATTGTGACACAGCGGGGCCTCATGGAAACAAGGGGACCATTGTGGCAAAGCAGGGCCTAATGGAAGCATGGAGAGCATTGTGACACTAAGGAAACTCCTGGAACCAAGATGACCACTGGCACATAATGGAACCTCATGGAAGCAAGCCTCCACAATGACTTTGGAGGGCCTCAGGGACCACAGGACCCATTGTGACACAGCAGGACCTGGTGGAACCAAGGAGCCTTTGTGATACTCCACATCCACATGGAAGCCAGGGTGCACTGAGACACAGCGGGGCCTTGTGGGAACCAAAGACACCTCTGCAAAAAGCAGGCTAGCTCATAGAAGCAAGGAGTCCATTGTTACAACGTAAAAGCTATGGAACCAAGGGACCATTGTGACACTGCGGGGCCTCATGGAACCAATTGTCCATGATGACAATGCGGATCAAAGGAGACCATGGTGGCACTGCGGAACCTGATGGAACCAAGGAGCCATTGTGACACAGTGGGGCCTCATGGAATCAAGGAGACCATTGTGACCCAGGTGTTGCATGGGAAGGCAAGGAGCCATTGTGACACTTTGGGCTTCTTCCCTTGAGCTCTGCAGCTGGCTGTCCCAGCCCAGCGCACCATGTGCCACCTGCTCTCCTCAGGGCTCTGCCTGCACACAGCCCCAGGAGAAGTTTTCCTGTTTGCAAGGAAAGAATGGAAAAGCCGGAGCAGGTTTCCTAAACAACAAACCCCACTCAGGAGCCACATGCTCAGTACAGGCTGCCTGGAACGATGTCCCCTTTCTACAAGGGTCAGTGTGAGCAGGAATGAATGATCTCTGGGAGCAGAATTCTCGGAGTCTTTCCACTGAATTCTCTGTCCCTGTGTCTTGGGGTGACTTTATTGTGTGTATCCCCTATTGCTGCTCTATGCCCAGAAGTGAACTTTGTGCATTTCTGTGCCTTTCAACTGAGCCTGAGAGGGGGGAGAGGAAAAAAAACCGGACAAACTTCTCAGAGTGTTTGTTCAAGGACACACATACACACTCCTCTGCATCCTGCTTGCAGCAAGAGCAGAGGAAGCAACTTTGTTTCTTTTTAGCCAGTTTTCAGCTCCTTTTCTCTGGGGGGAGATGGAGAGTTGAACTTTGTTTTCCTGGGACTTTGGGGGTTTTTTCCCCTTCTCTTCTTGACTCTTTCAACATCAGAGCACATTGGGAGAATTTTCTCCCGAGGTGGGGGCCCTGAATGTGGGCCCATGAGCCAGCTGCAAGGAGGAGGAGAGAGACTACACCTACGGAAGTGTTGGGGTTCCTCCCCCCTGCCATGAGGTCATGGGAGAGGGGACCCTGGGGTAGAGGCATGGCCTGGGCACGGGGTCTCCCTGCTCCCTGCTCACATGTGCCCTAATCCTGTTCAGCACTGCTTATTTTGTGTTGCCCTGTGCGAGGAGGGCCCTGGTTGTGCTGTGATTGCTCAGTTCTTTGGCAGTGCCCCGCCCATGTGGCTGGAGAAGAAAGAGCTCTGCAACTTCTCTCAAGAATGGCTCCCTGTTTCTTTGCACGGGCCTCGCTGTCTATGGATGTTTCAGGAGACCCCACCGAAACACGGAAGGACTCTCAAATTATCCCAGCTTTCTCTGCACAGCGAGAGCTTTTAATATTTAGCATTGCTATCCTTTTCCTGTGTGTTTGTTAAAAAAATAGTTTTTATCTCTTTCACTTTCTTCCCAGGAAAGTTCTTTTTTCCAAAAACCTGGTGGGGGAGGGCTGGGTGTAACCTGCCTTCTATCAGAGGATATTTTCCTCCACATTTGTCCAAACCGGCACAGCCTGTCCTTTCCTGGGTCTCTGTTGCAGATGGAAGCTGCTGGTGCCATTGTCAGCTTGAAGCACTCTTTTGATGCAAGCAGATGTTGCCAGGTGTGTTCAGCAGCTGTTGCTCAATGCTTATGCCAAGCTATTGTGTTCCTCATGGAACCAAGGAGCCATTGTGACACTGCAGGGGCTGATGGCATCAAGGAGGCAATTGTGACAGTACAGAACCTCCTAGAAACAAGGCTCCATTGTGACACCGTGGGGAATCATGGACTCAAGGAGCCCATTGTGACACGGCTGCATGGAACCAATGGTCCATGGTTACACGGCGGATTCAAGAAGAGCACGGTGACACCACGCAACATCATGGAACCATAGGTCCATTGTGACACAGCGGGGCCTCATGGAAACAAGGGGACCATTGTGGGAAAGCAGGGCCTAATGGAAGCATGGAGAGCATTGTGACACTAAGGAAACTCCTGGAACCAAGATGACCACTGGCACATAATGGAACCTCATGGAAGCAAGCCTCCACAATGACTTTGGAGGGCCTCAGGGACCACAGGACCCATTGTGACACAGCAGGACCTGGTGGAACCAAGGAGCCTTTGTGATACTCCAGATCCACATGGAAGCCAGGATGCACTGAGACACAGCGGGGCCTTGTTGGAACCAAAGACACCTCTGCAAAAAGCAGGCTAGCTCATAGAAGCAAGGAGTCCATTGTTACAACGTAAAAGCTATGGAAGCAAGGGACCATTGTGACACTGCGGGGCCTCATGGAACCAATTGTCCATGATGACAATGCGGATCAAAGGAGACCATGGTGACACTGCGGAACCTGATGGAACCAAGGAGCCATTGTGACACAGTGGGGCCTCATGGAATCAAGGAGACCATTGTGACCCAGGTGTTGCATGGGAAGGCAAGGAGCCATTGTGACACTTTGGGCTTCTTCCCTTGAGCTCTGCAGCTGGCTGTCCCAGCCCAGCGCACCATGTGCCACCTGCTCTCCTCAGGGCTCTGCCTGCACACAGCCCCAGGAGAAGTTTTCCTGTTTGCAAGGAAAGAATGGAAAAGCCGGAGCAGGTTTCCTAAACAACAAACCCCACTCAGGAGCCACATGCTCAGTACAGGCTGCCTGGAACGATGTCCCCTTTCTACAAGGGTCAGTGTGAGCAGGAATGAATGATCTCTGGGAGCAGAATTCTCGGAGTCTTTCCACTGAATTCTCTGTCCCTGTGTCTTGGGGTGACTTTATTGTGTGTATCCCCTATTGCTGCTCTATGCCCAGAAGTGAACTTTGTGCGTTTCTGTGCCTTTCAACTGAGCCTGAGAGGGGGGAGAGGAAAAAAAACCAGACAAACTTCTCAGAGCGTTTGTTCAAGGACACACATACACACTCCTCTGCATCCTGCTTGCAGCAAGAGCAGAGGAAGCAACTTTGTTTCTTTTTAGCCAGTTTTCAGCTCCTTTTCTCTGGGGGGAGATGGAGAGTTGAACTTTGTTTTCCTGGGACTTTGGGGGTTTTTTCCCCTTCTCTTCTTGACTCTTTCAACATCAGAGCACATTGGGAGAATTTTCTCCCGAGGTGGGGGCCCTGAATGTGGGCCCATGAGCCAGCTGCAAGGAGGAGGAGAGAGACTACACCTACGGAAGTGTTGGGGTTCCTCCCCCCTGCCATGAGGTCATGGGAGAGGGGACCCTGGGGTAGAGGCATGGCCTGGGCACGGGGTCTCCCTGCTCCCTGCTCACATGTGCCCTAACCCTGTTCAGCACTGGTTATTTTGTGTTGCCCTGTGCGAGGAGGGCCCTGGTTGTGCTGTGATTGCTCAGTTCTTTGGCAGTGCCCCGCCCATGTGGCTGGAGAAGAAAGAGCTCTGAAACTTCTCTCAAGAATCGCTCCCTGTTTCTTTGCACGGGCCTCGCTGTCTATGGATGTTTCAGGAGACCCCACCGAAACACGGAAGGACTCTCAAATTATCCCAGCTTTCTCTGCACAGCGAGAGCTTTTAATATTTAGCATTGCTATCCTTTTCCTGTGTGTTTGTTAAAAAAATAGTTTTTATCTCTTTCACTTTCTTCCCAGGAAAGTTCTTTTTTCCAAAAACCTGGTGGGGGAGGGCTGGGTGTAACCTGCCTTCTATCAGAGGATATTTTCCTCCACATTTGTCCAAACTGGCACAGCCTGTCCTTTCCTGGGTCTCTGTTGCAGATGGAAGCTGCTGGTGCCATTGTCAGCTTGAAGCCCTCTTTTGATGCAAGCAGATGTTGCCAGGTGTGTTCAGCAGCTGTTGCTCAATGCTTATGCCAAGCTATTGTGTTCCTCATGGAACCAAGGAGCCATTGTGACACTGCAGGGGCTGATGGCATCAAGGAGGCAATTGTGACAGTACAGAACCTCCTAGAAACAAGGCTCCATTGTGACACCGTGGGGAATCATGGAATCAAGGAGCCCATTGTGACACGGCTGCATGGAACCAATGGTCCATGGTTACACTGCGGATTCAAGAAGAGCACGGTGACACCACGCAACATCATGGAACCATAGGTCCATTGTGACACAGCGGGGCCTCATGGAAACAAGGGGACCATTGTGGCAAAGCAGGGCCTAATGGAAGCATGGAGAGCATTGTGACACTAAGGAAACTCCTGGAACCAAGATGACCACTGGCACATAATGGAACCTCATGGAAGCAAGCCTCCACAATGACTTTGGAGGGCCTCAGGGACCACAGGACCCATTGTGACACAGCAGGACCTGGTGGAACCAAGGAGCCTTTGTGATACTCCACATCCACATGGAAGCCAGGGTGCACTGAGACACAGCGGGGCCTTGTGGGAACCAAAGACACCTCTGCAAAAAGCAGGCTAGCTCATAGAAGCAAGGAGTCCATTGTTACAACGTAAAAGCTATGGAAGCAAGGGACCATTGTGACACTGCGGGGCCTCATGGAACCAATTGTCCATGATGACAGTGCGGATCAAAGGAGACCATGGTGGCACTGCGGAACCTGATGGAACCAAGGAGCCATTGTGACACAGTGGGGCCTCATGGAATCAAGGAGACCATTGTGACCCAGGTGTTGCATGGGAAGGCAAGGAGCCATTGTGACACTTTGGGCTTCTTCCCTTGAGCTCTGCAGCTGGCTGTCCCAGCCCAGCGCACCATGTGCCACCTGCTCTCCTCAGGGCTCTGCCTGCACACAGCCCCAGGAGAAGTTTTCCTGTTTGGAAGGAAAGAATGGAAAAGCCGGAGCAGGTTTCCTAAACAACAAACCCCACTCAGGAGCCACATGCTCAGTACAGGCTGCCTGGAACGATGTCCCCTTTCTACAAGGGTCAGTGTGAGCAGGAATGAATGATCTCTGGGAGCAGAATTCTCGGAGTCTTTCCACTGAATTCTCTGTCCCTGTGTCTTGGGGTGACTTTATTGTGTGTATCCCCTATTGCTGCTCTATGCCCAGAAGTGAACTTTGTGCATTTCTGTGCCTTTCAACTGAGCCTGAGAGGGGGGAGAGGAAAAAAAACCGGACAAACTTCTCAGAGCGTTTGTTCAAGGACACACATACACACTCCTCTGCATCCTGCTTGCAGCAAGAGCAGAGGAAGCAACTTTGTTTCTTTTTAGCCAGTTTTCAGCTCCTTTTCTCTGGGGGGAGATGGAGAGTTGAACTTTGTTTTCCTGGGACTTTGGGGGTTTTTTCCCCTTCTCTTCTTGACTCTTTCAACATCAGAGCACATTGGGAGAATTTTCTCCCGAGGTGGGGGCCCTGAATGTGGGCCCATGAGCCAGCTGCAAGGAGGAGGAGAGAGACTACACCTACGGAAGTGTTGGGGTTCCTCCCCCCTGCCATGAGGTCATGGGAGAGGGGACCCTGGGGTAGAGGCATGGCCTGGGCACGGGGTCTCCCTGCTCCCTGCTCACATGTGCCCTAATCCTGTTCAGCACTGCTTATTTTGTGTTGCCCTGTGCGAGGAGGGCCCTGGTTGTGCTGTGATTGCTCAGTTCTTTGGCAGTGCCCCGCCCATGTGGCTGGAGAAGAAAGAGCTCTGAAACTTCTCTCAAGAATCGCTCCCTGTTTCTTTGCACGGGCCTCGCTGTCTATGGATGTTTCAGGAGACCCCACCGAAACACGGAAGGACTCTCAAATTATCCCAGCTTTCTCTGCACAGCGAGAGCTTTTAATATTTAGCATTGCTATCCTTTTCCTGTGTGTTTGTTAAAAAAATAGTTTTTATCTCTTTCACTTTCTTCCCAGGAAAGTTCTTTTTTCCAAAAACCTGGTGGGGGAGGGCTGGGTGTAACCTGCCTTCTATCAGAGGATATTTTCCTCCACATTTGTCCAAACCGGCACAGCCTGTCCTTTCCTGGGTCTCTGTTGCAGATGGAAGCTGCTGGTGCCATTGTCAGCTTGAAGCACTCTTTTGATGCAAGCAGATGTTGCCAGGTGTGTTCAGCAGCTGTTGCTCAATGCTTATGCCAAGCTATTGTGTTCCTCATGGAACCAAGGAGCCATTGTGACACTGCAGGGGCTGATGGCATCAAGGAGGCAATTGTGACAGTACAGAACCTCCTAGAAACAAGGCTCCATTGTGACACCGTGGGGAATCATGGAATCAAGGAGCCCATTGTGACACGGCTGCATGGAACCAATGGTCCATGGTTACACGGCGGATTCAAGAAGAGCACAGTGACACCACGCAACATCATGGAACCATAGGTCCATTGTGACACAGCGGGGCCTCATGGAAACAAGGGGACCATTGTGGGAAAGCAGGGCCTAATGGAAGCATGGAGAGCATTGTGACACTAAGGAAACTCCTGGAACCAAGATGACCACTGGCACATAATGGAACCTCATGGAAGCAAGCCTCCACAATGACTTTGGAGGGCCTCAGGGACCACAGGACCCATTGTGACACAGCAGGACCTGGTGGAACCAAGGAGCCTTTGTGATACTCCACATCCACATGGAAGCCAGGGTGCACTGAGACACAGCGGGGCCTTGTTGGAACCAAAGACACCTCTGCAAAAAGCAGGCTAGCTCATAGAAGCAAGGAGTCCATTGTTACAACGTAAAAGCTATGGAAGCAAGGGACCATTGTGACACTGCGGGGCCTCATGGAACCAATTGTCCATGATGACAGTGCGGATCAAAGGAGACCATGGTGACACTGCGGAACCTGATGGAACCAAGGAGCCATTGTGACACAGTGGGGCCTCATGGAATCAAGGAGACCATTGTGACCCAGGTGTTGCATGGGAAGGCAAGGAGCCATTGTGACACTTTGGGCTTCTTCCCTTGAGCTCTGCAGCTGGCTGTCCCAGCCCAGCGCACCATGTGCCACCTGCTCTCCTCAGGGCTCTGCCTGCACACAGCCCCAGGAGAAGTTTTCCTGTTTGGAAGGAAAGAATGGAAAAGCCTGAGCAGGTTTCCTAAACAACAAACCCCACTCAGGAGCCACATGCTCAGTACAGGCTGCCTGGAACGATGTCCCCTTTCTACAAGGGTCAGTGTGAGCAGGAATGATCTCTGGGAGCAGAATTCTCGGAGTCTTTCCACTGAATTCTCTGTCCCTGTGTCTTGGGGTGACTTTATCGTGTGTATCCCCTATTGCTGCTCTATGCCCAGAAGTGAACTTTGTGCGTTTCTGTGCCTTTCAACTGAGCCTGAGAGGGGGGAGAGGAAAAAAAACCGGACAAACTTCTCAGAGTGTTTGTTCAAGGACACACATACACACTCCTCTGCATCCTGCTTGCAGCAAGAGCAGAGGAAGCAACTTTGTTTCTTTTTAGCCAGTTTTCAGCTCCTTTTCTCTGGGGGGAGATGGAGAGTTGAACTTTGTTTTCCTGGGACTTTGGGGGTTTTTTCCCCTTCTCTTCTTGACTCTTTCAACATCAGAGCACATTGGGAGAATTTTCTCCCGAGGTGGGGGCCCTGAATGTGGGCCCATGAGCCAGCTGCAAGGAGGAGGAGAGAGACTACACCTACGGAAGTGTTGGGGTTCCTCCCCCCTGCCATGAGGTCATGGGAGAGGGGACCCTGGGGTAGAGGCATGGCCTGGGCACGGGGTCTCCCTGCTCCCTGCTCACATGTGCCCTAATCCTGTTCAGCACTGGTTATTTTGTGTTGCCCTGTGCGAGGAGGGCCCTGGTTGTGCCGTGATTGCTCAGTTCTTTGGCAGTGCCCCGCCCATGTGGCTGGAGAAGAAAGAGCTCTGCAACTTCTCTCAAGAATCACTCCCTGTTTCTTTGCACGGGCCTCGCTGTCTATGGATGTTTCAGGAGACCCCACCGAAACACGGAAGGACTCTCAAATTATCCCAGCTTTCTCTGCACAGCGAGAGCTTTTAATATTTAGCATTGCTATCCTTTTCCTGTGTGTTTGTTAAAAAAATAGTTTTTATCTCTTTCACTTTCTTCCCAGGAAAGTTCTTTTTTCCAAAAACCTGGTGGGGGAGGGCTGGGTGTAACCTGCCTTCTATCAGAGGATATTTTCCTCCACATTTGTCCAAACTGGCACAGCCTGTCCTTTCCTGGGTCTCTGTTGCAGATGGAAGCTGCTGGTGCCATTGTCAGCTTGAAGCCCTCTTTTGATGCAAGCAGATGTTGCCAGGTGTGTTCAGCAGCTGTTGCTCAATGCTTATGCCAAGCTATTGTGTTCCTCATGGAACCAAGGAGCCATTGTGACACTGCAGGGGCTGATGGCATCAAGGAGGCAATTGTGACAGTACAGAACCTCCTAGAAACAAGGCTCCATTGTGACACCGTGGGGAATCATGGAATCAAGGAGCCCATTGTGACACGGCTGCATGGAACCAATGGTCCATGGTTACACTGCGGATTCAAGAAGAGCACGGTGACACCACGCAACATCATGGAACCATAGGTCCATTGTGACACAGCGGGGCCTCATGGAAACAAGGGGACCATTGTGGCAAAGCAGGGCCTAATGGAAGCATGGAGAGCATTGTGACACTAAGGAAACTCCTGGAACCAAGATGACCACTGGCACATAATGGAACCTCATGGAAGCAAGCCTCCACAATGACTTTGGAGGGCCTCAGGGACCACAGGACCCATTGTGACACAGCAGGACCTGGTGGAACCAAGGAGCCTTTGTGATACTCCAGATCCACATGGAAGCCAGGGTGCACTGAGACACAGCGGGGCCTTGTTGGAACCAAAGACACCTCTGCAAAAAGCAGGCTAGCTCATTGAAGCAAGGAGTCCATTGTTACAACGTAAAAGCTATGGAAGCAAGGGACCATTGTGACACTGCGGGGCCTCATGGAAACAATTGTCCATGATGACAGTGCGGATCAAAGGAGACCATGGTGACACTGCGGAACCTGATGGAACCAAGGAGCCATTGTGACACAGTGGGGCCTCATGGAATCAAGGAGACCATTGTGACCCAGGTGTTGCATGGGAAGGCAAGGAGCCATTGTGACACTTTGGGCTTCTTCCCTTGAGCTCTGCAGCTGGCTGTCCCAGCCCAGCGCACCATGTGCCACCTGCTCTCCTCAGGGCTCTGCCTGCACACAGCCCCAGGAGAAGTTTTCCTGTTTGGAAGGAAAGAATGGAAAAGCCGGAGCAGGTTTCCTAAACAACAAACCCCACTCAGGAGCCACATGCTCAGTACAGGCTGCCTGGAACGATGTCCCCTTTCTACAAGGGTCAGTGTGAGCAGGAATGAATGATCTCTGGGAGCAGAATTCTCGGAGTCTTTCCACTGAATTCTCTGTCCCTGTGTCTTGGGGTGACTTTATTGTGTGTATCCCCTATTGCTGCTCTATGCCCAGAAGTGAACTTTGTGCATTTCTGTGCCTTTCAACTGAGCCTGAGAGGGGGGAGAGGAAAAAAAACCAGACAAACTTCTCAGAGCGTTTGTTCAAGGACACACATACACACTCCTCTGCATCCTGCTTGCAGCAAGAGCAGAGGAAGCAACTTTGTTTCTTTTTAGCCAGTTTTCAGCTCCTTTTCTCTGGGGGGAGATGGAGAGTTGAACTTTGTTTTCCTGGGACTTTGGGGGTTTTTTCCCCTTCTCTTCTTGACTCTTTCAACATCAGAGCACATTGGGAGAATTTTCTCCCGAGGTGGGGGCCCTGAATGTGGGCCCATGAGCCAGCTGCAAGGAGGAGGAGAGAGACTACACCTACGGAAGTGTTGGGGTTCCTCCCCCCTGCCATGAGGTCATGGGAGAGGGGACCCTGGGGTAGAGGCATGGCCTGGGCACGGGGTCTCCCTGCTCCCTGCTCACATGTGCCCTAACCCTGTTCAGCACTGGTTATTTTGTGTTGCCCTGTGCGAGGAGGGCCCTGGTTGTGCTGTGATTGCTCAGTTCTTTGGCAGTGCCCCGCCCATGTGGCTGGAGAAGAAAGAGCTCTGAAACTTCTCTCAAGAATCGCTCCCTGTTTCTTTGCACGGGCCTCGCTGTCTATGGATGTTTCAGGAGACCCCACCGAAACACGGAAGGACTCTCAAATTATCCCAGCTTTCTCTGCACAGCGAGAGCTTTTAATATTTAGCATTGCTATCCTTTTCCTGTGTGTTTGTTAAAAAAATAGTTTTTATCTCTTTCACTTTCTTCCCAGGAAAGTTCTTTTTTCCAAAAACCTGGTGGGGGAGGGCTGGGTGTAACCTGCCTTCTATCAGAGGATATTTTCCTCCACATTTGTCCAAACTGGCACAGCCTGTCCTTTCCTGGGTCTCTGTTGCAGATGGAAGCTGCTGGTGCCATTGTCAGCTTGAAGCCCTCTTTTGATGCAAGCAGATGTTGCCAGGTGTGTTCAGCAGCTGTTGCTCAATGCTTATGCCAAGCTATTGTGTTCCTCATGGAACCAAGGAGCCATTGTGACACTGCAGGGGCTGATGGCATCAAGGAGGCAATTGTGACAGTACAGAACCTCCTAGAAACAAGGCTCCATTGTGACACCGTGGGGAATCATGGAATCAAGGAGCCCATTGTGACACGGCTGCATGGAACCAATGGTCCATGGTTACACTGCGGATTCAAGAAGAGCACGGTGACACCACGCAACATCATGGAACCATAGGTCCATTGTGACACAGCGGGGCCTCATGGAAACAAGGGGACCATTGTGGCAAAGCAGGGCCTAATGGAAGCATGGAGAGCATTGTGACACTAAGGAAACTCCTGGAACCAAGATGACCACTGGCACATAATGGAACCTCATGGAAGCAAGCCTCCACAATGACTTTGGAGGGCCTCAGGGACCACAGGACCCATTGTGACACAGCAGGACCTGGTGGAACCAAGGAGCCTTTGTGATACTCCACATCCACATGGAAGCCAGGGTGCACTGAGACACAGCGGGGCCTTGTGGGAACCAAAGACACCTCTGCAAAAAGCAGGCTAGCTCATAGAAGCAAGGAGTCCATTGTTACAACGTAAAAGCTATGGAAGCAAGGGACCATTGTGACACTGCGGGGCCTCATGGAACCAATTGTCTATGATGACAATGCGGATCAAAGGAGACCATGGTGGCACTGCGGAACCTGATGGAACCAAGGAGCCATTGTGACACAGTGGGGCCTCATGGAATCAAGGAGACCATTGTGACCCAGGTGTTGCATGGGAAGGCAAGGAGCCATTGTGACATTTTGGGCTTCTTCCCTTGAGCTCTGCAGCTGGCTGTCCCAGCCCAGCGCACCATGTGCCACCTGCTCTCCTCAGGGCTCTGCCTGCACACAGCCCCAGGAGAAGTTTTCCTGTTTGGAAGGAAAGAATGGAAAAGCCGGAGCAGGTTTCCTAAACAACAAACCCCACTCAGGAGCCACATGCTCAGTACAGGCTGCCTGGAACGATGTCCCCTTTCTACAAGGGTCAGTGTGAGCAGGAATGAATGATCTCTGGGAGCAGAATTCTCGGAGTCTTTCCACTGAATTCTCTGTCCCTGTGTCTTGGGGTGACTTTATTGTGTGTATCCCCTATTGCTGCTCTATGCCCAGAAGTGAACTTTGTGCATTTCTGTGCCTTTCAACTGAGCCTGAGAGGGGGGAGAGGAAAAAAAACCAGACAAACTTCTCAGAGCGTTTGTTCAAGGACACACATACACACTCCTCTGCATCCTGCTTGCAGCAAGAGCAGAGGAAGCAACTTTGTTTCTTTTTAGCCAGTTTTCAGCTCCTTTTCTCTGGGGGGAGATGGAGAGTTGAACTTTGTTTTCCTGGGACTTTGGGGGTTTTTTCCCCTTCTCTTCTTGACTCTTTCAACATCAGAGCACATTGGGAGAATTTTCTCCCGAGGTGGGGGCCCTGAATGTGGGCCCATGAGCCAGCTGCAAGGAGGAGGAGAGAGACTACACCTACGGAAGTGTTGGGGTTCCTCCCCCCTGCCATGAGGTCATGGGAGAGGGGACCCTGGGGTAGAGGCATGGCCTGGGCACGGGGTCTCCCTGCTCCCTGCTCACATGTGCCCTAACCCTGTTCAGCACTGGTTATTTTGTGTTGCCCTGTGCGAGGAGGGCCCTGGTTGTGCTGTGATTGCTCAGTTCTTTGGCAGTGCCCCGCCCATGTGGCTGGAGAAGAAAGAGCTCTGAAACTTCTCTCAAGAATCGCTCCCTGTTTCTTTGCACGGGCCTCGCTGTCTATGGATGTTTCAGGAGACCCCACCGAAACACGGAAGGACTCTCAAATTATCCCAGCTTTCTCTGCACAGCGAGAGCTTTTAATATTTAGCATTGCTATCCTTTTCCTGTGTGTTTGTTAAAAAAATAGTTTTTATCTCTTTCACTTTCTTCCCAGGAAAGTTCTTTTTTCCAAAAACCTGGTGGGGGAGGGCTGGGTGTAACCTGCCTTCTATCAGAGGATATTTTCCTCCACATTTGTCCAAACTGGCACAGCCTGTCCTTTCCTGGGTCTCTGTTGCAGATGGAAGCTGCTGGTGCCATTGTCAGCTTGAAGCCCTCTTTTGATGCAAGCAGATGTTGCCAGGTGTGTTCAGCAGCTGTTGCTCAATGCTTATGCCAAGCTATTGTGTTCCTCATGGAACCAAGGAGCCATTGTGACACTGCAGGGGCTGATGGCATCAAGGAGGCAATTGTGACAGTACAGAACCTCCTAGAAACAAGGCTCCATTGTGACACCGTGGGGAATCATGGAATCAAGGAGCCCATTGTGACACGGCTGCATGGAACCAATGGTCCATGGTTACACTGCGGATTCAAGAAGAGCACGGTGACACCACGCAACATCATGGAACCATAGGTCCATTGTGACACAGCGGGGCCTCATGGAAACAAGGGGACCATTGTGGCAAAGCAGGGCCTAATGGAAGCATGGAGAGCATTGTGACACTAAGGAAACTCCTGGAACCAAGATGACCACTGGCACATAATGGAACCTCATGGAAGCAAGCCTCCACAATGACTTTGGAGGGCCTCAGGGACCACAGGACCCATTGTGACACAGCAGGACCTGGTGGAACCAAGGAGCCTTTGTGATACTCCACATCCACATGGAAGCCAGGGTGCACTGAGACACAGCGGGGCCTTGTGGGAACCAAAGACACCTCTGCAAAAAGCAGGCTAGCTCATAGAAGCAAGGAGTCCATTGTTACAACGTAAAAGCTATGGAAGCAAGGGACCATTGTGACACTGCGGGGCCTCATGGAACCAATTGTCCATGATGACAATGCGGATCAAAGGAGACCATGGTGGCACTGCAGAACCTGATGGAACCAAGGAGCCATTGTGACACAGTGGGGCCTCATGGAATCAAGGAGACCATTGTGACCCAGGTGTTGCATGGGAAGGCAAGGAGCCATTGTGACACTTTGGGCTTCTTCCCTTGAGCTCTGCAGCTGGCTGTCCCAGCCCAGCGCACCATGTGCCACCTGCTCTCCTCAGGGCTCTGCCTGCACACAGCCCCAGGAGAAGTTTTCCTGTTTGGAAGGAAAGAATGGAAAAGCCGGAGCAGGTTTCCTAAACAACAAACCCCACTCAGGAGCCACATGCTCAGTACAGGCTGCCTGGAACGATGTCCCCTTTCTACAAGGGTCAGTGTGAGCAGGAATGAATGATCTCTGGGAGCAGAATTCTCGGAGTCTTTCCACTGAATTCTCTGTCCCTGTGTCTTGGGGTGACTTTATTGTGTGTATCCCCTATTGCTGCTCTATGCCCAGAAGTGAACTTTGTGCATTTCTGTGCCTTTCAACTGAGCCTGAGAGGGGGGAGAGGAAAAAAAACCGGACAAACTTCTCAGAGCGTTTGTTCAAGGACACACATACACACTCCTCTGCATCCTGCTTGCAGCAAGAGCAGAGGAAGCAACTTTGTTTCTTTTTAGCCAGTTTTCAGCTCCTTTTCTCTGGGGGGAGATGGAGAGTTGAACTTTGTTTTCCTGGGACTTTGGGGGTTTTTTCCCCTTCTCTTCTTGACTCTTTCAACATCAGAGCACATTGGGAGAATTTTCTCCCGAGGTGGGGGCCCTGAATGTGGGCCCATGAGCCAGCTGCAAGGAGGAGGAGAGAGACTACACCTACGGAAGTGTTGGGGTTCCTCCCCCCTGCCATGAGGTCATGGGAGAGGGGACCCTGGGGTAGAGGCATGGCCTGGGCACGGGGTCTCCCTGCTCCCTGCTCACATGTGCCCTAATCCTGTTCAGCACTGCTTATTTTGTGTTGCCCTGTGCGAGGAGGGCCCTGGTTGTGCTGTGATTGCTCAGTTCTTTGGCAGTGCCCCGCCCATGTGGCTGGAGAAGAAAGAGCTCTGCAACTTCTCTCAAGAATGGCTCCCTGTTTCTTTGCACGGGCCTCGCTGTCTATGGATGTTTCAGGAGACCCCACCGAAACACGGAAGGACTCTCAAATTATCCCAGCTTTCTCTGCACAGCGAGAGCTTTTAATATTTAGCATTGCTATCCTTTTCCTGTGTGTTTGTTAAAAAAATAGTTTTTATCTCTTTCACTTTCTTCCCAGGAAAGTTCTTTTTTCCAAAAACCTGGTGGGGGAGGGCTGGGTGTAACCTGCCTTCTATCAGAGGATATTTTCCTCCACATTTGTCCAAACTGGCACAGCCTGTCCTTTCCTGGGTCTCTGTTGCAGATGGAAGCTGCTGGTGCCATTGTCAGCTTGAAGCACTCTTTTGATGCAAGCAGATGTTGCCAGGTGTGTTCAGCAGCTGTTGCTCAATGCTTATGCCAAGCTATTGTGTTCCTCATGGAACCAAGGAGCCATTGTGACACTGCAGGGGCTGATGGCATCAAGGAGGCAATTGTGACAGTACAGAACCTCCTAGAAACAAGGCTCCATTGTGACACCGTGGGGAATCATGGAATCAAGGAGCCCATTGTGACACGGCTGCATGGAACCAATGGTCCATGGTTACACTGCGGATTCAAGAAGAGCACGGTGACACCACGCAACATCATGGAACCATAGGTCCATTGTGACACAGCGGGGCCTCATGGAAACAAGGGGACCATTGTGGCAAAGCAGGGCCTAATGGAAGCATGGAGAGCATTGTGACACTAAGGAAACTCCTGGAACCAAGATGACCACTGGCACATAATGGAACCTCATGGAAGCAAGCCTCCACAATGACTTTGGAGGGCCTCAGGGACCACAGGACCCATTGTGACACAGCAGGACCTGGTGGAACCAAGGAGCCTTTGTGATACTCCAGATCCACATGGAAGCCAGGATGCACTGAGACACAGCGGGGCCTTGTTGGAACCAAAGACACCTCTGCAAAAAGCAGGCTAGCTCATAGAAGCAAGGAGTCCATTGTTACAACGTAAAAGCTATGGAAGCAAGGGACCATTGTGACACTGCGGGGCCTCATGGAACCAATTGTCCATGATGACAATGCGGATCAAAGGAGACCATGGTGACACTGCGGAACCTGATGGAACCAAGGAGCCATTGTGACACAGTGGGGCCTCATGGAATCAAGGAGACCATTGTGACCCAGGTGTTGCATGGGAAGGCAAGGAGCCATTGTGACACTTTGGGCTTCTTCCCTTGAGCTCTGCAGCTGGCTGTCCCAGCCCAGCGCACCATGTGCCACCTGCTCTCCTCAGGGCTCTGCCTGCACACAGCCCCAGGAGAAGTTTTCCTGTTTGCAAGGAAAGAATGGAAAAGCCGGAGCAGGTTTCCTAAACAACAAACCCCACTCAGGAGCCACATGCTCAGTACAGGCTGCCTGGAACGATGTCCCCTTTCTACAAGGGTCAGTGTGAGCAGGAATGATCTCTGGGAGCAGAATTCTCGGAGTCTTTCCACTGAATTCTCTGTCCCTGTGTCTTGGGGTGACTTTATCGTGTGTATCCCCTATTGCTGCTCTATGCCCAGAAGTGAACTTTGTGCGTTTCTGTGCCTTTCAACTGAGCCTGAGAGGGGGGAGAGGAAAAAAACCGGACAAACTTCTCAGAGCGTTTGTTCAAGGACACACATACACACTCCTCTGCATCCTGCTTGCAGCAAGAGCAGAGGAAGCAACTTTGTTTCTTTTTAGCCAGTTTTCAGCTCCTTTTCTCTGGGAGGAGATGGAGAGTTGAACTTTGTTTTCCTGGGACTTCGGGGGTTTTTTTTCCCTTCTTCTCTTCTTGACTCTTTCAACATCAGAGCACATTGGGAGAATTTTCTCCCGAGGTGGGGGCCCTGAATGTGGGCCCATGAGCCAGCTGCAAGGAGGAGGAGAGAGACTACACCTACGGAAGTGTTGGGGTTCCTCCCCCCTGCCATGAGGTCATGGGAGAGGGGACCCTGGGGTAGAGGCATGGCCTGGGCACGGGGTCTCCCTGCTCCCTGCTCACATGTGCCCTAATCCTGTTCAGCACTGCTTATTTTGTGTTGCCCTGTGCGAGGAGGGCCCTGGTTGTGCCGTGATTGCTCAGTTCTTTGGCAGTGCCCCGCCCATGTGGCTGGAGAAGAAAGAGCTCTGCAACTTCTCTCAAGAATCACTCCCTGTTTCTTTGCACAGGCCTCGCTGTCTATGGATGTTTCAGGAGACCCCACCGAAACACGGAAGGACTCTCAAATTATCCCAGCTTTCTCTGCACAGCGAGAGCTTTTAATATTTAGCATTGCTATCCTTTTCCTGTGTGTTTGTTAAAAAAATAGTTTTTATCTCTTTCACTTTCTTCCCAGGAAAGTTCTTTTTTCCAAAAACCTGGTGGGGGAGGGCTGGGTGTAACCTGCCTTCTATCAGAGGATATTTTCCTCCACATTTGTCCAAACTGGCACAGCCTGTCCTTTCCTGGGTCTCTGTTGCAGATGGAAGCTGCTGGTGCCATTGTCAGCTTGAAGCACTCTTTTGATGCAAGCAGATGTTGCCAGGTGTGTTCAGCAGCTGTTGCTCAATGCTTATGCCAAGCTATTGTGTTCCTCATGGAACCAAGGAGCCATTGTGACACTGCAGGGGCTGATGGCATCAAGGAGGCAATTGTGACAGTACAGAACCTCCTAGAAACAAGGCTCCATTGTGACACCGTGGGGAATCATGGAATCAAGGAGCCCATTGTGACACGGCTGCATGGAACCAATGGTCCATGGTTACACGGCGGATTCAAGAAGAGCACGGTGACACCACGCAACATCATGGAACCATAGGTCCATTGTGACACAGCGGGGCCTCATGGAAACAAGGGGACCATTGTGGGAAAGCAGGGCCTAATGGAAGCATGGAGAGCATTGTGACACTAAGGAAACTCCTGGAACCAAGATGACCACTGGCACATAATGGAACCTCATGGAAGCAAGCCTCCACAATGACTTTGGAGGGCCTCAGGGACCACAGGACCCATTGTGACACAGCAGGACCTGGTGGAACCAAGGAGCCTTTGTGATACTCCACATCCACATGGAAGCCAGGGTGCACTGAGACACAGCGGGGCCTTGTTGGAACCAAAGACACCTCTGCAAAAAGCAGGCTAGCTCATAGAAGCAAGGAGTCCATTGTTACAACGTAAAAGCTATGGAACCAAGGGACCATTGTGACACTGCGGGGCCTCATGGAACCAATTGTCCATGATGACAGTGCGGATCAAAGGAGACCATGGTGACACTGCGGAACCTGATGGAACCAAGGAGCCATTGTGACACAGTGGGGCCTCATGGAATCAAGGAGACCATTGTGACCCAGGTGTTGCATGGGAAGGCAAGGAGCCATTGTGACACTTTGGGCTTCTTCCCTTGAGCTCTGCAGCTGGCTGTCCCAGCCCAGCGCACCATGTGCCACCTGCTCTCCTCAGGGCTCTGCCTGCACACAGCCCCAGGAGAAGTTTTCCTGTTTGGAAGGAAAGAATGGAAAAGCCTGAGCAGGTTTCCTAAACAACAAACCCCACTCAGGAGCCACATGCTCAGTACAGGCTGCCTGGAACGATGTCCCCTTTCTACAAGGGTCAGTGTGAGCAGGAATGAATGATCTCTGGGAGCAGAATTCTCGGAGTCTTTCCACTGAATTCTCTGTCCCTGTGTCTTGGGGTGACTTTATTGTGTGTATCCCCTATTGCTGCTCTGTTGGGGAAGATGAAACAGGAAAGCCTTATAAATATGATTGCCTAACAAAAGATTTTGGGAATATGAAAACTATAAGCGACATCGAAATGAAGGCCATCTTTGAGATATGATGTCTTAGTTACTGAACAACTAGAAAACAATGGTATAGCCGGCTGAAGGTAATCCCCTCTTGATTGAACAATACCCTCTGCTTGCAGACAGGTCCAAGGGTCAGAGCAGACCCTACTAGCTCAGCAGAAGGGGTCCAAGGAGTAGTTTTTAGAAGTTAAAATGTAACACTCTATGGTAATGTAAGAACTCTTATAGGCTGTATGTAAATGCTATAGGATTTGTACCTTGTATTAGATTGGCTACTGAGAATTAGAATATTCACTACAGAAGATGATTTATTGTATTGTAACAAGGACCTCGCTCTCTTAGTAACTCTCTTAGTAACGCTCTTAGTAACTCTTCTTAATTCAGCTCTCCTCTTAATTCATCTCTCTTGCTCTTTACTCTCTTAGCTCTTAGCCTCTTGCTCTTGATTCATCTCTCTCTCTCTCTTACACCTTGGGCCTGCTTGGAGCTGCAGCTGGCAGCTCTAAGCAGTGCCTCTGTACCCACGCCCTCTGCAATAAACTGCATGCTCCAAAGACCCGCTTATAGAGACGTCTCCATCCGTCCATCTCCAGCCGGGCCCGACCGAACCCACACCCTCATCACCATCATCTCGCCTTCAGTTCCGACAAACTGGCGCCCAAACGTGAGTGAAGGCCCGATTCAGCTTCTTCCACCTGTGAGAGACTTCGCCATGGACGGTAACTAAAAGACCAGTTATAGCCACCTGGAACGTGTCGTGAGCACGGCATACCGTTGCTGCGCAGCGCAAAAGCCGGAGCTCTATAACTCTGCCGAGGCAGCCCTCGAGCACGGGGAGCCGTTACTTCGTAGCGATTACCTGGAGCTCTCGGAGGGAGGAAATTGCCTGGCAGTCCTCGAGCACAGACGGCCACTGCTGCGCAGCGGTTACCTGGAGCTCTTTGAGGAAGTTTGCCGCGGTACCCCTCGAGCACGGACACGCTGCTAAGCAGTGCAGACCGGAGCTCTTAGGAGGGACCCAGCCGCGCGCCCGAGCACAGGCGGGTATTGCTCAGCACCGCCCGCGCTGGAGCTCTGAGTGGAGACACCTGCGAGGTCCCGAGCACGGAAAGCCGTTGCCAAGCGACGCCTGAAACCGGAGCTCTGAGGAGGGACCCGACAGCAGCGTCCTGAGCGCCGTGTGGAGAGCCTGGCCAGCCCCCCACGACGGACTTCTGATTAAGGACCCTGCCCCCTGCGACATCTAGGTGAGTATCATACTGGTCAATAATGGGACAAACTCACTCTGCCCATGACAGACATCTCTATAAGCAACTTAAGTATTTACTAAGCTCCGGTCCAAGTCAATTACCTAAACAGGAGCTAAAAAACCTCTTAGAATGGACTCTGATTAATTTCCCAAATGCTGACCGTTCCGCCGTCTTTACAAGAGACTTCTGGGACACAGTTGGGGTTAAACTCTTTAATAATATCTCCCGCCGGGATATGGCTGCCGCGGAGCTGGTCCCGGCTTGCAGAGCGCTTGTGGAGCTGTTTGCCGCAAAGGTGCCGCCCGCAGCAGCCACCCCGCCGGGTCCCGCTCCTGCTGCGAGCCCGCCCCTCACCGCCGCGAGCCTGCAACCGGGCACGGCCCCCGCCCCGCCGCCGGACCTCACGGCTCCGGTACCCGCGGTCCAGCTGTCTCGTGCCGCCCCGCCCCACCCCCCCGCGGTCCCTGCACCGGTCACCCCTGCCCCACCGGACTCCACCGCCCCCCCCACCGCCCCTGTCATCCCCACCCCCACGGTCCCGTTAGTCCCTGCTGTCCCGCCTCTCGCGGCTCCGGTAGCCGCGGTCCGACTGACTCGTGCCGCCCCGCCCCCCGCCCCCGCTGTCCCGGCACCCATCACCCCTGCCCCACCGGACCCTACAACCCCCCCCACCGCTCCCCCCATCCCCGCCCCCCCCATCCCGTTCCTCCCTGCTGCCCCGGCTCCCGCGGTCCCCGCCCTCGGCTCCAGCGTCATCGCGGCCCCGCCCCTCGCCCCCGCCCCCACGTGCCCCCCCACTGTTTCCGTCATCGCGGCCCCACCCCCCACTGCTGCCCTCATTGTTACCCCGCCCCCCGCTGCTGGCATCATGGTGGCCCCGCCCCCCGCCGACAGCCCCGCGGGGCCAGCGGCTGCCCCCCTGCCACCTACGGGTCCTACCGATCCCCCAGCCGCGCCTGTTATGGCTGTAGCCACCATCATAGCCGGCCCCCCGCAAAGCCAGGCGGCGACCCTTCTTCCAGCCCCCCAGGTCCCCCTCGCCGCCACCGACACGGCGCCGGTGGTGGCCAACGTCCCGTCCGCGTCCGTGGGACACGGAGCGCCCCAGCCCCGCCAGCCACCTGGTGCCGGCGCTGCAGCGCCTACACAGATGGCTGCTGCCTCTCCCGTGCCTGCCGCTGCTCCAGCCCCGTCTCCTGGCACCGCCGCGCCGGCAGCCACACCAGCCCAGCCTGCAAACTCCCAGCGGCAGCACGCCGCGGTCCAGCCGCCGACTGGCCCACCGTTCGCCATGGCCCCACCGCAACATACTCCCGCCGCCTCCACGCCGGCCCTCCCGCCTCCCGCAGCCCCGGGATCATCTCCTGCCGACGGGACAGCCCTGCCACCTCCCGCTCTCCCCGACACACAGACAGCGGCCATCACAGTCCGCCACGCTGAGCTGATGGCGCAACCCACGCACGCTCACACTTCTCCAACCACAGCACTGCTCACGGAACCAGCTCCGCCACCGCCCCCCACGGCTTTCACCTCGCCTTCAATAGAGCCACCCGCACCCCCTCGCCCGCTGCCGCGGAGCCGGTTGCTCGCGGCCCCCCCGCCTCCTCGCCCGCCACCGCGGAGATCGGCAGTGCCATCGCCGCCCCCGCCGGGGCCCTCCGGCACCGCACAGCTGTATCCCTCGGCTACCGCCGCCCAGCAACATCCCTCCGCGCAGCTCAGCCTCGCCTCACAAGCCGCAAACAGGGGGGGAACGGAGGGCAGTGGTGCAGCTCCAGTGGCAGGGAAGACGGAGAGCCGCTCTGCCGGAGCTGATGCTTTAAATCTAACACCAGGAAACCCTGAAAAGCAGCCAGATTTGTTTGCAATGAGCCCCAGAGTCCCGCCAGCGAGCGGCTGGGATCTTGCAACCCATAAGGAGAAAACGAGTTCTGAGAGTTTGTTAGCGCTACTTTCTGAATCAAAAAATCCTCCAAAGTGCTCAGATTATTCTCAATTAACAGATTGGCATGAAATAAGACGCCAAAGCTGTAAAGATGAAAGTCTATTAGCTAAGCCTGTGATAGCTAGCCAACAGCCTGACAGTCCTAAAACGTGGGTTCCCATCCCCACTCACGAAATTAAAGAACTAAGAAGGGCTGTAAGAGATAGTGGTATTTGCTCACCGTATCTTAAACAACTGCTAAAAAGTACCCTAAAAAGAACTCATCAAACTCTAAAACGCATTTTAGATCAACAGAAAGGGGGAGAAGTCCAGGATACACCTCAAAGGAGGTTGAACAAGGCTTTGTATGTCTACAATTTTTTTAATAGCTCTGCAGAAGAGCCTGATCCCCCCATTTATAGACATTTTTTGAACAACAAAAAAGCAAAACTGAAAGAACGTCCCCCAGTTTTGATTAAAAATCTAGATTCAGGAAAAATAGAAGGACCATACAATCTTATAATGTGGGGGAAGGGGTTTGCATGTGTTTCCACAGGTGAAGGAATCAAGTGGGTTCCAGCAAAAAGCGTGAAGCCATACCTCGCATCAAAGCCTGCTGATGCCACCACACCAGCCAGTGACCCTGCAAGTGGAAGCCAGGAAGCAAGCACCCAGACCTGAACTGCGCAGAATCACCAGAAGAAAGTGATCTGCCAAAAACAGCTCAAGAAAAGAATGGAGTTTTCTCATTTGCGCGCGTGCATGTTGCTTTTATTCTTTTGTTTTAGTTTTTGTAGTGAAGCTTTACCTGTGAATCAACCAAAGACAAATGTCTGGGTTGCTTTAGCCAAATCTGCAGGCTCCGATACCATCTGTCTATCTGAGACAAGCCCTGACAAACCTTTTTCAACCTGTTTAGTTGGAATACCTCTTCCAGAAGGTTTTGATAATATTACTCTTGATAAGTATTGGCCATATGACGATCATCATGTATCTCCAACTCCCAGCCATAGACACCAAACTTATATTGATAATTCTAAAATTGATAAATCTGACCTTCAAGAGCTAGAAATCCTAGGTTCATTAACTATGGATACCTGCTATTTCTTTCACTTTCAAGGAGAAAACGGTCCCCATTTAAACGTTACCCCATATCACCCAGCTTATAGCAATGTAACTTCTTGGTGTAATCAAGTTAAGCTTCTTATATATGATGAACCTCATGCAGATCGTTTTAGCAAACTTCCTATTCGATTCCCCAGAGGAATTTGGCTCATCTGTGGAGACAGGGCCTGGCAAGGTATACCTTCAAAAATAGATGGTGGCCCTTGTGCTCTGGGACAACTTACAATTATTGCTCCCAGTGTCAAAGAGGTAATCAAAAAGAAAAGCAGAAAGATCAGATCTTCCTGGGGACATCAGTACGATAGTGACTGTGATAGTGACTTCCACCCTTGGAACTCTGGAAAATCAATTGTTGCAAGCATTTTTCTACCTCAGTTAAGTTCCTCAATTGCATTAAAACAGCTAAACAAGTTGGGATGTGGGCTCAGCAAGGAGGTAAATGCCACCTCTACTATGATCAGTGATCTGTTAACCGATGAAGAGGCAGTCAGACATGCCACTTTACAAAATAGAGCTGCCGTTGATTATCTTTTATTAGCACATGGGCATGGCTGTGAAGATTTTGAAGGATTGTGCTGTATGAACTTATCCGATCATTCGGTCTCCATTCACAAACAGCTACAAAATCTAAGGGATCTAGCTAACCAAATCACAACAGATGATCCGTCTTGGCTAGACAGTTTGTTTGATGGTTGGAGCTTTGCACCTTGGCTAAGGGAACTCTGTAAAATAGGTTTGATTATTCTAGTAGTAATAATTATAGTTTTAGTAGCAGTACCTTGTATACTTCAGTGTGTGCAAAAAATAACAAGTAGGACTGTATCTAATATCTTAGTTGTTCATCAGAACGGGGGAGATGTTGGGGAAGATGAAACAGGAAAGCCTTATAAATATGATTGCCTAACAAAAGATTTTGGGAATATGAAAACTATAAGCGACATCGAAATGAAGGCCATCTTTGAGATATGATGTCTTAGTTACTGAACAACTAGAAAACAATGGTATAGCCGGCTGAAGGTAATCCCCTCTTGATTGAACAATACCCTCTGCTTGCAGACAGGTCCAAGGGTCAGAGCAGACCCTACTAGCTCAGCAGAAGGGGTCCAAGGAGTAGTTTTTAGAAGTTAAAATGTAACACTCTATGGTAATGTAAGAACTCTTATAGGCTGTATGTAAATGCTATAGGATTTGTACCTTGTATTAGATTGGCTACTGAGAATTAGAATATTCACTACAGAAGATGATTTATTGTATTGTAACAAGGACCTCGCTCTCTTAGTAACTCTCTTAGTAACGCTCTTAGTAACTCTTCTTAATTCAGCTCTCCTCTTAATTCATCTCTCTTGCTCTTTACTCTCTTAGCTCTTAGCCTCTTGCTCTTGATTCATCTCTCTCTCTCTCTTACACCTTGGGCCTGCTTGGAGCTGCAGCTGGCAGCTCTAAGCAGTGCCTCTGTACCCACGCCCTCTGCAATAAACTGCATGCTCCAAAGACCTGCTTATAGAGATCTCTCGCCTCCATCCGCCCGTCCCCGCCGGGCCCGACCGAACCCACACCCTCAACACCCATCATCTCACGATCAGTTCCGACACTGCTCTATGCCCAGAAGTGAACTTTGTGCATTTCTGTGCCTTTCAACTGAGCCTGAGAGGGGGGAGAGGAAAAAAAAGCCAGACAAACTTCTCAGAGCGTTTGTTCAAGGACACACATACACACTCCTCTGCATCCTGCTTGCAGCAAGAGCAGAGGAAGCAACTTTGTTTCTTTTTAGCCAGTTTTCAGCTCCTATTCTCTGGGGGGAGATGGAGAGTTGAACTTTGTTTTCCTGGGACTTTGGGGGTTTTTTCCCCTTCTCTTCTTGACTCTTTCAACATCAGAGCACATTGGGAGAATTTTCTCCCGAGGTGGGGGCCCTGAATGTGGGCCCATGAGCCAGCTGCAAGGAGGAGGAGAGAGACTACACCTACGGAAGTGTTGGGGTTCCTCCCCCCTGCCATGAGGTCATGGGAGAGGGGACCCTGGGGTAGAGGCATGGCCTGGGCACGGGGTCTCCCTGCTCCCTGCTCACATGTGCCCTAATCCTGTTCAGCACTGCTTATTTTGTGTTGCCCTGTGCGAGGAGGGCCCTGGTTGTGCCGTGATTGCTCAGTTCTTTGGCAGTGCCCCGCCCATGTGGCTGGAGAAGAAAGAGCTCTGCAACTTCTCTCAAGAATGGCTCCCTGTTTCTTTGCACGGGCCTCGCTGTCTATGGATGTTTCAGGAGACCCCACCGAAACACGGAAGGACTCTCAAATTATCCCAGCTTTCTCTGCACAGCGAGAGCTTTTAATATTTAGCATTGCTATCCTTTTCCTGTGTGTTTGTTAAAAAAATAGTTTTTATCTCTTTCACTTTCTTCCCAGGAAAGTTCTTTCTTCCAAAAACCTGGTGGGGGAGGGCTGGGTGTAACCTGCCTTCTATCAGAGGATATTTTCCTCCACATTTGTCCAAACCGGCACAGCCTGTCCTTTCCTGGGTCTCTGTTGCAGATGGAAGCTGCTGGTGCCATTGTCAGCTTGAAGCACTCTTTTGATGCAAGCAGATGTTGCCAGGTGTGTTCAGCAGCTGTTGCTCAATGCTTATGCCAAGCTATTGTGTTCCTCATGGAACCAAGGAGCCATTGTGACACTGCAGGGGCTGATGGCATCAAGGAGGCAATTGTGACAGTACAGAACCTCCTAGAAACAAGGCTCCATTGTGACACCGTGGGGAATCATGGAATCAAGGAGCCCATTGTGACACGGCTGCATGGAACCAATGGTCCATGGTTACACTGCGGATTCAAGAAGAGCACGGTGACACCACGCAACATCATGGAACCATAGGTCCATTGTGACACAGCGGGGCCTCATGGAAACAAGGGGACCATTGTGGCAAAGCAGGGCCTAATGGAAGCATGGAGAGCATTGTGACACTAAGGAAACTCCTGGAACCAAGATGACCACTGGCACATAATGGAACCTCATGGAAGCAAGCCTCCACAATGACTTTGGAGGGCCTCAGGGACCACAGGACCCATTGTGACACAGCAGGACCTGGTGGAACCAAGGAGCCTTTGTGATACTCCACATCCACATGGAAGCCAGGGTGCACTGAGACACAGCGGGGCCTTGTTGGAACCAAAGACACCTCTGCAAAAAGCAGGCTAGCTCATAGAAGCAAGGAGTCCATTGTTACAACGTAAAAGCTATGGAACCAAGGGACCATTGTGACACTGCGGGGCCTCATGGAACCAATTGTCCATGATGACAATGCGGATCAAAGGAGACCATGGTGACACTGCGGAACCTGATGGAACCAAGGAGCCATTGTGACACAGTGGGGCCTCATGGAATCAAGGAGACCATTGTGACCCAGGTGTTGCATGGGAAGGCAAGGAGCCATTGTGACACTTTGGGCTTCTTCCCTTGAGCTCTGCAGCTGGCTGTCCCAGCCCAGCGCACCATGTGCCACCTGCTCTCCTCAGGGCTCTGCCTGCACACAGCCCCAGGAGAAGTTTTCCTGTTTGGAAGGAAAGAATGGAAAAGCCGGAGCAGGTTTCCTAAACAACAAACCCCACTCAGGAGCCACATGCTCAGTACAGGCTGCCTGGAACGATGTCCCCTTTCTACAAGGGTCAGTGTGAGCAGGAATGAATGATCTCTGGGAGCAGAATTCTCGGAGTCTTTCCACTGAATTCTCTGTCCCTGTGTCTTGGGGTGACTTTATTGTGTGTATCCCCTATTGCTGCTCTATGCCCAGAAGTGAACTTTGTGCATTTCTGTGCCTTTCAACTGAGCCTGAGAGGGGGGAGAGGAAAAAAAACCGGACAAACTTCTCAGAGCGTTTGTTCAAGGACACACATACACACTCCTCTGCATCCTGCTTGCAGCAAGAGCAGAGGAAGCAACTTTGTTTCTTTTTAGCCAGTTTTCAGCTCCTTTTCTCTGGGGGGAGATGGAGAGTTGAACTTTGTTTTCCTGGGACTTTGGGGGTTTTTTCCCCTTCTCTTCTTGACTCTTTCAACATCAGAGCACATTGGGAGAATTTTCTCCCGAGGTGGGGGCCCTGAATGTGGGCCCATGAGCCAGCTGCAAGGAGGAGGAGAGAGACTACACCTACGGAAGTGTTGGGGTTCCTCCCCCCTGCCATGAGGTCATGGGAGAGGGGACCCTGGGGTAGAGGCATGGCCTGGGCACGGGGTCTCCCTGCTCCCTGCTCACATGTGCCCTAATCCTGTTCAGCACTGCTTATTTTGTGTTGCCCTGTGCGAGGAGGGCCCTGGTTGTGCCGTGATTGCTCAGTTCTTTGGCAGTGCCCCGCCCATGTGGCTGGAGAAGAAAGAGCTCTGAAACTTCTCTCAAGAATCGCTCCCTGTTTCTTTGCACAGGCCTCGCTGTCTATGGATGTTTCAGGAGACCCCACCGAAACACGGAAGGACTCTCAAATTATCCCAGCTTTCTCTGCACAGCGAGAGCTTTTAATATTTAGCATTGCTATCCTTTTCCTGTGTGTTTGTTAAAAAAATAGTTTTTATCTCTTTCACTTTCTTCCCAGGAAAGTTCTTTTTTCCAAAAACCTGGTGGGGGAGGGCTGGGTGTAACCTGCCTTCTATCAGAGGATATTTTCCTCCACATTTGTCCAAACCGGCACAGCCTGTCCTTTCCTGGGTCTCTGTTGCAGATGGAAGCTGCTGGTGCCATTGTCAGCTTGAAGCACTCTTTTGATGCAAGCAGATGTTGCCAGGTGTGTTCAGCAGCTGTTGCTCAATGCTTATGCCAAGCTATTGTGTTCCTCATGGAACCAAGGAGCCATTGTGACACTGCAGGGGCTGATGGCATCAAGGAGGCAATTGTGACAGTACAGAACCTCCTAGAAACAAGGCTCCATTGTGACACCGTGGGGAATCATGGAATCAAGGAGCCCATTGTGACACGGCTGCATGGAACCAATGGTCCATGGTTACACGGCGGATTCAAGAAGAGCACGGTGACACCACGCAACATCATGGAACCATAGGTCCATTGTTACACAGCGGGGCCTCATGGAAACAAGGGGACCATTGTGGGAAAGCAGGGCCTAATGGAAGCATGGAGAGCATTGTGACACTAAGGAAACTCCTGGAACCAAGATGACCACTGGCACATAATGGAACCTCATGGAAGCAAGCCTCCACAATGACTTTGGAGGGCCTCAGGGACCACAGGACCCATTGTGACACAGCAGGACCTGGTGGAACCAAGGAGCCTTTGTGATACTCCACATCCACATGGAAGCCAGGGTGCACTGAGACACAGCGGGGCCTTGTGGGAACCAAAGACACCTCTGCAAAAAGCAGGCTAGCTCATAGAAGCAAGGAGTCCATTGTTACAACGTAAAAGCTATGCAACCAAGGGACCATTGTGACACTGCGGGGCCTCATGGAACCAATTGTCCATGATGACAATGCGGATCAAAGGAGACCATGGTGACACTGCGGAACCTGATGGAACCAAGGAGCCATTGTGACACAGTGGGGCCTCATGGAATCAAGGAGACCATTGTGACCCAGGTGTTGCATGGGAAGGCAAGGAGCCATTGTGACACTTTGGGCTTCTTCCCTTGAGCTCTGCAGCTGGCTGTCCCAGCCCAGCGCACCATGTGCCACCTGCTCTCCTCAGGGCTCTGCCTGCACACAGCCCCAGGAGAAGTTTTCCTGTTTGGAAGGAAAGAATGGAAAAGCCTGAGCAGGTTTCCTAAACAACAAACGCCACTCAGGAGCCACATACTCAGTACAGGCTGCCTGGAACGATGTCCCCTTTCTACAAGGGTCAGTGTGAGCAGGAATGAATGATCTCTGGGAGCAGAATTCTCGGAGTCTTTCCACTGAATTCTCTGTCCCTGTGTCTTGGGGTGACTTTATCGTGTGTATCCCCTATTGCTGCTCTATGCCCAGAAGTGAACTTTGTGCGTTTCTGTGCCTTTCAACTGAGCCTGAGAGGGGGGAGAGGAAAAAAACCGGACAAACTTCTCAGAGCGTTTGTTCAAGGACACACATACACACTCCTCTGCATCCTGCTTGCAGCAAGAGCAGAGGAAGCAACTTTGTTTCTTTTTAGCCAGTTTTCAGCTCCTTTTCTCTGGGGGGAGATGGAGAGTTGAACTTTGTTTTCCTGGGACTTCGGGGGTTTTTTTTCCCTTCTTCTCTTCTTGACTCTTTCAACATCAGAGCACATTGGGAGAATTTTCTCCCGAGGTGGGGGCCCTGAATGTGGGCCCATGAGCCAGCTGCAAGGAGGAGGAGAGAGACTACACCTACGGAAGTGTTGGGGTTCCTCCCTCCTGCCATGCGGTCATGGGAGAGGGGACCCTGGGGTAGAGGCATGGCCTGGGCACGGGGTCTCCCTGCTCCCTGCTCACATGTGCCCTAATCCTGTTCAGCACTGCTTATTTTGTGTTGCCCTGTGCGAGGAGGGCCCTGGTTGTGCCGTGATTGCTCAGTTCTTTGGCAGTGCCCCGCCCATGTGGCTGGAGAAGAAAGAGCTCTGCAACTTCTCTCAAGAATGGCTCCCTGTTTCTTTGCACGGGCCTCGCTGTCTATGGATGTTTCAGGAGACCCCACCAAAACACGGAAGGACTCTCAAATTATCCCAGCTTTCTCTGCACAGCGAGAGCTTTTAATATTTAGCATTGCTATCCTTTTCCTGTGTGTTTGTTAAAAAAATAGTTTTTATCTCTTTCACTTTCTTCCCAGGAAAGTTCTTTCTTCCAAAAACCTGGTGGGGGAGGGCTGGGTGTAACCTGCCTTCTATCAGAGGATATTTTCCTCCACATTTGTCCAAACCGGCACAGCCTGTCCTTTCCTGGGTCTCTGTTGCAGATGGAAGCTGCTGGTGCCATTGTCAGCTTGAAGCACTCTTTTGATGCAAGCAGATGTTGCCAGGTGTGTTCAGCAGCTGTTGCTCAATGCTTATGCCAAGCTATTGTGTTCCTCATGGAACCAAGGAGCCATTGTGACACTGCAGGGGCTGATGGCATCAAGGAGGCAATTGTGACAGTACAGAACCTCCTAGAAACAAGGCTCCATTGTGACACCGTGGGGAATCATGGAATCAAGGAGCCCATTGTGACACGGCTGCATGGAACCAATGGTCCATGGTTACACGGCGGATTCAAGAAGAGCACGGTGACACCACGCAACATCATGGAACCATAGGTCCATTGTGACACAGCGGGGCCTCATGGAAACAAGGGGACCATTGTGGGAAAGCAGGGCCTAATGGAAGCATGGAGAGCATTGTGACACTAAGGAAACTCCTGGAACCAAGATGACCACTGGCACATAATGGAACCTCATGGAAGCAAGCCTCCACAATGACTTTGGAGGGCCTCAGGGACCACAGGACCCATTGTGACACAGCAGGACCTGGTGGAACCAAGGAGCCTTTGTGATACTCCACATCCACATGGAAGCCAGGGTGCACTGAGACACAGCGGGGCCTTGTTGGAACCAAAGACACCTCTGCAAAAAGCAGGCTAGCTCATAGAAGCAAGGAGTCCATTGTTACAACGTAAAAGCTATGGAACCAAGGGACCATTGTGACACTGCGGGGCCTCATGGAACCAATTGTCCATGATGACAGTGCGGATCAAAGGAGACCATGGTGACACTGCGGAACCTGATGGAACCAAGGAGCCATTGTGACACAGTGGGGCCTCATGGAATCAAGGAGACCATTGTGACCCAGGTGTTGCATGGGAAGGCAAGGAGCCATTGTGACACTTTGGGCTTCTTCCCTTGAGCTCTGCAGCTGGCTGTCCCAGCCCAGCGCACCATGTGCCACCTGCTCTCCTCAGGGCTCTGCCTGCACACAGCCCCAGGAGAAGTTTTCCTGTTTGGAAGGAAAGAATGGAAAAGCCTGAGCAGGTTTCCTAAACAACAAACCCCACTCAGGAGCCACATGCTCAGTACAGGCTGCCTGGAACGATGTCCCCTTTCTACAAGGGTCAGTGTGAGCAGGAATGAATGATCTCTGGGAGCAGAATTCTCGGAGTCTTTCCACTGAATTCTCTGTCCCTGTGTCTTGGGGTGACTTTATTGTGTGTATCCCCTATTGCTGCTCTGTTGGGGAAGATGAAACAGGAAAGCCTTATAAATATGATTGCCTAACAAAAGATTTTGGGAATATGAAAACTATAAGCGACATCGAAATGAAGGCCATCTTTGAGATATGATGTCTTAGTTACTGAACAACTAGAAAACAATGGTATAGCCGGCTGAAGGTAATCCCCTCTTGATTGAACAATACCCTCTGCTTGCAGACAGGTCCAAGGGTCAGAGCAGACCCTACTAGCTCAGCAGAAGGGGTCCAAGGAGTAGTTTTTAGAAGTTAAAATGTAACACTCTATGGTAATGTAAGAACTCTTATAGGCTGTATGTAAATGCTATAGGATTTGTACCTTGTATTAGATTGGCTACTGAGAATTAGAATATTCACTACAGAAGATGATTTATTGTATTGTAACAAGGACCTCGCTCTCTTAGTAACTCTCTTAGTAACGCTCTTAGTAACTCTTCTTAATTCAGCTCTCCTCTTAATTCATCTCTCTTGCTCTTTACTCTCTTAGCTCTTAGCCTCTTGCTCTTGATTCATCTCTCTCTCTCTCTTACACCTTGGGCCTGCTTGGAGCTGCAGCTGGCAGCTCTAAGCAGTGCCTCTGTACCCACGCCCTCTGCAATAAACTGCATGCTCCAAAGACCCGCTTATAGAGACGTCTCCATCCGTCCATCTCCAGCCGGGCCCGACCGAACCCACACCCTCATCACCATCATCTCGCCTTCAGTTCCGACAAACTGGCGCCCAAACGTGAGTGAAGGCCCGATTCAGCTTCTTCCACCTGTGAGAGACTTCGCCATGGACGGTAACTAAAAGACCAGTTATAGCCACCTGGAACGTGTCGTGAGCACGGCATACCGTTGCTGCGCAGCGCAAAAGCCGGAGCTCTATAACTCTGCCGAGGCAGCCCTCGAGCACGGGGAGCCGTTACTTCGTAGCGATTACCTGGAGCTCTCGGAGGGAGGAAATTGCCTGGCAGTCCTCGAGCACAGACGGCCACTGCTGCGCAGCGGTTACCTGGAGCTCTTTGAGGAAGTTTGCCGCGGTACCCCTCGAGCACGGACACGCTGCTAAGCAGTGCAGACCGGAGCTCTTAGGAGGGACCCAGCCGCGCGCCCGAGCACAGGCGGGTATTGCTCAGCACCGCCCGCGCTGGAGCTCTGAGTGGAGACACCTGCGAGGTCCCGAGCACGGAAAGCCGTTGCCAAGCGACGCCTGAAACCGGAGCTCTGAGGAGGGACCCGACAGCAGCGTCCTGAGCGCCGTGTGGAGAGCCTGGCCAGCCCCCCACGACGGACTTCTGATTAAGGACCCTGCCCCCTGCGACATCTAGGTGAGTATCATACTGGTCAATAATGGGACAAACTCACTCTGCCCATGACAGACATCTCTATAAGCAACTTAAGTATTTACTAAGCTCCGGTCCAAGTCAATTACCTAAACAGGAGCTAAAAAACCTCTTAGAATGGACTCTGATTAATTTCCCAAATGCTGACCGTTCCGCCGTCTTTACAAGAGACTTCTGGGACACAGTTGGGGTTAAACTCTTTAATAATATCTCCCGCCGGGATATGGCTGCCGCGGAGCTGGTCCCGGCTTGCAGAGCGCTTGTGGAGCTGTTTGCCGCAAAGGTGCCGCCCGCAGCAGCCACCCCGCCGGGTCCCGCTCCTGCTGCGAGCCCGCCCCTCACCGCCGCGAGCCTGCAACCGGGCACGGCCCCCGCCCCGCCGCCGGACCTCACGGCTCCGGTACCCGCGGTCCAGCTGTCTCGTGCCGCCCCGCCCCACCCCCCCGCGGTCCCTGCACCGGTCACCCCTGCCCCACCGGACTCCACCGCCCCCCCCACCGCCCCTGTCATCCCCACCCCCACGGTCCCGTTAGTCCCTGCTGTCCCGCCTCTCGCGGCTCCGGTAGCCGCGGTCCGACTGACTCGTGCCGCCCCGTCCCCCGCCCCCGCTGTCCCGGCACCCATCACCCCTGCCCCACCGGACCCTACAACCCCCCCCACCGCTCCCCCCATCCCCGCCCCCCCCATCCCGTTCCTCCCTGCTGCCCCGGCTCCCGCGGTCCCCGCCCTCGGCTCCAGCGTCATCGCGGCCCCGCCCCTCGCCCCCGCCCCCACGTGCCCCCCCACTGTTTCCGTCATCGCGGCCCCACCCCCCACTGCTGCCCTCATTGTTACCCCGCCCCCCGCTGCTGGCATCATGGTGGCCCCGCCCCCCGCCGACAGCCCCGCGGGGCCAGCGGCTGCCCCCCTGCCACCTACGGGTCCTACCGATCCCCCAGCCGCGCCTGTTATGGCTGTAGCCACCATCATAGCCGGCCCCCCGCAAAGCCAGGCGGCGACCCTTCTTCCAGCCCCCCAGGTCCCCCTCGCCGCCACCGACACGGCGCCGGTGGTGGCCAACGTCCCGTCCGCGTCCGTGGGACACGGAGCGCCCCAGCCCCGCCAGCCACCTGGTGCCGGCGCTGCAGCGCCTACACAGATGGCTGCTGCCTCTCCCGTGCCTGCCGCTGCTCCAGCCCCGTCTCCTGGCACCGCCGCGCCGGCAGCCACACCAGCCCAGCCTGCAAACTCCCAGCGGCAGCACGCCGCGGTCCAGCCGCCGACTGGCCCACCGTTCGCCATGGCCCCACCGCAACATACTCCCGCCGCCTCCACGCCGGCCCTCCCGCCTCCCGCAGCCCCGGGATCATCTCCTGCCGACGGGACAGCCCTGCCACCTCCCGCTCTCCCCGACACACAGACAGCGGCCATCACAGTCCGCCACGCTGAGCTGATGGCGCAACCCACGCACGCTCACACTTCTCCAACCACAGCACTGCTCACGGAACCAGCTCCGCCACCGCCCCCCACGGCTTTCACCTCGCCTTCAATAGAGCCACCCGCACCCCCTCGCCCGCTGCCGCGGAGCCGGTTGCTCGCGGCCCCCCCGCCTCCTCGCCCGCCACCGCGGAGATCGGCAGTGCCATCGCCGCCCCCGCCGGGGCCCTCCGGCACCGCACAGCTGTATCCCTCGGCTACCGCCGCCCAGCAACATCCCTCCGCGCAGCTCAGCCTCGCCTCACAAGCCGCAAACAGGGGGGGAACGGAGGGCAGTGGTGCAGCTCCAGTGGCAGGGAAGACGGAGAGCCGCTCTGCCGGAGCTGATGCTTTAAATCTAACACCAGGAAACCCTGAAAAGCAGCCAGATTTGTTTGCAATGAGCCCCAGAGTCCCGCCAGCGAGCGGCTGGGATCTTGCAACCCATAAGGAGAAAACGAGTTCTGAGAGTTTGTTAGCGCTACTTTCTGAATCAAAAAATCCTCCAAAGTGCTCAGATTATTCTCAATTAACAGATTGGCATGAAATAAGACGCCAAAGCTGTAAAGATGAAAGTCTATTAGCTAAGCCTGTGATAGCTAGCCAACAGCCTGACAGTCCTAAAACGTGGGTTCCCATCCCCACTCACGAAATTAAAGAACTAAGAAGGGCTGTAAGAGATAGTGGTATTTGCTCACCGTATCTTAAACAACTGCTAAAAAGTACCCTAAAAAGAACTCATCAAACTCTAAAACGCATTTTAGATCAACAGAAAGGGGGAGAAGTCCAGGATACACCTCAAAGGAGGTTGAACAAGGCTTTGTATGTCTACAATTTTTTTAATAGCTCTGCAGAAGAGCCTGATCCCCCCATTTATAGACATTTTTTGAACAACAAAAAAGCAAAACTGAAAGAACGTCCCCCAGTTTTGATTAAAAATCTAGATTCAGGAAAAATAGAAGGACCATACAATCTTATAATGTGGGGGAAGGGGTTTGCATGTGTTTCCACAGGTGAAGGAATCAAGTGGGTTCCAGCAAAAAGCGTGAAGCCATACCTCGCATCAAAGCCTGCTGATGCCACCACACCAGCCAGTGACCCTGCAAGTGGAAGCCAGGAAGCAAGCACCCAGACCTGAACTGCGCAGAATCACCAGAAGAAAGTGATCTGCCAAAAACAGCTCAAGAAAAGAATGGAGTTTTCTCATTTGCGCGCGTGCATGTTGCTTTTATTCTTTTGTTTTAGTTTTTGTAGTGAAGCTTTACCTGTGAATCAACCAAAGACAAATGTCTGGGTTGCTTTAGCCAAATCTGCAGGCTCCGATACCATCTGTCTATCTGAGACAAGCCCTGACAAACCTTTTTCAACCTGTTTAGTTGGAATACCTCTTCCAGAAGGTTTTGATAATATTACTCTTGATAAGTATTGGCCATATGACGATCATCATGTATCTCCAACTCCCAGCCATAGACACCAAACTTATATTGATAATTCTAAAATTGATAAATCTGACCTTCAAGAGCTAGAAATCCTAGGTTCATTAACTATGGATACCTGCTATTTCTTTCACTTTCAAGGAGAAAACGGTCCCCATTTAAACGTTACCCCATATCACCCAGCTTATAGCAATGTAACTTCTTGGTGTAATCAAGTTAAGCTTCTTATATATGATGAACCTCATGCAGATCGTTTTAGCAAACTTCCTATTCGATTCCCCAGAGGAATTTGGCTCATCTGTGGAGACAGGGCCTGGCAAGGTATACCTTCAAAAATAGATGGTGGCCCTTGTGCTCTGGGACAACTTACAATTATTGCTCCCAGTGTCAAAGAGGTAATCAAAAAGAAAAGCAGAAAGATCAGATCTTCCTGGGGACATCAGTACGATAGTGACTGTGATAGTGACTTCCACCCTTGGAACTCTGGAAAATCAATTGTTGCAAGCATTTTTCTACCTCAGTTAAGTTCCTCAATTGCTTTAAAACAGCTAAACAAGTTGGGATGTTGGCTCAGCAAGGAGGTAAATGCCACCTCTACTATGATCAGTGATCTGTTAACCGATGAAGAGGCAGTCAGACATGCCACTTTACAAAATAGAGCTGCCGTTGACTATCTTTTATTAGCACATGGGCATGGCTGTGAAGATTTTGAAGGATTGTGCTGTATGAACTTATCCGATCATTCGGTCTCCATTCACAAACAGCTACAAAATCTAAGGGATCTAGCTAACCAAATCACAACAGATGATCCGTCTTGGCTAGACAGTTTGTTTGATGGTTGGAGCTTTGCACCTTGGCTAAGGGAACTCTGTAAAATAGGTTTGATTATTCTAGTAGTAATAATTATAGTTTTAGTAGCAGTACCTTGTATACTTCAGTGTGTGCAAAAAATAACAAGTAGGACTGTATCTAATATCTTAGTTGTTCATCAGAACGGGGGAGATGTTGGGGAAGATGAAACAGGAAAGCCTTATAAATATGATTGCCTAACAAAAGATTTTGGGAATATGAAAACTATAAGCGACATCGAAATGAAGGCCATCTTTGAGATATGATGTCTTAGTTACTGAACAACTAGAAAACAATGGTATAGCCGGCTGAAGGTAATCCCCTCTTGATTGAACAATACCCTCTGCTTGCAGACAGGTCCAAGGGTCAGAGCAGACCCTACTAGCTCAGCAGAAGGGGTCCAAGGAGTAGTTTTTAGAAGTTAAAATGTAACACTCTATGGTAATGTAAGAACTCTTATAGGCTGTATGTAAATGCTATAGGATTTGTACCTTGTATTAGATTGGCTACTGAGAATTAGAATATTCACTACAGAAGATGATTTATTGTATTGTAACAAGGACCTCGCTCTCTTAGTAACTCTCTTAGTAACGCTCTTAGTAACTCTTCTTAATTCAGCTCTCCTCTTAATTCATCTCTCTTGCTCTTTACTCTCTTAGCTCTTAGCCTCTTGCTCTTGATTCATCTCTCTCTCTCTCTTACACCTTGGGCCTGCTTGGAGCTGCAGCTGGCAGCTCTAAGCAGTGCCTCTGTACCCACGCCCTCTGCAATAAACTGCATGCTCCAAAGACCTGCTTATAGAGATCTCTCGCCTCCATCCGCCCGTCCCCGCCGGGCCCGACCGAACCCACACCCTCAACACCCATCATCTCACGATCAGTTCCGACACTGCTCTATGCCCAGAAGTGAACTTTGTGCATTTCTGTGCCTTTCAACTGAGCCTGAGAGGGGGGAGAGGAAAAAAAAGCCAGACAAACTTCTCAGAGCGTTTGTTCAAGGACACACATACACACTCCTCTGCATCCTGCTTGCAGCAAGAGCAGAGGAAGCAACTTTGTTTCTTTTTAGCCAGTTTTCAGCTCCTATTCTCTGGGGGGAGATGGAGAGTTGAACTTTGTTTTCCTGGGACTTTGGGGGTTTTTTCCCCTTCTCTTCTTGACTCTTTCAACATCAGAGCACATTGGGAGAATTTTCTCCCGAGGTGGGGGCCCTGAATGTGGGCCCATGAGCCAGCTGCAAGGAGGAGGAGAGAGACTACACCTACGGAAGTGTTGGGGTTCCTCCCCCCTGCCATGAGGTCATGGGAGAGGGGACCCTGGGGTAGAGGCATGGCCTGGGCACGGGGTCTCCCTGCTCCCTGCTCACATGTGCCCTAATCCTGTTCAGCACTGCTTATTTTGTGTTGCCCTGTGCGAGGAGGGCCCTGGTTGTGCCGTGATTGCTCAGTTCTTTGGCAGTGCCCCGCCCATGTGGCTGGAGAAGAAAGAGCTCTGCAACTTCTCTCAAGAATGGCTCCCTGTTTCTTTGCACGGGCCTCGCTGTCTATGGATGTTTCAGGAGACCCCACCGAAACACGGAAGGACTCTCAAATTATCCCAGCTTTCTCTGCACAGCGAGAGCTTTTAATATTTAGCATTGCTATCCTTTTCCTGTGTGTTTGTTAAAAAAATAGTTTTTATCTCTTTCACTTTCTTCCCAGGAAAGTTCTTTCTTCCAAAAACCTGGTGGGGGAGGGCTGGGTGTAACCTGCCTTCTATCAGAGGATATTTTCCTCCACATTTGTCCAAACCGGCACAGCCTGTCCTTTCCTGGGTCTCTGTTGCAGATGGAAGCTGCTGGTGCCATTGTCAGCTTGAAGCACTCTTTTGATGCAAGCAGATGTTGCCAGGTGTGTTCAGCAGCTGTTGCTCAATGCTTATGCCAAGCTATTGTGTTCCTCATGGAACCAAGGAGCCATTGTGACACTGCAGGGGCTGATGGCATCAAGGAGGCAATTGTGACAGTACAGAACCTCCTAGAAACAAGGCTCCATTGTGACACCGTGGGGAATCATGGAATCAAGGAGCCCATTGTGACACGGCTGCATGGAACCAATGGTCCATGGTTACACTGCGGATTCAAGAAGAGCACGGTGACACCACGCAACATCATGGAACCATAGGTCCATTGTGACACAGCGGGGCCTCATGGAAACAAGGGGACCATTGTGGGAAAGCAGGGCCTAATGGAAGCATGGAGAGCATTGTGACACTAAGGAAACTCCTGGAACCAAGATGACCACTGGCACATAATGGAACCTCATGGAAGCAAGCCTCCACAATGACTTTGGAGGGCCTCAGGGACCACAGGACCCATTGTGACACAGCAGGACCTGGTGGAACCAAGGAGCCTTTGTGATACTCCAGATCCACATGGAAGCCAGGGTGCACTGAGACACAGCGGGGCCTTGTGGGAACCAAAGACACCTCTGCAAAAAGCAGGCTAGCTCATAGAAGCAAGGAGTCCATTGTTACAACGTAAAAGCTATGGAAGCAAGGGACCATTGTGACACTGCGGGGCCTCATGGAACCAATTGTCCATGATGACAATGCGGATCAAAGGAGACCATGGTGACACTGCGGAACCTGATGGAACCAAGGAGCCATTGTGACACAGTGGGGCCTCATGGAATCAAGGAGACCATTGTGACCCAGGTGTTGCATGGGAAGGCAAGGAGCCATTGTGACACTTTGGGCTTCTTCCCTTGAGCTCTGCAGCTGGCTGTCCCAGCCCAGCGCACCATGTGCCACCTGCTCTCCTCAGGGCTCTGCCTGCACACAGCCCCAGGAGAAGTTTTCCTGTTTGCAAGGAAAGAATGGAAAAGCCGGAGCAGGTTTCCTAAACAACAAACCCCACTCAGGAGCCACATGCTCAGTACAGGCTGCCTGGAACGATGTCCCCTTTCTACAAGGGTCAATGTGAGCAGGAATGAATGATCTCTGGGAGCAGAATTCTCGGAGTCTTTCCACTGAATTCTCTGTCCCTGTGTCTTGGGGTGACTTTATCATGTGTATCCCCTATCGCTGCTCTATGCCCAGAAGTGAACTTTGTGCATTTCTGTGCCTTTCAACTGAGCCTGAGAGGGGGGAGAGGAAAAAAAACCAGACAAACTTCTCAGAGCGTTTGTTCAAGGACACACATACACACTCCTCTGCATCCTGCTTGCAGCAAGAGCAGAGGAAGCAACTTTGTTTCTTTTTAGCCAGTTTTCAGCTCCTTTTCTCTGGGGGGAGATGGAGAGTTGAACTTTGTTTTCCTGGGACTTCGGGGGTTTTTTTTCCCTTCTTCTCTTCTTGACTCTTTCAACATCAGAGCACATTGGGAGAATTTTCTCCCGAGGTGGGGGCCCTGAATGTGGGCCCATGAGCCAGCTGCAAGGAGGAGGAGAGAGACTACACCTACGGAAGTGTTGGGGTTCCTCCCCCCTGCCATGAGGTCATGGGAGAGGGGACCCTGGGGTAGAGGCATGGCCTGGGCACGGGGTCTCCCTGCTCCCTGCTCACATGTGCCCTAATCCTGTTCAGCACTGCTTATTTTGTGTTGCCCTGTGCGAGGAGGGCCCTGGTTGTGCCGTGATTGCTCAGTTCTTTGGCAGTGCCCCGCCCATGTGGCTGGAGAAGAAAGAGCTCTGAAACTTCTCTCAAGAATCGCTCCCTGTTTCTTTGCACGGGCCTCGCTGTCTATGGATGTTTCAGGAGACCCCACCGAAACACGGAAGGACTCTCAAATTATCCCAGCTTTCTCTGCACAGCGAGAGCTTTTAATATTTAGCATTGCTATCCTTTTCCTGTGTGTTTGTTAAAAAAATAGTTTTTATCTCTTTCACTTTCTTCCCAGGAAAGTTCTTTCTTCCAAAAACCTAGTGGGGGAGGGCTGGGTGTAACCTGCCTTCTATCAGAGGATATTTTCCTCCACATTTGTCCAAACCGGCACAGCCTGTCCTTTCCTGGGTCTCTGTTGCAGATGGAAGCTGCTGGTGCCATTGTCAGCTTGAAGCACTCTTTTGATGCAAGCAGATGTTGCCAGGTGTGTTCAGCAGCTGTTGCTCAATGCTTATGCCAAGCTATTGTGTTCCTCATGGAACCAAGGAGCCATTGTGACACTGCAGGGGCTGATGGCATCAAGGAGGCAATTGTGACAGTACAGAACCTCCTAGAAACAAGGCTCCATTGTGACACCGTGGGGAATCATGGAATCAAGGAGCCCATTGTGACACGGCTGCATGGAACCAATGGTCCATGGTTACACTGCGGATTCAAGAAGAGCACGGTGACACCACGCAACATCATGGAACCATAGGTCCATTGTGACACAGCGGGGCCTCATGGAAACAAGGGGACCATTGTGGCAAAGCAGGGCCTAATGGAAGCATGGAGAGCATTGTGACACTAAGGAAACTCCTGGAACCAAGATGACCACTGGCACATAATGGAACCTCATGGAAGCAAGCCTCCACAATGACTTTGGAGGGCCTCAGGGACCACAGGACCCATTGTGACACAGCAGGACCTGGTGGAACCAAGGAGCCTTTGTGATACTCCAGATCCACATGGAAGCCAGGGTGCACTGAGACACAGCGGGGCCTTGTGGGAACCAAAGACACCTCTGCAAAAAGCAGGCTAGCTCATAGAAGCAAGGAGTCCATTGTTACAACGTAAAAGCTATGGAAGCAAGGGACCATTGTGACACTGCGGGGCCTCATGGAACCAATTGTCCATGATGACAATGCGGATCAAAGGAGACCATGGTGACACTGCGGAACCTGATGGAACCAAGGAGCCATTGTGACACAGTGGGGCCTCATGGAATCAAGGAGACCATTGTGACCCAGGTGTTGCATGTGAAGGCAAGGAGCCATTGTGACACTTTGGGCTTCTTCCCTTGAGCTCTGCAGCTGGCTGTCCCAGCCCAGCGCACCATGTGCCACCTGCTCTCCTCAGGGCTCTGCCTGCACACAGCCCCAGGAGAAGTTTTCCTGTTTGGAAGGAAAGAATGGAAAAGCCGGAGCAGGTTTCCTAAACAACAAACCCCACTCAGGAGCCACATGCTCAGTACAGGCTGCCTGGAACGATGTCCCCTTTCTACAAGGGTCAGTGTGAGCAGGAATGATCTCTGGGAGCAGAATTCTCGGAGTCTTTCCACTGAATTCTCTGTCCCTGTGTCTTGGGGTGACTTTATCGTGTGTATCCCCTATTGCTGCTCTATGCCCAGAAGTGAACTTTGTGCGTTTCTGTGCCTTTCAACTGAGCCTGAGAGGGGGGAGAGGAAAAAAACCGGACAAACTTCTCAGAGCGTTTGTTCAAGGACACACATACACACTCCTCTGCATCCTGCTTGCAGCAAGAGCAGAGGAAGCAACTTTGTTTCTTTTTAGCCAGTTTTCAGCTCTTTTTCTCTGGGGGGAGATGGAGAGTTGAACTTTGTTTTCCTGGGACTTTGGGGGTTTTTTCCCCTTCTCTTCTTGACTCTTTCAACATCAGACCACATTGGGAGAATTTTCTCCCGAGGTGGGGGCCCTGAATGTGGGCCCATGAGCCAGCTGCAAGGAGGAGGAGAGAGACTACACCTACGGAAGTGTTGGGGTTCCTCCCCCCTGCCATGAGGTCATGGGAGAGGGGACCCTGGGGTAGAGGCATGGCCTGGGCACGGGGTCTCCCTGCTCCCTGCTCACATGTGCCCTAATCCTGTTCAGCACTGCTTATTTTGTGTTGCCCTGTGCGAGGAGGGCCCTGGTTGTGCTGTGATTGCTCAGTTCTTTGGCAGTGCCCCGCCCATGTGGCTGGAGAAGAAAGAGCTCTGAAACTTCTCTCAAGAATCGCTCCCTGTTTCTTTGCACGGGCCTCGCTGTCTATGGATGTTTCAGGAGACCCCACCGAAACACGGAAGGACTCTCAAATTATCCCAGCTTTCTCTGCACAGCGAGAGCTTTTAATATTTAGCATTGCTATTTTTTTCCTGTGTGTTTGTTAAAAAAATAGTTTTTATCTCTTTCACTTTCTTCCCAGGAAAGTTCTTTTTTCCAAAAACCTGGTGGGGGAGGGCTGGGTGTAACCTGCCTTCTATCAGAGGATATTTTCCTCCAAATTTGTCCAAACCGGCACAGCCTGTCCTTTCCTGGGTCTCTGTTGCAGATGGAAGCTGCTGGTGCCATTGTCAGCTTGAAGCACTCTTTTGATGCAAGCAGATGTTGCCAGGTGTGTTCAGCAGCTGTTGCTCAATGCTTATGCCAAGCTATTGTGTTCCTCATGGAACCAAGGAGCCATTGTGACACTGCAGGGGCTGATGGCATCAAGGAGGCAATTGTGACAGTACAGAACCTCCTAGAAACAAGGCTCCATTGTGACACCGTGGGGAATCATGGAATCAAGGAGCCCATTGTGACACGGCTGCATGGAACCAATGGTCCATGGTTACACTGCGGATTCAAGAAGAGCACGGTGACACCACGCAACATCATGGAACCATAGTTCCATTGTGACACAGCGGGGCCTCATGGAAACAAGGGGACCATTGTGGCAAAGCAGGGCCTAATGGAAGCATGGAGAGCATTGTGACACTAAGGAAACTCCTGGAACCAAGATGACCACTGGCACATAATGGAACCTCATGGAAGCAAGCCTCCACAATGACTTTGGAGGGCCTCAGGGACCACAGGACCCATTGTGACACAGCAGGACCTGGTGGAACCAAGGAGCCTTTGTGATACTCCACATCCACATGGAAGCCAGGATGCACTGAGACACAGCGGGGCCTTGTTGGAACCAAAGACACCTCTGCAAAAAGCAGGCTAGCTCATAGAAGCAAGGAGTCCATTGTTACAACGTAAAAGCTATGGAACCAAGGGACCATTGTGACACTGCGGGGCCTCATGGAACCAATTGTCCATGATGACAATGCGGATCAAAGGAGACCATGGTGACACTGCGGAACCTGATGGAACCAAGGAGCCATTGTGACACAGTGGGGCCTCATGGAATCAAGGAGACCATTGTGACCCAGGTGTTGCATGGGAAGGCAAGGAGCCATTGTGACACTTTGGGCTTCTTCCCTTGAGCTCTGCAGCTGGCTGTCCCAGCCCAGCGCACCATGTGCCACCTGCTCTCCTCAGGGCTCTGCCTGCACACAGCCCCAGGAGAAGTTTTCCTGTTTGGAAGGAAAGAATGGAAAAGCCGGAGCAGGTTTCCTAAACAACAAACCCCACTCAGGAGCCACATGCTCAGTACAGGCTGCCTGGAACGATGTCCCCTTTCTACAAGGGTCAGTGTGAGCAGGAATGATCTCTGGGAGCAGAATTCTCGGAGTCTTTCCACTGAATTCTCTGTCCCTGTGTCTTGGGGTGACTTTATCGTGTGTATCCCCTATTGCTGCTCTATGCCCAGAAGTGAACTTTGTGCGTTTCTGTGCCTTTCAACTGAGCCTGAGAGGGGGGAGAGGAAAAAAACCGGACAAACTTCTCAGAGCGTTTTTTCAAGGACACACATACACACTCCTCTGCATCCTGCTTGCAGCAAGAGCAGAGGAAGCAACTTTGTTTCTTTTTTGCCAGTTTTCAGCTCCTTTTCTCTGGGAGGAGATGGAGAGTTGAACTTTGTTTTCCTGGGACTTCGGGGGTTTTTTTTCCCTTCTTCTCTTCTTGACTCTTTCAACATCAGAGCACATTGGGAGAATTTTCTCCCGAGGTGGGGGCCCTGAATGTGGGCCCATGAGCCAGCTGCAAGGAGGAGGAGAGAGACTACACCTACGGAAGTGTTGGGGTTCCTCCCCCCTGCCATGAGGTCATGGGAGAGGGGACCCTGGGGTAGAGGCATGGCCTGGGCACGGGGTCTCCCTGCTCCCTGCTCACATGTGCCCTAATCCTGTTCAGCACTGCTTATTTTGTGTTGCCCTGTGCGAGGAGGGCCCTGGTTGTGCTGTGATTGCTCAGTTCTTTGGCAGTGCCCCGCCCATGTGGCTGGAGAAGAAAGAGCTCTGCAACTTCTCTCAAGAATGGCTCCCTGTTTCTTTGCACGGGCCTCGCTGTCTATGGATGTTTCAGGAGACCCCACCGAAACACGGAAGGACTCTCAAATTATCCCAGCTTTCTCTGCACAGCGAGAGCTTTTAATATTTAGCATTGCTATTTTTTTCCTGTGTGTTTGTTAAAAAAATAGTTTTTATCTCTTTCACTTTCTTCCCAGGAAAGTTCTTTCTTCCAAAAACCTGGTGGGGGAGGGCTGGGTGTAACCTGCCTTCTATCAGAGGATATTTTCCTCCAAATTTGTCCAAACCGGCACAGCCTGTCCTTTCCTGGGTCTCTGTTGCAGATGGAAGCTGCTGGTGCCATTGTCAGCTTGAAGCACTCTTTTGATGCAAGCAGATGTTGCCAGGTGTGTTCAGCAGCTGTTGCTCAATGCTTATGCCAAGCTATTGTGTTCCTCATGGAACCAAGGAGCCATTGTGACACTGCAGGGGCTGATGGCATCAAGGAGGCAATTGTGACAGTACAGAACCTCCTAGAAACAAGGCTCCATTGTGACACCGTGGGGAATCATGGAATCAAGGAGCCCATTGTGACACGGCTGCATGGAACCAATGGTCCATGGTTACACTGCGGATTCAAGAAGAGCACGGTGACACCACGCAACATCATGGAACCATAGGTCCATTGTGACACAGCGGGGCCTCATGGAAACAAGGGGACCATTGTGGCAAAGCAGGGCCTAATGGAAGCATGGAGAGCATTGTGACACTAAGGAAACTCCTGGAACCAAGATGACCACTGGCACATAATGGAACCTCATGGAAGCAAGCCTCCACAATGACTTTGGAGGGCCTCAGGGACCACAGGACCCATTGTGACACAGCAGGACCTGGTGGAACCAAGGAGCCTTTGTGATACTCCAGATCCACATGGAAGCCAGGATGCACTGAGACACAGCGGGGCCTTGTTGGAACCAAAGACACCTCTGCAAAAAGCAGGCTAGCTCATAGAAGCAAGGAGTCCATTGTTACAACGTAAAAGCTATGGAAGCAAGGGACCATTGTGACACTGCGGGGCCTCATGGAACCAATTGTCCATGATGACAATGCGGATCAAAGGAGACCATGGTGACACTGCGGAACCTGATGGAACCAAGGAGCCATTGTGACACAGTGGGGCCTCATGGAATCAAGGAGACCATTGTGACCCAGGTGTTGCATGGGAAGGCAAGGAGCCATTGTGACACTTTGGGCTTCTTCCCTTGAGCTCTGCAGCTGGCTGTCCCAGCCCAGCGCACCATGTGCCACCTGCTCTCCTCAGGGCTCTGCCTGCACACAGCCCCAGGAGAAGTTTTCCTGTTTGGAAGGAAAGAATGGAAAAGCCTGAGCAGGTTTCCTAAACAACAAACCCCACTCAGGAGCCACATGCTCAGTACAGGCTGCCTGGAACGATGTCCCCTTTCTACAAGGGTCAGTGTGAGCAGGAATGATCTCTGGGAGCAGAATTCTCGGAGTCTTTCCACTGAATTCTCTGTCCCTGTGTCTTGGGGTGACTTTATCGTGTGTATCCCCTATTGCTGCTCTATGCCCAGAAGTGAACTTTGTGCGTTTCTGTGCCTTTCAACTGAGCCTGAGAGGGGGGAGAGGAAAAAAACCGGACAAACTTCTCAGAGCGTTTTTTCAAGGACACACATACACACTCCTCTGCATCCTGCTTGCAGCAAGAGCAGAGGAAGCAACTTTGTTTCTTTTTTGCCAGTTTTCAGCTCCTTTTCTCTGGGAGGAGATGGAGAGTTGAACTTTGTTTTCCTGGGACTTCGGGGGTTTTTTTTCCCTTCTTCTCTTCTTGACTCTTTCAACATCAGAGCACATTGGGAGAATTTTCTCCCGAGGTGGGGGCCCTGAATGTGGGCCCATGAGCCAGCTGCAAGGAGGAGGAGAGAGACTACACCTACGGAAGTGTTGGGGTTCCTCCCCCCTGCCATGAGGTCATGGGAGAGGGGACCCTGGGGTAGAGGCATGGCCTGGGCACGGGGTCTCCCTGCTCCCTGCTCACATGTGCCCTAATCCTGTTCAGCACTGCTTATTTTGTGTTGCCCTGTGCGAGGAGGGCCCTGGTTGTGCCGTGATTGCTCAGTTCTTTGGCAGTGCCCCGCCCATGTGGCTGGAGAAGAAAGAGCTCTGCAACTTCTCTCAAGAATCACTCCCTGTTTCTTTGCACGGGCCTCGCTGTCTATGGATGTTTCAGGAGACCCCACCGAAACACGGAAGGACTCTCAAATTATCCCAGCTTTCTCTGCACAGCGAGAGCTTTTAATATTTAGCATTGCTATCCTTTTCCTGTGTGTTTGTTAAAAAAATAGTTTTTATCTCTTTCACTTTCTTCCCAGGAAAGTTCTTTTTTCCAAAAACCTGGTGGGGGAGGGCTGGGTGTAACCTGCCTTCTATCAGAGGATATTTTCCTCCACATTTGTCCAAACTGGCACAGCCTGTCCTTTCCTGGGTCTCTGTTGCAGATGGAAGCTGCTGGTGCCATTGTCAGCTTGAAGCCCTCTTTTGATGCAAGCAGATGTTGCCAGGTGTGTTCAGCAGCTGTTGCTCAATGCTTATGCCAAGCTATTGTGTTCCTCATGGAACCAAGGAGCCATTGTGACACTGCAGGGGCTGATGGCATCAAGGAGGCAATTGTGACAGTACAGAACCTCCTAGAAACAAGGCTCCATTGTGACACCGTGGGGAATCATGGAATCAAGGAGCCCATTGTGACACGGCTGCATGGAACCAATGGTCCATGGTTACACGACGGATTCAAGAAGAGCACGGTGACACCACGCAACATCATGGAACCATAGGTCCATTGTGACACAGCGGGGCCTCATGGAAACAAGGGGACCATTGTGGGAAAGCAGGGCCTAATGGAAGCATGGAGAGCATTGTGACACTAAGGAAACTCCTGGAACCAAGATGACCACTGGCACATAATGGAACCTCATGGAAGCAAGCCTCCACAATGACTTTGGAGGGCCTCAGGGACCACAGGACCCATTGTGACACAGCAGGACCTGGTGGAACCAAGGAGCCTTTGTGATACTCCACATCCACATGGAAGCCAGGGTGCACTGAGACACAGCGGGGCCTTGTTGGAACCAAAGACACCTCTGCAAAAAGCAGGCTAGCTCATAGAAGCAAGGAGTCCATTGTTACAACGTAAAAGCTATGGAAGCAAGGGACCATTGTGACACTGCGGGGCCTCATGGAAACAATTGTCCATGATGACAGTGCGGATCAAAGGAGACCATGGTGACACTGCGGAACCTGATGGAACCAAGGAGCCATTGTGACACAGTGGGGCCTCATGGAATCAAGGAGACCATTGTGACCCAGGTGTTGCATGGGAAGGCAAGGAGCCATTGTGACACTTTGGGCTTCTTCCCTTGAGCTCTGCAGCTGGCTGTCCCAGCCCAGCGCACCATGTGCCACCTGCTCTCCTCAGGGCTCTGCCTGCACACAGCCCCAGGAGAAGTTTTCCTGTTTGGAAGGAAAGAATGGAAAAGCCGGAGCAGGTTTCCTAAACAACAAACCCCACTCAGGAGCCACATGCTCAGTACAGGCTGCCTGGAACGATGTCCCCTTTCTACAAGGGTCAGTGTGAGCAGGAATGAATGATCTCTGGGAGCAGAATTCTCGGAGTCTTTCCACTGAATTCTCTGTCCCTGTGTCTTGGGGTGACTTTATTGTGTGTATCCCCTATTGCTGCTCTATGCCCAGAAGTGAACTTTGTGCATTTCTGTGCCTTTCAACTGAGCCTGAGAGGGGGGAGAGGAAAAAAAACCAGACAAACTTCTCAGAGCGTTTGTTCAAGGACACACATACACACTCCTCTGCATCCTGCTTGCAGCAAGAGCAGAGGAAGCAACTTTGTTTCTTTTTAGCCAGTTTTCAGCTCCTTTTCTCTGGGGGGAGATGGAGAGTTGAACTTTGTTTTCCTGGGACTTCGGGGGTTTTTTCCCCTTCTCTTCTTGACTCTTTCAACATCAGAGCACATTGGGAGAATTTTCTCCCGAGGTGGGGGCCCTGAATGTGGGCCCATGAGCCAGCTGCAAGGAGGAGGAGAGAGACTACACCTACGGAAGTGTTGGGGTTCCTCCCCCCTGCCATGAGGTCATGGGAGAGGGGACCCTGGGGTAGAGGCATGGCCTGGGCACGGGGTCTCCCTGCTCCCTGCTCACATGTGCCCTAACCCTGTTCAGCACTGCTTATTTTGTGTTGCCCTGTGCGAGGAGGGCCCTGGTTGTGCTGTGATTGCTCAGTTCTTTGGCAGTGCCCCGCCCATGTGGCTGGAGAAGAAAGAGCTCTGCAACTTCTCTCAAGAATGGCTCCCTGTTTCTTTGCACGGGCCTCGCTGTCTATGGATGTTTCAGGAGACCCCACCGAAACACGGAAGGACTCTCAAATTATCCCAGCTTTCTCTGCACAGCGAGAGCTTTTAATATTTAGCATTGCTATCCTTTTCCTGTGTGTTTGTTAAAAAAATAGTTTTTATCTCTTTCACTTTCTTCCCAGGAAAGTTCTTTTTTCCAAAAACCTGGTGGGGGAGGGCTGGGTGTAACCTGCCTTCTATCAGAGGATATTTTCCTCCACATTTGTCCAAACTGGCACAGCCTGTCCTTTCCTGGGTCTCTGTTGCAGATGGAAGCTGCTGGTGCCATTGTCAGCTTGAAGCCCTCTTTTGATGCAAGCAGATGTTGCCAGGTGTGTTCAGCAGCTGTTGCTCAATGCTTATGCCAAGCTATTGTGTTCCTCATGGAACCAAGGAGCCATTGTGACACTGCAGGGGCTGATGGCATCAAGGAGGCAATTGTGACAGTACAGAACCTCCTAGAAACAAGGCTCCATTGTGACACCGTGGGGAATCATGGAATCAAGGAGCCCATTGTGACACGGCTGCATGGAACCAATGGTCCATGGTTACACTGCGGATTCAAGAAGAGCACGGTGACACCACGCAACATCATGGAACCATAGGTCCATTGTGACACAGCGGGGCCTCATGGAAACAAGGGGACCATTGTGGCAAAGCAGGGCCTAATGGAAGCATGGAGAGCATTGTGACACTAAGGAAACTCCTGGAACCAAGATGACCACTGGCACATAATGGAACCTCATGGAAGCAAGCCTCCACAATGACTTTGGAGGGCCTCAGGGACCACAGGACCCATTGTGACACAGCAGGACCTGGTGGAACCAAGGAGCCTTTGTGATACTCCACATCCACATGGAAGCCAGGGTGCACTGAGACACAGCGGGGCCTTGTGGGAACCAAAGACACCTCTGCAAAAAGCAGGCTAGCTCATAGAAGCAAGGAGTCCATTGTTACAACGTAAAAGCTATGGAACCAAGGGACCATTGTGACACTGCGGGGCCTCATGGAACCAATTGTCCATGATGACAATGCGGATCAAAGGAGACCATGGTGGCACTGCGGAACCTGATGGAACCAAGGAGCCATTGTGACACAGTGGGGCCTCATGGAATCAAGGAGACCATTGTGACCCAGGTGTTGCATGGGAAGGCAAGGAGCCATTGTGACACTTTGGGCTTCTTCCCTTGAGCTCTGCAGCTGGCTGTCCCAGCCCAGCGCACCATGTGCCACCTGCTCTCCTCAGGGCTCTGCCTGCACACAGCCCCAGGAGAAGTTTTCCTGTTTGCAAGGAAAGAATGGAAAAGCCGGAGCAGGTTTCCTAAACAACAAACCCCACTCAGGAGCCACATGCTCAGTACAGGCTGCCTGGAACGATGTCCCCTTTCTACAAGGGTCAGTGTGAGCAGGAATGAATGATCTCTGGGAGCAGAATTCTCGGAGTCTTTCCACTGAATTCTCTGTCCCTGTGTCTTGGGGTGACTTTATTGTGTGTATCCCCTATTGCTGCTCTATGCCCAGAAGTGAACTTTGTGCATTTCTGTGCCTTTCAACTGAGCCTGAGAGGGGGGAGAGGAAAAAAAACCGGACAAACTTCTCAGAGTGTTTGTTCAAGGACACACATACACACTCCTCTGCATCCTGCTTGCAGCAAGAGCAGAGGAAGCAACTTTGTTTCTTTTTAGCCAGTTTTCAGCTCCTTTTCTCTGGGGGGAGATGGAGAGTTGAACTTTGTTTTCCTGGGACTTTGGGGGTTTTTTCCCCTTCTCTTCTTGACTCTTTCAACATCAGAGCACATTGGGAGAATTTTCTCCCGAGGTGGGGGCCCTGAATGTGGGCCCATGAGCCAGCTGCAAGGAGGAGGAGAGAGACTACACCTACGGAAGTGTTGGGGTTCCTCCCCCCTGCCATGAGGTCATGGGAGAGGGGACCCTGGGGTAGAGGCATGGCCTGGGCACGGGGTCTCCCTGCTCCCTGCTCACATGTGCCCTAATCCTGTTCAGCACTGCTTATTTTGTGTTGCCCTGTGCGAGGAGGGCCCTGGTTGTGCTGTGATTGCTCAGTTCTTTGGCAGTGCCCCGCCCATGTGGCTGGAGAAGAAAGAGCTCTGCAACTTCTCTCAAGAATGGCTCCCTGTTTCTTTGCACGGGCCTCGCTGTCTATGGATGTTTCAGGAGACCCCACCGAAACACGGAAGGACTCTCAAATTATCCCAGCTTTCTCTGCACAGCGAGAGCTTTTAATATTTAGCATTGCTATCCTTTTCCTGTGTGTTTGTTAAAAAAATAGTTTTTATCTCTTTCACTTTCTTCCCAGGAAAGTTCTTTTTTCCAAAAACCTGGTGGGGGAGGGCTGGGTGTAACCTGCCTTCTATCAGAGGATATTTTCCTCCACATTTGTCCAAACCGGCACAGCCTGTCCTTTCCTGGGTCTCTGTTGCAGATGGAAGCTGCTGGTGCCATTGTCAGCTTGAAGCACTCTTTTGATGCAAGCAGATGTTGCCAGGTGTGTTCAGCAGCTGTTGCTCAATGCTTATGCCAAGCTATTGTGTTCCTCATGGAACCAAGGAGCCATTGTGACACTGCAGGGGCTGATGGCATCAAGGAGGCAATTGTGACAGTACAGAACCTCCTAGAAACAAGGCTCCATTGTGACACCGTGGGGAATCATGGACTCAAGGAGCCCATTGTGACACGGCTGCATGGAACCAATGGTCCATGGTTACACGGCGGATTCAAGAAGAGCACGGTGACACCACGCAACATCATGGAACCATAGGTCCATTGTGACACAGCGGGGCCTCATGGAAACAAGGGGACCATTGTGGGAAAGCAGGGCCTAATGGAAGCATGGAGAGCATTGTGACACTAAGGAAACTCCTGGAACCAAGATGACCACTGGCACATAATGGAACCTCATGGAAGCAAGCCTCCACAATGACTTTGGAGGGCCTCAGGGACCACAGGACCCATTGTGACACAGCAGGACCTGGTGGAACCAAGGAGCCTTTGTGATACTCCAGATCCACATGGAAGCCAGGATGCACTGAGACACAGCGGGGCCTTGTTGGAACCAAAGACACCTCTGCAAAAAGCAGGCTAGCTCATAGAAGCAAGGAGTCCATTGTTACAACGTAAAAGCTATGGAAGCAAGGGACCATTGTGACACTGCGGGGCCTCATGGAACCAATTGTCCATGATGACAATGCGGATCAAAGGAGACCATGGTGACACTGCGGAACCTGATGGAACCAAGGAGCCATTGTGACACAGTGGGGCCTCATGGAATCAAGGAGACCATTGTGACCCAGGTGTTGCATGGGAAGGCAAGGAGCCATTGTGACACTTTGGGCTTCTTCCCTTGAGCTCTGCAGCTGGCTGTCCCAGCCCAGCGCACCATGTGCCACCTGCTCTCCTCAGGGCTCTGCCTGCACACAGCCCCAGGAGAAGTTTTCCTGTTTGCAAGGAAAGAATGGAAAAGCCGGAGCAGGTTTCCTAAACAACAAACCCCACTCAGGAGCCACATGCTCAGTACAGGCTGCCTGGAACGATGTCCCCTTTCTACAAGGGTCAGTGTGAGCAGGAATGAATGATCTCTGGGAGCAGAATTCTCGGAGTCTTTCCACTGAATTCTCTGTCCCTGTGTCTTGGGGTGACTTTATTGTGTGTATCCCCTATTGCTGCTCTATGCCCAGAAGTGAACTTTGTGCATTTCTGTGCCTTTCAACTGAGCCTGAGAGGGGGGAGAGGAAAAAAAACCGGACAAACTTCTCAGAGCGTTTGTTCAAGGACACACATACACACTCCTCTGCATCCTGCTTGCAGCAAGAGCAGAGGAAGCAACTTTGTTTCTTTTTAGCCAGTTTTCAGCTCCTTTTCTCTGGGGGGAGATGGAGAGTTGAACTTTGTTTTCCTGGGACTTTGGGGGTTTTTTCCCCTTCTCTTCTTGACTCTTTCAACATCAGAGCACATTGGGAGAATTTTCTCCCGAGGTGGGGGCCCTGAATGTGGGCCCATGAGCCAGCTGCAAGGAGGAGGAGAGAGACTACACCTACGGAAGTGTTGGGGTTCCTCCCCCCTGCCATGAGGTCATGGGAGAGGGGACCCTGGGGTAGAGGCATGGCCTGGGCACGGGGTCTCCCTGCTCCCTGCTCACATGTGCCCTAATCCTGTTCAGCACTGCTTATTTTGTGTTGCCCTGTGCGAGGAGGGCCCTGGTTGTGCTGTGATTGCTCAGTTCTTTGGCAGTGCCCCGCCCATGTGGCTGGAGAAGAAAGAGCTCTGAAACTTCTCTCAAGAATCGCTCCCTGTTTCTTTGCACGGGCCTCGCTGTCTATGGATGTTTCAGGAGACCCCACCGAAACACGGAAGGACTCTCAAATTATCCCAGCTTTCTCTGCACAGCGAGAGCTTTTAATATTTAGCATTGCTATCCTTTTCCTGTGTGTTTGTTAAAAAAATAGTTTTTATCTCTTTCACTTTCTTCCCAGGAAAGTTCTTTTTTCCAAAAACCTGGTGGGGGAGGGCTGGGTGTAACCTGCCTTCTATCAGAGGATATTTTCCTCCACATTTGTCCAAACCGGCACAGCCTGTCCTTTCCTGGGTCTCTGTTGCAGATGGAAGCTGCTGGTGCCATTGTCAGCTTGAAGCACTCTTTTGATGCAAGCAGATGTTGCCAGGTGTGTTCAGCAGCTGTTGCTCAATGCTTATGCCAAGCTATTGTGTTCCTCATGGAACCAAGGAGCCATTGTGACACTGCAGGGGCTGATGGCATCAAGGAGGCAATTGTGACAGTACAGAACCTCCTAGAAACAAGGCTCCATTGTGACACCGTGGGGAATCATGGAATCAAGGAGCCCATTGTGACACGGCTGCATGGAACCAATGGTCCATGGTTACACGGCGGATTCAAGAAGAGCACAGTGACACCACGCAACATCATGGAACCATAGGTCCATTGTGACACAGCGGGGCCTCATGGAAACAAGGGGACCATTGTGGGAAAGCAGGGCCTAATGGAAGCATGGAGAGCATTGTGACACTAAGGAAACTCCTGGAACCAAGATGACCACTGGCACATAATGGAACCTCATGGAAGCAAGCCTCCACAATGACTTTGGAGGGCCTCAGGGACCACAGGACCCATTGTGACACAGCAGGACCTGGTGGAACCAAGGAGCCTTTGTGATACTCCACATCCACATGGAAGCCAGGGTGCACTGAGACACAGCGGGGCCTTGTTGGAACCAAAGACACCTCTGCAAAAAGCAGGCTAGCTCATAGAAGCAAGGAGTCCATTGTTACAACGTAAAAGCTATGGAAGCAAGGGACCATTGTGACACTGCGGGGCCTCATGGAACCAATTGTCCATGATGACAGTGCGGATCAAAGGAGACCATGGTGACACTGCGGAACCTGATGGAACCAAGGAGCCATTGTGACACAGTGGGGCCTCATGGAATCAAGGAGACCATTGTGACCCAGGTGTTGCATGGGAAGGCAAGGAGCCATTGTGACACTTTGGGCTTCTTCCCTTGAGCTCTGCAGCTGGCTGTCCCAGCCCAGCGCACCATGTGCCACCTGCTCTCCTCAGGGCTCTGCCTGCACACAGCCCCAGGAGAAGTTTTCCTGTTTGGAAGGAAAGAATGGAAAAGCCTGAGCAGGTTTCCTAAACAACAAACCCCACTCAGGAGCCACATGCTCAGTACAGGCTGCCTGGAACGATGTCCCCTTTCTACAAGGGTCAGTGTGAGCAGGAATGAATGATCTCTGGGAGCAGAATTCTCGGAGTCTTTCCACTGAATTCTCTGTCCCTGTGTCTTGGGGTGACTTTATTGTGTGTATCCCCTATTGCTGCTCTATGCCCAGAAGTGAACTTTGTGCATTTCTGTGCCTTTCAACTGAGCCTGAGAGGGGGGAGAGGAAAAAAAAGCCAGACAAACTTCTCAGAGCGTTTGTTCAAGGACACACATACACACTCCTCTGCATCCTGCTTGCAGCAAGAGCAGAGGAAGCAACTTTGTTTCTTTTTAGCCAGTTTTCAGCTCCTATTCTCTGGGGGGAGATGGAGAGTTGAACTTCGTTTTCCTGGGACTTTGGGGGTTTTTTCCCCTTCTCTTCTTGACTCTTTCAACATCAGAGCACATTGGGAGAATTTTCTCCCGAGGTGGGGGCCCTGAATGTGGGCCCATGAGCCAGCTGCAAGGAGGAGGAGAGAGACTACACCTACGGAAGTGTTGGGGTTCCTCCCCCCTGCCATGAGGTCATGGGAGAGGGGACCCTGGGGTAGAGGCATGGCCTGGGCACGGGGTCTCCCTGCTCCCTGCTCACATGTGCCCTAACCCTGTTCAGCACTGCTTATTTTGTGTTGCCCTGTGCGAGGAGGGCCCTGGTTGTGCCGTGATTGCTCAGTTCTTTGGCAGTGCCCCGCCCATGTGGCTGGAGAAGAAAGAGCTCTGCAACTTCTCTCAAGAATGGCTCCCTGTTTCTTTGCACGGGCCTCGCTGTCTATGGATGTTTCAGGAGACCCCACCGAAACACGGAAGGACTCTCAAATTATCCCAGCTTTCTCTGCACAGCGAGAGCTTTTAATATTTAGCATTGCTATTTTTTTCCTGTGTGTTTGTTAAAAAAATAGTTTTTATCTCTTTCACTTTCTTCCCAGGAAAGTTCTTTTTTCCAAAAACCTGGTGGGGGAGGGCTGGGTGTAACCTGCCTTCTATCAGAGGATATTTTCCTCCAAATTTGTCCAAACCGGCACAGCCTGTCCTTTCCTGGGTCTCTGTTGCAGATGGAAGCTGCTGGTGCCATTGTCAGCTTGAAGCACTCTTTTGATGCAAGCAGATGTTGCCAGGTGTGTTCAGCAGCTGTTGCTCAATGCTTATGCCAAGCTATTGTGTTCCTCATGGAACCAAGGAGCCATTGTGACACTGCAGGGGCTGATGGCATCAAGGAGGCAATTGTGACAGTACAGAACCTCCTAGAAACAAGGCTCCATTGTGACACCGTGGGGAATCATGGAATCAAGGAGCCCATTGTGACACGGCTGCATGGAACCAATGGTCCATGGTTACACTGCGGATTCAAGAAGAGCACGGTGACACCACGCAACATCATGGAACCATAGGTCCATTGTGACACAGCGGGGCCTCATGGAAACAAGGGGACCATTGTGGCAAAGCAGGGCCTAATGGAAGCATGGAGAGCATTGTGACACTAAGGAAACTCCTGGAACCAAGATGACCACTGGCACATAATGGAACCTCATGGAAGCAAGCCTCCACAATGACTTTGGAGGGCCTCAGGGACCACAGGACCCATTGTGACACAGCAGGACCTGGTGGAACCAAGGAGCCTTTGTGATACTCCAGATCCACATGGAAGCCAGGATGCACTGAGACACAGCGGGGCCTTGTTGGAACCAAAGACACCTCTGCAAAAAGCAGGCTAGCTCATAGAAGCAAGGAGTCCATTGTTACAACGTAAAAGCTATGGAAGCAAGGGACCATTGTGACACTGCGGGGCCTCATGGAACCAATTGTCCATGATGACAATGCGGATCAAAGGAGACCATGGTGACACTGCGGAACCTGATGGAACCAAGGAGCCATTGTGACACAGTGGGGCCTCATGGAATCAAGGAGACCATTGTGACCCAGGTGTTGCATGGGAAGGCAAGGAGCCATTGTGACACTTTGGGCTTCTTCCCTTGAGCTCTGCAGCTGGCTGTCCCAGCCCAGCGCACCATGTGCCACCTGCTCTCCTCAGGGCTCTGCCTGCACACAGCCCCAGGAGAAGTTTTCCTGTTTGGAAGGAAAGAATGGAAAAGCCTGAGCAGGTTTCCTAAACAACAAACCCCACTCAGGAGCCACATGCTCAGTACAGGCTGCCTGGAACGATGTCCCCTTTCTACAAGGGTCAGTGTGAGCAGGAATGATCTCTGGGAGCAGAATTCTCGGAGTCTTTCCACTGAATTCTCTGTCCCTGTGTCTTGGGGTGACTTTATCGTGTGTATCCCCTATTGCTGCTCTATGCCCAGAAGTGAACTTTGTGCGTTTCTGTGCCTTTCAACTGAGCCTGAGAGGGGGGAGAGGAAAAAAAACCGGACAAACTTCTCAGAGTGTTTGTTCAAGGACACACATACACACTCCTCTGCATCCTGCTTGCAGCAAGAGCAGAGGAAGCAACTTTGTTTCTTTTTAGCCAGTTTTCAGCTCCTTTTCTCTGGGGGGAGATGGAGAGTTGAACTTTGTTTTCCTGGGACTTTGGGGGTTTTTTCCCCTTCTCTTCTTGACTCTTTCAACATCAGAGCACATTGGGAGAATTTTCTCCCGAGGTGGGGGCCCTGAATGTGGGCCCATGAGCCAGCTGCAAGGAGGAGGAGAGAGACTACACCTACGGAAGTGTTGGGGTTCCTCCCCCCTGCCATGAGGTCATGGGAGAGGGGACCCTGGGGTAGAGGCATGGCCTGGGCACGGGGTCTCCCTGCTCCCTGCTCACATGTGCCCTAACCCTGTTCAGCACTGCTTATTTTGTGTTGCCCTGTGCGAGGAGGGCCCTGGTTGTGCTGTGATTGCTCAGTTCTTTGGCAGTGCCCCGCCCATGTGGCTGGAGAAGAAAGAGCTCTGCAACTTCTCTCAAGAATGGCTCCCTGTTTCTTTGCACGGGCCTCGCTGTCTATGGATGTTTCAGGAGACCCCACCGAAACACGGAAGGACTCTCAAATTATCCCAGCTTTCTCTGCACAGCGAGAGCTTTTAATATTTAGCATTGCTATCCTTTTCCTGTGTGTTTGTTAAAAAAATAGTTTTTATCTCTTTCACTTTCTTCCCAGGAAAGTTCTTTTTTCCAAAAACCTGGTGGGGGAGGGCTGGGTGTAACCTGCCTTCTATCAGAGGATATTTTCCTCCACATTTGTCCAAACTGGCACAGCCTGTCCTTTCCTGGGTCTCTGTTGCAGATGGAAGCTGCTGGTGCCATTGTCAGCTTGAAGCCCTCTTTTGATGCAAGCAGATGTTGCCAGGTGTGTTCAGCAGCTGTTGCTCAATGCTTATGCCAAGCTATTGTGTTCCTCATGGAACCAAGGAGCCATTGTGACACTGCAGGGGCTGATGGCATCAAGGAGGCAATTGTGACAGTACAGAACCTCCTAGAAACAAGGCTCCATTGTGACACCGTGGGGAATCATGGAATCAAGGAGCCCATTGTGACACGGCTGCATGGAACCAATGGTCCATGGTTACACTGCGGATTCAAGAAGAGCACGGTGACACCACGCAACATCATGGAACCATAGGTCCATTGTGACACAGCGGGGCCTCATGGAAACAAGGGGACCATTGTGGCAAAGCAGGGCCTAATGGAAGCATGGAGAGCATTGTGACACTAAGGAAACTCCTGGAACCAAGATGACCACTGGCACATAATGGAACCTCATGGAAGCAAGCCTCCACAATGACTTTGGAGGGCCTCAGGGACCACAGGACCCATTGTGACACAGCAGGACCTGGTGGAACCAAGGAGCCTTTGTGATACTCCACATCCACATGGAAGCCAGGGTGCACTGAGACACAGCGGGGCCTTGTGGGAACCAAAGACACCTCTGCAAAAAGCAGGCTAGCTCATAGAAGCAAGGAGTCCATTGTTACAACGTAAAAGCTATGGAACCAAGGGACCATTGTGACACTGCGGGGCCTCATGGAACCAATTGTCCATGATGACAATGCGGATCAAAGGAGACCATGGTGGCACTGCGGAACCTGATGGAACCAAGGAGCCATTGTGACACAGTGGGGCCTCATGGAATCAAGGAGACCATTGTGACCCAGGTGTTGCATGGGAAGGCAAGGAGCCATTGTGACACTTTGGGCTTCTTCCCTTGAGCTCTGCAGCTGGCTGTCCCAGCCCAGCGCACCATGTGCCACCTGCTCTCCTCAGGGCTCTGCCTGCACACAGCCCCAGGAGAAGTTTTCCTGTTTGCAAGGAAAGAATGGAAAAGCCGGAGCAGGTTTCCTAAACAACAAACCCCACTCAGGAGCCACATGCTCAGTACAGGCTGCCTGGAACGATGTCCCCTTTCTACAAGGGTCAGTGTGAGCAGGAATGAATGATCTCTGGGAGCAGAATTCTCGGAGTCTTTCCACTGAATTCTCTGTCCCTGTGTCTTGGGGTGACTTTATTGTGTGTATCCCCTATTGCTGCTCTATGCCCAGAAGTGAACTTTGTGCATTTCTGTGCCTTTCAACTGAGCCTGAGAGGGGGGAGAGGAAAAAAAACCGGACAAACTTCTCAGAGTGTTTGTTCAAGGACACACATACACACTCCTCTGCATCCTGCTTGCAGCAAGAGCAGAGGAAGCAACTTTGTTTCTTTTTAGCCAGTTTTCAGCTCCTTTTCTCTGGGGGGAGATGGAGAGTTGAACTTTGTTTTCCTGGGACTTTGGGGGTTTTTTCCCCTTCTCTTCTTGACTCTTTCAACATCAGAGCACATTGGGAGAATTTTCTCCCGAGGTGGGGGCCCTGAATGTGGGCCCATGAGCCAGCTGCAAGGAGGAGGAGAGAGACTACACCTACGGAAGTGTTGGGGTTCCTCCCCCCTGCCATGAGGTCATGGGAGAGGGGACCCTGGGGTAGAGGCATGGCCTGGGCACGGGGTCTCCCTGCTCCCTGCTCACATGTGCCCTAATCCTGTTCAGCACTGCTTATTTTGTGTTGCCCTGTGCGAGGAGGGCCCTGGTTGTGCTGTGATTGCTCAGTTCTTTGGCAGTGCCCCGCCCATGTGGCTGGAGAAGAAAGAGCTCTGCAACTTCTCTCAAGAATGGCTCCCTGTTTCTTTGCACGGGCCTCGCTGTCTATGGATGTTTCAGGAGACCCCACCGAAACACGGAAGGACTCTCAAATTATCCCAGCTTTCTCTGCACAGCGAGAGCTTTTAATATTTAGCATTGCTATCCTTTTCCTGTGTGTTTGTTAAAAAAATAGTTTTTATCTCTTTCACTTTCTTCCCAGGAAAGTTCTTTTTTCCAAAAACCTGGTGGGGGAGGGCTGGGTGTAACCTGCCTTCTATCAGAGGATATTTTCCTCCACATTTGTCCAAACCGGCACAGCCTGTCCTTTCCTGGGTCTCTGTTGCAGATGGAAGCTGCTGGTGCCATTGTCAGCTTGAAGCACTCTTTTGATGCAAGCAGATGTTGCCAGGTGTGTTCAGCAGCTGTTGCTCAATGCTTATGCCAAGCTATTGTGTTCCTCATGGAACCAAGGAGCCATTGTGACACTGCAGGGGCTGATGGCATCAAGGAGGCAATTGTGACAGTACAGAACCTCCTAGAAACAAGGCTCCATTGTGACACCGTGGGGAATCATGGAATCAAGGAGCCCATTGTGACACGGCTGCATGGAACCAATGGTCCATGGTTACACTGCGGATTCAAGAAGAGCACGGTGACACCACGCAACATCATGGAACCATAGGTCCATTGTGACACAGCGGGGCCTCATGGAAACAAGGGGACCATTGTGGCAAAGCAGGGCCTAATGGAAGCATGGAGAGCATTGTGACACTAAGGAAACTCCTGGAACCAAGATGACCACTGGCACATAATGGAACCTCATGGAAGCAAGCCTCCACAATGACTTTGGAGGGCCTCAGGGACCACAGGACCCATTGTGACACAGCAGGACCTGGTGGAACCAAGGAGCCTTTGTGATACTCCAGATCCACATGGAAGCCAGGATGCACTGAGACACAGCGGGGCCTTGTTGGAACCAAAGACACCTCTGCAAAAAGCAGGCTAGCTCATAGAAGCAAGGAGTCCATTGTTACAACGTAAAAGCTATGGAAGCAAGGGACCATTGTGACACTGCGGGGCCTCATGGAACCAATTGTCCATGATGACAATGCGGATCAAAGGAGACCATGGTGACACTGCGGAACCTGATGGAACCAAGGAGCCATTGTGACACAGTGGGGCCTCATGGAATCAAGGAGACCATTGTGACCCAGGTGTTGCATGGGAAGGCAAGGAGCCATTGTGACACTTTGGGCTTCTTCCCTTGAGCTCTGCAGCTGGCTGTCCCAGCCCAGCGCACCATGTGCCACCTGCTCTCCTCAGGGCTCTGCCTGCACACAGCCCCAGGAGAAGTTTTCCTGTTTGGAAGGAAAGAATGGAAAAGCCTGAGCAGGTTTCCTAAACAACAAACCCCACTCAGGAGCCACATGCTCAGTACAGGCTGCCTGGAACGATGTCCCCTTTCTACAAGGGTCAGTGTGAGCAGGAATGATCTCTGGGAGCAGAATTCTCGGAGTCTTTCCACTGAATTCTCTGTCCCTGTGTCTTGGGGTGACTTTATCGTGTGTATCCCCTATTGCTGCTCTATGCCCAGAAGTGAACTTTGTGCGTTTCTGTGCCTTTCAACTGAGCCTGAGAGGGGGGAGAGGAAAAAAACCGGACAAACTTCTCAGAGCGTTTTTTCAAGGACACACATACACACTCCTCTGCATCCTGCTTGCAGCAAGAGCAGAGGAAGCAACTTTGTTTCTTTTTTGCCAGTTTTCAGCTCCTTTTCTCTGGGAGGAGATGGAGAGTTGAACTTTGTTTTCCTGGGACTTCGGGGGTTTTTTTTCCCTTCTTCTCTTCTTGACTCTTTCAACATCAGAGCACATTGGGAGAATTTTCTCCCGAGGTGGGGGCCCTGAATGTGGGCCCATGAGCCAGCTGCAAGGAGGAGGAGAGAGACTACACCTACGGAAGTGTTGGGGTTCCTCCCCCCTGCCATGAGGTCATGGGAGAGGGGACCCTGGGGTAGAGGCATGGCCTGGGCACGGGGTCTCCCTGCTCCCTGCTCACATGTGCCCTAATCCTGTTCAGCACTGCTTATTTTGTGTTGCCCTGTGCGAGGAGGGCCCTGGTTGTGCCGTGATTGCTCAGTTCTTTGGCAGTGCCCCGCCCATGTGGCTGGAGAAGAAAGAGCTCTGCAACTTCTCTCAAGAATCACTCCCTGTTTCTTTGCACGGGCCTCGCTGTCTATGGATGTTTCAGGAGACCCCACCGAAACACGGAAGGACTCTCAAATTATCCCAGCTTTCTCTGCACAGCGAGAGCTTTTAATATTTAGCATTGCTATCCTTTTCCTGTGTGTTTGTTAAAAAAATAGTTTTTATCTCTTTCACTTTCTTCCCAGGAAAGTTCTTTTTTCCAAAAACCTGGTGGGGGAGGGCTGGGTGTAACCTGCCTTCTATCAGAGGATATTTTCCTCCACATTTGTCCAAACTGGCACAGCCTGTCCTTTCCTGGGTCTCTGTTGCAGATGGAAGCTGCTGGTGCCATTGTCAGCTTGAAGCCCTCTTTTGATGCAAGCAGATGTTGCCAGGTGTGTTCAGCAGCTGTTGCTCAATGCTTATGCCAAGCTATTGTGTTCCTCATGGAACCAAGGAGCCATTGTGACACTGCAGGGGCTGATGGCATCAAGGAGGCAATTGTGACAGTACAGAACCTCCTAGAAACAAGGCTCCATTGTGACACCGTGGGGAATCATGGAATCAAGGAGCCCATTGTGACACGGCTGCATGGAACCAATGGTCCATGGTTACACGACGGATTCAAGAAGAGCACGGTGACACCACGCAACATCATGGAACCATAGGTCCATTGTGACACAGCGGGGCCTCATGGAAACAAGGGGACCATTGTGGGAAAGCAGGGCCTAATGGAAGCATGGAGAGCATTGTGACACTAAGGAAACTCCTGGAACCAAGATGACCACTGGCACATAATGGAACCTCATGGAAGCAAGCCTCCACAATGACTTTGGAGGGCCTCAGGGACCACAGGACCCATTGTGACACAGCAGGACCTGGTGGAACCAAGGAGCCTTTGTGATACTCCACATCCACATGGAAGCCAGGGTGCACTGAGACACAGCGGGGCCTTGTTGGAACCAAAGACACCTCTGCAAAAAGCAGGCTAGCTCATAGAAGCAAGGAGTCCATTGTTACAACGTAAAAGCTATGGAAGCAAGGGACCATTGTGACACTGCGGGGCCTCATGGAAACAATTGTCCATGATGACAGTGCGGATCAAAGGAGACCATGGTGACACTGCGGAACCTGATGGAACCAAGGAGCCATTGTGACACAGTGGGGCCTCATGGAATCAAGGAGACCATTGTGACCCAGGTGTTGCATGGGAAGGCAAGGAGCCATTGTGACACTTTGGGCTTCTTCCCTTGAGCTCTGCAGCTGGCTGTCCCAGCCCAGCGCACCATGTGCCACCTGCTCTCCTCAGGGCTCTGCCTGCACACAGCCCCAGGAGAAGTTTTCCTGTTTGGAAGGAAAGAATGGAAAAGCCGGAGCAGGTTTCCTAAACAACAAACCCCACTCAGGAGCCACATGCTCAGTACAGGCTGCCTGGAACGATGTCCCCTTTCTACAAGGGTCAGTGTGAGCAGGAATGAATGATCTCTGGGAGCAGAATTCTCGGAGTCTTTCCACTGAATTCTCTGTCCCTGTGTCTTGGGGTGACTTTATTGTGTGTATCCCCTATTGCTGCTCTATGCCCAGAAGTGAACTTTGTGCATTTCTGTGCCTTTCAACTGAGCCTGAGAGGGGGGAGAGGAAAAAAAACCAGACAAACTTCTCAGAGCGTTTGTTCAAGGACACACATACACACTCCTCTGCATCCTGCTTGCAGCAAGAGCAGAGGAAGCAACTTTGTTTCTTTTTAGCCAGTTTTCAGCTCCTTTTCTCTGGGGGGAGATGGAGAGTTGAACTTTGTTTTCCTGGGACTTCGGGGGTTTTTTCCCCTTCTCTTCTTGACTCTTTCAACATCAGAGCACATTGGGAGAATTTTCTCCCGAGGTGGGGGCCCTGAATGTGGGCCCATGAGCCAGCTGCAAGGAGGAGGAGAGAGACTACACCTACGGAAGTGTTGGGGTTCCTCCCCCCTGCCATGAGGTCATGGGAGAGGGGACCCTGGGGTAGAGGCATGGCCTGGGCACGGGGTCTCCCTGCTCCCTGCTCACATGTGCCCTAACCCTGTTCAGCACTGCTTATTTTGTGTTGCCCTGTGCGAGGAGGGCCCTGGTTGTGCTGTGATTGCTCAGTTCTTTGGCAGTGCCCCGCCCATGTGGCTGGAGAAGAAAGAGCTCTGCAACTTCTCTCAAGAATGGCTCCCTGTTTCTTTGCACGGGCCTCGCTGTCTATGGATGTTTCAGGAGACCCCACCGAAACACGGAAGGACTCTCAAATTATCCCAGCTTTCTCTGCACAGCGAGAGCTTTTAATATTTAGCATTGCTATCCTTTTCCTGTGTGTTTGTTAAAAAAATAGTTTTTATCTCTTTCACTTTCTTCCCAGGAAAGTTCTTTTTTCCAAAAACCTGGTGGGGGAGGGCTGGGTGTAACCTGCCTTCTATCAGAGGATATTTTCCTCCACATTTGTCCAAACTGGCACAGCCTGTCCTTTCCTGGGTCTCTGTTGCAGATGGAAGCTGCTGGTGCCATTGTCAGCTTGAAGCCCTCTTTTGATGCAAGCAGATGTTGCCAGGTGTGTTCAGCAGCTGTTGCTCAATGCTTATGCCAAGCTATTGTGTTCCTCATGGAACCAAGGAGCCATTGTGACACTGCAGGGGCTGATGGCATCAAGGAGGCAATTGTGACAGTACAGAACCTCCTAGAAACAAGGCTCCATTGTGACACCGTGGGGAATCATGGAATCAAGGAGCCCATTGTGACACGGCTGCATGGAACCAATGGTCCATGGTTACACTGCGGATTCAAGAAGAGCACGGTGACACCACGCAACATCATGGAACCATAGGTCCATTGTGACACAGCGGGGCCTCATGGAAACAAGGGGACCATTGTGGCAAAGCAGGGCCTAATGGAAGCATGGAGAGCATTGTGACACTAAGGAAACTCCTGGAACCAAGATGACCACTGGCACATAATGGAACCTCATGGAAGCAAGCCTCCACAATGACTTTGGAGGGCCTCAGGGACCACAGGACCCATTGTGACACAGCAGGACCTGGTGGAACCAAGGAGCCTTTGTGATACTCCACATCCACATGGAAGCCAGGGTGCACTGAGACACAGCGGGGCCTTGTGGGAACCAAAGACACCTCTGCAAAAAGCAGGCTAGCTCATAGAAGCAAGGAGTCCATTGTTACAACGTAAAAGCTATGGAACCAAGGGACCATTGTGACACTGCGGGGCCTCATGGAACCAATTGTCCATGATGACAATGCGGATCAAAGGAGACCATGGTGGCACTGCGGAACCTGATGGAACCAAGGAGCCATTGTGACACAGTGGGGCCTCATGGAATCAAGGAGACCATTGTGACCCAGGTGTTGCATGGGAAGGCAAGGAGCCATTGTGACACTTTGGGCTTCTTCCCTTGAGCTCTGCAGCTGGCTGTCCCAGCCCAGCGCACCATGTGCCACCTGCTCTCCTCAGGGCTCTGCCTGCACACAGCCCCAGGAGAAGTTTTCCTGTTTGCAAGGAAAGAATGGAAAAGCCGGAGCAGGTTTCCTAAACAACAAACCCCACTCAGGAGCCACATGCTCAGTACAGGCTGCCTGGAACGATGTCCCCTTTCTACAAGGGTCAGTGTGAGCAGGAATGAATGATCTCTGGGAGCAGAATTCTCGGAGTCTTTCCACTGAATTCTCTGTCCCTGTGTCTTGGGGTGACTTTATTGTGTGTATCCCCTATTGCTGCTCTATGCCCAGAAGTGAACTTTGTGCATTTCTGTGCCTTTCAACTGAGCCTGAGAGGGGGGAGAGGAAAAAAAACCGGACAAACTTCTCAGAGTGTTTGTTCAAGGACACACATACACACTCCTCTGCATCCTGCTTGCAGCAAGAGCAGAGGAAGCAACTTTGTTTCTTTTTAGCCAGTTTTCAGCTCCTTTTCTCTGGGGGGAGATGGAGAGTTGAACTTTGTTTTCCTGGGACTTTGGGGGTTTTTTCCCCTTCTCTTCTTGACTCTTTCAACATCAGAGCACATTGGGAGAATTTTCTCCCGAGGTGGGGGCCCTGAATGTGGGCCCATGAGCCAGCTGCAAGGAGGAGGAGAGAGACTACACCTACGGAAGTGTTGGGGTTCCTCCCCCCTGCCATGAGGTCATGGGAGAGGGGACCCTGGGGTAGAGGCATGGCCTGGGCACGGGGTCTCCCTGCTCCCTGCTCACATGTGCCCTAATCCTGTTCAGCACTGCTTATTTTGTGTTGCCCTGTGCGAGGAGGGCCCTGGTTGTGCTGTGATTGCTCAGTTCTTTGGCAGTGCCCCGCCCATGTGGCTGGAGAAGAAAGAGCTCTGCAACTTCTCTCAAGAATGGCTCCCTGTTTCTTTGCACGGGCCTCGCTGTCTATGGATGTTTCAGGAGACCCCACCGAAACACGGAAGGACTCTCAAATTATCCCAGCTTTCTCTGCACAGCGAGAGCTTTTAATATTTAGCATTGCTATCCTTTTCCTGTGTGTTTGTTAAAAAAATAGTTTTTATCTCTTTCACTTTCTTCCCAGGAAAGTTCTTTTTTCCAAAAACCTGGTGGGGGAGGGCTGGGTGTAACCTGCCTTCTATCAGAGGATATTTTCCTCCACATTTGTCCAAACCGGCACAGCCTGTCCTTTCCTGGGTCTCTGTTGCAGATGGAAGCTGCTGGTGCCATTGTCAGCTTGAAGCACTCTTTTGATGCAAGCAGATGTTGCCAGGTGTGTTCAGCAGCTGTTGCTCAATGCTTATGCCAAGCTATTGTGTTCCTCATGGAACCAAGGAGCCATTGTGACACTGCAGGGGCTGATGGCATCAAGGAGGCAATTGTGACAGTACAGAACCTCCTAGAAACAAGGCTCCATTGTGACACCGTGGGGAATCATGGACTCAAGGAGCCCATTGTGACACGGCTGCATGGAACCAATGGTCCATGGTTACACGGCGGATTCAAGAAGAGCACGGTGACACCACGCAACATCATGGAACCATAGGTCCATTGTGACACAGCGGGGCCTCATGGAAACAAGGGGACCATTGTGGGAAAGCAGGGCCTAATGGAAGCATGGAGAGCATTGTGACACTAAGGAAACTCCTGGAACCAAGATGACCACTGGCACATAATGGAACCTCATGGAAGCAAGCCTCCACAATGACTTTGGAGGGCCTCAGGGACCACAGGACCCATTGTGACACAGCAGGACCTGGTGGAACCAAGGAGCCTTTGTGATACTCCAGATCCACATGGAAGCCAGGATGCACTGAGACACAGCGGGGCCTTGTTGGAACCAAAGACACCTCTGCAAAAAGCAGGCTAGCTCATAGAAGCAAGGAGTCCATTGTTACAACGTAAAAGCTATGGAAGCAAGGGACCATTGTGACACTGCGGGGCCTCATGGAACCAATTGTCCATGATGACAATGCGGATCAAAGGAGACCATGGTGACACTGCGGAACCTGATGGAACCAAGGAGCCATTGTGACACAGTGGGGCCTCATGGAATCAAGGAGACCATTGTGACCCAGGTGTTGCATGGGAAGGCAAGGAGCCATTGTGACACTTTGGGCTTCTTCCCTTGAGCTCTGCAGCTGGCTGTCCCAGCCCAGCGCACCATGTGCCACCTGCTCTCCTCAGGGCTCTGCCTGCACACAGCCCCAGGAGAAGTTTTCCTGTTTGCAAGGAAAGAATGGAAAAGCCGGAGCAGGTTTCCTAAACAACAAACCCCACTCAGGAGCCACATGCTCAGTACAGGCTGCCTGGAACGATGTCCCCTTTCTACAAGGGTCAGTGTGAGCAGGAATGAATGATCTCTGGGAGCAGAATTCTCGGAGTCTTTCCACTGAATTCTCTGTCCCTGTGTCTTGGGGTGACTTTATTGTGTGTATCCCCTATTGCTGCTCTATGCCCAGAAGTGAACTTTGTGCATTTCTGTGCCTTTCAACTGAGCCTGAGAGGGGGGAGAGGAAAAAAAACCGGACAAACTTCTCAGAGCGTTTGTTCAAGGACACACATACACACTCCTCTGCATCCTGCTTGCAGCAAGAGCAGAGGAAGCAACTTTGTTTCTTTTTAGCCAGTTTTCAGCTCCTTTTCTCTGGGGGGAGATGGAGAGTTGAACTTTGTTTTCCTGGGACTTTGGGGGTTTTTTCCCCTTCTCTTCTTGACTCTTTCAACATCAGAGCACATTGGGAGAATTTTCTCCCGAGGTGGGGGCCCTGAATGTGGGCCCATGAGCCAGCTGCAAGGAGGAGGAGAGAGACTACACCTACGGAAGTGTTGGGGTTCCTCCCCCCTGCCATGAGGTCATGGGAGAGGGGACCCTGGGGTAGAGGCATGGCCTGGGCACGGGGTCTCCCTGCTCCCTGCTCACATGTGCCCTAATCCTGTTCAGCACTGCTTATTTTGTGTTGCCCTGTGCGAGGAGGGCCCTGGTTGTGCTGTGATTGCTCAGTTCTTTGGCAGTGCCCCGCCCATGTGGCTGGAGAAGAAAGAGCTCTGAAACTTCTCTCAAGAATCGCTCCCTGTTTCTTTGCACGGGCCTCGCTGTCTATGGATGTTTCAGGAGACCCCACCGAAACACGGAAGGACTCTCAAATTATCCCAGCTTTCTCTGCACAGCGAGAGCTTTTAATATTTAGCATTGCTATCCTTTTCCTGTGTGTTTGTTAAAAAAATAGTTTTTATCTCTTTCACTTTCTTCCCAGGAAAGTTCTTTTTTCCAAAAACCTGGTGGGGGAGGGCTGGGTGTAACCTGCCTTCTATCAGAGGATATTTTCCTCCACATTTGTCCAAACCGGCACAGCCTGTCCTTTCCTGGGTCTCTGTTGCAGATGGAAGCTGCTGGTGCCATTGTCAGCTTGAAGCACTCTTTTGATGCAAGCAGATGTTGCCAGGTGTGTTCAGCAGCTGTTGCTCAATGCTTATGCCAAGCTATTGTGTTCCTCATGGAACCAAGGAGCCATTGTGACACTGCAGGGGCTGATGGCATCAAGGAGGCAATTGTGACAGTACAGAACCTCCTAGAAACAAGGCTCCATTGTGACACCGTGGGGAATCATGGAATCAAGGAGCCCATTGTGACACGGCTGCATGGAACCAATGGTCCATGGTTACACGGCGGATTCAAGAAGAGCACAGTGACACCACGCAACATCATGGAACCATAGGTCCATTGTGACACAGCGGGGCCTCATGGAAACAAGGGGACCATTGTGGGAAAGCAGGGCCTAATGGAAGCATGGAGAGCATTGTGACACTAAGGAAACTCCTGGAACCAAGATGACCACTGGCACATAATGGAACCTCATGGAAGCAAGCCTCCACAATGACTTTGGAGGGCCTCAGGGACCACAGGACCCATTGTGACACAGCAGGACCTGGTGGAACCAAGGAGCCTTTGTGATACTCCACATCCACATGGAAGCCAGGGTGCACTGAGACACAGCGGGGCCTTGTTGGAACCAAAGACACCTCTGCAAAAAGCAGGCTAGCTCATAGAAGCAAGGAGTCCATTGTTACAACGTAAAAGCTATGGAAGCAAGGGACCATTGTGACACTGCGGGGCCTCATGGAACCAATTGTCCATGATGACAGTGCGGATCAAAGGAGACCATGGTGACACTGCGGAACCTGATGGAACCAAGGAGCCATTGTGACACAGTGGGGCCTCATGGAATCAAGGAGACCATTGTGACCCAGGTGTTGCATGGGAAGGCAAGGAGCCATTGTGACACTTTGGGCTTCTTCCCTTGAGCTCTGCAGCTGGCTGTCCCAGCCCAGCGCACCATGTGCCACCTGCTCTCCTCAGGGCTCTGCCTGCACACAGCCCCAGGAGAAGTTTTCCTGTTTGGAAGGAAAGAATGGAAAAGCCTGAGCAGGTTTCCTAAACAACAAACCCCACTCAGGAGCCACATGCTCAGTACAGGCTGCCTGGAACGATGTCCCCTTTCTACAAGGGTCAGTGTGAGCAGGAATGAATGATCTCTGGGAGCAGAATTCTCGGAGTCTTTCCACTGAATTCTCTGTCCCTGTGTCTTGGGGTGACTTTATTGTGTGTATCCCCTATTGCTGCTCTATGCCCAGAAGTGAACTTTGTGCATTTCTGTGCCTTTCAACTGAGCCTGAGAGGGGGGAGAGGAAAAAAAAGCCAGACAAACTTCTCAGAGCGTTTGTTCAAGGACACACATACACACTCCTCTGCATCCTGCTTGCAGCAAGAGCAGAGGAAGCAACTTTGTTTCTTTTTAGCCAGTTTTCAGCTCCTATTCTCTGGGGGGAGATGGAGAGTTGAACTTCGTTTTCCTGGGACTTTGGGGGTTTTTTCCCCTTCTCTTCTTGACTCTTTCAACATCAGAGCACATTGGGAGAATTTTCTCCCGAGGTGGGGGCCCTGAATGTGGGCCCATGAGCCAGCTGCAAGGAGGAGGAGAGAGACTACACCTACGGAAGTGTTGGGGTTCCTCCCCCCTGCCATGAGGTCATGGGAGAGGGGACCCTGGGGTAGAGGCATGGCCTGGGCACGGGGTCTCCCTGCTCCCTGCTCACATGTGCCCTAACCCTGTTCAGCACTGCTTATTTTGTGTTGCCCTGTGCGAGGAGGGCCCTGGTTGTGCCGTGATTGCTCAGTTCTTTGGCAGTGCCCCGCCCATGTGGCTGGAGAAGAAAGAGCTCTGCAACTTCTCTCAAGAATGGCTCCCTGTTTCTTTGCACGGGCCTCGCTGTCTATGGATGTTTCAGGAGACCCCACCGAAACACGGAAGGACTCTCAAATTATCCCAGCTTTCTCTGCACAGCGAGAGCTTTTAATATTTAGCATTGCTATTTTTTTCCTGTGTGTTTGTTAAAAAAATAGTTTTTATCTCTTTCACTTTCTTCCCAGGAAAGTTCTTTTTTCCAAAAACCTGGTGGGGGAGGGCTGGGTGTAACCTGCCTTCTATCAGAGGATATTTTCCTCCAAATTTGTCCAAACCGGCACAGCCTGTCCTTTCCTGGGTCTCTGTTGCAGATGGAAGCTGCTGGTGCCATTGTCAGCTTGAAGCACTCTTTTGATGCAAGCAGATGTTGCCAGGTGTGTTCAGCAGCTGTTGCTCAATGCTTATGCCAAGCTATTGTGTTCCTCATGGAACCAAGGAGCCATTGTGACACTGCAGGGGCTGATGGCATCAAGGAGGCAATTGTGACAGTACAGAACCTCCTAGAAACAAGGCTCCATTGTGACACCGTGGGGAATCATGGAATCAAGGAGCCCATTGTGACACGGCTGCATGGAACCAATGGTCCATGGTTACACTGCGGATTCAAGAAGAGCACGGTGACACCACGCAACATCATGGAACCATAGGTCCATTGTGACACAGCGGGGCCTCATGGAAACAAGGGGACCATTGTGGCAAAGCAGGGCCTAATGGAAGCATGGAGAGCATTGTGACACTAAGGAAACTCCTGGAACCAAGATGACCACTGGCACATAATGGAACCTCATGGAAGCAAGCCTCCACAATGACTTTGGAGGGCCTCAGGGACCACAGGACCCATTGTGACACAGCAGGACCTGGTGGAACCAAGGAGCCTTTGTGATACTCCAGATCCACATGGAAGCCAGGATGCACTGAGACACAGCGGGGCCTTGTTGGAACCAAAGACACCTCTGCAAAAAGCAGGCTAGCTCATAGAAGCAAGGAGTCCATTGTTACAACGTAAAAGCTATGGAAGCAAGGGACCATTGTGACACTGCGGGGCCTCATGGAACCAATTGTCCATGATGACAATGCGGATCAAAGGAGACCATGGTGACACTGCGGAACCTGATGGAACCAAGGAGCCATTGTGACACAGTGGGGCCTCATGGAATCAAGGAGACCATTGTGACCCAGGTGTTGCATGGGAAGGCAAGGAGCCATTGTGACACTTTGGGCTTCTTCCCTTGAGCTCTGCAGCTGGCTGTCCCAGCCCAGCGCACCATGTGCCACCTGCTCTCCTCAGGGCTCTGCCTGCACACAGCCCCAGGAGAAGTTTTCCTGTTTGGAAGGAAAGAATGGAAAAGCCTGAGCAGGTTTCCTAAACAACAAACCCCACTCAGGAGCCACATGCTCAGTACAGGCTGCCTGGAACGATGTCCCCTTTCTACAAGGGTCAGTGTGAGCAGGAATGATCTCTGGGAGCAGAATTCTCGGAGTCTTTCCACTGAATTCTCTGTCCCTGTGTCTTGGGGTGACTTTATCGTGTGTATCCCCTATTGCTGCTCTATGCCCAGAAGTGAACTTTGTGCGTTTCTGTGCCTTTCAACTGAGCCTGAGAGGGGGGAGAGGAAAAAAAACCGGACAAACTTCTCAGAGTGTTTGTTCAAGGACACACATACACACTCCTCTGCATCCTGCTTGCAGCAAGAGCAGAGGAAGCAACTTTGTTTCTTTTTAGCCAGTTTTCAGCTCCTTTTCTCTGGGGGGAGATGGAGAGTTGAACTTTGTTTTCCTGGGACTTTGGGGGTTTTTTCCCCTTCTCTTCTTGACTCTTTCAACATCAGAGCACATTGGGAGAATTTTCTCCCGAGGTGGGGGCCCTGAATGTGGGCCCATGAGCCAGCTGCAAGGAGGAGGAGAGAGACTACACCTACGGAAGTGTTGGGGTTCCTCCCCCCTGCCATGAGGTCATGGGAGAGGGGACCCTGGGGTAGAGGCATGGCCTGGGCACGGGGTCTCCCTGCTCCCTGCTCACATGTGCCCTAACCCTGTTCAGCACTGCTTATTTTGTGTTGCCCTGTGCGAGGAGGGCCCTGGTTGTGCTGTGATTGCTCAGTTCTTTGGCAGTGCCCCGCCCATGTGGCTGGAGAAGAAAGAGCTCTGCAACTTCTCTCAAGAATGGCTCCCTGTTTCTTTGCACGGGCCTCGCTGTCTATGGATGTTTCAGGAGACCCCACCGAAACACGGAAGGACTCTCAAATTATCCCAGCTTTCTCTGCACAGCGAGAGCTTTTAATATTTAGCATTGCTATCCTTTTCCTGTGTGTTTGTTAAAAAAATAGTTTTTATCTCTTTCACTTTCTTCCCAGGAAAGTTCTTTTTTCCAAAAACCTGGTGGGGGAGGGCTGGGTGTAACCTGCCTTCTATCAGAGGATATTTTCCTCCACATTTGTCCAAACTGGCACAGCCTGTCCTTTCCTGGGTCTCTGTTGCAGATGGAAGCTGCTGGTGCCATTGTCAGCTTGAAGCCCTCTTTTGATGCAAGCAGATGTTGCCAGGTGTGTTCAGCAGCTGTTGCTCAATGCTTATGCCAAGCTATTGTGTTCCTCATGGAACCAAGGAGCCATTGTGACACTGCAGGGGCTGATGGCATCAAGGAGGCAATTGTGACAGTACAGAACCTCCTAGAAACAAGGCTCCATTGTGACACCGTGGGGAATCATGGAATCAAGGAGCCCATTGTGACACGGCTGCATGGAACCAATGGTCCATGGTTACACTGCGGATTCAAGAAGAGCACGGTGACACCACGCAACATCATGGAACCATAGGTCCATTGTGACACAGCGGGGCCTCATGGAAACAAGGGGACCATTGTGGCAAAGCAGGGCCTAATGGAAGCATGGAGAGCATTGTGACACTAAGGAAACTCCTGGAACCAAGATGACCACTGGCACATAATGGAACCTCATGGAAGCAAGCCTCCACAATGACTTTGGAGGGCCTCAGGGACCACAGGACCCATTGTGACACAGCAGGACCTGGTGGAACCAAGGAGCCTTTGTGATACTCCACATCCACATGGAAGCCAGGGTGCACTGAGACACAGCGGGGCCTTGTGGGAACCAAAGACACCTCTGCAAAAAGCAGGCTAGCTCATAGAAGCAAGGAGTCCATTGTTACAACGTAAAAGCTATGGAACCAAGGGACCATTGTGACACTGCGGGGCCTCATGGAACCAATTGTCCATGATGACAATGCGGATCAAAGGAGACCATGGTGGCACTGCGGAACCTGATGGAACCAAGGAGCCATTGTGACACAGTGGGGCCTCATGGAATCAAGGAGACCATTGTGACCCAGGTGTTGCATGGGAAGGCAAGGAGCCATTGTGACACTTTGGGCTTCTTCCCTTGAGCTCTGCAGCTGGCTGTCCCAGCCCAGCGCACCATGTGCCACCTGCTCTCCTCAGGGCTCTGCCTGCACACAGCCCCAGGAGAAGTTTTCCTGTTTGCAAGGAAAGAATGGAAAAGCCGGAGCAGGTTTCCTAAACAACAAACCCCACTCAGGAGCCACATGCTCAGTACAGGCTGCCTGGAACGATGTCCCCTTTCTACAAGGGTCAGTGTGAGCAGGAATGAATGATCTCTGGGAGCAGAATTCTCGGAGTCTTTCCACTGAATTCTCTGTCCCTGTGTCTTGGGGTGACTTTATTGTGTGTATCCCCTATTGCTGCTCTATGCCCAGAAGTGAACTTTGTGCATTTCTGTGCCTTTCAACTGAGCCTGAGAGGGGGGAGAGGAAAAAAAACCGGACAAACTTCTCAGAGTGTTTGTTCAAGGACACACATACACACTCCTCTGCATCCTGCTTGCAGCAAGAGCAGAGGAAGCAACTTTGTTTCTTTTTAGCCAGTTTTCAGCTCCTTTTCTCTGGGGGGAGATGGAGAGTTGAACTTTGTTTTCCTGGGACTTTGGGGGTTTTTTCCCCTTCTCTTCTTGACTCTTTCAACATCAGAGCACATTGGGAGAATTTTCTCCCGAGGTGGGGGCCCTGAATGTGGGCCCATGAGCCAGCTGCAAGGAGGAGGAGAGAGACTACACCTACGGAAGTGTTGGGGTTCCTCCCCCCTGCCATGAGGTCATGGGAGAGGGGACCCTGGGGTAGAGGCATGGCCTGGGCACGGGGTCTCCCTGCTCCCTGCTCACATGTGCCCTAATCCTGTTCAGCACTGCTTATTTTGTGTTGCCCTGTGCGAGGAGGGCCCTGGTTGTGCTGTGATTGCTCAGTTCTTTGGCAGTGCCCCGCCCATGTGGCTGGAGAAGAAAGAGCTCTGCAACTTCTCTCAAGAATGGCTCCCTGTTTCTTTGCACGGGCCTCGCTGTCTATGGATGTTTCAGGAGACCCCACCGAAACACGGAAGGACTCTCAAATTATCCCAGCTTTCTCTGCACAGCGAGAGCTTTTAATATTTAGCATTGCTATCCTTTTCCTGTGTGTTTGTTAAAAAAATAGTTTTTATCTCTTTCACTTTCTTCCCAGGAAAGTTCTTTTTTCCAAAAACCTGGTGGGGGAGGGCTGGGTGTAACCTGCCTTCTATCAGAGGATATTTTCCTCCACATTTGTCCAAACCGGCACAGCCTGTCCTTTCCTGGGTCTCTGTTGCAGATGGAAGCTGCTGGTGCCATTGTCAGCTTGAAGCACTCTTTTGATGCAAGCAGATGTTGCCAGGTGTGTTCAGCAGCTGTTGCTCAATGCTTATGCCAAGCTATTGTGTTCCTCATGGAACCAAGGAGCCATTGTGACACTGCAGGGGCTGATGGCATCAAGGAGGCAATTGTGACAGTACAGAACCTCCTAGAAACAAGGCTCCATTGTGACACCGTGGGGAATCATGGACTCAAGGAGCCCATTGTGACACGGCTGCATGGAACCAATGGTCCATGGTTACACGGCGGATTCAAGAAGAGCACGGTGACACCACGCAACATCATGGAACCATAGGTCCATTGTGACACAGCGGGGCCTCATGGAAACAAGGGGACCATTGTGGGAAAGCAGGGCCTAATGGAAGCATGGAGAGCATTGTGACACTAAGGAAACTCCTGGAACCAAGATGACCACTGGCACATAATGGAACCTCATGGAAGCAAGCCTCCACAATGACTTTGGAGGGCCTCAGGGACCACAGGACCCATTGTGACACAGCAGGACCTGGTGGAACCAAGGAGCCTTTGTGATACTCCAGATCCACATGGAAGCCAGGATGCACTGAGACACAGCGGGGCCTTGTTGGAACCAAAGACACCTCTGCAAAAAGCAGGCTAGCTCATAGAAGCAAGGAGTCCATTGTTACAACGTAAAAGCTATGGAAGCAAGGGACCATTGTGACACTGCGGGGCCTCATGGAACCAATTGTCCATGATGACAATGCGGATCAAAGGAGACCATGGTGACACTGCGGAACCTGATGGAACCAAGGAGCCATTGTGACACAGTGGGGCCTCATGGAATCAAGGAGACCATTGTGACCCAGGTGTTGCATGGGAAGGCAAGGAGCCATTGTGACACTTTGGGCTTCTTCCCTTGAGCTCTGCAGCTGGCTGTCCCAGCCCAGCGCACCATGTGCCACCTGCTCTCCTCAGGGCTCTGCCTGCACACAGCCCCAGGAGAAGTTTTCCTGTTTGCAAGGAAAGAATGGAAAAGCCGGAGCAGGTTTCCTAAACAACAAACCCCACTCAGGAGCCACATGCTCAGTACAGGCTGCCTGGAACGATGTCCCCTTTCTACAAGGGTCAGTGTGAGCAGGAATGAATGATCTCTGGGAGCAGAATTCTCGGAGTCTTTCCACTGAATTCTCTGTCCCTGTGTCTTGGGGTGACTTTATTGTGTGTATCCCCTATTGCTGCTCTATGCCCAGAAGTGAACTTTGTGCGTTTCTGTGCCTTTCAACTGAGCCTGAGAGGGGGGAGAGGAAAAAAAACCAGACAAACTTCTCAGAGCGTTTGTTCAAGGACACACATACACACTCCTCTGCATCCTGCTTGCAGCAAGAGCAGAGGAAGCAACTTTGTTTCTTTTTAGCCAGTTTTCAGCTCCTTTTCTCTGGGGGGAGATGGAGAGTTGAACTTTGTTTTCCTGGGACTTTGGGGGTTTTTTCCCCTTCTCTTCTTGACTCTTTCAACATCAGAGCACATTGGGAGAATTTTCTCCCGAGGTGGGGGCCCTGAATGTGGGCCCATGAGCCAGCTGCAAGGAGGAGGAGAGAGACTACACCTACGGAAGTGTTGGGGTTCCTCCCCCCTGCCATGAGGTCATGGGAGAGGGGACCCTGGGGTAGAGGCATGGCCTGGGCACGGGGTCTCCCTGCTCCCTGCTCACATGTGCCCTAACCCTGTTCAGCACTGGTTATTTTGTGTTGCCCTGTGCGAGGAGGGCCCTGGTTGTGCTGTGATTGCTCAGTTCTTTGGCAGTGCCCCGCCCATGTGGCTGGAGAAGAAAGAGCTCTGAAACTTCTCTCAAGAATCGCTCCCTGTTTCTTTGCACGGGCCTCGCTGTCTATGGATGTTTCAGGAGACCCCACCGAAACACGGAAGGACTCTCAAATTATCCCAGCTTTCTCTGCACAGCGAGAGCTTTTAATATTTAGCATTGCTATCCTTTTCCTGTGTGTTTGTTAAAAAAATAGTTTTTATCTCTTTCACTTTCTTCCCAGGAAAGTTCTTTTTTCCAAAAACCTGGTGGGGGAGGGCTGGGTGTAACCTGCCTTCTATCAGAGGATATTTTCCTCCACATTTGTCCAAACTGGCACAGCCTGTCCTTTCCTGGGTCTCTGTTGCAGATGGAAGCTGCTGGTGCCATTGTCAGCTTGAAGCCCTCTTTTGATGCAAGCAGATGTTGCCAGGTGTGTTCAGCAGCTGTTGCTCAATGCTTATGCCAAGCTATTGTGTTCCTCATGGAACCAAGGAGCCATTGTGACACTGCAGGGGCTGATGGCATCAAGGAGGCAATTGTGACAGTACAGAACCTCCTAGAAACAAGGCTCCATTGTGACACCGTGGGGAATCATGGAATCAAGGAGCCCATTGTGACACGGCTGCATGGAACCAATGGTCCATGGTTACACTGCAGATTCAAGAAGAGCACGGTGACACCACGCAACATCATGGAACCATAGGTCCATTGTGACACAGCGGGGCCTCATGGAAACAAGGGGACCATTGTGGCAAAGCAGGGCCTAATGGAAGCATGGAGAGCATTGTGACACTAAGGAAACTCCTGGAACCAAGATGACCACTGGCACATAATGGAACCTCATGGAAGCAAGCCTCCACAATGACTTTGGAGGGCCTCAGGGACCACAGGACCCATTGTGACACAGCAGGACCTGGTGGAACCAAGGAGCCTTTGTGATACTCCACATCCACATGGAAGCCAGGGTGCACTGAGACACAGCGGGGCCTTGTGGGAACCAAAGACACCTCTGCAAAAAGCAGGCTAGCTCATAGAAGCAAGGAGTCCATTGTTACAACGTAAAAGCTATGGAAGCAAGGGACCATTGTGACACTGCGGGGCCTCATGGAACCAATTGTCCATGATGACAGTGCGGATCAAAGGAGACCATGGTGGCACTGCGGAACCTGATGGAACCAAGGAGCCATTGTGACACAGTGGGGCCTCATGGAATCAAGGAGACCATTGTGACCCAGGTGTTGCATGGGAAGGCAAGGAGCCATTGTGACACTTTGGGCTTCTTCCCTTGAGCTCTGCAGCTGGCTGTCCCAGCCCAGCGCACCATGTGCCACCTGCTCTCCTCAGGGCTCTGCCTGCACACAGCCCCAGGAGAAGTTTTCCTGTTTGGAAGGAAAGAATGGAAAAGCCGGAGCAGGTTTCCTAAACAACAAACCCCACTCAGGAGCCACATGCTCAGTACAGGCTGCCTGGAACGATGTCCCCTTTCTACAAGGGTCAGTGTGAGCAGGAATGAATGATCTCTGGGAGCAGAATTCTCGGAGTCTTTCCACTGAATTCTCTGTCCCTGTGTCTTGGGGTGACTTTATTGTGTGTATCCCCTATTGCTGCTCTATGCCCAGAAGTGAACTTTGTGCATTTCTGTGCCTTTCAACTGAGCCTGAGAGGGGGGAGAGGAAAAAAAACCGGACAAACTTCTCAGAGCGTTTGTTCAAGGACACACATACACACTCCTCTGCATCCTGCTTGCAGCAAGAGCAGAGGAAGCAACTTTGTTTCTTTTTAGCCAGTTTTCAGCTCCTTTTCTCTGGGGGGAGATGGAGAGTTGAACTTTGTTTTCCTGGGACTTTGGGGGTTTTTTCCCCTTCTCTTCTTGACTCTTTCAACATCAGAGCACATTGGGAGAATTTTCTCCCGAGGTGGGGGCCCTGAATGTGGGCCCATGAGCCAGCTGCAAGGAGGAGGAGAGAGACTACACCTACGGAAGTGTTGGGGTTCCTCCCCCCTGCCATGAGGTCATGGGAGAGGGGACCCTGGGGTAGAGGCATGGCCTGGGCACGGGGTCTCCCTGCTCCCTGCTCACATGTGCCCTAATCCTGTTCAGCACTGCTTATTTTGTGTTGCCCTGTGCGAGGAGGGCCCTGGTTGTGCTGTGATTGCTCAGTTCTTTGGCAGTGCCCCGCCCATGTGGCTGGAGAAGAAAGAGCTCTGAAACTTCTCTCAAGAATCGCTCCCTGTTTCTTTGCACGGGCCTCGCTGTCTATGGATGTTTCAGGAGACCCCACCGAAACACGGAAGGACTCTCAAATTATCCCAGCTTTCTCTGCACAGCGAGAGCTTTTAATATTTAGCATTGCTATCCTTTTCCTGTGTGTTTGTTAAAAAAATAGTTTTTATCTCTTTCACTTTCTTCCCAGGAAAGTTCTTTTTTCCAAAAACCTGGTGGGGGAGGGCTGGGTGTAACCTGCCTTCTATCAGAGGATATTTTCCTCCACATTTGTCCAAACCGGCACAGCCTGTCCTTTCCTGGGTCTCTGTTGCAGATGGAAGCTGCTGGTGCCATTGTCAGCTTGAAGCACTCTTTTGATGCAAGCAGATGTTGCCAGGTGTGTTCAGCAGCTGTTGCTCAATGCTTATGCCAAGCTATTGTGTTCCTCATGGAACCAAGGAGCCATTGTGACACTGCAGGGGCTGATGGCATCAAGGAGGCAATTGTGACAGTACAGAACCTCCTAGAAACAAGGCTCCATTGTGACACCGTGGGGAATCATGGAATCAAGGAGCCCATTGTGACACGGCTGCATGGAACCAATGGTCCATGGTTACACGGCGGATTCAAGAAGAGCACAGTGACACCACGCAACATCATGGAACCATAGGTCCATTGTGACACAGCGGGGCCTCATGGAAACAAGGGGACCATTGTGGGAAAGCAGGGCCTAATGGAAGCATGGAGAGCATTGTGACACTAAGGAAACTCCTGGAACCAAGATGACCACTGGCACATAATGGAACCTCATGGAAGCAAGCCTCCACAATGACTTTGGAGGGCCTCAGGGACCACAGGACCCATTGTGACACAGCAGGACCTGGTGGAACCAAGGAGCCTTTGTGATACTCCACATCCACATGGAAGCCAGGGTGCACTGAGACACAGCGGGGCCTTGTTGGAACCAAAGACACCTCTGCAAAAAGCAGGCTAGCTCATAGAAGCAAGGAGTCCATTGTTACAACGTAAAAGCTATGGAAGCAAGGGACCATTGTGACACTGCGGGGCCTCATGGAACCAATTGTCCATGATGACAGTGCGGATCAAAGGAGACCATGGTGACACTGCGGAACCTGATGGAACCAAGGAGCCATTGTGACACAGTGGGGCCTCATGGAATCAAGGAGACCATTGTGACCCAGGTGTTGCATGGGAAGGCAAGGAGCCATTGTGACACTTTGGGCTTCTTCCCTTGAGCTCTGCAGCTGGCTGTCCCAGCCCAGCGCACCATGTGCCACCTGCTCTCCTCAGGGCTCTGCCTGCACACAGCCCCAGGAGAAGTTTTCCTGTTTGGAAGGAAAGAATGGAAAAGCCTGAGCAGGTTTCCTAAACAACAAACCCCACTCAGGAGCCACATGCTCAGTACAGGCTGCCTGGAACGATGTCCCCTTTCTACAAGGGTCAGTGTGAGCAGGAATGAATGATCTCTGGGAGCAGAATTCTCGGAGTCTTTCCACTGAATTCTCTGTCCCTGTGTCTTGGGGTGACTTTATTGTGTGTATCCCCTATTGCTGCTCTATGCCCAGAAGTGAACTTTGTGCATTTCTGTGCCTTTCAACTGAGCCTGAGAGGGGGGAGAGGAAAAAAAAGCCAGACAAACTTCTCAGAGCGTTTGTTCAAGGACACACATACACACTCCTCTGCATCCTGCTTGCAGCAAGAGCAGAGGAAGCAACTTTGTTTCTTTTTAGCCAGTTTTCAGCTCCTATTCTCTGGGGGGAGATGGAGAGTTGAACTTCGTTTTCCTGGGACTTTGGGGGTTTTTTCCCCTTCTCTTCTTGACTCTTTCAACATCAGAGCACATTGGGAGAATTTTCTCCCGAGGTGGGGGCCCTGAATGTGGGCCCATGAGCCAGCTGCAAGGAGGAGGAGAGAGACTACACCTACGGAAGTGTTGGGGTTCCTCCCCCCTGCCATGAGGTCATGGGAGAGGGGACCCTGGGGTAGAGGCATGGCCTGGGCACGGGGTCTCCCTGCTCCCTGCTCACATGTGCCCTAACCCTGTTCAGCACTGCTTATTTTGTGTTGCCCTGTGCGAGGAGGGCCCTGGTTGTGCCGTGATTGCTCAGTTCTTTGGCAGTGCCCCGCCCATGTGGCTGGAGAAGAAAGAGCTCTGCAACTTCTCTCAAGAATGGCTCCCTGTTTCTTTGCACGGGCCTCGCTGTCTATGGATGTTTCAGGAGACCCCACCGAAACACGGAAGGACTCTCAAATTATCCCAGCTTTCTCTGCACAGCGAGAGCTTTTAATATTTAGCATTGCTATTTTTTTCCTGTGTGTTTGTTAAAAAAATAGTTTTTATCTCTTTCACTTTCTTCCCAGGAAAGTTCTTTTTTCCAAAAACCTGGTGGGGGAGGGCTGGGTGTAACCTGCCTTCTATCAGAGGATATTTTCCTCCAAATTTGTCCAAACCGGCACAGCCTGTCCTTTCCTGGGTCTCTGTTGCAGATGGAAGCTGCTGGTGCCATTGTCAGCTTGAAGCACTCTTTTGATGCAAGCAGATGTTGCCAGGTGTGTTCAGCAGCTGTTGCTCAATGCTTATGCCAAGCTATTGTGTTCCTCATGGAACCAAGGAGCCATTGTGACACTGCAGGGGCTGATGGCATCAAGGAGGCAATTGTGACAGTACAGAACCTCCTAGAAACAAGGCTCCATTGTGACACCGTGGGGAATCATGGAATCAAGGAGCCCATTGTGACACGGCTGCATGGAACCAATGGTCCATGGTTACACTGCGGATTCAAGAAGAGCACGGTGACACCACGCAACATCATGGAACCATAGGTCCATTGTGACACAGCGGGGCCTCATGGAAACAAGGGGACCATTGTGGCAAAGCAGGGCCTAATGGAAGCATGGAGAGCATTGTGACACTAAGGAAACTCCTGGAACCAAGATGACCACTGGCACATAATGGAACCTCATGGAAGCAAGCCTCCACAATGACTTTGGAGGGCCTCAGGGACCACAGGACCCATTGTGACACAGCAGGACCTGGTGGAACCAAGGAGCCTTTGTGATACTCCAGATCCACATGGAAGCCAGGATGCACTGAGACACAGCGGGGCCTTGTTGGAACCAAAGACACCTCTGCAAAAAGCAGGCTAGCTCATAGAAGCAAGGAGTCCATTGTTACAACGTAAAAGCTATGGAAGCAAGGGACCATTGTGACACTGCGGGGCCTCATGGAACCAATTGTCCATGATGACAATGCGGATCAAAGGAGACCATGGTGGCACTGCGGAACCTGATGGAACCAAGGAGCCATTGTGACACAGTGGGGCCTCATGGAATCAAGGAGACCATTGTGACCCAGGTGTTGCATGGGAAGGCAAGGAGCCATTGTGACACTTTGGGCTTCTTCCCTTGAGCTCTGCAGCTGGCTGTCCCAGCCCAGCGCACCATGTGCCACCTGCTCTCCTCAGGGCTCTGCCTGCACACAGCCCCAGGAGAAGTTTTCCTGTTTGGAAGGAAAGAATGGAAAAGCCTGAGCAGGTTTCCTAAACAACAAACCCCACTCAGGAGCCACATGCTCAGTACAGGCTGCCTGGAACGATGTCCCCTTTCTACAAGGGTCAGTGTGAGCAGGAATGATCTCTGGGAGCAGAATTCTCGGAGTCTTTCCACTGAATTCTCTGTCCCTGTGTCTTGGGGTGACTTTATCGTGTGTATCCCCTATTGCTGCTCTATGCCCAGAAGTGAACTTTGTGCGTTTCTGTGCCTTTCAACTGAGCCTGAGAGGGGGGAGAGGAAAAAAAACCGGACAAACTTCTCAGAGTGTTTGTTCAAGGACACACATACACACTCCTCTGCATCCTGCTTGCAGCAAGAGCAGAGGAAGCAACTTTGTTTCTTTTTAGCCAGTTTTCAGCTCCTTTTCTCTGGGGGGAGATGGAGAGTTGAACTTTGTTTTCCTGGGACTTTGGGGGTTTTTTCCCCTTCTCTTCTTGACTCTTTCAACATCAGAGCACATTGGGAGAATTTTCTCCCGAGGTGGGGGCCCTGAATGTGGGCCCATGAGCCAGCTGCAAGGAGGAGGAGAGAGACTACACCTACGGAAGTGTTGGGGTTCCTCCCCCCTGCCATGAGGTCATGGGAGAGGGGACCCTGGGGTAGAGGCATGGCCTGGGCACGGGGTCTCCCTGCTCCCTGCTCACATGTGCCCTAATCCTGTTCAGCACTGGTTATTTTGTGTTGCCCTGTGCGAGGAGGGCCCTGGTTGTGCCGTGATTGCTCAGTTCTTTGGCAGTGCCCCGCCCATGTGGCTGGAGAAGAAAGAGCTCTGCAACTTCTCTCAAGAATCACTCCCTGTTTCTTTGCACGGGCCTCGCTGTCTATGGATGTTTCAGGAGACCCCACCGAAACACGGAAGGACTCTCAAATTATCCCAGCTTTCTCTGCACAGCGAGAGCTTTTAATATTTAGCATTGCTATCCTTTTCCTGTGTGTTTGTTAAAAAAATAGTTTTTATCTCTTTCACTTTCTTCCCAGGAAAGTTCTTTTTTCCAAAAACCTGGTGGGGGAGGGCTGGGTGTAACCTGCCTTCTATCAGAGGATATTTTCCTCCACATTTGTCCAAACTGGCACAGCCTGTCCTTTCCTGGGTCTCTGTTGCAGATGGAAGCTGCTGGTGCCATTGTCAGCTTGAAGCCCTCTTTTGATGCAAGCAGATGTTGCCAGGTGTGTTCAGCAGCTGTTGCTCAATGCTTATGCCAAGCTATTGTGTTCCTCATGGAACCAAGGAGCCATTGTGACACTGCAGGGGCTGATGGCATCAAGGAGGCAATTGTGACAGTACAGAACCTCCTAGAAACAAGGCTCCATTGTGACACCGTGGGGAATCATGGAATCAAGGAGCCCATTGTGACACGGCTGCATGGAACCAATGGTCCATGGTTACACTGCGGATTCAAGAAGAGCACGGTGACACCACGCAACATCATGGAACCATAGGTCCATTGTGACACAGCGGGGCCTCATGGAAACAAGGGGACCATTGTGGCAAAGCAGGGCCTAATGGAAGCATGGAGAGCATTGTGACACTAAGGAAACTCCTGGAACCAAGATGACCACTGGCACATAATGGAACCTCATGGAAGCAAGCCTCCACAATGACTTTGGAGGGCCTCAGGGACCACAGGACCCATTGTGACACAGCAGGACCTGGTGGAACCAAGGAGCCTTTGTGATACTCCAGATCCACATGGAAGCCAGGGTGCACTGAGACACAGCGGGGCCTTGTTGGAACCAAAGACACCTCTGCAAAAAGCAGGCTAGCTCATTGAAGCAAGGAGTCCATTGTTACAACGTAAAAGCTATGGAAGCAAGGGACCATTGTGACACTGCGGGGCCTCATGGAAACAATTGTCCATGATGACAGTGCGGATCAAAGGAGACCATGGTGACACTGCGGAACCTGATGGAACCAAGGAGCCATTGTGACACAGTGGGGCCTCATGGAATCAAGGAGACCATTGTGACCCAGGTGTTGCATGGGAAGGCAAGGAGCCATTGTGACACTTTGGGCTTCTTCCCTTGAGCTCTGCAGCTGGCTGTCCCAGCCCAGCGCACCATGTGCCACCTGCTCTCCTCAGGGCTCTGCCTGCACACAGCCCCAGGAGAAGTTTTCCTGTTTGGAAGGAAAGAATGGAAAAGCCGGAGCAGGTTTCCTAAACAACAAACCCCACTCAGGAGCCACATGCTCAGTACAGGCTGCCTGGAACGATGTCCCCTTTCTACAAGGGTCAGTGTGAGCAGGAATGAATGATCTCTGGGAGCAGAATTCTCGGAGTCTTTCCACTGAATTCTCTGTCCCTGTGTCTTGGGGTGACTTTATTGTGTGTATCCCCTATTGCTGCTCTATGCCCAGAAGTGAACTTTGTGCATTTCTGTGCCTTTCAACTGAGCCTGAGAGGGGGGAGAGGAAAAAAAACCAGACAAACTTCTCAGAGCGTTTGTTCAAGGACACACATACACACTCCTCTGCATCCTGCTTGCAGCAAGAGCAGAGGAAGCAACTTTGTTTCTTTTTAGCCAGTTTTCAGCTCCTTTTCTCTGGGGGGAGATGGAGAGTTGAACTTTGTTTTCCTGGGACTTTGGGGGTTTTTTCCCCTTCTCTTCTTGACTCTTTCAACATCAGAGCACATTGGGAGAATTTTCTCCCGAGGTGGGGGCCCTGAATGTGGGCCCATGAGCCAGCTGCAAGGAGGAGGAGAGAGACTACACCTACGGAAGTGTTGGGGTTCCTCCCCCCTGCCATGAGGTCATGGGAGAGGGGACCCTGGGGTAGAGGCATGGCCTGGGCACGGGGTCTCCCTGCTCCCTGCTCACATGTGCCCTAACCCTGTTCAGCACTGGTTATTTTGTGTTGCCCTGTGCGAGGAGGGCCCTGGTTGTGCCGTGATTGCTCAGTTCTTTGGCAGTGCCCCGCCCATGTGGCTGGAGAAGAAAGAGCTCTGAAACTTCTCTCAAGAATCGCTCCCTGTTTCTTTGCACGGGCCTCGCTGTCTATGGATGTTTCAGGAGACCCCACCGAAACACGGAAGGACTCTCAAATTATCCCAGCTTTCTCTGCACAGCGAGAGCTTTTAATATTTAGCATTGCTATCCTTTTCCTGTGTGTTTGTTAAAAAAATAGTTTTTATCTCTTTCACTTTCTTCCCAGGAAAGTTCTTTTTTCCAAAAACCTGGTGGGGGAGGGCTGGGTGTAACCTGCCTTCTATCAGAGGATATTTTCCTCCACATTTGTCCAAACTGGCACAGCCTGTCCTTTCCTGGGTCTCTGTTGCAGATGGAAGCTGCTGGTGCCATTGTCAGCTTGAAGCCCTCTTTTGATGCAAGCAGATGTTGCCAGGTGTGTTCAGCAGCTGTTGCTCAATGCTTATGCCAAGCTATTGTGTTCCTCATGGAACCAAGGAGCCATTGTGACACTGCAGGGGCTGATGGCATCAAGGAGGCAATTGTGACAGTACAGAACCTCCTAGAAACAAGGCTCCATTGTGACACCGTGGGGAATCATGGAATCAAGGAGCCCATTGTGACACGGCTGCATGGAACCAATGGTCCATGGTTACACTGCGGATTCAAGAAGAGCACGGTGACACCACGCAACATCATGGAACCATAGGTCCATTGTGACACAGCGGGGCCTCATGGAAACAAGGGGACCATTGTGGCAAAGCAGGGCCTAATGGAAGCATGGAGAGCATTGTGACACTAAGGAAACTCCTGGAACCAAGATGACCACTGGCACATAATGGAACCTCATGGAAGCAAGCCTCCACAATGACTTTGGAGGGCCTCAGGGACCACAGGACCCATTGTGACACAGCAGGACCTGGTGGAACCAAGGAGCCTTTGTGATACTCCACATCCACATGGAAGCCAGGGTGCACTGAGACACAGCGGGGCCTTGTGGGAACCAAAGACACCTCTGCAAAAAGCAGGCTAGCTCATAGAAGCAAGGAGTCCATTGTTACAACGTAAAAGCTATGGAAGCAAGGGACCATTGTGACACTGCGGGGCCTCATGGAACCAATTGTCTATGATGACAATGCGGATCAAAGGAGACCATGGTGGCACTGCGGAACCTGATGGAACCAAGGAGCCATTGTGACACAGTGGGGCCTCATGGAATCAAGGAGACCATTGTGACCCAGGTGTTGCATGGGAAGGCAAGGAGCCATTGTGACATTTTGGGCTTCTTCCCTTGAGCTCTGCAGCTGGCTGTCCCAGCCCAGCGCACCATGTGCCACCTGCTCTCCTCAGGGCTCTGCCTGCACACAGCCCCAGGAGAAGTTTTCCTGTTTGGAAGGAAAGAATGGAAAAGCCGGAGCAGGTTTCCTAAACAACAAACCCCACTCAGGAGCCACATGCTCAGTACAGGCTGCCTGGAACGATGTCCCCTTTCTACAAGGGTCAGTGTGAGCAGGAATGAATGATCTCTGGGAGCAGAATTCTCGGAGTCTTTCCACTGAATTCTCTGTCCCTGTGTCTTGGGGTGACTTTATTGTGTGTATCCCCTATTGCTGCTCTATGCCCAGAAGTGAACTTTGTGCATTTCTGTGCCTTTCAACTGAGCCTGAGAGGGGGGAGAGGAAAAAAAACCAGACAAACTTCTCAGAGCGTTTGTTCAAGGACACACATACACACTCCTCTGCATCCTGCTTGCAGCAAGAGCAGAGGAAGCAACTTTGTTTCTTTTTAGCCAGTTTTCAGCTCCTTTTCTCTGGGGGGAGATGGAGAGTTGAACTTTGTTTTCCTGGGACTTTGGGGGTTTTTTCCCCTTCTCTTCTTGACTCTTTCAACATCAGAGCACATTGGGAGAATTTTCTCCCGAGGTGGGGGCCCTGAATGTGGGCCCATGAGCCAGCTGCAAGGAGGAGGAGAGAGACTACACCTACGGAAGTGTTGGGGTTCCTCCCCCCTGCCATGAGGTCATGGGAGAGGGGACCCTGGGGTAGAGGCATGGCCTGGGCACGGGGTCTCCCTGCTCCCTGCTCACATGTGCCCTAACCCTGTTCAGCACTGGTTATTTTGTGTTGCCCTGTGCGAGGAGGGCCCTGGTTGTGCTGTGATTGCTCAGTTCTTTGGCAGTGCCCCGCCCATGTGGCTGGAGAAGAAAGAGCTCTGAAACTTCTCTCAAGAATCGCTCCCTGTTTCTTTGCACGGGCCTCGCTGTCTATGGATGTTTCAGGAGACCCCACCGAAACACGGAAGGACTCTCAAATTATCCCAGCTTTCTCTGCACAGCGAGAGCTTTTAATATTTAGCATTGCTATCCTTTTCCTGTGTGTTTGTTAAAAAAATAGTTTTTATCTCTTTCACTTTCTTCCCAGGAAAGTTCTTTTTTCCAAAAACCTGGTGGGGGAGGGCTGGGTGTAACCTGCCTTCTATCAGAGGATATTTTCCTCCACATTTGTCCAAACTGGCACAGCCTGTCCTTTCCTGGGTCTCTGTTGCAGATGGAAGCTGCTGGTGCCATTGTCAGCTTGAAGCCCTCTTTTGATGCAAGCAGATGTTGCCAGGTGTGTTCAGCAGCTGTTGCTCAATGCTTATGCCAAGCTATTGTGTTCCTCATGGAACCAAGGAGCCATTGTGACACTGCAGGGGCTGATGGCATCAAGGAGGCAATTGTGACAGTACAGAACCTCCTAGAAACAAGGCTCCATTGTGACACCGTGGGGAATCATGGAATCAAGGAGCCCATTGTGACACGGCTGCATGGAACCAATGGTCCATGGTTACACTGCGGATTCAAGAAGAGCACGGTGACACCACGCAACATCATGGAACCATAGGTCCATTGTGACACAGCGGGGCCTCATGGAAACAAGGGGACCATTGTGGCAAAGCAGGGCCTAATGGAAGCATGGAGAGCATTGTGACACTAAGGAAACTCCTGGAACCAAGATGACCACTGGCACATAATGGAACCTCATGGAAGCAAGCCTCCACAATGACTTTGGAGGGCCTCAGGGACCACAGGACCCATTGTGACACAGCAGGACCTGGTGGAACCAAGGAGCCTTTGTGATACTCCACATCCACATGGAAGCCAGGGTGCACTGAGACACAGCGGGGCCTTGTGGGAACCAAAGACACCTCTGCAAAAAGCAGGCTAGCTCATAGAAGCAAGGAGTCCATTGTTACAACGTAAAAGCTATGGAAGCAAGGGACCATTGTGACACTGCGGGGCCTCATGGAACCAATTGTCCATGATGACAATGCGGATCAAAGGAGACCATGGTGGCACTGCAGAACCTGATGGAACCAAGGAGCCATTGTGACACAGTGGGGCCTCATGGAATCAAGGAGACCATTGTGACCCAGGTGTTGCATGGGAAGGCAAGGAGCCATTGTGACACTTTGGGCTTCTTCCCTTGAGCTCTGCAGCTGGCTGTCCCAGCCCAGCGCACCATGTGCCACCTGCTCTCCTCAGGGCTCTGCCTGCACACAGCCCCAGGAGAAGTTTTCCTGTTTGGAAGGAAAGAATGGAAAAGCCGGAGCAGGTTTCCTAAACAACAAACCCCACTCAGGAGCCACATGCTCAGTACAGGCTGCCTGGAACGATGTCCCCTTTCTACAAGGGTCAGTGTGAGCAGGAATGAATGATCTCTGGGAGCAGAATTCTCGGAGTCTTTCCACTGAATTCTCTGTCCCTGTGTCTTGGGGTGACTTTATTGTGTGTATCCCCTATTGCTGCTCTATGCCCAGAAGTGAACTTTGTGCATTTCTGTGCCTTTCAACTGAGCCTGAGAGGGGGGAGAGGAAAAAAAACCGGACAAACTTCTCAGAGCGTTTGTTCAAGGACACACATACACACTCCTCTGCATCCTGCTTGCAGCAAGAGCAGAGGAAGCAACTTTGTTTCTTTTTAGCCAGTTTTCAGCTCCTTTTCTCTGGGGGGAGATGGAGAGTTGAACTTTGTTTTCCTGGGACTTTGGGGGTTTTTTCCCCTTCTCTTCTTGACTCTTTCAACATCAGAGCACATTGGGAGAATTTTCTCCCGAGGTGGGGGCCCTGAATGTGGGCCCATGAGCCAGCTGCAAGGAGGAGGAGAGAGACTACACCTACGGAAGTGTTGGGGTTCCTCCCCCCTGCCATGAGGTCATGGGAGAGGGGACCCTGGGGTAGAGGCATGGCCTGGGCACGGGGTCTCCCTGCTCCCTGCTCACATGTGCCCTAATCCTGTTCAGCACTGCTTATTTTGTGTTGCCCTGTGCGAGGAGGGCCCTGGTTGTGCTGTGATTGCTCAGTTCTTTGGCAGTGCCCCGCCCATGTGGCTGGAGAAGAAAGAGCTCTGCAACTTCTCTCAAGAATGGCTCCCTGTTTCTTTGCACGGGCCTCGCTGTCTATGGATGTTTCAGGAGACCCCACCGAAACACGGAAGGACTCTCAAATTATCCCAGCTTTCTCTGCACAGCGAGAGCTTTTAATATTTAGCATTGCTATCCTTTTCCTGTGTGTTTGTTAAAAAAATAGTTTTTATCTCTTTCACTTTCTTCCCAGGAAAGTTCTTTTTTCCAAAAACCTGGTGGGGGAGGGCTGGGTGTAACCTGCCTTCTATCAGAGGATATTTTCCTCCACATTTGTCCAAACTGGCACAGCCTGTCCTTTCCTGGGTCTCTGTTGCAGATGGAAGCTGCTGGTGCCATTGTCAGCTTGAAGCACTCTTTTGATGCAAGCAGATGTTGCCAGGTGTGTTCAGCAGCTGTTGCTCAATGCTTATGCCAAGCTATTGTGTTCCTCATGGAACCAAGGAGCCATTGTGACACTGCAGGGGCTGATGGCATCAAGGAGGCAATTGTGACAGTACAGAACCTCCTAGAAACAAGGCTCCATTGTGACACCGTGGGGAATCATGGAATCAAGGAGCCCATTGTGACACGGCTGCATGGAACCAATGGTCCATGGTTACACTGCGGATTCAAGAAGAGCACGGTGACACCACGCAACATCATGGAACCATAGGTCCATTGTGACACAGCGGGGCCTCATGGAAACAAGGGGACCATTGTGGCAAAGCAGGGCCTAATGGAAGCATGGAGAGCATTGTGACACTAAGGAAACTCCTGGAACCAAGATGACCACTGGCACATAATGGAACCTCATGGAAGCAAGCCTCCACAATGACTTTGGAGGGCCTCAGGGACCACAGGACCCATTGTGACACAGCAGGACCTGGTGGAACCAAGGAGCCTTTGTGATACTCCAGATCCACATGGAAGCCAGGATGCACTGAGACACAGCGGGGCCTTGTTGGAACCAAAGACACCTCTGCAAAAAGCAGGCTAGCTCATAGAAGCAAGGAGTCCATTGTTACAACGTAAAAGCTATGGAAGCAAGGGACCATTGTGACACTGCGGGGCCTCATGGAACCAATTGTCCATGATGACAATGCGGATCAAAGGAGACCATGGTGACACTGCGGAACCTGATGGAACCAAGGAGCCATTGTGACACAGTGGGGCCTCATGGAATCAAGGAGACCATTGTGACCCAGGTGTTGCATGGGAAGGCAAGGAGCCATTGTGACACTTTGGGCTTCTTCCCTTGAGCTCTGCAGCTGGCTGTCCCAGCCCAGCGCACCATGTGCCACCTGCTCTCCTCAGGGCTCTGCCTGCACACAGCCCCAGGAGAAGTTTTCCTGTTTGCAAGGAAAGAATGGAAAAGCCGGAGCAGGTTTCCTAAACAACAAACCCCACTCAGGAGCCACATGCTCAGTACAGGCTGCCTGGAACGATGTCCCCTTTCTACAAGGGTCAGTGTGAGCAGGAATGATCTCTGGGAGCAGAATTCTCGGAGTCTTTCCACTGAATTCTCTGTCCCTGTGTCTTGGGGTGACTTTATCGTGTGTATCCCCTATTGCTGCTCTATGCCCAGAAGTGAACTTTGTGCGTTTCTGTGCCTTTCAACTGAGCCTGAGAGGGGGGAGAGGAAAAAAACCGGACAAACTTCTCAGAGCGTTTGTTCAAGGACACACATACACACTCCTCTGCATCCTGCTTGCAGCAAGAGCAGAGGAAGCAACTTTGTTTCTTTTTAGCCAGTTTTCAGCTCCTTTTCTCTGGGAGGAGATGGAGAGTTGAACTTTGTTTTCCTGGGACTTCGGGGGTTTTTTTTCCCTTCTTCTCTTCTTGACTCTTTCAACATCAGAGCACATTGGGAGAATTTTCTCCCGAGGTGGGGGCCCTGAATGTGGGCCCATGAGCCAGCTGCAAGGAGGAGGAGAGAGACTACACCTACGGAAGTGTTGGGGTTCCTCCCCCCTGCCATGAGGTCATGGGAGAGGGGACCCTGGGGTAGAGGCATGGCCTGGGCACGGGGTCTCCCTGCTCCCTGCTCACATGTGCCCTAATCCTGTTCAGCACTGCTTATTTTGTGTTGCCCTGTGCGAGGAGGGCCCTGGTTGTGCCGTGATTGCTCAGTTCTTTGGCAGTGCCCCGCCCATGTGGCTGGAGAAGAAAGAGCTCTGCAACTTCTCTCAAGAATCACTCCCTGTTTCTTTGCACAGGCCTCGCTGTCTATGGATGTTTCAGGAGACCCCACCGAAACACGGAAGGACTCTCAAATTATCCCAGCTTTCTCTGCACAGCGAGAGCTTTTAATATTTAGCATTGCTATCCTTTTCCTGTGTGTTTGTTAAAAAAATAGTTTTTATCTCTTTCACTTTCTTCCCAGGAAAGTTCTTTTTTCCAAAAACCTGGTGGGGGAGGGCTGGGTGTAACCTGCCTTCTATCAGAGGATATTTTCCTCCACATTTGTCCAAACTGGCACAGCCTGTCCTTTCCTGGGTCTCTGTTGCAGATGGAAGCTGCTGGTGCCATTGTCAGCTTGAAGCACTCTTTTGATGCAAGCAGATGTTGCCAGGTGTGTTCAGCAGCTGTTGCTCAATGCTTATGCCAAGCTATTGTGTTCCTCATGGAACCAAGGAGCCATTGTGACACTGCAGGGGCTGATGGCATCAAGGAGGCAATTGTGACAGTACAGAACCTCCTAGAAACAAGGCTCCATTGTGACACCGTGGGGAATCATGGAATCAAGGAGCCCATTGTGACACGGCTGCATGGAACCAATGGTCCATGGTTACACTGCGGATTCAAGAAGAGCACGGTGACACCACGCAACATCATGGAACCATAGGTCCATTGTGACACAGCGGGGCCTCATGGAAACAAGGGGACCATTGTGGCAAAGCAGGGCCTAATGGAAGCATGGAGAGCATTGTGACACTAAGGAAACTCCTGGAACCAAGATGACCACTGGCACATAATGGAACCTCATGGAAGCAAGCCTCCACAATGACTTTGGAGGGCCTCAGGGACCACAGGACCCATTGTGACACAGCAGGACCTGGTGGAACCAAGGAGCCTTTGTGATACTCCAGATCCACATGGAAGCCAGGGTGCACTGAGACACAGCGGGGCCTTGTTGGAACCAAAGACACCTCTGCAAAAAGCAGGCTAGCTCATAGAAGCAAGGAGTCCATTGTTACAACGTAAAAGCTATGGAAGCAAGGGACCATTGTGACACTGCGGGGCCTCATGGAAACAATTGTCCATGATGACAGTGCGGATCAAAGGAGACCATGGTGACACTGCGGAACCTGATGGAACCAAGGAGCCATTGTGACACAGTGGGGCCTCATGGAATCAAGGAGACCATTGTGACCCAGGTGTTGCATGGGAAGGCAAGGAGCCATTGTGACACTTTGGGCTTCTTCCCTTGAGCTCTGCAGCTGGCTGTCCCAGCCCAGCGCACCATGTGCCACCTGCTCTCCTCAGGGCTCTGCCTGCACACAGCCCCAGGAGAAGTTTTCCTGTTTGCAAGGAAAGAATGGAAAAGCCGGAGCAGGTTTCCTAAACAACAAACCCCACTCAGGAGCCACATGCTCAGTACAGGCTGCCTGGAACGATGTCCCCTTTCTACAAGGGTCAGTGTGAGCAGGAATGAATGATCTCTGGGAGCAGAATTCTCGGAGTCTTTCCACTGAATTCTCTGTCCCTGTGTCTTGGGGTGACTTTATTGTGTGTATCCCCTATTGCTGCTCTATGCCCAGAAGTGAACTTTGTGCATTTCTGTGCCTTTCAACTGAGCCTGAGAGGGGCGAGAGGAAAAAAAACCAGACAAACTTCTCAGAGCGTTTGTTCAAGGACACACATACACACTCCTCTGCATCCTGCTTGCAGCAAGAGCAGAGGAAGCAACTTTGTTTCTTTTTAGCCAGTTTTCAGCTCCTTTTCTCTGGGGGGAGATGGAGAGTTGAACTTTGTTTTCCTGGGACTTCGGGGGTTTTTTTTCCCTTCTTCTCTTCTTGACTCTTTCAACATCAGAGCACATTGGGAGAATTTTCTCCCGAGGTGGGGGCCCTGAATGTGGGCCCATGAGCCAGCTGCAAGGAGGAGGAGAGAGACTACACCTACGGAAGTGTTGGGGTTCCTCCCCCCTGCCATGAGGTCATGGGAGAGGGGACCCTGGGGTAGAGGCATGGCCTGGGCACGGGGGTCTCCCTGCTCCCTGCTCACATGTGCCCTAATCCTGTTCAGCACTGCTTATTTTGTGTTGCCCTGTGCGAGGAGGGCCCTGGTTGTGCTGTGATTGCTCAGTTCTTTGGCAGTGCCCCGCCCATGTGGCTGGAGAAGAAAGAGCTCTGCAACTTCTCTCAAGAATGGCTCCCTGTTTCTTTGCACGGGCCTCGCTGTCTATGGATGTTTCAGGAGACCCCACCGAAACACAGAAGGACTCTCAAATTATCCCAGCTTTCTCTGCACAGCGAGAGCTTTTAATATTTAGCATTGTTATCCTTTTCCTGTGTGTTTGTTAAAAAAATAGTTTTTATCTCTTTCACTTTCTTCCCAGGAAAGTTCTTTTTTCCAAAAACCTGGTGGGGGAGGGCTGGGTGTAACCTGCCTTCTATCAGAGGATATTTTCCTCCACATTTGTCCAAACCGGCACAGCCTGTCCTTTCCCTGGGTGTCTGTTGCAGATGGAAGCTGCTGGTGCCATTGTCAGCTTGAAGCCCTCTTTTGATGCAAGCAGATGTTGCCAGGTGTGTTCAGCAGCTGTTGCTCAATGCTTATGCCAAGCTATTGTGTTCCTCATGGAACCAAGGAGCCATTGTGACACTGCAGGGGCTGATGGCATCAAGGAGGCAATTGTGACAGTACAGAACCTCCTAGAAACAAGGCTCCATTGTGACACCGTGGGGAATCATGGAATCAAGGAGCCCATTGTGACACGGCTGCATGGAACCAATGGTCCATGGTTACACTGCGGATTCAAGAAGAGCACGGTGACACCACGCAACATCATGGAACCATAGGTCCATTGTGACACAGCGGGGCCTCATGGAAACAAGGGGACCATTGTGGCAAAGCAGGGCCTAATGGAAGCATGGAGAGCATTGTGACACTAAGGAAACTCCTGGAACCAAGATGACCACTGGCACATAATGGAACCTCATGGAAGCAAGCCTCCACAATGACTTTGGAGGGCCTCAGGGACCACAGGACCCATTGTGACACAGCAGGACCTGGTGGAACCAAGGAGCCTTTGTGATACTCCAGATCCACATGGAAGCCAGGGTGCACTGAGACACAGTGGGGCCTTGTTGGAACCAAAGACACCTCTGCAAAAAGCAGGCTAGCTCATAGAAGCAAGGAGTCCATTGTTACAACGTAAAAGCTATGGAACCAAGGGACCATTGTGACACTGCGGGGCCTCATGGAACCAATTGTCCATGATGACAATGCGGATCAAAGGAGACCATGGTGACACTGCGGAACCTGATGGAACCAAGGAGCCATTGTGACACAGTGGGGCCTCATGGAATCAAGGAGACCATTGTGACCCAGGTGTTGCATGGGAAGGCAAGGAGCCATTGTGACACTTTGGGCTTCTTCCCTTGAGCTCTGCAGCTGGCTGTCCCAGCCCAGCGCACCATGTGCCACCTGCTCTCCTCAGGGCTCTGCCTGCACACAGCCCCAGGAGAAGTTTTCCTGTTTGCAAGGAAAGAATGGAAAAGCCGGAGCAGGTTTCCTAAACAACAAACCCCACTCAGGAGCCACATGCTCAGTACAGGCTGCCTGGAACGATGTCCCCTTTCTACAAGGGTCAATGTGAGCAGGAATGAATGATCTCTGGGAGCAGAATTCTCGGAGTCTTTCCACTGAATTCTCTGTCCCTGTGTCTTGGGGTGACTTTATCATGTGTATCCCCTATTGCTGCTCTATGCCCAGAAGTGAACTTTGTGCATTTCTGTGCCTTTCAACTGAGCCTGAGAGGGGGGAGAGGAAAAAAACCGGACAAACTTCTCAGAGCGTTTGTTCAAGGACACACATACACACTCCTCTGCATCCTGCTTGCAGCAAGAGCAGAGGAAGCAACTTTGTTTCTTTTTAGCCAGTTTTCAGCTCCTTTTCTCTGGGGGGAGATGGAGAGTTGAACTTTGTTTTCCTGGGACTTCGGGGGTTTTTTTTCCCTTCTTCTCTTCTTGACTCTTTCAACATCAGAGCACATTGGGAGAATTTTCTCCCGAGGTGGGGGCCCTGAATGTGGGCCCATGAGCCAGCTGCAAGGAGGAGGAGAGAGACTACACCTACGGAAGTGTTGGGGTTCCTCCCCCCTGCCATGAGGTCATGGGAGAGGGGACCCTGGGGTAGAGGCATGGCCTGGGCACGGGGTCTCCCTGCTCCCTGCTCACATGTGCCCTAATCCTGTTCAGCACTGCTTATTTTGTGTTGCCCTGTGCGAGGAGGGCCCTGGTTGTGCTGTGATTGCTCAGTTCTTTGGCAGTGCCCCGCCCATGTGGCTGGAGAAGAAAGAGCTCTGAAACTTCTCTCAAGAATCGCTCCCTGTTTCTTTGCACGGGCCTCGCTGTCTATGGATGTTTCAGGAGACCCCACCGAAACACGGAAGGACTCTCAAATTATCCCAGCTTTCTCTGCACAGCGAGAGCTTTTAATATTTAGCATTGCTATTTTTTTCCTGTGTGTTTGTTAAAAAAATAGTTTTTATCTCTTTCACTTTCTTCCCAGGAAAGTTCTTTTTTCCAAAAACCTGGTGGGGGAGGGCTGGGTGTAACCTGCCTTCTATCAGAGGATATTTTCCTCCAAATTTGTCCAAACCGGCACAGCCTGTCCTTTCCTGGGTCTCTGTTGCAGATGGAAGCTGCTGGTGCCATTGTCAGCTTGAAGCACTCTTTTGATGCAAGCAGATGTTGCCAGGTGTGTTCAGCAGCTGTTGCTCAATGCTTATGCCAAGCTATTGTGTTCCTCATGGAACCAAGGAGCCATTGTGACACTGCAGGGGCTGATGGCATCAAGGAGGCAATTGTGACAGTACAGAACCTCCTAGAAACAAGGCTCCATTGTGACACCGTGGGGAATCATGGAATCAAGGAGCCCATTGTGACACGGCTGCATGGAACCAATGGTCCATGGTTACACTGCGGATTCAAGAAGAGCACGGTGACACCACGCAACATCATGGAACCATAGGTCCATTGTGACACAGCGGGGCCTCATGGAAACAAGGGGACCATTGTGGCAAAGCAGGGCCTAATGGAAGCATGGAGAGCATTGTGACACTAAGGAAACTCCTGGAACCAAGATGACCACTGGCACATAATGGAACCTCATGGAAGCAAGCCTCCACAATGACTTTGGAGGGCCTCAGGGACCACAGGACCCATTGTGACACAGCAGGACCTGGTGGAACCAAGGAGCCTTTGTGATACTCCACATCCACATGGAAGCCAGGATGCACTGAGACACAGCGGGGCCTTGTTGGAACCAAAGACACCTCTGCAAAAAGCAGGCTAGCTCATAGAAGCAAGGAGTCCATTGTTACAACGTAAAAGCTATGGAAGCAAGGGACCATTGTGACACTGCGGGGCCTCATGGAACCAATTGTCCATGATGACAATGCGGATCAAAGGAGACCATGGTGACACTGCGGAACCTGATGGAACCAAGGAGCCATTGTGACACAGTGGGGCCTCATGGAATCAAGGAGACCATTGTGACCCAGGTGTTGCATGGGAAGGCAAGGAGCCATTGTGACACTTTGGGCTTCTTCCCTTGAGCTCTGCAGCTGGCTGTCCCAGCCCAGCGCACCATGTGCCACCTGCTCTCCTCAGGGCTCTGCCTGCACACAGCCTCAGGAGAAGTTTTCCTGTTTGGAAGGAAAGAATGGAAAAGCCGGAGCAGGTTTCCTAAACAACAAACCCCACTCAGGAGCCACATGCTCAGTACAGGCTGCCTGGAACGATGTCCCCTTTCTACAAGGGTCAGTGTGAGCAGGAATGATCTCTGGGAGCAGAATTCTCGGAGTCTTTCCACTGAATTCTCTGTCCCTGTGTCTTGGGGTGACTTTATCGTGTGTATCCCCTATTGCTGCTCTATGCCCAGAAGTGAACTTTGTGCGTTTCTGTGCCTTTCAACTGAGCCTGAGAGGGGGGAGAGGAAAAAAACCGGACAAACTTCTCAGAGCGTTTTTTCAAGGACACACATACACACTCCTCTGCATCCTGCTTGCAGCAAGAGCAGAGGAAGCAACTTTGTTTCTTTTTTGCCAGTTTTCAGCTCCTTTTCTCTGGGAGGAGATGGAGAGTTGAACTTTGTTTTCCTGGGACTTCGGGGGTTTTTTTTCCCTTCTTCTCTTCTTGACTCTTTCAACATCAGAGCACATTGGGAGAATTTTCTCCCGAGGTGGGGGCCCTGAATGTGGGCCCATGAGCCAGCTGCAAGGAGGAGGAGAGAGACTACACCTACGGAAGTGTTGGGGTTCCTCCCCCCTGCCATGAGGTCATGGGAGAGGGGACCCTGGGGTAGAGGCATGGCCTGGGCACGGGGTCTCCCTGCTCCCTGCTCACATGTGCCCTAATCCTGTTCAGCACTGCTTATTTTGTGTTGCCCTGTGCGAGGAGGGCCCTGGTTGTGCCGTGATTGCTCAGTTCTTTGGCAGTGCCCCGCCCATGTGGCTGGAGAAGAAAGAGCTCTGCAACTTCTCTCAAGAATCACTCCCTGTTTCTTTGCACAGGCCTCGCTGTCTATGGATGTTTCAGGAGACCCCACCGAAACACGGAAGGACTCTCAAATTATCCCAGCTTTCTCTGCACAGCGAGAGCTTTTAATATTTAGCATTGCTATCCTTTTCCTGTGTGTTTGTTAAAAAAATAGTTTTTATCTCTTTCACTTTCTTCCCAGGAAAGTTCTTTTTTCCAAAAACCTGGTGGGGGAGGGCTGGGTGTAACCTGCCTTCTATCAGAGGATATTTTCCTCCACATTTGTCCAAACTGGCACAGCCTGTCCTTTCCTGGGTCTCTGTTGCAGATGGAAGCTGCTGGTGCCATTGTCAGCTTGAAGCCCTCTTTTGATGCAAGCAGATGTTGCCAGGTGTGTTCAGCAGCTGTTGCTCAATGCTTATGCCAAGCTATTGTGTTCCTCATGGAACCAAGGAGCCATTGTGACACTGCAGGGGCTGATGGCATCAAGGAGGCAATTGTGACAGTACAGAACCTCCTAGAAACAAGGCTCCATTGTGACACCGTGGGGAATCATGGAATCAAGGAGCCCATTGTGACACGGCTGCATGGAACCAATGGTCCATGGTTACACTGCGGATTCAAGAAGAGCACGGTGACACCACGCAACATCATGGAACCATAGGTCCATTGTGACACAGCGGGGCCTCATGGAAACAAGGGGACCATTGTGGCAAAGCAGGGCCTAATGGAAGCATGGAGAGCATTGTGACACTAAGGAAACTCCTGGAACCAAGATGACCACTGGCACATAATGGAACCTCATGGAAGCAAGCCTCCACAATGACTTTGGAGGGCCTCAGGGACCACAGGACCCATTGTGACACAGCAGGACCTGGTGGAACCAAGGAGCCTTTGTGATACTCCACATCCACATGGAAGCCAGGGTGCACTGAGACACAGCGGGGCCTTGTTGGAACCAAAGACACCTCTGCAAAAAGCAGGCTAGCTCATAGAAGCAAGGAGTCCATTGTTACAACGTAAAAGCTATGGAAGCAAGGGACCATTGTGACACTGCGGGGCCTCATGGAAACAATTGTCCATGATGACAGTGCGGATCAAAGGAGACCATGGTGACACTGCGGAACCTGATGGAACCAAGGAGCCATTGTGACACAGTGGGGCCTCATGGAATCAAGGAGACCATTGTGACCCAGGTGTTGCATGTGAAGGCAAGGAGCCATTGTGACACTTTGGGCTTCTTCCCTTGAGCTCTGCAGCTGGCTGTCCCAGCCCAGCGCACCATGTGCCACCTGCTCTCCTCAGGGCTCTGCCTGCACACAGCCCCAGGAGAAGTTTTCCTGTTTGGAAGGAAAGAATGGAAAAGCCGGAGCAGGTTTCCTAAACAACAAACCCCACTCAGGAGCCACATGCTCAGTACAGGCTGCCTGGAACGATGTCCCCTTTCTACAAGGGTCAGTGTGAGCAGGAATGAATGATCTCTGGGAGCAGAATTCTCGGAGTCTTTCCACTGAATTCTCTGTCCCTGTGTCTTGGGGTGACTTTATTGTGTGTATCCCCTATTGCTGCTCTATGCCCAGAAGTGAACTTTGTGCATTTCTGTGCCTTTCAACTGAGCCTGAGAGGGGGGAGAGGAAAAAAAACCGGACAAACTTCTCAGAGCGTTTGTTCAAGGACACACATACACACTCCTCTGCATCCTGCTTGCAGCAAGAGCAGAGGAAGCAACTTTGTTTCTTTTTAGCCAGTTTTCAGCTCCTTTTCTCTGGGGGGAGATGGAGAGTTGAACTTTGTTTTCCTGGGACTTTGGGGGTTTTTTCCCCTTCTCTTCTTGACTCTTTCAACATCAGAGCACATTGGGAGAATTTTCTCCCGAGGTGGGGGCCCTGAATGTGGGCCCATGAGCCAGCTGCAAGGAGGAGGAGAGAGACTACACCTACGGAAGTGTTGGGGTTCCTCCCCCCTGCCATGAGGTCATGGGAGAGGGGACCCTGGGGTAGAGGCATGGCCTGGGCACGGGGTCTCCCTGCTCCCTGCTCACATGTGCCCTAATCCTGTTCAGCACTGCTTATTTTGTGTTGCCCTGTGCGAGGAGGGCCCTGGTTGTGCCGTGATTGCTCAGTTCTTTGGCAGTGCCCCGCCCATGTGGCTGGAGAAGAAAGAGCTCTGCAACTTCTCTCAAGAATGGCTCCCTGTTTCTTTGCACGGGCCTCGCTGTCTATGGATGTTTCAGGAGACCCCACCGAAACACGGAAGGACTCTCAAATTATCCCAGCTTTCTCTGCACAGCGAGAGCTTTTAATATTTAGCATTGCTATCCTTTTCCTGTGTGTTTGTTAAAAAAATAGTTTTTATCTCTTTCACTTTCTTCCCAGGAAAGTTCTTTTTTCCAAAAACCTGGTGGGGGAGGGCTGGGTGTAACCTGCCTTCTATCAGAGGATATTTTCCTCCACATTTGTCCAAACTGGCACAGCCTGTCCTTTCCTGGGTCTCTGTTGCAGATGGAAGCTGCTGGTGCCATTGTCAGCTTGAAGCCCTCTTTTGATGCAAGCAGATGTTGCCAGGTGTGTTCAGCAGCTGTTGCTCAATGCTTATGCCAAGCTATTGTGTTCCTCATGGAACCAAGGAGCCATTGTGACACTGCAGGGGCTGATGGCATCAAGGAGGCAATTGTGACAGTACAGAACCTCCTAGAAACAAGGCTCCATTGTGACACCGTGGGGAATCATGGAATCAAGGAGCCCATTGTGACACGGCTGCATGGAACCAATGGTCCATGGTTACACTGCGGATTCAAGAAGAGCACGGTGACACCACGCAACATCATGGAACCATAGGTCCATTGTGACACAGCGGGGCCTCATGGAAACAAGGGGACCATTGTGGCAAAGCAGGGCCTAATGGAAGCATGGAGAGCATTGTGACACTAAGGAAACTCCTGGAACCAAGATGACCACTGGCACATAATGGAACCTCATGGAAGCAAGCCTCCACAATGACTTTGGAGGGCCTCAGGGACCACAGGACCCATTGTGACACAGCAGGACCTGGTGGAACCAAGGAGCCTTTGTGATACTCCACATCCACATGGAAGCCAGGGTGCACTGAGACACAGCGGGGCCTTGTGGGAACCAAAGACACCTCTGCAAAAAGCAGGCTAGCTCATAGAAGCAAGGAGTCCATTGTTACAACGTAAAAGCTATGGAAGCAAGGGACCATTGTGACACTGCGGGGCCTCATGGAACCAATTGTCCATGATGACAATGCGGATCAAAGGAGACCATGGTGGCACTGCGGAACCTGATGGAACCAAGGAGCCATTGTGACACAGTGGGGCCTCATGGAATCAAGGAGACCATTGTGACCCAGGTGTTGCATGGGAAGGCAAGGAGCCATTGTGACACTTTGGGCTTCTTCCCTTGAGCTCTGCAGCTGGCTGTCCCAGCCCAGCGCACCATGTGCCACCTGCTCTCCTCAGGGCTCTGCCTGCACACAGCCCCAGGAGAAGTTTTCCTGTTTGGAAGGAAAGAATGGAAAAGCCGGAGCAGGTTTCCTAAACAACAAACCCCACTCAGGAGCCACATGCTCAGTACAGGCTGCCTGGAACGATGTCCCCTTTCTACAAGGGTCAGTGTGAGCAGGAATGAATGATCTCTGGGAGCAGAATTCTCGGAGTCTTTCCACTGAATTCTCTGTCCCTGTGTCTTGGGGTGACTTTATCGTGTGTATCCCCTATTGCTGCTCTATGCCCAGAAGTGAACTTTGTGCGTTTCTGTGCCTTTCAACTGAGCCTGAGAGGGGGGAGAGGAAAAAAAACCGGACAAACTTCTCAGAGTGTTTGTTCAAGGACACACATACACACTCCTCTGCATCCTGCTTGCAGCAAGAGCAGAGGAAGCAACTTTGTTTCTTTTTAGCCAGTTTTCAGCTCCTTTTCTCTGGGGGGAGATGGAGAGTTGAACTTTGTTTTCCTGGGACTTTGGGGGTTTTTTCCCCTTCTCTTCTTGACTCTTTCAACATCAGAGCACATTGGGAGAATTTTCTCCCGAGGTGGGGGCCCTGAATGTGGGCCCATGAGCCAGCTGCAAGGAGGAGGAGAGAGACTACACCTACGGAAGTGTTGGGGTTCCTCCCCCCTGCCATGAGGTCATGGGAGAGGGGACCCTGGGGTAGAGGCATGGCCTGGGCACGGGGTCTCCCTGCTCCCTGCTCACATGTGCCCTAATCCTGTTCAGCACTGCTTATTTTGTGTTGCCCTGTGCGAGGAGGGCCCTGGTTGTGCTGTGATTGCTCAGTTCTTTGGCAGTGCCCCGCCCATGTGGCTGGAGAAGAAAGAGCTCTGCAACTTCTCTCAAGAATGGCTCCCTGTTTCTTTGCACGGGCCTCGCTGTCTATGGATGTTTCAGGAGACCCCACCGAAACACGGAAGGACTCTCAAATTATCCCAGCTTTCTCTGCACAGCGAGAGCTTTTAATATTTAGCATTGCTATCCTTTTCCTGTGTGTTTGTTAAAAAAATAGTTTTTATCTCTTTCACTTTCTTCCCAGGAAAGTTCTTTCTTCCAAAAACCTGGTGGGGGAGGGCTGGGTGTAACCTGCCTTCTATCAGAGGATATTTTCCTCCACATTTGTCCAAACCGGCACAGCCTGTCCTTTCCTGGGTCTCTGTTGCAGATGGAAGCTGCTGGTGCCATTGTCAGCTTGAAGCCCTCTTTTGATGCAAGCAGATGTTGCCAGGTGTGTTCAGCAGCTGTTGCTCAATGCTTATGCCAAGCTATTGTGTTCCTCATGGAACCAAGGAGCCATTGTGACACTGCAGGGGCTGATGGCATCAAGGAGGCAATTGTGACAGTACAGAACCTCCTAGAAACAAGGCTCCATTGTGACACCGTGGGGAATCATGGAATCAAGGAGCCCATTGTGACACGGCTGCATGGAACCAATGGTCCATGGTTACACTGCGGATTCAAGAAGAGCACGGTGACACCACGCAACATCACGGAACCATAGGTCCATTGTGACACAGCGGGGCCTCATGGAAACAAGGGGACCATTGTGGGAAAGCAGGGCCTAATGGAAGCATGGAGAGCATTGTGACACTAAGGAAACTCCTGGAACCAAGATGACCACTGGCACATAATGGAACCTCATGGAAGCAAGCCTCCACAATGACTTTGGAGGGCCTCAGGGACCACAGGACCCATTGTGACACAGCAGGACCTGGTGGAACCAAGGAGCCTTTGTGATACTCCAGATCCACATGGAAGCCAGGGTGCACTGAGACACAGCGGGGCCTTGTGGGAACCAAAGACACCTCTGCAAAAAGCAGGCTAGCTCATAGAAGCAAGGAGTCCATTGTTACAACGTAAAAGCTATGGAAGCAAGGGACCATTGTGACACTGCGGGGCCTCATGGAACCAATTGTCCATGATGACAATGCGGATCAAAGGAGACCATGGTGACACTGCGGAACCTGATGGAACCAAGGAGCCATTGTGACACAGTGGGGCCTCATGGAATCAAGGAGACCATTGTGACCCAGGTGTTGCATGGGAAGGCAAGGAGCCATTGTGACACTTTGGGCTTCTTCCCTTGAGCTCTGCAGCTGGCTGTCCCAGCCCAGCGCACCATGTGCCACCTGCTCTCCTCAGGGCTCTGCCTGCACACAGCCCCAGGAGAAGTTTTCCTGTTTGGAAGGAAAGAATGGAAAAGCCGGAGCAGGTTTCCTAAACAACAAACCCCACTCAGGAGCCACATGCTCAGTACAGGCTGCCTGGAACGATGTCCCCTTTCTACAAGGGTCAGTGTGAGCAGGAATGAATGATCTCTGGGAGCAGAATTCTCGGAGTCTTTCCACTGAATTCTCTGTCCCTGTGTCTTGGGGTGACTTTATCGTGTGTATCCCCTATTGCTGCTCTATGCCCAGAAGTGAACTTTGTGCGTTTCTGTGCCTTTCAACTGAGCCTGAGAGGGGGGAGAGGAAAAAAAAGCCAGACAAACTTCTCAGAGCGTTTGTTCAAGGACACACATACACACTCCTCTGCATCCTGCTTGCAGCAAGAGCAGAGGAAGCAACTTTGTTTCTTTTTAGCCAGTTTTCAGCTCCTTTTCTCTGGGGGGAGATGGAGAGTTGAACTTTGTTTTCCTGGGACTTTGGGGGTTTTTTCCCCTTCTCTTCTTGACTCTTTCAACATCAGAGCACATTGGGAGAATTTTCTCCCGAGGTGGGGGCCCTGAATGTGGGCCCATGAGCCAGCTGCAAGGAGGAGGAGAGAGACTACACCTACGGAAGTGTTGGGGTTCCTCCCCCCTGCCATGAGGTCATGGGAGAGGGGACCCTGGGGTAGAGGCATGGCCTGGGCACGGGGTCTCCCTGCTCCCTGCTCACATGTGCCCTAATCCTGTTCAGCACTGCTTATTTTGTGTTGCCCTGTGCGAGGAGGGCCCTGGTTGTGCTGTGATTGCTCAGTTCTTTGGCAGTGCCCCGCCCATGTGGCTGGAGAAGAAAGAGCTCTGCAACTTCTCTCAAGAATGGCTCCCTGTTTCTTTGCACGGGCCTCGCTGTCTATGGATGTTTCAGGAGACCCCACCGAAACACGGAAGGACTCTCAAATTATCCCAGCTTTCTCTGCACAGCGAGAGCTTTTAATATTTAGCATTGCTATCCTTTTCCTGTGTGTTTGTTAAAAAAATAGTTTTTATCTCTTTCACTTTCTTCCCAGGAAAGTTCTTTTTTCCAAAAACCTGGTGGGGGAGGGCTGGGTGTAACCTGCCTTCTATCAGAGGATATTTTCCTCCACATTTGTCCAAACCGGCACAGCCTGTCCTTTCCTGGGTCTCTGTTGCAGATGGAAGCTGCTGGTGCCATTGTCAGCTTGAAGCACTCTTTTGATGCAAGCAGATGTTGCCAGGTGTGTTCAGCAGCTGTTGCTCAATGCTTATGCCAAGCTATTGTGTTCCTCATGGAACCAAGGAGCCATTGTGACACTGCAGGGGCTGATGGCATCAAGGAGGCAATTGTGACAGTACAGAACCTCCTAGAAACAAGGCTCCATTGTGACACCGTGGGGAATCATGGAATCAAGGAGCCCATTGTGACACGGCTGCATGGAACCAATGGTCCATGGTTACACGGCGGATTCAAGAAGAGCACGGTGACACCACGCAACATCATGGAACCATAGGTCCATTGTGACACAGCGGGGCCTCATGGAAACAAGGGGACCATTGTGGCAAAGCAGGGCCTAATGGAAGCATGGAGAGCATTGTGACACTAAGGAAACTCCTGGAACCAAGATGACCACTGGCACATAATGGAACCTCATGGAAGCAAGCCTCCACAATGACTTTGGAGGGCCTCAGGGACCACAGGACCCATTGTGACACAGCAGGACCTGGTGGAACCAAGGAGCCTTTGTGATACTCCACATCCACATGGAAGCCAGGGTGCACTGAGACACAGCGGGGCCTTGTGGGAACCAAAGACACCTCTGCAAAAAGCAGGCTAGCTCATAGAAGCAAGGAGTCCATTGTTACAACGTAAAAGCTATGGAAGCAAGGGACCATTGTGACACTGCGGGGCCTCATGGAACCAATTGTCCATGATGACAATGCGGATCAAAGGAGACCATGGTGGCACTGCGGAACCTGATGGAACCAAGGAGCCATTGTGACACAGTGGGGCCTCATGGAATCAAGGAGACCATTGTGACCCAGGTGTTGCATGTGAAGGCAAGGAGCCATTGTGACACTTTGGGCTTCTTCCCTTGAGCTCTGCAGCTGGCTGTCCCAGCCCAGCGCACCATGTGCCACCTGCTCTCCTCAGGGCTCTGCCTGCACACAGCCCCAGGAGAAGTTTTCCTGTTTGGAAGGAAAGAATGGAAAAGCCGGAGCAGGTTTCCTAAACAACAAACCCCACTCAGGAGCCACATGCTCAGTACAGGCTGCCTGGAACGATGTCCCCTTTCTACAAGGGTCAGTGTGAGCAGGAATGATCTCTGGGAGCAGAATTCTCGGAGTCTTTCCACTGAATTCTCTGTCCCTGTGTCTTGGGGTGACTTTATCGTGTGTATCCCCTATTGCTGCTCTATGCCCAGAAGTGAACTTTGTGCGTTTCTGTGCCTTTCAACTGAGCCTGAGAGGGGGGAGAGGAAAAAAACCGGACAAACTTCTCAGAGCGTTTGTTCAAGGACACACATACACACTCCTCTGCATCCTGCTTGCAGCAAGAGCAGAGGAAGCAACTTTGTTTCTTTTTAGCCAGTTTTCAGCTCCTTTTCTCTGGGGGGAGATGGAGAGTTGAACTTTGTTTTCCTGGGACTTTGGGGGTTTTTTCCCCTTCTCTTCTTGACTCTTTCAACATCAGAGCACATTGGGAGAATTTTCTCCCGAGGTGGGGGCCCTGAATGTGGGCCCATGAGCCAGCTGCAAGGAGGAGGAGAGAGACTACACCTACGGAAGTGTTGGGGTTCCTCCCCCCTGCCATGAGGTCATGGGAGAGGGGACCCTGGGGTAGAGGCATGGCCTGGGCACGGGGTCTCCCTGCTCCCTGCTCACATGTGCCCTAATCCTGTTCAGCACTGCTTATTTTGTGTTGCCCTGTGCGAGGAGGGCCCTGGTTGTGCTGTGATTGCTCAGTTCTTTGGCAGTGCCCCGCCCATGTGGCTGGAGAAGAAAGAGCTCTGCAACTTCTCTCAAGAATGGCTCCCTGTTTCTTTGCACGGGCCTCGCTGTCTATGGATGTTTCAGGAGACCCCACCGAAACACGGAAGGACTCTCAAATTATCCCAGCTTTCTCTGCACAGCGAGAGCTTTTAATATTTAGCATTGCTATTTTTTTCCTGTGTGTTTGTTAAAAAAATAGTTTTTATCTCTTTCACTTTCTTCCCAGGAAAGTTCTTTTTTCCAAAAACCTGGTGGGGGAGGGCTGGGTGTAACCTGCCTTCTATCAGAGGATATTTTCCTCCAAATTTGTCCAAACCGGCACAGCCTGTCCTTTCCTGGGTCTCTGTTGCAGATGGAAGCTGCTGGTGCCATTGTCAGCTTGAAGCACTCTTTTGATGCAAGCAGATGTTGCCAGGTGTGTTCAGCAGCTGTTGCTCAATGCTTATGCCAAGCTATTGTGTTCCTCATGGAACCAAGGAGCCATTGTGACACTGCAGGGGCTGATGGCATCAAGGAGGCAATTGTGACAGTACAGAACCTCCTAGAAACAAGGCTCCATTGTGACACCGTGGGGAATCATGGAATCAAGGAGCCCATTGTGACACGGCTGCATGGAACCAATGGTCCATGGTTACACGGCGGATTCAAGAAGAGCACGGTGACACCACGCAACATCATGGAACCATAGGTCCATTGTGACACAGCGGGGCCTCATGGAAACAAGGGGACCATTGTGGCAAAGCAGGGCCTAATGGAAGCATGGAGAGCATTGTGACACTAAGGAAACTCCTGGAACCAAGATGACCACTGGCACATAATGGAACCTCATGGAAGCAAGCCTCCACAATGACTTTGGAGGGCCTCAGGGACCACAGGACCCATTGTGACACAGCAGGACCTGGTGGAACCAAGGAGCCTTTGTGATACTCCACATCCACATGGAAGCCAGGGTGCACTGAGACACAGCGGGGCCTTGTGGGAACCAAAGACACCTCTGCAAAAAGCAGGCTAGCTCATAGAAGCAAGGAGTCCATTGTTACAACGTAAAAGCTATGGAAGCAAGGGACCATTGTGACACTGCGGGGCCTCATGGAACCAATTGTCCATGATGACAATGCGGATCAAAGGAGACCATGGTGGCACTGCGGAACCTGATGGAACCAAGGAGCCATTGTGACACAGTGGGGCCTCATGGAATCAAGGAGACCATTGTGACCCAGGTGTTGCATGTGAAGGCAAGGAGCCATTGTGACACTTTGGGCTTCTTCCCTTGAGCTCTGCAGCTGGCTGTCCCAGCCCAGCGCACCATGTGCCACCTGCTCTCCTCAGGGCTCTGCCTGCACACAGCCCCAGGAGAAGTTTTCCTGTTTGGAAGGAAAGAATGGAAAAGCCGGAGCAGGTTTCCTAAACAACAAACCCCACTCAGGAGCCACATGCTCAGTACAGGCTGCCTGGAACGATGTCCCCTTTCTACAAGGGTCAGTGTGAGCAGGAATGATCTCTGGGAGCAGAATTCTCGGAGTCTTTCCACTGAATTCTCTGTCCCTGTGTCTTGGGGTGACTTTATCGTGTGTATCCCCTATTGCTGCTCTATGCCCAGAAGTGAACTTTGTGCGTTTCTGTGCCTTTCAACTGAGCCTGAGAGGGGGGAGAGGAAAAAAACCGGACAAACTTCTCAGAGCGTTTGTTCAAGGACACACATACACACTCCTCTGCATCCTGCTTGCAGCAAGAGCAGAGGAAGCAACTTTGTTTCTTTTTAGCCAGTTTTCAGCTCCTTTTCTCTGGGGGGAGATGGAGAGTTGAACTTTGTTTTCCTGGGACTTTGGGGGTTTTTTCCCCTTCTCTTCTTGACTCTTTCAACATCAGACCACATTGGGAGAATTTTCTCCCGAGGTGGGGGCCCTGAATGTGGGCCCATGAGCCAGCTGCAAGGAGGAGGAGAGAGACTACACCTACGGAAGTGTTGGGGTTCCTCCCCCCTGCCATGAGGTCATGGGAGAGGGGACCCTGGGGTAGAGGCATGGCCTGGGCACGGGGTCTCCCTGCTCCCTGCTCACATGTGCCCTAATCCTGTTCAGCACTGCTTATTTTGTGTTGCCCTGTGCGAGGAGGGCCCTGGTTGTGCTGTGATTGCTCAGTTCTTTGGCAGTGCCCCGCCCATGTGGCTGGAGAAGAAAGAGCTCTGCAACTTCTCTCAAGAATGGCTCCCTGTTTCTTTGCACGGGCCTCGCTGTCTATGGATGTTTCAGGAGACCCCACCGAAACACGGAAGGACTCTCAAATTATCCCAGCTTTCTCTGCACAGCGAGAGCTTTTAATATTTAGCATTGCTATTTTTTTCCTGTGTGTTTGTTAAAAAAATAGTTTTTATCTCTTTCACTTTCTTCCCAGGAAAGTTCTTTTTTCCAAAAACCTGGTGGGGGAGGGCTGGGTGTAACCTGCCTTCTATCAGAGGATATTTTCCTCCAAATTTGTCCAAACCGGCACAGCCTGTCCTTTCCTGGGTCTCTGTTGCAGATGGAAGCTGCTGGTGCCATTGTCAGCTTGAAGCACTCTTTTGATGCAAGCAGATGTTGCCAGGTGTGTTCAGCAGCTGTTGCTCAATGCTTATGCCAAGCTATTGTGTTCCTCATGGAACCAAGGAGCCATTGTGACACTGCAGGGGCTGATGGCATCAAGGAGGCAATTGTGACAGTACAGAACCTCCTAGAAACAAGGCTCCATTGTGACACCGTGGGGAATCATGGAATCAAGGAGCCCATTGTGACACGGCTGCATGGAACCAATGGTCCATGGTTACACTGCGGATTCAAGAAGAGCACGGTGACACCACGCAACATCATGGAACCATAGGTCCATTGTGACACAGCGGGGCCTCATGGAAACAAGGGGACCATTGTGGCAAAGCAGGGCCTAATGGAAGCATGGAGAGCATTGTGACACTAAGGAAACTCCTGGAACCAAGATGACCACTGGCACATAATGGAACCTCATGGAAGCAAGCCTCCACAATGACTTTGGAGGGCCTCAGGGACCACAGGACCCATTGTGACACAGCAGGACCTGGTGGAACCAAGGAGCCTTTGTGATACTCCAGATCCACATGGAAGCCAGGATGCACTGAGACACAGCGGGGCCTTGTTGGAACCAAAGACACCTCTGCAAAAAGCAGGCTAGCTCATAGAAGCAAGGAGTCCATTGTTACAACGTAAAAGCTATGGAAGCAAGGGACCATTGTGACACTGCGGGGCCTCATGGAACCAATTGTCCATGATGACAATGCGGATCAAAGGAGACCATGGTGACACTGCGGAACCTGATGGAACCAAGGAGCCATTGTGACACAGTGGGGCCTCATGGAATCAAGGAGACCATTGTGACCCAGGTGTTGCATGGGAAGGCAAGGAGCCATTGTGACACTTTGGGCTTCTTCCCTTGAGCTCTGCAGCTGGCTGTCCCAGCCCAGCGCACCATGTGCCACCTGCTCTCCTCAGGGCTCTGCCTGCACACAGCCCCAGGAGAAGTTTTCCTGTTTGCAAGGAAAGAATGGAAAAGCCGGAGCAGGTTTCCTAAACAACAAACCCCACTCAGGAGCCACATGCTCAGTACAGGCTGCCTGGAACGATGTCCCCTTTCTACAAGGGTCAGTGTGAGCAGGAATGATCTCTGGGAGCAGAATTCTCGGAGTCTTTCCACTGAATTCTCTGTCCCTGTGTCTTGGGGTGACTTTATTGTGTGTATCCCCTATTGCTGCTCTATGCCCAGAAGTGAACTTTGTGCATTTCTGTGCCTTTCAACTGAGCCTGAGAGGGGGGAGAGGAAAAAAAACCGGACAAACTTCTCAGAGCGTTTGTTCAAGGACACACATACACACTCCTCTGCATCCTGCTTGCAGCAAGAGCAGAGGAAGCAACTTTGTTTCTTTTTAGCCAGTTTTCAGCTCCTTTTCTCTGGGGGGAGATGGAGAGTTGAACTTTGTTTTCCTGGGACTTTGGGGGTTTTTTCCCCTTCTCTTCTTGACTCTTTCAACATCAGAGCACATTGGGAGAATTTTCTCCCGAGGTGGGGGCCCTGAATGTGGGCCCATGAGCCAGCTGCAAGGAGGAGGAGAGAGACTACACCTACGGAAGTGTTGGGGTTCCTCCCCCCTGCCATGAGGTCATGGGAGAGGGGACCCTGGGGTAGAGGCATGGCCTGGGCACGGGGTCTCCCTGCTCCCTGCTCACATGTGCCCTAATCCTGTTCAGCACTGCTTATTTTGTGTTGCCCTGTGCGAGGAGGGCCCTGGTTGTGCCGTGATTGCTCAGTTCTTTGGCAGTGCCCCGCCCATGTGGCTGGAGAAGAAAGAGCTCTGCAACTTCTCTCAAGAATCGCTCCCTGTTTCTTTGCACGGGCCTCGCTGTCTATGGATGTTTCAGGAGACCCCACCGAAACACGGAAGGACTCTCAAATTATCCCAGCTTTCTCTGCACAGCGAGAGCTTTTAATATTTAGCATTGCTATCCTTTTCCTGTGTGTTTGTTAAAAAAATAGTTTTTATCTCTTTCACTTTCTTCCCAGGAAAGTTCTTTTTTCCAAAAACCTGGTGGGGGAGGGCTGGGTGTAACCTGCCTTCTATCAGAGGATATTTTCCTCCACATTTGTCCAAACTGGCACAGCCTGTCCTTTCCTGGGTCTCTGTTGCAGATGGAAGCTGCTGGTGCCATTGTCAGCTTGAAGCCCTCTTTTGATGCAAGCAGATGTTGCCAGGTGTGTTCAGCAGCTGTTGCTCAATGCTTATGCCAAGCTATTGTGTTCCTCATGGAACCAAGGAGCCATTGTGACACTGCAGGGGCTGATGGCATCAAGGAGGCAATTGTGACAGTACAGAACCTCCTAGAAACAAGGCTCCATTGTGACACCGTGGGGAATCATGGAATCAAGGAGCCCATTGTGACACGGCTGCATGGAACCAATGGTCCATGGTTACACTGCGGATTCAAGAAGAGCACGGTGACACCACGCAACATCATGGAACCATAGGTCCATTGTGACACAGCGGGGCCTCATGGAAACAAGGGGACCATTGTGGCAAAGCAGGGCCTAATGGAAGCATGGAGAGCATTGTGACACTAAGGAAACTCCTGGAACCAAGATGACCACTGGCACATAATGGAACCTCATGGAAGCAAGCCTCCACAATGACTTTGGAGGGCCTCAGGGACCACAGGACCCATTGTGACACAGCAGGACCTGGTGGAACCAAGGAGCCTTTGTGATACTCCACATCCACATGGAAGCCAGGGTGCACTGAGACACAGCGGGGCCTTGTGGGAACCAAAGACACCTCTGCAAAAAGCAGGCTAGCTCATAGAAGCAAGGAGTCCATTGTTACAACGTAAAAGCTATGGAAGCAAGGGACCATTGTGACACTGCGGGGCCTCATGGAACCAATTGTCCATGATGACAATGCGGATCAAAGGAGACCATGGTGGCACTGCGGAACCTGATGGAACCAAGGAGCCATTGTGACACAGTGGGGCCTCATGGAATCAAGGAGACCATTGTGACCCAGGTGTTGCATGGGAAGGCAAGGAGCCATTGTGACACTTTGGGCTTCTTCCCTTGAGCTCTGCAGCTGGCTGTCCCAGCCCAGCGCACCATGTGCCACCTGCTCTCCTCAGGGCTCTGCCTGCACACAGCCCCAGGAGAAGTTTTCCTGTTTGGAAGGAAAGAATGGAAAAGCCGGAGCAGGTTTCCTAAACAACAAACCCCACTCAGGAGCCACATGCTCAGTACAGGCTGCCTGGAACGATGTCCCCTTTCTACAAGGGTCAGTGTGAGCAGGAATGAATGATCTCTGGGAGCAGAATTCTCGGAGTCTTTCCACTGAATTCTCTGTCCCTGTGTCTTGGGGTGACTTTATTGTGTGTATCCCCTATTGCTGCTCTATGCCCAGAAGTGAACTTTGTGCATTTCTGTGCCTTTCAACTGAGCCTGAGAGGGGGGAGAGGAAAAAAAACCGGACAAACTTCTCAGAGTGTTTGTTCAAGGACACACATACACACTCCTCTGCATCCTGCTTGCAGCAAGAGCAGAGGAAGCAACTTTGTTTCTTTTTAGCCAGTTTTCAGCTCCTTTTCTCTGGGGGGAGATGGAGAGTTGAACTTTGTTTTCCTGGGACTTTGGGGGTTTTTTCCCCTTCTCTTCTTGACTCTTTCAACATCAGAGCACATTGGGAGAATTTTCTCCCGAGGTGGGGGCCCTGAATGTGGGCCCATGAGCCAGCTGCAAGGAGGAGGAGAGAGACTACACCTACGGAAGTGTTGGGGTTCCTCCCCCCTGCCATGAGGTCATGGGAGAGGGGACCCTGGGGTAGAGGCATGGCCTGGGCACGGGGTCTCCCTGCTCCCTGCTCACATGTGCCCTAATCCTGTTCAGCACTGCTTATTTTGTGTTGCCCTGTGCGAGGAGGGCCCTGGTTGTGCTGTGATTGCTCAGTTCTTTGGCAGTGCCCCGCCCATGTGGCTGGAGAAGAAAGAGCTCTGCAACTTCTCTCAAGAATGGCTCCCTGTTTCTTTGCACGGGCCTCGCTGTCTATGGATGTTTCAGGAGACCCCACCGAAACACGGAAGGACTCTCAAATTATCCCAGCTTTCTCTGCACAGCGAGAGCTTTTAATATTTAGCATTGCTATCCTTTTCCTGTGTGTTTGTTAAAAAAATAGTTTTTATCTCTTTCACTTTCTTCCCAGGAAAGTTCTTTCTTCCAAAAACCTGGTGGGGGAGGGCTGGGTGTAACCTGCCTTCTATCAGAGGATATTTTCCTCCACATTTGTCCAAACCGGCACAGCCTGTCCTTTCCTGGGTCTCTGTTGCAGATGGAAGCTGCTGGTGCCATTGTCAGCTTGAAGCACTCTTTTGATGCAAGCAGATGTTGCCAGGTGTGTTCAGCAGCTGTTGCTCAATGCTTATGCCAAGCTATTGTGTTCCTCATGGAACCAAGGAGCCATTGTGACACTGCAGGGGCTGATGGCATCAAGGAGGCAATTGTGACAGTACAGAACCTCCTAGAAACAAGGCTCCATTGTGACACCGTGGGGAATCATGGAATCAAGGAGCCCATTGTGACACGGCTGCATGGAACCAATGGTCCATGGTTACACGGCGGATTCAAGAAGAGCACGGTGACACCACGCAACATCATGGAACCATAGGTCCATTGTGACACAGCGGGGCCTCATGGAAACAAGGGGACCATTGTGGCAAAGCAGGGCCTAATGGAAGCATGGAGAGCATTGTGACACTAAGGAAACTCCTGGAACCAAGATGACCACTGGCACATAATGGAACCTCATGGAAGCAAGCCTCCACAATGACTTTGGAGGGCCTCAGGGACCACAGGACCCATTGTGACACAGCAGGACCTGGTGGAACCAAGGAGCCTTTGTGATACTCCAGATCCACATGGAAGCCAGGGTGCACTGAGACACAGCGGGGCCTTGTTGGAACCAAAGACACCTCTGCAAAAAGCAGGCTAGCTCATAGAAGCAAGGAGTCCATTGTTACAACGTAAAAGCTATGGAAGCAAGGGACCATTGTGACACTGCGGGGCCTCATGGAACCAATTGTCCATGATGACAATGCGGATCAAAGGAGACCATGGTGACACTGCGGAACCTGATGGAACCAAGGAGCCATTGTGACACAGTGGGGCCTCATGGAATCAAGGAGACCATTGTGACCCAGGTGTTGCATGGGAAGGCAAGGAGCCATTGTGACACTTTGGGCTTCTTCCCTTGAGCTCTGCAGCTGGCTGTCCCAGCCCAGCGCACCATGTGCCACCTGCTCTCCTCAGGGCTCTGCCTGCACACAGCCTCAGGAGAAGTTTTCCTGTTTGGAAGGAAAGAATGGAAAAGCCGGAGCAGGTTTCCTAAACAACAAACCCCACTCAGGAGCCACATGCTCAGTACAGGCTGCCTGGAACGATGTCCCCTTTCTACAAGGGTCAGTGTGAGCAGGAATGATCTCTGGGAGCAGAATTCTCGGAGTCTTTCCACTGAATTCTCTGTCCCTGTGTCTTGGGGTGACTTTATCGTGTGTATCCCCTATTGCTGCTCTATGCCCAGAAGTGAACTTTGTGCGTTTCTGTGCCTTTCAACTGAGCCTGAGAGGGGGGAGAGGAAAAAAACCGGACAAACTTCTCAGAGCGTTTTTTCAAGGACACACATACACACTCCTCTGCATCCTGCTTGCAGCAAGAGCAGAGGAAGCAACTTTGTTTCTTTTTTGCCAGTTTTCAGCTCCTTTTCTCTGGGAGGAGATGGAGAGTTGAACTTTGTTTTCCTGGGACTTCGGGGGTTTTTTTTCCCTTCTTCTCTTCTTGACTCTTTCAACATCAGAGCACATTGGGAGAATTTTCTCCCGAGGTGGGGGCCCTGAATGTGGGCCCATGAGCCAGCTGCAAGGAGGAGGAGAGAGACTACACCTACGGAAGTGTTGGGGTTCCTCCCCCCTGCCATGAGGTCATGGGAGAGGGGACCCTGGGGTAGAGGCATGGCCTGGGCACGGGGTCTCCCTGCTCCCTGCTCACATGTGCCCTAATCCTGTTCAGCACTGCTTATTTTGTGTTGCCCTGTGCGAGGAGGGCCCTGGTTGTGCCGTGATTGCTCAGTTCTTTGGCAGTGCCCCGCCCATGTGGCTGGAGAAGAAAGAGCTCTGCAACTTCTCTCAAGAATCACTCCCTGTTTCTTTGCACAGGCCTCGCTGTCTATGGATGTTTCAGGAGACCCCACCAAAACACGGAAGGACTCTCAAATTATCCCAGCTTTCTCTGCACAGCGAGAGCTTTTAATATTTAGCATTGCTATCCTTTTCCTGTGTGTTTGTTAAAAAAATAGTTTTTATCTCTTTCACTTTCTTCCCAGGAAAGTTCTTTTTTCCAAAAACCTGGTGGGGGAGGGCTGGGTGTAACCTGCCTTCTATCAGAGGATATTTTCCTCCACATTTGTCCAAACTGGCACAGCCTGTCCTTTCCTGGGTCTCTGTTGCAGATGGAAGCTGCTGGTGCCATTGTCAGCTTGAAGCCCTCTTTTGATGCAAGCAGATGTTGCCAGGTGTGTTCAGCAGCTGTTGCTCAATGCTTATGCCAAGCTATTGTGTTCCTCATGGAACCAAGGAGCCATTGTGACACTGCAGGGGCTGATGGCATCAAGGAGGCAATTGTGACAGTACAGAACCTCCTAGAAACAAGGCTCCATTGTGACACCGTGGGGAATCATGGAATCAAGGAGCCCATTGTGACACGGCTGCATGGAACCAATGGTCCATGGTTACACTGCGGATTCAAGAAGAGCACGGTGACACCACGCAACATCATGGAACCATAGGTCCATTGTGACACAGCGGGGCCTCATGGAAACAAGGGGACCATTGTGGCAAAGCAGGGCCTAATGGAAGCATGGAGAGCATTGTGACACTAAGGAAACTCCTGGAACCAAGATGACCACTGGCACATAATGGAACCTCATGGAAGCAAGCCTCCACAATGACTTTGGAGGGCCTCAGGGACCACAGGACCCATTGTGACACAGCAGGACCTGGTGGAACCAAGGAGCCTTTGTGATACTCCAGATCCACATGGAAGCCAGGGTGCACTGAGACACAGCGGGGCCTTGTTGGAACCAAAGACACCTCTGCAAAAAGCAGGCTAGCTCATAGAAGCAAGGAGTCCATTGTTACAACGTAAAAGCTATGGAAGCAAGGGACCATTGTGACACTGCGGGGCCTCATGGAAACAATTGTCCATGATGACAGTGCGGATCAAAGGAGACCATGGTGACACTGCGGAACCTGATGGAACCAAGGAGCCATTGTGACACAGTGGGGCCTCATGGAATCAAGGAGACCATTGTGACCCAGGTGTTGCATGTGAAGGCAAGGAGCCATTGTGACACTTTGGGCTTCTTCCCTTGAGCTCTGCAGCTGGCTGTCCCAGCCCAGCGCACCATGTGCCACCTGCTCTCCTCAGGGCTCTGCCTGCACACAGCCCCAGGAGAAGTTTTCCTGTTTGGAAGGAAAGAATGGAAAAGCCGGAGCAGGTTTCCTAAACAACAAACCCCACTCAGGAGCCACATGCTCAGTACAGGCTGCCTGGAACGATGTCCCCTTTCTACAAGGGTCAGTGTGAGCAGGAATGAATGATCTCTGGGAGCAGAATTCTCGGAGTCTTTCCACTGAATTCTCTGTCCCTGTGTCTTGGGGTGACTTTATTGTGTGTATCCCCTATTGCTGCTCTATGCCCAGAAGTGAACTTTGTGCATTTCTGTGCCTTTCAACTGAGCCTGAGAGGGGGGAGAGGAAAAAAAACCGGACAAACTTCTCAGAGCGTTTGTTCAAGGACACACATACACACTCCTCTGCATCCTGCTTGCAGCAAGAGCAGAGGAAGCAACTTTGTTTCTTTTTAGCCAGTTTTCAGCTCCTTTTCTCTGGGGGGAGATGGAGAGTTGAACTTTGTTTTCCTGGGACTTTGGGGGTTTTTTCCCCTTCTCTTCTTGACTCTTTCAACATCAGAGCACATTGGGAGAATTTTCTCCCGAGGTGGGGGCCCTGAATGTGGGCCCATGAGCCAGCTGCAAGGAGGAGGAGAGAGACTACACCTACGGAAGTGTTGGGGTTCCTCCCCCCTGCCATGAGGTCATGGGAGAGGGGACCCTGGGGTAGAGGCATGGCCTGGGCACGGGGTCTCCCTGCTCCCTGCTCACATGTGCCCTAATCCTGTTCAGCACTGCTTATTTTGTGTTGCCCTGTGCGAGGAGGGCCCTGGTTGTGCTGTGATTGCTCAGTTCTTTGGCAGTGCCCCGCCCATGTGGCTGGAGAAGAAAGAGCTCTGCAACTTCTCTCAAGAATCGCTCCCTGTTTCTTTGCACGGGCCTCGCTGTCTATGGATGTTTCAGGAGACCCCACCGAAACACGGAAGGACTCTCAAATTATCCCAGCTTTCTCTGCACAGCGAGAGCTTTTAATATTTAGCATTGCTATCCTTTTCCTGTGTGTTTGTTAAAAAAATAGTTTTTATCTCTTTCACTTTCTTCCCAGGAAAGTTCTTTTTTCCAAAAACCTGGTGGGGGAGGGCTGGGTGTAACCTGCCTTCTATCAGAGGATATTTTCCTCCAAATTTGTCCAAACCGGCACAGCCTGTCCTTTCCTGGGTCTCTGTTGCAGATGGAAGCTGCTGGTGCCATTGTCAGCTTGAAGCACTCTTTTGATGCAAGCAGATGTTGCCAGGTGTGTTCAGCAGCTGTTGCTCAATGCTTATGCCAAGCTATTGTGTTCCTCATGGAACCAAGGAGCCATTGTGACACTGCAGGGGCTGATGGCATCAAGGAGGCAATTGTGACAGTACAGAACCTCCTAGAAACAAGGCTCCATTGTGACACCGTGGGGAATCATGGAATCAAGGAGCCCATTGTGACACGGCTGCATGGAACCAATGGTCCATGGTTACACTGCGGATTCAAGAAGAGCACGGTGACACCACGCAACATCATGGAACCATAGGTCCATTGTGACACAGCGGGGCCTCATGGAAACAAGGGGACCATTGTGGCAAAGCAGGGCCTAATGGAAGCATGGAGAGCATTGTGACACTAAGGAAACTCCTGGAACCAAGATGACCACTGGCACATAATGGAACCTCATGGAAGCAAGCCTCCACAATGACTTTGGAGGGCCTCAGGGACCACAGGACCCATTGTGACACAGCAGGACCTGGTGGAACCAAGGAGCCTTTGTGATACTCCAGATCCACATGGAAGCCAGGATGCACTGAGACACAGCGGGGCCTTGTTGGAACCAAAGACACCTCTGCAAAAAGCAGGCTAGCTCATAGAAGCAAGGAGTCCATTGTTACAACGTAAAAGCTATGGAAGCAAGGGACCATTGTGACACTGCGGGGCCTCATGGAACCAATTGTCCATGATGACAATGCGGATCAAAGGAGACCATGGTGACACTGCGGAACCTGATGGAACCAAGGAGCCATTGTGACACAGTGGGGCCTCATGGAATCAAGGAGACCATTGTGACCCAGGTGTTGCATGGGAAGGCAAGGAGCCATTGTGACACTTTGGGCTTCTTCCCTTGAGCTCTGCAGCTGGCTGTCCCAGCCCAGCGCACCATGTGCCACCTGCTCTCCTCAGGGCTCTGCCTGCACACAGCCTCAGGAGAAGTTTTCCTGTTTGGAAGGAAAGAATGGAAAAGCCGGAGCAGGTTTCCTAAACAACAAACCCCACTCAGGAGCCACATGCTCAGTACAGGCTGCCTGGAACGATGTCCCCTTTCTACAAGGGTCAGTGTGAGCAGGAATGATCTCTGGGAGCAGAATTCTCGGAGTCTTTCCACTGAATTCTCTGTCCCTGTGTCTTGGGGTGACTTTATCGTGTGTATCCCCTATTGCTGCTCTATGCCCAGAAGTGAACTTTGTGCGTTTCTGTGCCTTTCAACTGAGCCTGAGAGGGGGGAGAGGAAAAAAACCGGACAAACTTCTCAGAGCGTTTTTTCAAGGACACACATACACACTCCTCTGCATCCTGCTTGCAGCAAGAGCAGAGGAAGCAACTTTGTTTCTTTTTTGCCAGTTTTCAGCTCCTTTTCTCTGGGAGGAGATGGAGAGTTGAACTTTGTTTTCCTGGGACTTCGGGGGTTTTTTTTCCCTTCTTCTCTTCTTGACTCTTTCAACATCAGAGCACATTGGGAGAATTTTCTCCCGAGGTGGGGGCCCTGAATGTGGGCCCATGAGCCAGCTGCAAGGAGGAGGAGAGAGACTACACCTACGGAAGTGTTGGGGTTCCTCCCCCCTGCCATGAGGTCATGGGAGAGGGGACCCTGGGGTAGAGGCATGGCCTGGGCACGGGGTCTCCCTGCTCCCTGCTCACATGTGCCCTAATCCTGTTCAGCACTGCTTATTTTGTGTTGCCCTGTGCGAGGAGGGCCCTGGTTGTGCCGTGATTGCTCAGTTCTTTGGCAGTGCCCCGCCCATGTGGCTGGAGAAGAAAGAGCTCTGCAACTTCTCTCAAGAATCACTCCCTGTTTCTTTGCACAGGCCTCGCTGTCTATGGATGTTTCAGGAGACCCCACCGAAACACGGAAGGACTCTCAAATTATCCCAGCTTTCTCTGCACAGCGAGAGCTTTTAATATTTAGCATTGCTATCCTTTTCCTGTGTGTTTGTTAAAAAAATAGTTTTTATCTCTTTCACTTTCTTCCCAGGAAAGTTCTTTTTTCCAAAAACCTGGTGGGGGAGGGCTGGGTGTAACCTGCCTTCTATCAGAGGATATTTTCCTCCACATTTGTCCAAACTGGCACAGCCTGTCCTTTCCTGGGTCTCTGTTGCAGATGGAAGCTGCTGGTGCCATTGTCAGCTTGAAGCCCTCTTTTGATGCAAGCAGATGTTGCCAGGTGTGTTCAGCAGCTGTTGCTCAATGCTTATGCCAAGCTATTGTGTTCCTCATGGAACCAAGGAGCCATTGTGACACTGCAGGGGCTGATGGCATCAAGGAGGCAATTGTGACAGTACAGAACCTCCTAGAAACAAGGCTCCATTGTGACACCGTGGGGAATCATGGAATCAAGGAGCCCATTGTGACACGGCTGCATGGAACCAATGGTCCATGGTTACACTGCGGATTCAAGAAGAGCACGGTGACACCACGCAACATCATGGAACCATAGGTCCATTGTGACACAGCGGGGCCTCATGGAAACAAGGGGACCATTGTGGCAAAGCAGGGCCTAATGGAAGCATGGAGAGCATTGTGACACTAAGGAAACTCCTGGAACCAAGATGACCACTGGCACATAATGGAACCTCATGGAAGCAAGCCTCCACAATGACTTTGGAGGGCCTCAGGGACCACAGGACCCATTGTGACACAGCAGGACCTGGTGGAACCAAGGAGCCTTTGTGATACTCCAGATCCACATGGAAGCCAGGGTGCACTGAGACACAGCGGGGCCTTGTTGGAACCAAAGACACCTCTGCAAAAAGCAGGCTAGCTCATAGAAGCAAGGAGTCCATTGTTACAACGTAAAAGCTATGGAAGCAAGGGACCATTGTGACACTGCGGGGCCTCATGGAAACAATTGTCCATGATGACAGTGCGGATCAAAGGAGACCATGGTGACACTGCGGAACCTGATGGAACCAAGGAGCCATTGTGACACAGTGGGGCCTCATGGAATCAAGGAGACCATTGTGACCCAGGTGTTGCATGGGAAGGCAAGGAGCCATTGTGACACTTTGGGCTTCTTCCCTTGAGCTCTGCAGCTGGCTGTCCCAGCCCAGCGCACCATGTGCCACCTGCTCTCCTCAGGGCTCTGCCTGCACACAGCCCCAGGAGAAGTTTTCCTGTTTGGAAGGAAAGAATGGAAAAGCCGGAGCAGGTTTCCTAAACAACAAACCCCACTCAGGAGCCACATGCTCAGTACAGGCTGCCTGGAACGATGTCCCCTTTCTACAAGGGTCAGTGTGAGCAGGAATGAATGATCTCTGGGAGCAGAATTCTCGGAGTCTTTCCACTGAATTCTCTGTCCCTGTGTCTTGGGGTGACTTTATTGTGTGTATCCCCTATTGCTGCTCTATGCCCAGAAGTGAACTTTGTGCATTTCTGTGCCTTTCAACTGAGCCTGAGAGGGGGGAGAGGAAAAAAAACCGGACAAACTTCTCAGAGCGTTTGTTCAAGGACACACATACACACTCCTCTGCATCCTGCTTGCAGCAAGAGCAGAGGAAGCAACTTTGTTTCTTTTTAGCCAGTTTTCAGCTCCTTTTCTCTGGGGGGAGATGGAGAGTTGAACTTTGTTTTCCTGGGACTTTGGGGGTTTTTTCCCCTTCTCTTCTTGACTCTTTCAACATCAGAGCACATTGGGAGAATTTTCTCCCGAGGTGGGGGCCCTGAATGTGGGCCCATGAGCCAGCTGCAAGGAGGAGGAGAGAGACTACACCTACGGAAGTGTTGGGGTTCCTCCCCCCTGCCATGAGGTCATGGGAGAGGGGACCCTGGGGTAGAGGCATGGCCTGGGCACGGGGTCTCCCTGCTCCCTGCTCACATGTGCCCTAATCCTGTTCAGCACTGCTTATTTTGTGTTGCCCTGTGCGAGGAGGGCCCTGGTTGTGCCGTGATTGCTCAGTTCTTTGGCAGTGCCCCGCCCATGTGGCTGGAGAAGAAAGAGCTCTGCAACTTCTCTCAAGAATCGCTCCCTGTTTCTTTGCACGGGCCTCGCTGTCTATGGATGTTTCAGGAGACCCCACCAAAACACGGAAGGACTCTCAAATTATCCCAGCTTTCTCTGCACAGCGAGAGCTTTTAATATTTAGCATTGCTATCCTTTTCCTGTGTGTTTGTTAAAAAAATAGTTTTTATCTCTTTCACTTTCTTCCCAGGAAAGTTCTTTTTTCCAAAAACCTGGTGGGGGAGGGCTGGGTGTAACCTGCCTTCTATCAGAGGATATTTTCCTCCACATTTGTCCAAACTGGCACAGCCTGTCCTTTCCTGGGTCTCTGTTGCAGATGGAAGCTGCTGGTGCCATTGTCAGCTTGAAGCCCTCTTTTGATGCAAGCAGATGTTGCCAGGTGTGTTCAGCAGCTGTTGCTCAATGCTTATGCCAAGCTATTGTGTTCCTCATGGAACCAAGGAGCCATTGTGACACTGCAGGGGCTGATGGCATCAAGGAGGCAATTGTGACAGTACAGAACCTCCTAGAAACAAGGCTCCATTGTGACACCGTGGGGAATCATGGAATCAAGGAGCCCATTGTGACACGGCTGCATGGAACCAATGGTCCATGGTTACACTGCGGATTCAAGAAGAGCACGGTGACACCACGCAACATCATGGAACCATAGGTCCATTGTGACACAGCGGGGCCTCATGGAAACAAGGGGACCATTGTGGCAAAGCAGGGCCTAATGGAAGCATGGAGAGCATTGTGACACTAAGGAAACTCCTGGAACCAAGATGACCACTGGCACATAATGGAACCTCATGGAAGCAAGCCTCCACAATGACTTTGGAGGGCCTCAGGGACCACAGGACCCATTGTGACACAGCAGGACCTGGTGGAACCAAGGAGCCTTTGTGATACTCCACATCCACATGGAAGCCAGGGTGCACTGAGACACAGCGGGGCCTTGTGGGAACCAAAGACACCTCTGCAAAAAGCAGGCTAGCTCATAGAAGCAAGGAGTCCATTGTTACAACGTAAAAGCTATGGAAGCAAGGGACCATTGTGACACTGCGGGGCCTCATGGAACCAATTGTCCATGATGACAATGCGGATCAAAGGAGACCATGGTGGCACTGCGGAACCTGATGGAACCAAGGAGCCATTGTGACACAGTGGGGCCTCATGGAATCAAGGAGACCATTGTGACCCAGGTGTTGCATGGGAAGGCAAGGAGCCATTGTGACACTTTGGGCTTCTTCCCTTGAGCTCTGCAGCTGGCTGTCCCAGCCCAGCGCACCATGTGCCACCTGCTCTCCTCAGGGCTCTGCCTGCACACAGCCCCAGGAGAAGTTTTCCTGTTTGGAAGGAAAGAATGGAAAAGCCGGAGCAGGTTTCCTAAACAACAAACCCCACTCAGGAGCCACATGCTCAGTACAGGCTGCCTGGAACGATGTCCCCTTTCTACAAGGGTCAGTGTGAGCAGGAATGAATGATCTCTGGGAGCAGAATTCTCGGAGTCTTTCCACTGAATTCTCTGTCCCTGTGTCTTGGGGTGACTTTATTGTGTGTATCCCCTATTGCTGCTCTATGCCCAGAAGTGAACTTTGTGCATTTCTGTGCCTTTCAACTGAGCCTGAGAGGGGGGAGAGGAAAAAAAACCGGACAAACTTCTCAGAGTGTTTGTTCAAGGACACACATACACACTCCTCTGCATCCTGCTTGCAGCAAGAGCAGAGGAAGCAACTTTGTTTCTTTTTAGCCAGTTTTCAGCTCCTTTTCTCTGGGGGGAGATGGAGAGTTGAACTTTGTTTTCCTGGGACTTTGGGGGTTTTTTCCCCTTCTCTTCTTGACTCTTTCAACATCAGAGCACATTGGGAGAATTTTCTCCCGAGGTGGGGGCCCTGAATGTGGGCCCATGAGCCAGCTGCAAGGAGGAGGAGAGAGACTACACCTACGGAAGTGTTGGGGTTCCTCCCCCCTGCCATGAGGTCATGGGAGAGGGGACCCTGGGGTAGAGGCATGGCCTGGGCACGGGGTCTCCCTGCTCCCTGCTCACATGTGCCCTAATCCTGTTCAGCACTGCTTATTTTGTGTTGCCCTGTGCGAGGAGGGCCCTGGTTGTGCTGTGATTGCTCAGTTCTTTGGCAGTGCCCCGCCCATGTGGCTGGAGAAGAAAGAGCTCTGCAACTTCTCTCAAGAATCGCTCCCTGTTTCTTTGCACGGGCCTCGCTGTCTATGGATGTTTCAGGAGACCCCACCGAAACACGGAAGGACTCTCAAATTATCCCAGCTTTCTCTGCACAGCGAGAGCTTTTAATATTTAGCATTGCTATCCTTTTCCTGTGTGTTTGTTAAAAAAATAGTTTTTATCTCTTTCACTTTCTTCCCAGGAAAGTTCTTTCTTCCAAAAACCTGGTGGGGGAGGGCTGGGTGTAACCTGCCTTCTATCAGAGGATATTTTCCTCCACATTTGTCCAAACCGGCACAGCCTGTCCTTTCCTGGGTCTCTGTTGCAGATGGAAGCTGCTGGTGCCATTGTCAGCTTGAAGCACTCTTTTGATGCAAGCAGATGTTGCCAGGTGTGTTCAGCAGCTGTTGCTCAATGCTTATGCCAAGCTATTGTGTTCCTCATGGAACCAAGGAGCCATTGTGACACTGCAGGGGCTGATGGCATCAAGGAGGCAATTGTGACAGTACAGAACCTCCTAGAAACAAGGCTCCATTGTGACACCGTGGGGAATCATGGAATCAAGGAGCCCATTGTGACACGGCTGCATGGAACCAATGGTCCATGGTTACACGGCGGATTCAAGAAGAGCACGGTGACACCACGCAACATCATGGAACCATAGGTCCATTGTGACACAGCGGGGCCTCATGGAAACAAGGGGACCATTGTGGGAAAGCAGGGCCTAATGGAAGCATGGAGAGCATTGTGACACTAAGGAAACTCCTGGAACCAAGATGACCACTGGCACATAATGGAACCTCATGGAAGCAAGCCTCCACAATGACTTTGGAGGGCCTCAGGGACCACAGGACCCATTGTGACACAGCAGGACCTGGTGGAACCAAGGAGCCTTTGTGATACTCCAGATCCACATGGAAGCCAGGGTGCACTGAGACACAGCGGGGCCTTGTTGGAACCAAAGACACCTCTGCAAAAAGCAGGCTAGCTCATAGAAGCAAGGAGTCCATTGTTACAACGTAAAAGCTATGGAAGCAAGGGACCATTGTGACACTGCGGGGCCTCATGGAACCAATTGTCCATGATGACAATGCGGATCAAAGGAGACCATGGTGACACTGCGGAACCTGATGGAACCAAGGAGCCATTGTGACACAGTGGGGCCTCATGGAATCAAGGAGACCATTGTGACCCAGGTGTTGCATGGGAAGGCAAGGAGCCATTGTGACACTTTGGGCTTCTTCCCTTGAGCTCTGCAGCTGGCTGTCCCAGCCCAGCGCACCATGTGCCACCTGCTCTCCTCAGGGCTCTGCCTGCACACAGCCTCAGGAGAAGTTTTCCTGTTTGGAAGGAAAGAATGGAAAAGCCGGAGCAGGTTTCCTAAACAACAAACCCCACTCAGGAGCCACATGCTCAGTACAGGCTGCCTGGAACGATGTCCCCTTTCTACAAGGGTCAGTGTGAGCAGGAATGATCTCTGGGAGCAGAATTCTCGGAGTCTTTCCACTGAATTCTCTGTCCCTGTGTCTTGGGGTGACTTTATCGTGTGTATCCCCTATTGCTGCTCTATGCCCAGAAGTGAACTTTGTGCGTTTCTGTGCCTTTCAACTGAGCCTGAGAGGGGGGAGAGGAAAAAAACCGGACAAACTTCTCAGAGCGTTTTTTCAAGGACACACATACACACTCCTCTGCATCCTGCTTGCAGCAAGAGCAGAGGAAGCAACTTTGTTTCTTTTTTGCCAGTTTTCAGCTCCTTTTCTCTGGGAGGAGATGGAGAGTTGAACTTTGTTTTCCTGGGACTTCGGGGGTTTTTTTTCCCTTCTTCTCTTCTTGACTCTTTCAACATCAGAGCACATTGGGAGAATTTTCTCCCGAGGTGGGGGCCCTGAATGTGGGCCCATGAGCCAGCTGCAAGGAGGAGGAGAGAGACTACACCTACGGAAGTGTTGGGGTTCCTCCCCCCTGCCATGAGGTCATGGGAGAGGGGACCCTGGGGTAGAGGCATGGCCTGGGCACGGGGTCTCCCTGCTCCCTGCTCACATGTGCCCTAATCCTGTTCAGCACTGCTTATTTTGTGTTGCCCTGTGCGAGGAGGGCCCTGGTTGTGCCGTGATTGCTCAGTTCTTTGGCAGTGCCCCGCCCATGTGGCTGGAGAAGAAAGAGCTCTGCAACTTCTCTCAAGAATCACTCCCTGTTTCTTTGCACGGGCCTCGCTGTCTATGGATGTTTCAGGAGACCCCACCGAAACACGGAAGGACTCTCAAATTATCCCAGCTTTCTCTGCACAGCGAGAGCTTTTAATATTTAGCATTGCTATCCTTTTCCTGTGTGTTTGTTAAAAAAATAGTTTTTATCTCTTTCACTTTCTTCCCAGGAAAGTTCTTTTTTCCAAAAACCTGGTGGGGGAGGGCTGGGTGTAACCTGCCTTCTATCAGAGGATATTTTCCTCCACATTTGTCCAAACTGGCACAGCCTGTCCTTTCCTGGGTCTCTGTTGCAGATGGAAGCTGCTGGTGCCATTGTCAGCTTGAAGCCCTCTTTTGATGCAAGCAGATGTTGCCAGGTGTGTTCAGCAGCTGTTGCTCAATGCTTATGCCAAGCTATTGTGTTCCTCATGGAACCAAGGAGCCATTGTGACACTGCAGGGGCTGATGGCATCAAGGAGGCAATTGTGACAGTACAGAACCTCCTAGAAACAAGGCTCCATTGTGACACCGTGGGGAATCATGGAATCAAGGAGCCCATTGTGACACGGCTGCATGGAACCAATGGTCCATGGTTACACTGCGGATTCAAGAAGAGCACGGTGACACCACGCAACATCATGGAACCATAGGTCCATTGTGACACAGCGGGGCCTCATGGAAACAAGGGGACCATTGTGGCAAAGCAGGGCCTAATGGAAGCATGGAGAGCATTGTGACACTAAGGAAACTCCTGGAACCAAGATGACCACTGGCACATAATGGAACCTCATGGAAGCAAGCCTCCACAATGACTTTGGAGGGCCTCAGGGACCACAGGACCCATTGTGACACAGCAGGACCTGGTGGAACCAAGGAGCCTTTGTGATACTCCAGATCCACATGGAAGCCAGGGTGCACTGAGACACAGCGGGGCCTTGTTGGAACCAAAGACACCTCTGCAAAAAGCAGGCTAGCTCATAGAAGCAAGGAGTCCATTGTTACAACGTAAAAGCTATGGAAGCAAGGGACCATTGTGACACTGCGGGGCCTCATGGAAACAATTGTCCATGATGACAGTGCGGATCAAAGGAGACCATGGTGACACTGCGGAACCTGATGGAACCAAGGAGCCATTGTGACACAGTGGGGCCTCATGGAATCAAGGAGACCATTGTGACCCAGGTGTTGCATGTGAAGGCAAGGAGCCATTGTGACACTTTGGGCTTCTTCCCTTGAGCTCTGCAGCTGGCTGTCCCAGCCCAGCGCACCATGTGCCACCTGCTCTCCTCAGGGCTCTGCCTGCACACAGCCCCAGGAGAAGTTTTCCTGTTTGGAAGGAAAGAATGGAAAAGCCGGAGCAGGTTTCCTAAACAACAAACCCCACTCAGGAGCCACATGCTCAGTACAGGCTGCCTGGAACGATGTCCCCTTTCTACAAGGGTCAGTGTGAGCAGGAATGAATGATCTCTGGGAGCAGAATTCTCGGAGTCTTTCCACTGAATTCTCTGTCCCTGTGTCTTGGGGTGACTTTATTGTGTGTATCCCCTATTGCTGCTCTATGCCCAGAAGTGAACTTTGTGCATTTCTGTGCCTTTCAACTGAGCCTGAGAGGGGGGAGAGGAAAAAAAACCGGACAAACTTCTCAGAGCGTTTGTTCAAGGACACACATACACACTCCTCTGCATCCTGCTTGCAGCAAGAGCAGAGGAAGCAACTTTGTTTCTTTTTAGCCAGTTTTCAGCTCCTTTTCTCTGGGGGGAGATGGAGAGTTGAACTTTGTTTTCCTGGGACTTTGGGGGTTTTTTCCCCTTCTCTTCTTGACTCTTTCAACATCAGAGCACATTGGGAGAATTTTCTCCCGAGGTGGGGGCCCTGAATGTGGGCCCATGAGCCAGCTGCAAGGAGGAGGAGAGAGACTACACCTACGGAAGTGTTGGGGTTCCTCCCCCCTGCCATGAGGTCATGGGAGAGGGGACCCTGGGGTAGAGGCATGGCCTGGGCACGGGGTCTCCCTGCTCCCTGCTCACATGTGCCCTAATCCTGTTCAGCACTGCTTATTTTGTGTTGCCCTGTGCGAGGAGGGCCCTGGTTGTGCCGTGATTGCTCAGTTCTTTGGCAGTGCCCCGCCCATGTGGCTGGAGAAGAAAGAGCTCTGCAACTTCTCTCAAGAATGGCTCCCTGTTTCTTTGTACGGGCCTCGCTGTCTATGGATGTTTCAGGAGACCCCACCGAAACACGGAAGGACTCTCAAATTATCCCAGCTTTCTCTGCACAGCGAGAGCTTTTAATATTTAGCATTGCTATCCTTTTCCTGTGTGTTTGTTAAAAAAATAGTTTTTATCTCTTTCACTTTCTTCCCAGGAAAGTTCTTTTTTCCAAAAACCTGGTGGGGGAGGGCTGGGTGTAACCTGCCTTCTATCAGAGGATATTTTCCTCCACATTTGTCCAAACTGGCACAGCCTGTCCTTTCCTGGGTCTCTGTTGCAGATGGAAGCTGCTGGTGCCATTGTCAGCTTGAAGCCCTCTTTTGATGCAAGCAGATGTTGCCAGGTGTGTTCAGCAGCTGTTGCTCAATGCTTATGCCAAGCTATTGTGTTCCTCATGGAACCAAGGAGCCATTGTGACACTGCAGGGGCTGATGGCATCAAGGAGGCAATTGTGACAGTACAGAACCTCCTAGAAACAAGGCTCCATTGTGACACCGTGGGGAATCATGGAATCAAGGAGCCCATTGTGACACGGCTGCATGGAACCAATGGTCCATGGTTACACTGCGGATTCAAGAAGAGCACGGTGACACCACGCAACATCATGGAACCATAGGTCCATTGTGACACAGCGGGGCCTCATGGAAACAAGGGGACCATTGTGGCAAAGCAGGGCCTAATGGAAGCATGGAGAGCATTGTGACACTAAGGAAACTCCTGGAACCAAGATGACCACTGGCACATAATGGAACCTCATGGAAGCAAGCCTCCACAATGACTTTGGAGGGCCTCAGGGACCACAGGACCCATTGTGACACAGCAGGACCTGGTGGAACCAAGGAGCCTTTGTGATACTCCACATCCACATGGAAGCCAGGGTGCACTGAGACACAGCGGGGCCTTGTGGGAACCAAAGACACCTCTGCAAAAAGCAGGCTAGCTCATAGAAGCAAGGAGTCCATTGTTACAACGTAAAAGCTATGGAAGCAAGGGACCATTGTGACACTGCGGGGCCTCATGGAACCAATTGTCCATGATGACAATGCGGATCAAAGGAGACCATGGTGGCACTGCGGAACCTGATGGAACCAAGGAGCCATTGTGACACAGTGGGGCCTCATGGAATCAAGGAGACCATTGTGACCCAGGTGTTGCATGGGAAGGCAAGGAGCCATTGTGACACTTTGGGCTTCTTCCCTTGAGCTCTGCAGCTGGCTGTCCCAGCCCAGCGCACCATGTGCCACCTGCTCTCCTCAGGGCTCTGCCTGCACACAGCCCCAGGAGAAGTTTTCCTGTTTGGAAGGAAAGAATGGAAAAGCCGGAGCAGGTTTCCTAAACAACAAACCCCACTCAGGAGCCACATGCTCAGTACAGGCTGCCTGGAACGATGTCCCCTTTCTACAAGGGTCAGTGTGAGCAGGAATGAATGATCTCTGGGAGCAGAATTCTCGGAGTCTTTCCACTGAATTCTCTGTCCCTGTGTCTTGGGGTGACTTTATTGTGTGTATCCCCTATTGCTGCTCTATGCCCAGAAGTGAACTTTGTGCATTTCTGTGCCTTTCAACTGAGCCTGAGAGGGGGGAGAGGAAAAAAAACCGGACAAACTTCTCAGAGTGTTTGTTCAAGGACACACATACACACTCCTCTGCATCCTGCTTGCAGCAAGAGCAGAGGAAGCAACTTTGTTTCTTTTTAGCCAGTTTTCAGCTCCTTTTCTCTGGGGGGAGATGGAGAGTTGAACTTTGTTTTCCTGGGACTTTGGGGGTTTTTTCCCCTTCTCTTCTTGACTCTTTCAACATCAGAGCACATTGGGAGAATTTTCTCCCGAGGTGGGGGCCCTGAATGTGGGCCCATGAGCCAGCTGCAAGGAGGAGGAGAGAGACTACACCTACGGAAGTGTTGGGGTTCCTCCCCCCTGCCATGAGGTCATGGGAGAGGGGACCCTGGGGTAGAGGCATGGCCTGGGCACGGGGTCTCCCTGCTCCCTGCTCACATGTGCCCTAATCCTGTTCAGCACTGCTTATTTTGTGTTGCCCTGTGCGAGGAGGGCCCTGGTTGTGCTGTGATTGCTCAGTTCTTTGGCAGTGCCCCGCCCATGTGGCTGGAGAAGAAAGAGCTCTGCAACTTCTCTCAAGAATGGCTCCCTGTTTCTTTGCACGGGCCTCGCTGTCTATGGATGTTTCAGGAGACCCCACCGAAACACGGAAGGACTCTCAAATTATCCCAGCTTTCTCTGCACAGCGAGAGCTTTTAATATTTAGCATTGCTATCCTTTTCCTGTGTGTTTGTTAAAAAAATAGTTTTTATCTCTTTCACTTTCTTCCCAGGAAAGTTCTTTCTTCCAAAAACCTGGTGGGGGAGGGCTGGGTGTAACCTGCCTTCTATCAGAGGATATTTTCCTCCACATTTGTCCAAACCGGCACAGCCTGTCCTTTCCTGGGTCTCTGTTGCAGATGGAAGCTGCTGGTGCCATTGTCAGCTTGAAGCACTCTTTTGATGCAAGCAGATGTTGCCAGGTGTGTTCAGCAGCTGTTGCTCAATGCTTATGCCAAGCTATTGTGTTCCTCATGGAACCAAGGAGCCATTGTGACACTGCAGGGGCTGATGGCATCAAGGAGGCAATTGTGACAGTACAGAACCTCCTAGAAACAAGGCTCCATTGTGACACCGTGGGGAATCATGGAATCAAGGAGCCCATTGTGACACGGCTGCATGGAACCAATGGTCCATGGTTACACGGCGGATTCAAGAAGAGCACGGTGACACCACGCAACATCATGGAACCATAGGTCCATTGTGACACAGCGGGGCCTCATGGAAACAAGGGGACCATTGTGGCAAAGCAGGGCCTAATGGAAGCATGGAGAGCATTGTGACACTAAGGAAACTCCTGGAACCAAGATGACCACTGGCACATAATGGAACCTCATGGAAGCAAGCCTCCACAATGACTTTGGAGGGCCTCAGGGACCACAGGACCCATTGTGACACAGCAGGACCTGGTGGAACCAAGGAGCCTTTGTGATACTCCAGATCCACATGGAAGCCAGGGTGCACTGAGACACAGCGGGGCCTTGTTGGAACCAAAGACACCTCTGCAAAAAGCAGGCTAGCTCATAGAAGCAAGGAGTCCATTGTTACAACGTAAAAGCTATGGAACCAAGGGACCATTGTGACACTGCGGGGCCTCATGGAACCAATTGTCCATGATGACAATGCGGATCAAAGGAGACCATGGTGACACTGCGGAACCTGATGGAACCAAGGAGCCATTGTGACACAGTGGGGCCTCATGGAATCAAGGAGACCATTGTGACCCAGGTGTTGCATGGGAAGGCAAGGAGCCATTGTGACACTTTGGGCTTCTTCCCTTGAGCTCTGCAGCTGGCTGTCCCAGCCCAGCGCACCATGTGCCACCTGCTCTCCTCAGGGCTCTGCCTGCACACAGCCCCAGGAGAAGTTTTCCTGTTTGGAAGGAAAGAATGGAAAAGCCGGAGCAGGTTTCCTAAACAACAAACCCCACTCAGGAGCCACATGCTCAGTACAGGCTGCCTGGAACGATGTCCCCTTTCTACAAGGGTCAGTGTGAGCAGGAATGAATGATCTCTGGGAGCAGAATTCTCGGAGTCTTTCCACTGAATTCTCTGTCCCTGTGTCTTGGGGTGACTTTATTGTGTGTATCCCCTATTGCTGCTCTATGCCCAGAAGTGAACTTTGTGCATTTCTGTGCCTTTCAACTGAGCCTGAGAGGGGGGAGAGGAAAAAAAACCGGACAAACTTCTCAGAGTGTTTGTTCAAGGACACACATACACACTCCTCTGCATCCTGCTTGCAGCAAGAGCAGAGGAAGCAACTTTGTTTCTTTTTAGCCAGTTTTCAGCTCCTTTTCTCTGGGGGGAGATGGAGAGTTGAACTTTGTTTTCCTGGGACTTTGGGGGTTTTTTCCCCTTCTCTTCTTGACTCTTTCAACATCAGAGCACATTGGGAGAATTTTCTCCCGAGGTGGGGGCCCTGAATGTGGGCCCATGAGCCAGCTGCAAGGAGGAGGAGAGAGACTACACCTACGGAAGTGTTGGGGTTCCTCCCCCCTGCCATGAGGTCATGGGAGAGGGGACCCTGGGGTAGAGGCATGGCCTGGGCACGGGGTCTCCCTGCTCCCTGCTCACATGTGCCCTAATCCTGTTCAGCACTGGTTATTTTGTGTTGCCCTGTGCGAGGAGGGCCCTGGTTGTGCTGTGATTGCTCAGTTCTTTGGCAGTGCCCCGCCCATGTGGCTGGAGAAGAAAGAGCTCTGCAACTTCTCTCAAGAATGGCTCCCTGTTTCTTTGCACGGGCCTCGCTGTCTATGGATGTTTCAGGAGACCCCACCGAAACACGGAAGGACTCTCAAATTATCCCAGCTTTCTCTGCACAGCGAGAGCTTTTAATATTTAGCATTGCTATCCTTTTCCTGTGTGTTTGTTAAAAAAATAGTTTTTATCTCTTTCACTTTCTTCCCAGGAAAGTTCTTTCTTCCAAAAACCTGGTGGGGGAGGGCTGGGTGTAACCTGCCTTCTATCAGAGGATATTTTCCTCCACATTTGTCCAAACCGGCACAGCCTGTCCTTTCCTGGGTCTCTGTTGCAGATGGAAGCTGCTGGTGCCATTGTCAGCTTGAAGCCCTCTTTTGATGCAAGCAGATGTTGCCAGGTGTGTTCAGCAGCTGTTGCTCAATGCTTATGCCAAGCTATTGTGTTCCTCATGGAACCAAGGAGCCATTGTGACACTGCAGGGGCTGATGGCATCAAGGAGGCAATTGTGACAGTACAGAACCTCCTAGAAACAAGGCTCCATTGTGACACCGTGGGGAATCATGGAATCAAGGAGCCCATTGTGACACGGCTGCATGGAACCAATGGTCCATGGTTACACTGCGGATTCAAGAAGAGCACGGTGACACCACGCAACATCATGGAACCATAGGTCCATTGTGACACAGCGGGGCCTCATGGAAACAAGGGGACCATTGTGGCAAAGCAGGGCCTAATGGAAGCATGGAGAGCATTGTGACACTAAGGAAACTCCTGGAACCAAGATGACCACTGGCACATAATGGAACCTCATGGAAGCAAGCCTCCACAATGACTTTGGAGGGCCTCAGGGACCACAGGACCCATTGTGACACAGCAGGACCTGGTGGAACCAAGGAGCCTTTGTGATACTCCACATCCACATGGAAGCCAGGGTGCACTGAGACACAGCGGGGCCTTGTGGGAACCAAAGACACCTCTGCAAAAAGCAGGCTAGCTCATAGAAGCAAGGAGTCCATTGTTACAACGTAAAAGCTATGGAAGCAAGGGACCATTGTGACACTGCAGGGCCTCATGGAACCAATTGTCCATGATGACAATGCGGATCAAAGGAGACCATGGTGGCACTGCGGAACCTGATGGAACCAAGGAGCCATTGTGACACAGTGGGGCCTCATGGAATCAAGGAGACCATTGTGACCCAGGTGTTGCATGGGAAGGCAAGGAGCCATTGTGACACTTTGGGCTTCTTCCCTTGAGCTCTGCAGCTGGCTGTCCCAGCCCAGCGCACCATGTGCCACCTGCTCTCCTCAGGGCTCTGCCTGCACACAGCCCCAGGAGAAGTTTTCCTGTTTGGAAGGAAAGAATGGAAAAGCCGGAGCAGGTTTCCTAAACAACAAACCCCACTCAGGAGCCACATGCTCAGTACAGGCTGCCTGGAACGATGTCCCCTTTCTACAAGGGTCAGTGTGAGCAGGAATGAATGATCTCTGGGAGCAGAATTCTCGGAGTCTTTCCACTGAATTCTCTGTCCCTGTGTCTTGGGGTGACTTTATTGTGTGTATCCCCTATTGCTGCTCTATGCCCAGAAGTGAACTTTGTGCATTTCTGTGCCTTTCAACTGAGCCTGAGAGGGGGGAGAGGAAAAAAAACCGGACAAACTTCTCAGAGTGTTTGTTCAAGGACACACATACACACTCCTCTGCATCCTGCTTGCAGCAAGAGCAGAGGAAGCAACTTTGTTTCTTTTTAGCCAGTTTTCAGCTCCTTTTCTCTGGGGGGAGATGGAGAGTTGAACTTTGTTTTCCTGGGACTTTGGGGGTTTTTTCCCCTTCTCTTCTTGACTCTTTCAACATCAGAGCACATTGGGAGAATTTTCTCCCGAGGTGGGGGCCCTGAATGTGGGCCCATGAGCCAGCTGCAAGGAGGAGGAGAGAGACTACACCTACGGAAGTGTTGGGGTTCCTCCCCCCTGCCATGAGGTCATGGGAGAGGGGACCCTGGGGTAGAGGCATGGCCTGGGCACGGGGTCTCCCTGCTCCCTGCTCACATGTGCCCTAATCCTGTTCAGCACTGCTTATTTTGTGTTGCCCTGTGCGAGGAGGGCCCTGGTTGTGCCGTGATTGCTCAGTTCTTTGGCAGTGCCCCGCCCATGTGGCTGGAGAAGAAAGAGCTCTGAAACTTCTCTCAAGAATGGCTCCCTGTTTCTTTGCACGGGCCTCGCTGTCTATGGATGTTTCAGGAGACCCCACCGAAACACGGAAGGACTCTCAAATTATCCCAGCTTTCTCTGCACAGCGAGAGCTTTTAATATTTAGCATTGCTATCCTTTTCCTGTGTGTTTGTTAAAAAAATAGTTTTTATCTCTTTCACTTTCTTCCCAGGAAAGTTCTTTCTTCCAAAAACCTGGTGGGGGAGGGCTGGGTGTAACCTGCCTTCTATCAGAGGATATTTTCCTCCACATTTGTCCAAACCGGCACAGCCTGTCCTTTCCTGGGTCTCTGTTGCAGATGGAAGCTGCTGGTGCCATTGTCAGCTTGAAGCCCTCTTTTGATGCAAGCAGATGTTGCCAGGTGTGTTCAGCAGCTGTTGCTCAATGCTTATGCCAAGCTATTGTGTTCCTCATGGAACCAAGGAGCCATTGTGACACTGCAGGGGCTGATGGCATCAAGGAGGCAATTGTGACAGTACAGAACCTCCTAGAAACAAGGCTCCATTGTGACACCGTGGGGAATCATGGAATCAAGGAGCCCATTGTGACACGGCTGCATGGAACCAATGGTCCATGGTTACACGGCGGATTCAAGAAGAGCACGGTGACACCACGCAACATCATGGAACCATAGGTCCATTGTGACACAGCGGGGCCTCATGGAAACAAGGGGACCATTGTGGCAAAGCAGGGCCTAATGGAAGCATGGAGAGCATTGTGACACTAAGGAAACTCCTGGAACCAAGATGACCACTGGCACATAATGGAACCTCATGGAAGCAAGCCTCCACAATGACTTTGGAGGGCCTCAGGGACCACAGGACCCATTGTGACACAGCAGGACCTGGTGGAACCAAGGAGCCTTTGTGATACTCCAGATCCACATGGAAGCCAGGGTGCACTGAGACACAGCGGGGCCTTGTTGGAACCAAAGACACCTCTGCAAAAAGCAGGCTAGCTCATAGAAGCAAGGAGTCCATTGTTACAACGTAAAAGCTATGGAACCAAGGGACCATTGTGACACTGCGGGGCCTCATGGAACCAATTGTCCATGATGACAGTGCGGATCAAAGGAGACCATGGTGACACTGCGGAACCTGATGGAACCAAGGAGCCATTGTGACACAGTGGGGCCTCATGGAATCAAGGAGACCATTGTGACCCAGGTGTTGCATGTGAAGGCAAGGAGCCATTGTGACACTTTGGGCTTCTTCCCTTGAGCTCTGCAGCTGGCTGTCCCAGCCCAGCGCACCATGTGCCACCTGCTCTCCTCAGGGCTCTGCCTGCACACAGCCCCAGGAGAAGTTTTCCTGTTTGGAAGGAAAGAATGGAAAAGCCGGAGCAGGTTTCCTAAACAACAAACCCCACTCAGGAGCCACATGCTCAGTACAGGCTGCCTGGAACGATGTCCCCTTTCTACAAGGGTCAGTGTGAGCAGGAATGAATGATCTCTGGGAGCAGAATTCTCGGAGTCTTTCCACTGAATTCTCTGTCCCTGTGTCTTGGGGTGACTTTATTGTGTGTATCCCCTATTGCTGCTCTATGCCCAGAAGTGAACTTTGTGCATTTCTGTGCCTTTCAACTGAGCCTGAGAGGGGGGAGAGGAAAAAAAACCGGACAAACTTCTCAGAGTGTTTGTTCAAGGACACACATACACACTCCTCTGCATCCTGCTTGCAGCAAGAGCAGAGGAAGCAACTTTGTTTCTTTTTAGCCAGTTTTCAGCTCCTTTTCTCTGGGGGGAGATGGAGAGTTGAACTTTGTTTTCCTGGGACTTTGGGGGTTTTTTCCCCTTCTCTTCTTGACTCTTTCAACATCAGAGCACATTGGGAGAATTTTCTCCCGAGGTGGGGGCCCTGAATGTGGGCCCATGAGCCAGCTGCAAGGAGGAGGAGAGAGACTACACCTACGGAAGTGTTGGGGTTCCTCCCCCCTGCCATGAGGTCATGGGAGAGGGGACCCTGGGGTAGAGGCATGGCCTGGGCACGGGGTCTCCCTGCTCCCTGCTCACATGTGCCCTAATCCTGTTCAGCACTGGTTATTTTGTGTTGCCCTGTGCGAGGAGGGCCCTGGTTGTGCTGTGATTGCTCAGTTCTTTGGCAGTGCCCCGCCCATGTGGCTGGAGAAGAAAGAGCTCTGCAACTTCTCTCAAGAATGGCTCCCTGTTTCTTTGCACGGGCCTCGCTGTCTATGGATGTTTCAGGAGACCCCACCGAAACACGGAAGGACTCTCAAATTATCCCAGCTTTCTCTGCACAGCGAGAGCTTTTAATATTTAGCATTGCTATCCTTTTCCTGTGTGTTTGTTAAAAAAATAGTTTTTATCTCTTTCACTTTCTTCCCAGGAAAGTTCTTTTTTCCAAAAACCTGGTGGGGGAGGGCTGGGTGTAACCTGCCTTCTATCAGAGGATATTTTCCTCCACATTTGTCCAAACCGGCACAGCCTGTCCTTTCCTGGGTCTCTGTTGCAGATGGAAGCTGCTGGTGCCATTGTCAGCTTGAAGCCCTCTTTTGATGCAAGCAGATGTTGCCAGGTGTGTTCAGCAGCTGTTGCTCAATGCTTATGCCAAGCTATTGTGTTCCTCATGGAACCAAGGAGCCATTGTGACACTGCAGGGGCTGATGGCATCAAGGAGGCAATTGTGACAGTACAGAACCTCCTAGAAACAAGGCTCCATTGTGACACCGTGGGGAATCATGGAATCAAGGAGCCCATTGTGACACGGCTGCATGGAACCAATGGTCCATGGTTACACTGCGGATTCAAGAAGAGCACGGTGACACCACGCAACATCATGGAACCATAGGTCCATTGTGACACAGCGGGGCCTCATGGAAACAAGGGGACCATTGTGGCAAAGCAGGGCCTAATGGAAGCATGGAGAGCATTGTGACACTAAGGAAACTCCTGGAACCAAGATGACCACTGGCACATAATGGAACCTCATGGAAGCAAGCCTCCACAATGACTTTGGAGGGCCTCAGGGACCACAGGACCCATTGTGACACAGCAGGACCTGGTGGAACCAAGGAGCCTTTGTGATACTCCAGATCCACATGGAAGCCAGGGTGCACTGAGACACAGCGGGGCCTTGTGGGAACCAAAGACACCTCTGCAAAAAGCAGGCTAGCTCATAGAAGCAAGGAGTCCATTGTTACAACGTAAAAGCTATGGAACCAAGGGACCATTGTGACACTGCGGGGCCTCATGGAACCAATTGTCCATGATGACAATGCGGATCAAAGGAGACCATGGTGGCACTGCGGAACCTGATGGAACCAAGGAGCCATTGTGACACAGTGGGGCCTCATGGAATCAAGGAGACCATTGTGACCCAGGTGTTGCATGGGAAGGCAAGGAGCCATTGTGACACTTTGGGCTTCTTCCCTTGAGCTCTGCAGCTGGCTGTCCCAGCCCAGCGCACCATGTGCCACCTGCTCTCCTCAGGGCTCTGCCTGCACACAGCCCCAGGAGAAGTTTTCCTGTTTGGAAGGAAAGAATGGAAAAGCCGGAGCAGGTTTCCTAAACAACAAACCCCACTCAGGAGCCACATGCTCAGTACAGGCTGCCTGGAACGATGTCCCCTTTCTACAAGGGTCAGTGTGAGCAGGAATGAATGATCTCTGGGAGCAGAATTCTCGGAGTCTTTCCACTGAATTCTCTGTCCCTGTGTCTTGGGGTGACTTTATTGTGTGTATCCCCTATTGCTGCTCTATGCCCAGAAGTGAACTTTGTGCATTTCTGTGCCTTTCAACTGAGCCTGAGAGGGGGGAGAGGAAAAAAAACCGGACAAACTTCTCAGAGTGTTTGTTCAAGGACACACATACACACTCCTCTGCATCCTGCTTGCAGCAAGAGCAGAGGAAGCAACTTTGTTTCTTTTTAGCCAGTTTTCAGCTCCTTTTCTCTGGGGGGAGATGGAGAGTTGAACTTTGTTTTCCTGGGACTTTGGGGGTTTTTTCCCCTTCTCTTCTTGACTCTTTCAACATCAGAGCACATTGGGAGAATTTTCTCCCGAGGTGGGGGCCCTGAATGTGGGCCCATGAGCCAGCTGCAAGGAGGAGGAGAGAGACTACACCTACGGAAGTGTTGGGGTTCCTCCCCCCTGCCATGAGGTCATGGGAGAGGGGACCCTGGGGTAGAGGCATGGCCTGGGCACGGGGGTCTCCCTGCTCCCTGCTCACATGTGCCCTAATCCTGTTCAGCACTGCTTATTTTGTGTTGCCCTGTGCGAGGAGGGCCCTGGTTGTGCTGTGATTGCTCAGTTCTTTGGCAGTGCCCCGCCCATGTGGCTGGAGAAGAAAGAGCTCTGCAACTTCTCTCAAGAATGGCTCCCTGTTTCTTTGCACGGGCCTCGCTGTCTATGGATGTTTCAGGAGACCCCACCGAAACACGGAAGGACTCTCAAATTATCCCAGCTTTCTCTGCACAGCGAGAGCTTTTAATATTTAGCATTGCTATCCTTTTCCTGTGTGTTTGTTAAAAAAATAGTTTTTATCTCTTTCACTTTCTTCCCAGGAAAGTTCTTTTTTCCAAAAACCTGGTGGGGGAGGGCTGGGTGTAACCTGCCTTCTATCAGAGGATATTTTCCTCCACATTTGTCCAAACCGGCACAGCCTGTCCTTTCCTGGGTCTCTGTTGCAGATGGAAGCTGCTGGTGCCATTGTCAGCTTGAAGCACTCTTTTGATGCAAGCAGATGTTGCCAGGTGTGTTCAGCAGCTGTTGCTCAATGCTTATGCCAAGCTATTGTGTTCCTCATGGAACCAAGGAGCCATTGTGACACTGCAGGGGCTGATGGCATCAAGGAGGCAATTGTGACAGTACAGAACCTCCTAGAAACAAGGCTCCATTGTGACACCGTGGGGAATCATGGAATCAAGGAGCCCATTGTGACACGGCTGCATGGAACCAATGGTCCATGGTTACACGGCGGATTCAAGAAGAGCACGGTGACACCACGCAACATCATGGAACCATAGGTCCATTGTGACACAGCGGGGCCTCATGGAAACAAGGGGACCATTGTGGCAAAGCAGGGCCTAATGGAAGCATGGAGAGCATTGTGACACTAAGGAAACTCCTGGAACCAAGATGACCACTGGCACATAATGGAACCTCATGGAAGCAAGCCTCCACAATGACTTTGGAGGGCCTCAGGGACCACAGGACCCATTGTGACACAGCAGGACCTGGTGGAACCAAGGAGCCTTTGTGATACTCCAGATCCACATGGAAGCCAGGGTGCACTGAGACACAGCGGGGCCTTGTTGGAACCAAAGACACCTCTGCAAAAAGCAGGCTAGCTCATAGAAGCAAGGAGTCCATTGTTACAACGTAAAAGCTATGGAAGCAAGGGACCATTGTGACACTGCGGGGCCTCATGGAACCAATTGTCCATGATGACAATGCGGATCAAAGGAGACCATGGTGACACTGCGGAACCTGATGGAACCAAGGAGCCATTGTGACACAGTGGGGCCTCATGGAATCAAGGAGACCATTGTGACCCAGGTGTTGCATGTGAAGGCAAGGAGCCATTGTGACACTTTGGGCTTCTTCCCTTGAGCTCTGCAGCTGGCTGTCCCAGCCCAGCGCACCATGTGCCACCTGCTCTCCTCAGGGCTCTGCCTGCACACAGCCCCAGGAGAAGTTTTCCTGTTTGGAAGGAAAGAATGGAAAAGCCGGAGCAGGTTTCCTAAACAACAAACCCCACTCAGGAGCCACATGCTCAGTACAGGCTGCCTGGAACGATGTCCCCTTTCTACAAGGGTCAGTGTGAGCAGGAATGAATGATCTCTGGGAGCAGAATTCTCGGAGTCTTTCCACTGAATTCTCTGTCCCTGTGTCTTGGGGTGACTTTATTGTGTGTATCCCCTATTGCTGCTCTATGCCCAGAAGTGAACTTTGTGCATTTCTGTGCCTTTCAACTGAGCCTGAGAGGGGGGAGAGGAAAAAAAACCGGACAAACTTCTCAGAGTGTTTGTTCAAGGACACACATACACACTCCTCTGCATCCTGCTTGCAGCAAGAGCAGAGGAAGCAACTTTGTTTCTTTTTAGCCAGTTTTCAGCTCCTTTTCTCTGGGGGGAGATGGAGAGTTGAACTTTGTTTTCCTGGGACTTTGGGGGTTTTTTCCCCTTCTCTTCTTGACTCTTTCAACATCAGAGCACATTGGGAGAATTTTCTCCCGAGGTGGGGGCCCTGAATGTGGGCCCATGAGCCAGCTGCAAGGAGGAGGAGAGAGACTACACCTACGGAAGTGTTGGGGTTCCTCCCCCCTGCCATGAGGTCATGGGAGAGGGGACCCTGGGGTAGAGGCATGGCCTGGGCACGGGGTCTCCCTGCTCCCTGCTCACATGTGCCCTAATCCTGTTCAGCACTGGTTATTTTGTGTTGCCCTGTGCGAGGAGGGCCCTGGTTGTGCCGTGATTGCTCAGTTCTTTGGCAGTGCCCCGCCCATGTGGCTGGAGAAGAAAGAGCTCTGCAACTTCTCTCAAGAATCGCTCCCTGTTTCTTTGCACGGGCCTCGCTGTCTATGGATGTTTCAGGAGACCCCACCGAAACACGGAAGGACTCTCAAATTATCCCAGCTTTCTCTGCACAGCGAGAGCTTTTAATATTTAGCATTGCTATCCTTTTCCTGTGTGTTTGTTAAAAAAATAGTTTTTATCTCTTTCACTTTCTTCCCAGGAAAGTTCTTTCTTCCAAAAACCTGGTGGGGGAGGGCTGGGTGTAACCTGCCTTCTATCAGAGGATATTTTCCTCCACATTTGTCCAAACCGGCACAGCCTGTCCTTTCCTGGGTCTCTGTTGCAGATGGAAGCTGCTGGTGCCATTGTCAGCTTGAAGCCCTCTTTTGATGCAAGCAGATGTTGCCAGGTGTGTTCAGCAGCTGTTGCTCAATGCTTATGCCAAGCTATTGTGTTCCTCATGGAACCAAGGAGCCATTGTGACACTGCAGGGGCTGATGGCATCAAGGAGGCAATTGTGACAGTACAGAACCTCCTAGAAACAAGGCTCCATTGTGACACCGTGGGGAATCATGGAATCAAGGAGCCCATTGTGACACGGCTGCATGGAACCAATGGTCCATGGTTACACGGCGGATTCAAGAAGAGCACGGTGACACCACGCAACATCATGGAACCATAGGTCCATTGTGACACAGCGGGGCCTCATGGAAACAAGGGGACCATTGTGGCAAAGCAGGGCCTAATGGAAGCATGGAGAGCATTGTGACACTAAGGAAACTCCTGGAACCAAGATGACCACTGGCACATAATGGAACCTCATGGAAGCAAGCCTCCACAATGATTTTGGAGGGCCTCAGGGACCACAGGACCCATTGTGACACAGCAGGACCTGGTGGAACCAAGGAGCCTTTGTGATACTCCAGATCCACATGGAAGCCAGGGTGCACTGAGACACAGCGGGGCCTTGTTGGAACCAAAGACACCTCTGCAAAAAGCAGGCTAGCTCATAGAAGCAAGGAGTCCATTGTTACAACGTAAAAGCTATGGAAGCAAGGGACCATTGTGACACTGCGGGGCCTCATGGAACCAATTGTCCATGATGACAGTGCGGATCAAAGGAGACCATGGTGACACTGCGGAACCTGATGGAACCAAGGAGCCATTGTGACACAGTGGGGCCTCATGGAATCAAGGAGACCATTGTGACCCAGGTGTTGCATGGGAAGGCAAGGAGCCATTGTGACACTTTGGGCTTCTTCCCTTGAGCTCTGCAGCTGGCTGTCCCAGCCCAGCGCACCATGTGCCACCTGCTCTCCTCAGGGCTCTGCCTGCACACAGCCCCAGGAGAAGTTTTCCTGTTTGGAAGGAAAGAATGGAAAAGCCGGAGCAGGTTTCCTAAACAACAAACCCCACTCAGGAGCCACATGCTCAGTACAGGCTGCCTGGAACGATGTCCCCTTTCTACAAGGGTCAGTGTGAGCAGGAATGAATGATCTCTGGGAGCAGAATTCTCGGAGTCTTTCCACTGAATTCTCTGTCCCTGTGTCTTGGGGTGACTTTATTGTGTGTATCCCCTATTGCTGCTCTATGCCCAGAAGTGAACTTTGTGCATTTCTGTGCCTTTCAACTGAGCCTGAGAGGGGGGAGAGGAAAAAAAACCGGACAAACTTCTCAGAGTGTTTGTTCAAGGACACACATACACACTCCTCTGCATCCTGCTTGCAGCAAGAGCAGAGGAAGCAACTTTGTTTCTTTTTAGCCAGTTTTCAGCTCCTTTTCTCTGGGGGGAGATGGAGAGTTGAACTTTGTTTTCCTGGGACTTTGGGGGTTTTTTCCCCTTCTCTTCTTGACTCTTTCAACATCAGAGCACATTGGGAGAATTTTCTCCCGAGGTGGGGGCCCTGAATGTGGGCCCATGAGCCAGCTGCAAGGAGGAGGAGAGAGACTACACCTACGGAAGTGTTGGGGTTCCTCCCCCCTGCCATGAGGTCATGGGAGAGGGGACCCTGGGGTAGAGGCATGGCCTGGGCACGGGGGTCTCCCTGCTCCCTGCTCACATGTGCCCTAATCCTGTTCAGCACTGCTTATTTTGTGTTGCCCTGTGCGAGGAGGGCCCTGGTTGTGCTGTGATTGCTCAGTTCTTTGGCAGTGCCCCGCCCATGTGGCTGGAGAAGAAAGAGCTCTGCAACTTCTCTCAAGAATGGCTCCCTGTTTCTTTGCACGGGCCTCGCTGTCTATGGATGTTTCAGGAGACCCCACCGAAACACGGAAGGACTCTCAAATTATCCCAGCTTTCTCTGCACAGCGAGAGCTTTTAATATTTAGCATTGCTATCCTTTTCCTGTGTGTTTGTTAAAAAAATAGTTTTTATCTCTTTCACTTTCTTCCCAGGAAAGTTCTTTTTTCCAAAAACCTGGTGGGGGAGGGCTGGGTGTAACCTGCCTTCTATCAGAGGATATTTTCCTCCACATTTGTCCAAACCGGCACAGCCTGTCCTTTCCTGGGTCTCTGTTGCAGATGGAAGCTGCTGGTGCCATTGTCAGCTTGAAGCACTCTTTTGATGCAAGCAGATGTTGCCAGGTGTGTTCAGCAGCTGTTGCTCAATGCTTATGCCAAGCTATTGTGTTCCTCATGGAACCAAGGAGCCATTGTGACACTGCAGGGGCTGATGGCATCAAGGAGGCAATTGTGACAGTACAGAACCTCCTAGAAACAAGGCTCCATTGTGACACCGTGGGGAATCATGGAATCAAGGAGCCCATTGTGACACGGCTGCATGGAACCAATGGTCCATGGTTACACGGCGGATTCAAGAAGAGCACGGTGACACCACGCAACATCATGGAACCATAGGTCCATTGTGACACAGCGGGGCCTCATGGAAACAAGGGGACCATTGTGGCAAAGCAGGGCCTAATGGAAGCATGGAGAGCATTGTGACACTAAGGAAACTCCTGGAACCAAGATGACCACTGGCACATAATGGAACCTCATGGAAGCAAGCCTCCACAATGACTTTGGAGGGCCTCAGGGACCACAGGACCCATTGTGACACAGCAGGACCTGGTGGAACCAAGGAGCCTTTGTGATACTCCAGATCCACATGGAAGCCAGGGTGCACTGAGACACAGCGGGGCCTTGTTGGAACCAAAGACACCTCTGCAAAAAGCAGGCTAGCTCATAGAAGCAAGGAGTCCATTGTTACAACGTAAAAGCTATGGAAGCAAGGGACCATTGTGACACTGCGGGGCCTCATGGAACCAATTGTCCATGATGACAATGCGGATCAAAGGAGACCATGGTGACACTGCGGAACCTGATGGAACCAAGGAGCCATTGTGACACAGTGGGGCCTCATGGAATCAAGGAGACCATTGTGACCCAGGTGTTGCATGGGAAGGCAAGGAGCCATTGTGACACTTTGGGCTTCTTCCCTTGAGCTCTGCAGCTGGCTGTCCCAGCCCAGCGCACCATGTGCCACCTGCTCTCCTCAGGGCTCTGCCTGCACACAGCCCCAGGAGAAGTTTTCCTGTTTGGAAGGAAAGAATGGAAAAGCCAGAGCAGGTTTCCTAAACAACAAACCCCACTCAGGAGCCACATGCTCAGTACAGGCTGCCTGGAACGATGTCCCCTTTCTACAAGGGTCAGTGTGAGCAGGAATGAATGATCTCTGGGAGCAGAATTCTCGGAGTCTTTCCACTGAATTCTCTGTCCCTGTGTCTTGGGGTGACTTTATTGTGTGTATCCCCTATTGCTGCTCTATGCCCAGAAGTGAACTTTGTGCATTTCTGTGCCTTTCAACTGAGCCTGAGAGGGGGGAGAGGAAAAAAAACCGGACAAACTTCTCAGAGTGTTTGTTCAAGGACACACATACACACTCCTCTGCATCCTGCTTGCAGCAAGAGCAGAGGAAGCAACTTTGTTTCTTTTTAGCCAGTTTTCAGCTCCTTTTCTCTGGGGGGAGATGGAGAGTTGAACTTTGTTTTCCTGGGACTTTGGGGGTTTTTTCCCCTTCTCTTCTTGACTCTTTCAACATCAGAGCACATTGGGAGAATTTTCTCCCGAGGTGGGGGCCCGGAATGTGGGCCCATGAGCCAGCTGCAAGGAGGAGGAGAGAGACTACACCTACGGAAGTGTTGGGGTTCCTCCCCCCTGCCATGAGGTCATGGGAGAGGGGACCCTGGGGTAGAGGCATGGCCTGGGCACGGGGTCTCCCTGCTCCCTGCTCACATGTGCCCTAATCCTGTTCAGCACTGGTTATTTTGTGTTGCCCTGTGCGAGGAGGGCCCTGGTTGTGCCGTGATTGCTCAGTTCTTTGGCAGTGCCCCGCCCATGTGGCTGGAGAAGAAAGAGCTCTGCAACTTCTCTCAAGAATCGCTCCCTGTTTCTTTGCACGGGCCTCGCTGTCTATGGATGTTTCAGGAGACCCCACCGAAACACGGAAGGACTCTCAAATTATCCCAGCTTTCTCTGCACAGCGAGAGCTTTTAATATTTAGCATTGCTATCCTTTTCCTGTGTGTTTGTTAAAAAAATAGTTTTTATCTCTTTCACTTTCTTCCCAGGAAAGTTCTTTCTTCCAAAAACCTGGTGGGGGAGGGCTGGGTGTAACCTGCCTTCTATCAGAGGATATTTTCCTCCACATTTGTCCAAACCGGCACAGCCTGTCCTTTCCTGGGTCTCTGTTGCAGATGGAAGCTGCTGGTGCCATTGTCAGCTTGAAGCCCTCTTTTGATGCAAGCAGATGTTGCCAGGTGTGTTCAGCAGCTGTTGCTCAATGCTTATGCCAAGCTATTGTGTTCCTCATGGAACCAAGGAGCCATTGTGACACTGCAGGGGCTGATGGCATCAAGGAGGCAATTGTGACAGTACAGAACCTCCTAGAAACAAGGCTCCATTGTGACACCGTGGGGAATCATGGAATCAAGGAGCCCATTGTGACACGGCTGCATGGAACCAATGGTCCATGGTTACACGGCGGATTCAAGAAGAGCACGGTGACACCACGCAACATCATGGAACCATAGGTCCATTGTGACACAGCGGGGCCTCATGGAAACAAGGGGACCATTGTGGCAAAGCAGGGCCTAATGGAAGCATGGAGAGCATTGTGACACTAAGGAAACTCCTGGAACCAAGATGACCACTGGCACATAATGGAACCTCATGGAAGCAAGCCTCCACAATGATTTTGGAGGGCCTCAGGGACCACAGGACCCATTGTGACACAGCAGGACCTGGTGGAACCAAGGAGCCTTTGTGATACTCCAGATCCACATGGAAGCCAGGGTGCACTGAGACACAGCGGGGCCTTGTTGGAACCAAAGACACCTCTGCAAAAAGCAGGCTAGCTCATAGAAGCAAGGAGTCCATTGTTACAACGTAAAAGCTATGGAAGCAAGGGACCATTGTGACACTGCGGGGCCTCATGGAACCAATTGTCCATGATGACAGTGCGGATCAAAGGAGACCATGGTGACACTGCGGAACCTGATGGAACCAAGGAGCCATTGTGACACAGTGGGGCCTCATGGAATCAAGGAGACCATTGTGACCCAGGTGTTGCATGGGAAGGCAAGGAGCCATTGTGACACTTTGGGCTTCTTCCCTTGAGCTCTGCAGCTGGCTGTCCCAGCCCAGCGCACCATGTGCCACCTGCTCTCCTCAGGGCTCTGCCTGCACACAGCCCCAGGAGAAGTTTTCCTGTTTGGAAGGAAAGAATGGAAAAGCCGGAGCAGGTTTCCTAAACAACAAACCCCACTCAGGAGCCACATGCTCAGTACAGGCTGCCTGGAACGATGTCCCCTTTCTACAAGGGTCAGTGTGAGCAGGAATGAATGATCTCTGGGAGCAGAATTCTCGGAGTCTTTCCACTGAATTCTCTGTCCCTGTGTCTTGGGGTGACTTTATTGTGTGTATCCCCTATTGCTGCTCTATGCCCAGAAGTGAACTTTGTGCATTTCTGTGCCTTTCAACTGAGCCTGAGAGGGGGGAGAGGAAAAAAAACCGGACAAACTTCTCAGAGTGTTTGTTCAAGGACACACATACACACTCCTCTGCATCCTGCTTGCAGCAAGAGCAGAGGAAGCAACTTTGTTTCTTTTTAGCCAGTTTTCAGCTCCTTTTCTCTGGGGGGAGATGGAGAGTTGAACTTTGTTTTCCTGGGACTTTGGGGGTTTTTTCCCCTTCTCTTCTTGACTCTTTCAACATCAGAGCACATTGGGAGAATTTTCTCCCGAGGTGGGGGCCCTGAATGTGGGCCCATGAGCCAGCTGCAAGGAGGAGGAGAGAGACTACACCTACGGAAGTGTTGGGGTTCCTCCCCCCTGCCATGAGGTCATGGGAGAGGGGACCCTGGGGTAGAGGCATGGCCTGGGCACGGGGTCTCCCTGCTCCCTGCTCACATGTGCCCTAATCCTGTTCAGCACTGCTTATTTTGTGTTGCCCTGTGCGAGGAGGGCCCTGGTTGTGCCGTGATTGCTCAGTTCTTTGGCAGTGCCCCGCCCATGTGGCTGGAGAAGAAAGAGCTCTGCAACTTCTCTCAAGAATGGCTCCCTGTTTCTTTGCACGGGCCTCGCTGTCTATGGATGTTTCAGGAGACCCCACCGAAACACGGAAGGACTCTCAAATTATCCCAGCTTTCTCTGCACAGCGAGAGCTTTTAATATTTAGCATTGCTATCCTTTTCCTGTGTGTTTGTTAAAAAAATAGTTTTTATCTCTTTCACTTTCTTCCCAGGAAAGTTCTTTTTTCCAAAAACCTGGTGGGGGAGGGCTGGGTGTAACCTGCCTTCTATCAGAGGATATTTTCCTCCACATTTGTCCAAACCGGCACAGCCTGTCCTTTCCTGGGTCTCTGTTGCAGATGGAAGCTGCTGGTGCCATTGTCAGCTTGAAGCACTCTTTTGATGCAAGCAGATGTTGCCAGGTGTGTTCAGCAGCTGTTGCTCAATGCTTATGCCAAGCTATTGTGTTCCTCATGGAACCAAGGAGCCATTGTGACACTGCAGGGGCTGATGGCATCAAGGAGGCAATTGTGACAGTACAGAACCTCCTAGAAACAAGGCTCCATTGTGACACCGTGGGGAATCATGGAATCAAGGAGCCCATTGTGACACGGCTGCATGGAACCAATGGTCCATGGTTACACTGCGGATTCAAGAAGAGCACGGTGACACCACGCAACATCATGGAACCATAGGTCCATTGTGACACAGCGGGGCCTCATGGAAACAAGGGGACCATTGTGGCAAAGCAGGGCCTAATGGAAGCATGGAGAGCATTGTGACACTAAGGAAACTCCTGGAACCAAGATGACCACTGGCACATAATGGAACCTCATGGAAGCAAGCCTCCACAATGACTTTGGAGGGCCTCAGGGACCACAGGACCCATTGTGACACAGCAGGACCTGGTGGAACCAAGGAGCCTTTGTGATACTCCAGATCCACATGGAAGCCAGGGTGCACTGAGACACAGCGGGGCCTTGTGGGAACCAAAGACACCTCTGCAAAAAGCAGGCTAGCTCATAGAAGCAAGGAGTCCATTGTTACAACGTAAAAGCTATGGAACCAAGGGACCATTGTGACACTGCGGGGCCTCATGGAACCAATTGTCCATGATGACAATGCGGATCAAAGGAGACCATGGTGACACTGCGGAACCTGATGGAACCAAGGAGCCATTGTGACACAGTGGGGCCTCATGGAATCAAGGAGACCATTGTGACCCAGGTGTTGCATGGGAAGGCAAGGAGCCATTGTGACACTTTGGGCTTCTTCCCTTGAGCTCTGCAGCTGGCTGTCCCAGCCCAGCGCACCATGTGCCACCTGCTCTCCTCAGGGCTCTGCCTGCACACAGCCCCAGGAGAAGTTTTCCTGTTTGGAAGGAAAGAATGGAAAAGCCGGAGCAGGTTTCCTAAACAACAAACCCCACTCAGGAGCCACATGCTCAGTACAGGCTGCCTGGAACGATGTCCCCTTTCTACAAGGGTCAGTGTGAGCAGGAATGAATGATCTCTGGGAGCAGAATTCTCGGAGTCTTTCCACTGAATTCTCTGTCCCTGTGTCTTGGGGTGACTTTATTGTGTGTATCCCCTATTGCTGCTCTATGCCCAGAAGTGAACTTTGTGCATTTCTGTGCCTTTCAACTGAGCCTGAGAGGGGGGAGAGGAAAAAAAACCGGACAAACTTCTCAGAGTGTTTGTTCAAGGACACACATACACACTCCTCTGCATCCTGCTTGCAGCAAGAGCAGAGGAAGCAACTTTGTTTCTTTTTAGCCAGTTTTCAGCTCCTTTTCTCTGGGGGGAGATGGAGAGTTGAACTTTGTTTTCCTGGGACTTTGGGGGTTTTTTCCCCTTCTCTTCTTGACTCTTTCAACATCAGAGCACATTGGGAGAATTTTCTCCCGAGGTGGGGGCCCTGAATGTGGGCCCATGAGCCAGCTGCAAGGAGGAGGAGAGAGACTACACCTACGGAAGTGTTGGGGTTCCTCCCCCCTGCCATGAGGTCATGGGAGAGGGGACCCTGGGGTAGAGGCATGGCCTGGGCACGGGGGTCTCCCTGCTCCCTGCTCACATGTGCCCTAATCCTGTTCAGCACTGCTTATTTTGTGTTGCCCTGTGCGAGGAGGGCCCTGGTTGTGCTGTGATTGCTCAGTTCTTTGGCAGTGCCCCGCCCATGTGGCTGGAGAAGAAAGAGCTCTGCAACTTCTCTCAAGAATGGCTCCCTGTTTCTTTGCACGGGCCTCGCTGTCTATGGATGTTTCAGGAGACCCCACCGAAACACGGAAGGACTCTCAAATTATCCCAGCTTTCTCTGCACAGCGAGAGCTTTTAATATTTAGCATTGCTATCCTTTTCCTGTGTGTTTGTTAAAAAAATAGTTTTTATCTCTTTCACTTTCTTCCCAGGAAAGTTCTTTTTTCCAAAAACCTGGTGGGGGAGGGCTGGGTGTAACCTGCCTTCTATCAGAGGATATTTTCCTCCACATTTGTCCAAACCGGCACAGCCTGTCCTTTCCTGGGTCTCTGTTGCAGATGGAAGCTGCTGGTGCCATTGTCAGCTTGAAGCACTCTTTTGATGCAAGCAGATGTTGCCAGGTGTGTTCAGCAGCTGTTGCTCAATGCTTATGCCAAGCTATTGTGTTCCTCATGGAACCAAGGAGCCATTGTGACACTGCAGGGGCTGATGGCATCAAGGAGGCAATTGTGACAGTACAGAACCTCCTAGAAACAAGGCTCCATTGTGACACCGTGGGGAATCATGGAATCAAGGAGCCCATTGTGACACGGCTGCATGGAACCAATGGTCCATGGTTACACGGCGGATTCAAGAAGAGCACGGTGACACCACGCAACATCATGGAACCATAGGTCCATTGTGACACAGCGGGGCCTCATGGAAACAAGGGGACCATTGTGGCAAAGCAGGGCCTAATGGAAGCATGGAGAGCATTGTGACACTAAGGAAACTCCTGGAACCAAGATGACCACTGGCACATAATGGAACCTCATGGAAGCAAGCCTCCACAATGACTTTGGAGGGCCTCAGGGACCACAGGACCCATTGTGACACAGCAGGACCTGGTGGAACCAAGGAGCCTTTGTGATACTCCAGATCCACATGGAAGCCAGGGTGCACTGAGACACAGCGGGGCCTTGTTGGAACCAAAGACACCTCTGCAAAAAGCAGGCTAGCTCATAGAAGCAAGGAGTCCATTGTTACAACGTAAAAGCTATGGAAGCAAGGGACCATTGTGACACTGCGGGGCCTCATGGAACCAATTGTCCATGATGACAATGCGGATCAAAGGAGACCATGGTGACACTGCGGAACCTGATGGAACCAAGGAGCCATTGTGACACAGTGGGGCCTCATGGAATCAAGGAGACCATTGTGACCCAGGTGTTGCATGGGAAGGCAAGGAGCCATTGTGACACTTTGGGCTTCTTCCCTTGAGCTCTGCAGCTGGCTGTCCCAGCCCAGCGCACCATGTGCCACCTGCTCTCCTCAGGGCTCTGCCTGCACACAGCCCCAGGAGAAGTTTTCCTGTTTGGAAGGAAAGAATGGAAAAGCCAGAGCAGGTTTCCTAAACAACAAACCCCACTCAGGAGCCACATGCTCAGTACAGGCTGCCTGGAACGATGTCCCCTTTCTACAAGGGTCAGTGTGAGCAGGAATGAATGATCTCTGGGAGCAGAATTCTCGGAGTCTTTCCACTGAATTCTCTGTCCCTGTGTCTTGGGGTGACTTTATTGTGTGTATCCCCTATTGCTGCTCTATGCCCAGAAGTGAACTTTGTGCATTTCTGTGCCTTTCAACTGAGCCTGAGAGGGGGGAGAGGAAAAAAAACCGGACAAACTTCTCAGAGTGTTTGTTCAAGGACACACATACACACTCCTCTGCATCCTGCTTGCAGCAAGAGCAGAGGAAGCAACTTTGTTTCTTTTTAGCCAGTTTTCAGCTCCTTTTCTCTGGGGGGAGATGGAGAGTTGAACTTTGTTTTCCTGGGACTTTGGGGGTTTTTTCCCCTTCTCGACTCTTTCAACATCAGAGCACATTGGGAGAATTTTCTCCCGAGGTGGGGGCCCTGAATGTGGGCCCATGAGCCAGCTGCAAGGAGGAGGAGAGAGACTACACCTACGGAAGTGTTGGGGTTCCTCCCCCCTGCCATGAGGTCATGGGAGAGGGGACCCTGGGGTAGAGGCATGGCCTGGGCACGGGGTCTCCCTGCTCCCTGCTCACATGTGCCCTAATCCTGTTCAGCACTGCTTATTTTGTGTTGCCCTGTGCGAGGAGGGCCCTGGTTGTGCTGTGATTGCTCAGTTCTTTGGCAGTGCCCCGCCCATGTGGCTGGAGAAGAAAGAGCTCTGCAACTTCTCTCAAGAATGGCTCCCTGTTTCTTTGCACGGGCCTCGCTGTCTATGGATGTTTCAGGAGACCCCACCGAAACACGGAAGGACTCTCAAATTATCCCAGCTTTCTCTGCACAGCGAGAGCTTTTAATATTTAGCATTGCTATCCTTTTCCTGTGTGTTTGTTAAAAAAATAGTTTTTATCTCTTTCACTTTCTTCCCAGGAAAGTTCTTTTTTCCAAAAACCTGGTGGGGGAGGGCTGGGTGTAACCTGCCTTCTATCAGAGGATATTTTCCTCCACATTTGTCCAAACCGGCACAGCCTGTCCTTTCCTGGGTCTCTGTTGCAGATGGAAGCTGCTGGTGCCATTGTCAGCTTGAAGCACTCTTTTGATGCAAGCAGATGTTGCCAGGTGTGTTCAGCAGCTGTTGCTCAATGCTTATGCCAAGCTATTGTGTTCCTCATGGAACCAAGGAGCCATTGTGACACTGCAGGGGCTGATGGCATCAAGGAGGCAATTGTGACAGTACAGAACCTCCTAGAAACAAGGCTCCATTGTGACACCGTGGGGAATCATGGAATCAAGGAGCCCATTGTGACACGGCTGCATGGAACCAATGGTCCATGGTTACACGGCGGATTCAAGAAGAGCACGGTGACACCACGCAACATCATGGAACCATAGGTCCATTGTGACACAGCGGGGCCTCATGGAAACAAGGGGACCATTGTGGCAAAGCAGGGCCTAATGGAAGCATGGAGAGCATTGTGACACTAAGGAAACTCCTGGAACCAAGATGACCACTGGCACATAATGGAACCTCATGGAAGCAAGCCTCCACAATGACTTTGGAGGGCCTCAGGGACCACAGGACCCATTGTGACACAGCAGGACCTGGTGGAACCAAGGAGCCTTTGTGATACTCCAGATCCACATGGAAGCCAGGGTGCACTGAGACACAGCGGGGCCTTGTTGGAACCAAAGACACCTCTGCAAAAAGCAGGCTAGCTCATAGAAGCAAGGAGTCCATTGTTACAACGTAAAAGCTATGGAACCAAGGGACCATTGTGACACTGCGGGGCCTCATGGAACCAATTGTCCATGATGACAATGCGGATCAAAGGAGACCATGGTGACACTGCGGAACCTGATGGAACCAAGGAGCCATTGTGACACAGTGGGGCCTCATGGAATCAAGGAGACCATTGTGACCCAGGTGTTGCATGTGAAGGCAAGGAGCCATTGTGACACTTTGGGCTTCTTCCCTTGAGCTCTGCAGCTGGCTGTCCCAGCCCAGCGCACCATGTGCCACCTGCTCTCCTCAGGGCTCTGCCTGCACACAGCCCCAGGAGAAGTTTTCCTGTTTGGAAGGAAAGAATGGAAAAGCCGGAGCAGGTTTCCTAAACAACAAACCCCACTCAGGAGCCACATGCTCAGTACAGGCTGCCTGGAACGATGTCCCCTTTCTACAAGGGTCAGTGTGAGCAGGAATGAATGATCTCTGGGAGCAGAATTCTCGGAGTCTTTCCACTGAATTCTCTGTCCCTGTGTCTTGGGGTGACTTTATTGTGTGTATCCCCTATTGCTGCTCTATGCCCAGAAGTGAACTTTGTGCATTTCTGTGCCTTTCAACTGAGCCTGAGAGGGGGGAGAGGAAAAAAAACCGGACAAACTTCTCAGAGTGTTTGTTCAAGGACACACATACACACTCCTCTGCATCCTGCTTGCAGCAAGAGCAGAGGAAGCAACTTTGTTTCTTTTTAGCCAGTTTTCAGCTCCTTTTCTCTGGGGGGAGATGGAGAGTTGAACTTTGTTTTCCTGGGACTTTGGGGGTTTTTTCCCCTTCTCTTCTTGACTCTTTCAACATCAGAGCACATTGGGAGAATTTTCTCCCGAGGTGGGGGCCCTGAATGTGGGCCCATGAGCCAGCTGCAAGGAGGAGGAGAGAGACTACACCTACGGAAGTGTTGGGGTTCCTCCCCCCTGCCATGAGGTCATGGGAGAGGGGACCCTGGGGTAGAGGCATGGCCTGGGCACGGGGTCTCCCTGCTCCCTGCTCACATGTGCCCTAATCCTGTTCAGCACTGGTTATTTTGTGTTGCCCTGTGCGAGGAGGGCCCTGGTTGTGCCGTGATTGCTCAGTTCTTTGGCAGTGCCCCGCCCATGTGGCTGGAGAAGAAAGAGCTCTGCAACTTCTCTCAAGAATCGCTCCCTGTTTCTTTGCACGGGCCTCGCTGTCTATGGATGTTTCAGGAGACCCCACCGAAACACGGAAGGACTCTCAAATTATCCCAGCTTTCTCTGCACAGCGAGAGCTTTTAATATTTAGCATTGCTATCCTTTTCCTGTGTGTTTGTTAAAAAAATAGTTTTTATCTCTTTCACTTTCTTCCCAGGAAAGTTCTTTCTTCCAAAAACCTGGTGGGGGAGGGCTGGGTGTAACCTGCCTTCTATCAGAGGATATTTTCCTCCACATTTGTCCAAACCGGCACAGCCTGTCCTTTCCTGGGTCTCTGTTGCAGATGGAAGCTGCTGGTGCCATTGTCAGCTTGAAGCCCTCTTTTGATGCAAGCAGATGTTGCCAGGTGTGTTCAGCAGCTGTTGCTCAATGCTTATGCCAAGCTATTGTGTTCCTCATGGAACCAAGGAGCCATTGTGACACTGCAGGGGCTGATGGCATCAAGGAGGCAATTGTGACAGTACAGAACCTCCTAGAAACAAGGCTCCATTGTGACACCGTGGGGAATCATGGAATCAAGGAGCCCATTGTGACACGGCTGCATGGAACCAATGGTCCATGGTTACACGGCGGATTCAAGAAGAGCACGGTGACACCACGCAACATCATGGAACCATAGGTCCATTGTGACACAGCGGGGCCTCATGGAAACAAGGGGACCATTGTGGCAAAGCAGGGCCTAATGGAAGCATGGAGAGCATTGTGACACTAAGGAAACTCCTGGAACCAAGATGACCACTGGCACATAATGGAACCTCATGGAAGCAAGCCTCCACAATGATTTTGGAGGGCCTCAGGGACCACAGGACCCATTGTGACACAGCAGGACCTGGTGGAACCAAGGAGCCTTTGTGATACTCCAGATCCACATGGAAGCCAGGGTGCACTGAGACACAGCGGGGCCTTGTTGGAACCAAAGACACCTCTGCAAAAAGCAGGCTAGCTCATAGAAGCAAGGAGTCCATTGTTACAACGTAAAAGCTATGGAAGCAAGGGACCATTGTGACACTGCGGGGCCTCATGGAACCAATTGTCCATGATGACAGTGCGGATCAAAGGAGACCATGGTGACACTGCGGAACCTGATGGAACCAAGGAGCCATTGTGACACAGTGGGGCCTCATGGAATCAAGGAGACCATTGTGACCCAGGTGTTGCATGGGAAGGCAAGGAGCCATTGTGACACTTTGGGCTTCTTCCCTTGAGCTCTGCAGCTGGCTGTCCCAGCCCAGCGCACCATGTGCCACCTGCTCTCCTCAGGGCTCTGCCTGCACACAGCCCCAGGAGAAGTTTTCCTGTTTGGAAGGAAAGAATGGAAAAGCCGGAGCAGGTTTCCTAAACAACAAACCCCACTCAGGAGCCACATGCTCAGTACAGGCTGCCTGGAACGATGTCCCCTTTCTACAAGGGTCAGTGTGAGCAGGAATGAATGATCTCTGGGAGCAGAATTCTCGGAGTCTTTCCACTGAATTCTCTGTCCCTGTGTCTTGGGGTGACTTTATTGTGTGTATCCCCTATTGCTGCTCTATGCCCAGAAGTGAACTTTGTGCATTTCTGTGCCTTTCAACTGAGCCTGAGAGGGGGGAGAGGAAAAAAAACCGGACAAACTTCTCAGAGTGTTTGTTCAAGGACACACATACACACTCCTCTGCATCCTGCTTGCAGCAAGAGCAGAGGAAGCAACTTTGTTTCTTTTTAGCCAGTTTTCAGCTCCTTTTCTCTGGGGGGAGATGGAGAGTTGAACTTTGTTTTCCTGGGACTTTGGGGGTTTTTTCCCCTTCTCTTCTTGACTCTTTCAACATCAGAGCACATTGGGAGAATTTTCTCCCGAGGTGGGGGCCCTGAATGTGGGCCCATGAGCCAGCTGCAAGGAGGAGGAGAGAGACTACACCTACGGAAGTGTTGGGGTTCCTCCCCCCTGCCATGAGGTCATGGGAGAGGGGACCCTGGGGTAGAGGCATGGCCTGGGCACGGGGTCTCCCTGCTCCCTGCTCACATGTGCCCTAATCCTGTTCAGCACTGCTTATTTTGTGTTGCCCTGTGCGAGGAGGGCCCTGGTTGTGCTGTGATTGCTCAGTTCTTTGGCAGTGCCCCGCCCATGTGGCTGGAGAAGAAAGAGCTCTGCAACTTCTCTCAAGAATGGCTCCCTGTTTCTTTGCACGGGCCTCGCTGTCTATGGATGTTTCAGGAGACCCCACCGAAACACGGAAGGACTCTCAAATTATCCCAGCTTTCTCTGCACAGCGAGAGCTTTTAATATTTAGCATTGCTATCCTTTTCCTGTGTGTTTGTTAAAAAAATAGTTTTTATCTCTTTCACTTTCTTCCCAGGAAAGTTCTTTTTTCCAAAAACCTGGTGGGGGAGGGCTGGGTGTAACCTGCCTTCTATCAGAGGATATTTTCCTCCACATTTGTCCAAACCGGCACAGCCTGTCCTTTCCTGGGTCTCTGTTGCAGATGGAAGCTGCTGGTGCCATTGTCAGCTTGAAGCCCTCTTTTGATGCAAGCAGATGTTGCCAGGTGTGTTCAGCAGCTGTTGCTCAATGCTTATGCCAAGCTATTGTGTTCCTCATGGAACCAAGGAGCCATTGTGACACTGCAGGGGCTGATGGCATCAAGGAGGCAATTGTGACAGTACAGAACCTCCTAGAAACAAGGCTCCATTGTGACACCGTGGGGAATCATGGAATCAAGGAGCCCATTGTGACACGGCTGCATGGAACCAATGGTCCATGGTTACACTGCGGATTCAAGAAGAGCACGGTGACACCACGCAACATCATGGAACCATAGGTCCATTGTGACACAGCGGGGCCTCATGGAAACAAGGGGACCATTGTGGCAAAGCAGGGCCTAATGGAAGCATGGAGAGCATTGTGACACTAAGGAAACTCCTGGAACCAAGATGACCACTGGCACATAATGGAACCTCATGGAAGCAAGCCTCCACAATGACTTTGGAGGGCCTCAGGGACCACAGGACCCATTGTGACACAGCAGGACCTGGTGGAACCAAGGAGCCTTTGTGATACTCCAGATCCACATGGAAGCCAGGGTGCACTGAGACACAGCGGGGCCTTGTGGGAACCAAAGACACCTCTGCAAAAAGCAGGCTAGCTCATAGAAGCAAGGAGTCCATTGTTACAACGTAAAAGCTATGGAACCAAGGGACCATTGTGACACTGCGGGGCCTCATGGAACCAATTGTCCATGATGACAATGCGGATCAAAGGAGACCATGGTGACACTGCGGAACCTGATGGAACCAAGGAGCCATTGTGACACAGTGGGGCCTCATGGAATCAAGGAGACCATTGTGACCCAGGTGTTGCATGGGAAGGCAAGGAGCCATTGTGACACTTTGGGCTTCTTCCCTTGAGCTCTGCAGCTGGCTGTCCCAGCCCAGCGCACCATGTGCCACCTGCTCTCCTCAGGGCTCTGCCTGCACACAGCCCCAGGAGAAGTTTTCCTGTTTGGAAGGAAAGAATGGAAAAGCCGGAGCAGGTTTCCTAAACAACAAACCCCACTCAGGAGCCACATGCTCAGTACAGGCTGCCTGGAACGATGTCCCCTTTCTACAAGGGTCAGTGTGAGCAGGAATGAATGATCTCTGGGAGCAGAATTCTCGGAGTCTTTCCACTGAATTCTCTGTCCCTGTGTCTTGGGGTGACTTTATTGTGTGTATCCCCTATTGCTGCTCTATGCCCAGAAGTGAACTTTGTGCATTTCTGTGCCTTTCAACTGAGCCTGAGAGGGGGGAGAGGAAAAAAAACCGGACAAACTTCTCAGAGTGTTTGTTCAAGGACACACATACACACTCCTCTGCATCCTGCTTGCAGCAAGAGCAGAGGAAGCAACTTTGTTTCTTTTTAGCCAGTTTTCAGCTCCTTTTCTCTGGGGGGAGATGGAGAGTTGAACTTTGTTTTCCTGGGACTTCGGGGGTTTTTTCCCCTTCTCTTCTTGACTCTTTCAACATCAGAGCACATTGGGAGAATTTTCTCCCGAGGTGGGGGCCCTGAATGTGGGCCCATGAGCCAGCTGCAAGGAGGAGGAGAGAGACTACACCTACGGAAGTGTTGGGGTTCCTCCCCCCTGCCATGAGGTCATGGGAGAGGGGACCCTGGGGTAGAGGCATGGCCTGGGCACGGGGGTCTCCCTGCTCCCTGCTCACATGTGCCCTAATCCTGTTCAGCACTGCTTATTTTGTGTTGCCCTGTGCGAGGAGGGCCCTGGTTGTGCTGTGATTGCTCAGTTCTTTGGCAGTGCCCCGCCCATGTGGCTGGAGAAGAAAGAGCTCTGCAACTTCTCTCAAGAATGGCTCCCTGTTTCTTTGCACGGGCCTCGCTGTCTATGGATGTTTCAGGAGACCCCACCGAAACACGGAAGGACTCTCAAATTATCCCAGCTTTCTCTGCACAGCGAGAGCTTTTAATATTTAGCATTGCTATCCTTTTCCTGTGTGTTTGTTAAAAAAATAGTTTTTATCTCTTTCACTTTCTTCCCAGGAAAGTTCTTTTTTCCAAAAACCTGGTGGGGGAGGGCTGGGTGTAACCTGCCTTCTATCAGAGGATATTTTCCTCCACATTTGTCCAAACCGGCACAGCCTGTCCTTTCCTGGGTCTCTGTTGCAGATGGAAGCTGCTGGTGCCATTGTCAGCTTGAAGCACTCTTTTGATGCAAGCAGATGTTGCCAGGTGTGTTCAGCAGCTGTTGCTCAATGCTTATGCCAAGCTATTGTGTTCCTCATGGAACCAAGGAGCCATTGTGACACTGCAGGGGCTGATGGCATCAAGGAGGCAATTGTGACAGTACAGAACCTCCTAGAAACAAGGCTCCATTGTGACACCGTGGGGAATCATGGAATCAAGGAGCCCATTGTGACACGGCTGCATGGAACCAATGGTCCATGGTTACACGGCGGATTCAAGAAGAGCACGGTGACACCACGCAACATCATGGAACCATAGGTCCATTGTGACACAGCGGGGCCTCATGGAAACAAGGGGACCATTGTGGCAAAGCAGGGCCTAATGGAAGCATGGAGAGCATTGTGACACTAAGGAAACTCCTGGAACCAAGATGACCACTGGCACATAATGGAACCTCATGGAAGCAAGCCTCCACAATGACTTTGGAGGGCCTCAGGGACCACAGGACCCATTGTGACACAGCAGGACCTGGTGGAACCAAGGAGCCTTTGTGATACTCCAGATCCACATGGAAGCCAGGGTGCACTGAGACACAGCGGGGCCTTGTTGGAACCAAAGACACCTCTGCAAAAAGCAGGCTAGCTCATAGAAGCAAGGAGTCCATTGTTACAACGTAAAAGCTATGGAACCAAGGGACCATTGTGACACTGCGGGGCCTCATGGAACCAATTGTCCATGATGACAATGCGGATCAAAGGAGACCATGGTGACACTGCGGAACCTGATGGAACCAAGGAGCCATTGTGACACAGTGGGGCCTCATGGAATCAAGGAGACCATTGTGACCCAGGTGTTGCATGGGAAGGCAAGGAGCCATTGTGACACTTTGGGCTTCTTCCCTTGAGCTCTGCAGCTGGCTGTCCCAGCCCAGCGCACCATGTGCCACCTGCTCTCCTCAGGGCTCTGCCTGCACACAGCCCCAGGAGAAGTTTTCCTGTTTGGAAGGAAAGAATGGAAAAGCCAGAGCAGGTTTCCTAAACAACAAACCCCACTCAGGAGCCACATGCTCAGTACAGGCTGCCTGGAACGATGTCCCCTTTCTACAAGGGTCAGTGTGAGCAGGAATGAATGATCTCTGGGAGCAGAATTCTCGGAGTCTTTCCACTGAATTCTCTGTCCCTGTGTCTTGGGGTGACTTTATTGTGTGTATCCCCTATTGCTGCTCTATGCCCAGAAGTGAACTTTGTGCATTTCTGTGCCTTTCAACTGAGCCTGAGAGGGGGGAGAGGAAAAAAAACCGGACAAACTTCTCAGAGTGTTTGTTCAAGGACACACATACACACTCCTCTGCATCCTGCTTGCAGCAAGAGCAGAGGAAGCAACTTTGTTTCTTTTTAGCCAGTTTTCAGCTCCTTTTCTCTGGGGGGAGATGGAGAGTTGAACTTTGTTTTCCTGGGACTTTGGGGGTTTTTTCCCCTTCTCTTCTTGACTCTTTCAACATCAGAGCACATTGGGAGAATTTTCTCCCGAGGTGGGGGCCCGGAATGTGGGCCCATGAGCCAGCTGCAAGGAGGAGGAGAGAGACTACACCTACGGAAGTGTTGGGGTTCCTCCCCCCTGCCATGAGGTCATGGGAGAGGGGACCCTGGGGTAGAGGCATGGCCTGGGCACGGGGTCTCCCTGCTCCCTGCTCACATGTGCCCTAATCCTGTTCAGCACTGGTTATTTTGTGTTGCCCTGTGCGAGGAGGGCCCTGGTTGTGCCGTGATTGCTCAGTTCTTTGGCAGTGCCCCGCCCATGTGGCTGGAGAAGAAAGAGCTCTGCAACTTCTCTCAAGAATCGCTCCCTGTTTCTTTGCACGGGCCTCGCTGTCTATGGATGTTTCAGGAGACCCCACCGAAACACGGAAGGACTCTCAAATTATCCCAGCTTTCTCTGCACAGCGAGAGCTTTTAATATTTAGCATTGCTATCCTTTTCCTGTGTGTTTGTTAAAAAAATAGTTTTTATCTCTTTCACTTTCTTCCCAGGAAAGTTCTTTCTTCCAAAAACCTGGTGGGGGAGGGCTGGGTGTAACCTGCCTTCTATCAGAGGATATTTTCCTCCACATTTGTCCAAACCGGCACAGCCTGTCCTTTCCTGGGTCTCTGTTGCAGATGGAAGCTGCTGGTGCCATTGTCAGCTTGAAGCCCTCTTTTGATGCAAGCAGATGTTGCCAGGTGTGTTCAGCAGCTGTTGCTCAATGCTTATGCCAAGCTATTGTGTTCCTCATGGAACCAAGGAGCCATTGTGACACTGCAGGGGCTGATGGCATCAAGGAGGCAATTGTGACAGTACAGAACCTCCTAGAAACAAGGCTCCATTGTGACACCGTGGGGAATCATGGAATCAAGGAGCCCATTGTGACACAGCCAGGCTGCATGGAACCAATGGTCCATGGTTACACGGCGGATTCAAGAAGAGCACGGTGACACCACGCAACATCATGGAACCATAGGTCCATTGTGACACAGCGGGGCCTCATGGAAACAAGGGGACCATTGTGGCAAAGCAGGGCCTAATGGAAGCATGGAGAGCATTGTGACACTAAGGAAACTCCTGGAACCAAGATGACCACTGGCACATAATGGAACCTCATGGAAGCAAGCCTCCACAATGACTTTGGAGGGCCTCAGGGACCACAGGACCCATTGTGACACAGCAGGACCTGGTGGAACCAAGGAGCCTTTGTGATACTCCAGATCCACATGGAAGCCAGGGTGCACTGAGACACAGCGGGGCCTTGTTGGAACCAAAGACACCTCTGCAAAAAGCAGGCTAGCTCATAGAAGCAAGGAGTCCATTGTTACAACGTAAAAGCTATGGAAGCAAGGGACCATTGTGACACTGCGGGGCCTCATGGAACCAATTGTCCATGATGACAATGCGGATCAAAGGAGACCATGGTGACACTGCGGAACCTGATGGAACCAAGGAGCCATTGTGACACAGTGGGGCCTCATGGAATCAAGGAGACCATTGTGACCCAGGTGTTGCATGGGAAGGCAAGGAGCCATTGTGACACTTTGGGCTTCTTCCCTTGAGCTCTGCAGCTGGCTGTCCCAGCCCAGCGCACCATGTGCCACCTGCTCTCCTCAGGGCTCTGCCTGCACACAGCCCCAGGAGAAGTTTTCCTGTTTGGAAGGAAAGAATGGAAAAGCCGGAGCAGGTTTCCTAAACAACAAACCCCACTCAGGAGCCACATGCTCAGTACAGGCTGCCTGGAACGATGTCCCCTTTCTACAAGGGTCAGTGTGAGCAGGAATGAATGATCTCTGGGAGCAGAATTCTCGGAGTCTTTCCACTGAATTCTCTGTCCCTGTGTCTTGGGGTGACTTTATCGTGTGTATCCCCTATTGCTGCTCTATGCCCAGAAGTGAACTTTGTGCGTTTCTGTGCCTTTCAACTGAGCCTGAGAGGGGGGAGAGGAAAAAAACCGGACAAACTTCTCAGAGCGTTTGTTCAAGGACACACATACACACTCCTCTGCATCCTGCTTGCAGCAAGAGCAGAGGAAGCAACTTTGTTTCTTTTTAGCCAGTTTTCAGCTCCTTTTCTCTGGGGGGAGATGGAGAGTTGAACTTTGTTTTCCTGGGACTTCGGGGGTTTTTTTTCCCTTCTTCTCTTCTTGACTCTTTCAACATCAGAGCACATTGGGAGAATTTTCTCCCGAGGTGGGGGCCCTGAATGTGGGCCCATGAGCCAGCTGCAAGGAGGAGGAGAGAGACTACACCTACGGAAGTGTTGGGGTTCCTCCCTCCTGCCATGCGGTCATGGGAGAGGGGACCCTGGGGTAGAGGCATGGCCTGGGCACGGGGTCTCCCTGCTCCCTGCTCACATGTGCCCTAATCCTGTTCAGCACTGGTTATTTTGTGTTGCCCTGTGCGAGGAGGGCCCTGGTTGTGCTGTGATTGCTCAGTTCTTTGGCAGTGCCCCGCCCATGTGGCTGGAGAAGAAAGAGCTCTGCAACTTCTCTCAAGAATGGCTCCCTGTTTCTTTGCACGGGCCTCGCTGTCTATGGATGTTTCAGGAGACCCCACCGAAACACAGAAGGACTCTCAAATTATCCCAGCTTTCTCTGCACAGCGAGAGCTTTTAATATTTAGCATTGTTATCCTTTTCCTGTGTGTTTGTTAAAAAAATAGTTTTTATCTCTTTCACTTTCTTCCCAGGAAAGTTCTTTTTTCCAAAAACCTGGTGGGGGAGGGCTGGGTGTAACCTGCCTTCTATCAGAGGATATTTTCCTCCACATTTGTCCAAACCGGCACAGCCTGTCCTTTCCCTGGGTGTCTGTTGCAGATGGAAGCTGCTGGTGCCATTGTCAGCTTGAAGCCCTCTTTTGATGCAAGCAGATGTTGCCAGGTGTGTTCAGCAGCTGTTGCTCAATGCTTATGCCAAGCTATTGTGTTCCTCATGGAACCAAGGAGCCATTGTGACACTGCAGGGGCTGATGGCATCAAGGAGGCAATTGTGACAGTACAGAACCTCCTAGAAACAAGGCTCCATTGTGACACCGTGGGGAATCATGGAATCAAGGAGCCCATTGTGACACGGCTGCATGGAACCAATGGTCCATGGTTACACTGCGGATTCAAGAAGAGCACGGTGACACCACGCAACATCATGGAACCATAGGTCCATTGTGACACAGCGGGGCCTCATGGAAACAAGGGGACCATTGTGGCAAAGCAGGGCCTAATGGAAGCATGGAGAGCATTGTGACACTAAGGAAACTCCTGGAACCAAGATGACCACTGGCACATAATGGAACCTCATGGAAGCAAGCCTCCACAATGACTTTGGAGGGCCTCAGGGACCACAGGACCCATTGTGACACAGCAGGACCTGGTGGAACCAAGGAGCCTTTGTGATACTCCACATCCACATGGAAGCCAGGGTGCACTGAGACACAGCGGGGCCTTGTTGGAACCAAAGACACCTCTGCAAAAAGCAGGCTAGCTCATAGAAGCAAGGAGTCCATTGTTACAACGTAAAAGCTATGGAACCAAGGGACCATTGTGACACTGCGGGGCCTCATGGAAACAATTGTCCATGATGACAGTGCGGATCAAAGGAGACCATGGTGACACTGCGGAACCTGATGGAACCAAGGAGCCATTGTGACACAGTGGGGCCTCATGGAATCAAGGAGACCATTGTGACCCAGGTGTTGCATGTGAAGGCAAGGAGCCATTGTGACACTTTGGGCTTCTTCCCTTGAGCTCTGCAGCTGGCTGTCCCAGCCCAGCGCACCATGTGCCACCTGCTCTCCTCAGGGCTCTGCCTGCACACAGCCCCAGGAGAAGTTTTCCTGTTTGGAAGGAAAGAATGGAAAAGCCTGAGCAGGTTTCCTAAACAACAAACCCCACTCAGGAGCCACATGCTCAGTACAGGCTGCCTGGAACGATGTCCCCTTTCTACAAGGGTCAGTGTGAGCAGGAATGAATGATCTCTGGGAGCAGAATTCTCGGAGTCTTTCCACTGAATTCTCTGTCCCTGTGTCTTGGGGTGACTTTATTGTGTGTATCCCCTATTGCTGCTCTGTTGGGGAAGATGAAACAGGAAAGCCTTATAAATATGATTGCCTAACAAAAGATTTTGGGAATATGAAAACTATAAGCGACATCGAAATGAAGGCCATCTTTGAGATATGATGTCTTAGTTACTGAACAACTAGAAAACAATGGTATAGCCGGCTGAAGGTAATCCCCTCTTGATTGAACAATACCCTCTGCTTGCAGACAGGTCCAAGGGTCAGAGCAGACCCTACTAGCTCAGCAGAAGGGGTCCAAGGAGTAGTTTTTAGAAGTTAAAATGTAACACTCTATGGTAATGTAAGAACTCTTATAGGCTGTATGTAAATGCTATAGGATTTGTACCTTGTATTAGATTGGCTACTGAGAATTAGAATATTCACTACAGAAGATGATTTATTGTATTGTAACAAGGACCTCGCTCTCTTAGTAACTCTCTTAGTAACGCTCTTAGTAACTCTTCTTAATTCAGCTCTCCTCTTAATTCATCTCTCTTGCTCTTTACTCTCTTAGCTCTTAGCCTCTTGCTCTTGATTCATCTCTCTCTCTCTCTTACACCTTGGGCCTGCTTGGAGCTGCAGCTGGCAGCTCTAAGCAGTGCCTCTGTACCCACGCCCTCTGCAATAAACTGCATGCTCCAAAGACCCGCTTATAGAGACGTCTCCATCCGTCCATCTCCAGCCGGGCCCGACCGAACCCACACCCTCATCACCATCATCTCGCCTTCAGTTCCGACAAACTGGCGCCCAAACGTGAGTGAAGGCCCGATTCAGCTTCTTCCACCTGTGAGAGACTTCGCCATGGACGGTAACTAAAAGACCAGTTATAGCCACCTGGAACGTGTCGTGAGCACGGCATACCGTTGCTGCGCAGCGCAAAAGCCGGAGCTCTATAACTCTGCCGAGGCAGCCCTCGAGCACGGGGAGCCGTTACTTCGTAGCGATTACCTGGAGCTCTCGGAGGGAGGAAATTGCCTGGCAGTCCTCGAGCACAGACGGCCACTGCTGCGCAGCGGTTACCTGGAGCTCTTTGAGGAAGTTTGCCGCGGTACCCCTCGAGCACGGACACGCTGCTAAGCAGTGCAGACCGGAGCTCTTAGGAGGGACCCAGCCGCGCGCCCGAGCACAGGCGGGTATTGCTCAGCACCGCCCGCGCTGGAGCTCTGAGTGGAGACACCTGCGAGGTCCCGAGCACGGAAAGCCGTTGCCAAGCGACGCCTGAAACCGGAGCTCTGAGGAGGGACCCGACAGCAGCGTCCTGAGCGCCGTGTGGAGAGCCTGGCCAGCCCCCCACGACGGACTTCTGATTAAGGACCCTGCCCCCTGCGACATCTAGGTGAGTATCATACTGGTCAATAATGGGACAAACTCACTCTGCCCATGACAGACATCTCTATAAGCAACTTAAGTATTTACTAAGCTCCGGTCCAAGTCAATTACCTAAACAGGAGCTAAAAAACCTCTTAGAATGGACTCTGATTAATTTCCCAAATGCTGACCGTTCCGCCGTCTTTACAAGAGACTTCTGGGACACAGTTGGGGTTAAACTCTTTAATAATATCTCCCGCCGGGATATGGCTGCCGCGGAGCTGGTCCCGGCTTGCAGAGCGCTTGTGGAGCTGTTTGCCGCAAAGGTGCCGCCCGCAGCAGCCACCCCGCCGGGTCCCGCTCCTGCTGCGAGCCCGCCCCTCACCGCCGCGAGCCTGCAACCGGGCACGGCCCCCGCCCCGCCGCCGGACCTCACGGCTCCGGTACCCGCGGTCCAGCTGTCTCGTGCCGCCCCGCCCCACCCCCCCGCGGTCCCTGCACCGGTCACCCCTGCCCCACCGGACTCCACCGCCCCCCCCACCGCCCCTGTCATCCCCACCCCCACGGTCCCGTTAGTCCCTGCTGTCCCGCCTCTCGCGGCTCCGGTAGCCGCGGTCCGACTGACTCGTGCCGCCCCGCCCCCCGCCCCCGCTGTCCCGGCACCCATCACCCCTGCCCCACCGGACCCTACAACCCCCCCCACCGCTCCCCCCATCCCCGCCCCCCCCATCCCGTTCCTCCCTGCTGCCCCGGCTCCCGCGGTCCCCGCCCTCGGCTCCAGCGTCATCGCGGCCCCGCCCCTCGCCCCCGCCCCCACGTGCCCCCCCACTGTTTCCGTCATCGCGGCCCCACCCCCCACTGCTGCCCTCATTGTTACCCCGCCCCCCGCTGCTGGCATCATGGTGGCCCCGCCCCCCGCCGACAGCCCCGCGGGGCCAGCGGCTGCCCCCCTGCCACCTACGGGTCCTACCGATCCCCCAGCCGCGCCTGTTATGGCTGTAGCCACCATCATAGCCGGCCCCCCGCAAAGCCAGGCGGCGACCCTTCTTCCAGCCCCCCAGGTCCCCCTCGCCGCCACCGACACGGCGCCGGTGGTGGCCAACGTCCCGTCCGCGTCCGTGGGACACGGAGCGCCCCAGCCCCGCCAGCCACCTGGTGCCGGCGCTGCAGCGCCTACACAGATGGCTGCTGCCTCTCCCGTGCCTGCCGCTGCTCCAGCCCCGTCTCCTGGCACCGCCGCGCCGGCAGCCACACCAGCCCAGCCTGCAAACTCCCAGCGGCAGCACGCCGCGGTCCAGCCGCCGACTGGCCCACCGTTCGCCATGGCCCCACCGCAACATACTCCCGCCGCCTCCACGCCGGCCCTCCCGCCTCCCGCAGCCCCGGGATCATCTCCTGCCGACGGGACAGCCCTGCCACCTCCCGCTCTCCCCGACACACAGACAGCGGCCATCACAGTCCGCCACGCTGAGCTGATGGCGCAACCCACGCACGCTCACACTTCTCCAACCACAGCACTGCTCACGGAACCAGCTCCGCCACCGCCCCCCACGGCTTTCACCTCGCCTTCAATAGAGCCACCCGCACCCCCTCGCCCGCTGCCGCGGAGCCGGTTGCTCGCGGCCCCCCCGCCTCCTCGCCCGCCACCGCGGAGATCGGCAGTGCCATCGCCGCCCCCGCCGGGGCCCTCCGGCACCGCACAGCTGTATCCCTCGGCTACCGCCGCCCAGCAACATCCCTCCGCGCAGCTCAGCCTCGCCTCACAAGCCGCAAACAGGGGGGGAACGGAGGGCAGTGGTGCAGCTCCAGTGGCAGGGAAGACGGAGAGCCGCTCTGCCGGAGCTGATGCTTTAAATCTAACACCAGGAAACCCTGAAAAGCAGCCAGATTTGTTTGCAATGAGCCCCAGAGTCCCGCCAGCGAGCGGCTGGGATCTTGCAACCCATAAGGAGAAAACGAGTTCTGAGAGTTTGTTAGCGCTACTTTCTGAATCAAAAAATCCTCCAAAGTGCTCAGATTATTCTCAATTAACAGATTGGCATGAAATAAGACGCCAAAGCTGTAAAGATGAAAGTCTATTAGCTAAGCCTGTGATAGCTAGCCAACAGCCTGACAGTCCTAAAACGTGGGTTCCCATCCCCACTCACGAAATTAAAGAACTAAGAAGGGCTGTAAGAGATAGTGGTATTTGCTCACCGTATCTTAAACAACTGCTAAAAAGTACCCTAAAAAGAACTCATCAAACTCTAAAACGCATTTTAGATCAACAGAAAGGGGGAGAAGTCCAGGATACACCTCAAAGGAGGTTGAACAAGGCTTTGTATGTCTACAATTTTTTTAATAGCTCTGCAGAAGAGCCTGATCCCCCCATTTATAGACATTTTTTGAACAACAAAAAAGCAAAACTGAAAGAACGTCCCCCAGTTTTGATTAAAAATCTAGATTCAGGAAAAATAGAAGGACCATACAATCTTATAATGTGGGGGAAGGGGTTTGCATGTGTTTCCACAGGTGAAGGAATCAAGTGGGTTCCAGCAAAAAGCGTGAAGCCATACCTCGCATCAAAGCCTGCTGATGCCACCACACCAGCCAGTGACCCTGCAAGTGGAAGCCAGGAAGCAAGCACCCAGACCTGAACTGCGCAGAATCACCAGAAGAAAGTGATCTGCCAAAAACAGCTCAAGAAAAGAATGGAGTTTTCTCATTTGCGCGCGTGCATGTTGCTTTTATTCTTTTGTTTTAGTTTTTGTAGTGAAGCTTTACCTGTGAATCAACCAAAGACAAATGTCTGGGTTGCTTTAGCCAAATCTGCAGGCTCCGATACCATCTGTCTATCTGAGACAAGCCCTGACAAACCTTTTTCAACCTGTTTAGTTGGAATACCTCTTCCAGAAGGTTTTGATAATATTACTCTTGATAAGTATTGGCCATATGACGATCATCATGTATCTCCAACTCCCAGCCATAGACACCAAACTTATATTGATAATTCTAAAATTGATAAATCTGACCTTCAAGAGCTAGAAATCCTAGGTTCATTAACTATGGATACCTGCTATTTCTTTCACTTTCAAGGAGAAAACGGTCCCCATTTAAACGTTACCCCATATCACCCAGCTTATAGCAATGTAACTTCTTGGTGTAATCAAGTTAAGCTTCTTATATATGATGAACCTCATGCAGATCGTTTTAGCAAACTTCCTATTCGATTCCCCAGAGGAATTTGGCTCATCTGTGGAGACAGGGCCTGGCAAGGTATACCTTCAAAAATAGATGGTGGCCCTTGTGCTCTGGGACAACTTACAATTATTGCTCCCAGTGTCAAAGAGGTAATCAAAAAGAAAAGCAGAAAGATCAGATCTTCCTGGGGACATCAGTACGATAGTGACTGTGATAGTGACTTCCACCCTTGGAACTCTGGAAAATCAATTGTTGCAAGCATTTTTCTACCTCAGTTAAGTTCCTCAATTGCATTAAAACAGCTAAACAAGTTGGGATGTGGGCTCAGCAAGGAGGTAAATGCCACCTCTACTATGATCAGTGATCTGTTAACCGATGAAGAGGCAGTCAGACATGCCACTTTACAAAATAGAGCTGCCGTTGACTATCTTTTATTAGCACATGGGCATGGCTGTGAAGATTTTGAAGGATTGTGCTGTATGAACTTATCCGATCATTCGGTCTCCATTCACAAACAGCTACAAAATCTAAGGGATCTAGCTAACCAAATCACAACAGATGATCCGTCTTGGCTAGACAGTTTGTTTGATGGTTGGAGCTTTGCACCTTGGCTAAGGGAACTCTGTAAAATAGGTTTGATTATTCTAGTAGTAATAATTATAGTTTTAGTAGCAGTACCTTGTATACTTCAGTGTGTGCAAAAAATAACAAGTAGGACTGTATCTAATATCTTAGTTGTTCATCAGAACGGGGGAGATGTTGGGGAAGATGAAACAGGAAAGCCTTATAAATATGATTGCCTAACAAAAGATTTTGGGAATATGAAAACTATAAGCGACATCGAAATGAAGGCCATCTTTGAGATATGATGTCTTAGTTACTGAACAACTAGAAAACAATGGTATAGCCGGCTGAAGGTAATCCCCTCTTGATTGAACAATACCCTCTGCTTGCAGACAGGTCCAAGGGTCAGAGCAGACCCTACTAGCTCAGCAGAAGGGGTCCAAGGAGTAGTTTTTAGAAGTTAAAATGTAACACTCTATGGTAATGTAAGAACTCTTATAGGCTGTATGTAAATGCTATAGGATTTGTACCTTGTATTAGATTGGCTACTGAGAATTAGAATATTCACTACAGAAGATGATTTATTGTATTGTAACAAGGACCTCGCTCTCTTAGTAACTCTCTTAGTAACGCTCTTAGTAACTCTTCTTAATTCAGCTCTCCTCTTAATTCATCTCTCTTGCTCTTTACTCTCTTAGCTCTTAGCCTCTTGCTCTTGATTCATCTCTCTCTCTCTCTTACACCTTGGGCCTGCTTGGAGCTGCAGCTGGCAGCTCTAAGCAGTGCCTCTGTACCCACGCCCTCTGCAATAAACTGCATGCTCCAAAGACCTGCTTATAGAGATCTCTCGCCTCCATCCGCCCGTCCCCGCCGGGCCCGACCGAACCCACACCCTCAACACCCATCATCTCACGATCAGTTCCGACACTGCTCTATGCCCAGAAGTGAACTTTGTGCATTTCTGTGCCTTTCAACTGAGCCTGAGAGGGGGGAGAGGAAAAAAAAGCCAGACAAACTTCTCAGAGCGTTTGTTCAAGGACACACATACACACTCCTCTGCATCCTGCTTGCAGCAAGAGCAGAGGAAGCAACTTTGTTTCTTTTTAGCCAGTTTTCAGCTCCTTTTCTCTGGGGGGAGATGGAGAGTTGAACTTTGTTTTCCTGGGACTTTGGGGGTTTTTTCCCCTTCTCTTCTTGACTCTTTCAACATCAGAGCACATTGGGAGAATTTTCTCCCGAGGTGGGGGCCCTGAATGTGGGCCCATGAGCCAGCTGCAAGGAGGAGGAGAGAGACTACACCTACGGAAGTGTTGGGGTTCCTCCCCCCTGCCATGAGGTCATGGGAGAGGGGACCCTGGGGTAGAGGCATGGCCTGGGCACGGGGTCTCCCTGCTCCCTGCTCACATGTGCCCTAATCCTGTTCAGCACTGGTTATTTTGTGTTGCCCTGTGCGAGGAGGGCCCTGGTTGTGCTGTGATTGCTCAGTTCTTTGGCAGTGCCCCGCCCATGTGGCTGGAGAAGAAAGAGCTCTGCAACTTCTCTCAAGAATCGCTCCCTGTTTCTTTGCACGGGCCTCGCTGTCTATGGATGTTTCAGGAGACCCCACCGAAACACGGAAGGACTCTCAAATTATCCCAGCTTTCTCTGCACAGCGAGAGCTTTTAATATTTAGCATTGCTATCCTTTTCCTGTGTGTTTGTTAAAAAAATAGTTTTTATCTCTTTCACTTTCTTCCCAGGAAAGTTCTTTTTTCCAAAAACCTGGTGGGGGAGGGCTGGGTGTAACCTGCCTTCTATCAGAGGATATTTTCCTCCACATTTGTCCAAACCGGCACAGCCTGTCCTTTCCTGGGTCTCTGTTGCAGATGGAAGCTGCTGGTGCCATTGTCAGCTTGAAGCCCTCTTTTGATGCAAGCAGATGTTGCCAGGTGTGTTCAGCAGCTGTTGCTCAATGCTTATGCCAAGCTATTGTGTTCCTCATGGAACCAAGGAGCCATTGTGACACTGCAGGGGCTGATGGCATCAAGGAGGCAATTGTGACAGTACAGAACCTCCTAGAAACAAGGCTCCATTGTGACACCGTGGGGAATCATGGAATCAAGGAGCCCATTGTGACACGGCTGCATGGAACCAATGGTCCATGGTTACACTGCGGATTCAAGAAGAGCACGGTGACACCACGCAACATCATGGAACCATAGGTCCATTGTGACACAGCGGGGCCTCATGGAAACAAGGGGACCATTGTGGCAAAGCAGGGCCTAATGGAAGCATGGAGAGCATTGTGACACTAAGGAAACTCCTGGAACCAAGATGACCACTGGCACATAATGGAACCTCATGGAAGCAAGCCTCCACAATGACTTTGGAGGGCCTCAGGGACCACAGGACCCATTGTGACACAGCAGGACCTGGTGGAACCAAGGAGCCTTTGTGATACTCCAGATCCACATGGAAGCCAGGGTGCACTGAGACACAGCGGGGCCTTGTGGGAACCAAAGACACCTCTGCAAAAAGCAGGCTAGCTCATAGAAGCAAGGAGTCCATTGTTACAACGTAAAAGCTATGGAACCAAGGGACCATTGTGACACTGCGGGGCCTCATGGAACCAATTGTCCATGATGACAATGCGGATCAAAGGAGACCATGGTGGCACTGCGGAACCTGATGGAACCAAGGAGCCATTGTGACACAGTGGGGCCTCATGGAATCAAGGAGACCATTGTGACCCAGGTGTTGCATGGGAAGGCAAGGAGCCATTGTGACACTTTGGGCTTCTTCCCTTGAGCTCTGCAGCTGGCTGTCCCAGCCCAGCGCACCATGTGCCACCTGCTCTCCTCAGGGCTCTGCCTGCACACAGCCCCAGGAGAAGTTTTCCTGTTTGGAAGGAAAGAATGGAAAAGCCGGAGCAGGTTTCCTAAACAACAAACCCCACTCAGGAGCCACATGCTCAGTACAGGCTGCCTGGAACGATGTCCCCTTTCTACAAGGGTCAGTGTGAGCAGGAATGAATGATCTCTGGGAGCAGAATTCTCGGAGTCTTTCCACTGAATTCTCTCTCCCTGTGTCTTGGGGTGACTTTATTGTGTGTATCCCCTATTGCTGCTCTATGCCCAGAAGTGAACTTTGTGCATTTCTGTGCCTTTCAACTGAGCCTGAGAGGGGGGAGAGGAAAAAAAACCGGACAAACTTCTCAGAGTGTTTGTTCAAGGACACACATACACACTCCTCTGCATCCTGCTTGCAGCAAGAGCAGAGGAAGCAACTTTGTTTCTTTTTAGCCAGTTTTCAGCTCCTTTTCTCTGGGGGGAGATGGAGAGTTGAACTTTGTTTTCCTAGGACTTCGGGGGTTTTTTCCCCTTCTCTTCTTGACTCTTTCAACATCAGAGCACATTGGGAGAATTTTCTCCCGAGGTGGGGGCCCTGAATGTGGGCCCATGAGCCAGCTGCAAGGAGGAGGAGAGAGACTACACCTACGGAAGTGTTGGGGTTCCTCCCCCCTGCCATGAGGTCATGGGAGAGGGGACCCTGGGGTAGAGGCATGGCCTGGGCACGGGGGTCTCCCTGCTCCCTGCTCACATGTGCCCTAATCCTGTTCAGCACTGCTTATTTTGTGTTGCCCTGTGCGAGGAGGGCCCTGGTTGTGCTGTGATTGCTCAGTTCTTTGGCAGTGCCCCGCCCATGTGGCTGGAGAAGAAAGAGCTCTGCAACTTCTCTCAAGAATGGCTCCCTGTTTCTTTGCACGGGCCTCGCTGTCTATGGATGTTTCAGGAGACCCCACCGAAACACGGAAGGACTCTCAAATTATCCCAGCTTTCTCTGCACAGCGAGAGCTTTTAATATTTAGCATTGCTATCCTTTTCCTGTGTGTTTGTTAAAAAAATAGTTTTTATCTCTTTCACTTTCTTCCCAGGAAAGTTCTTTTTTCCAAAAACCTGGTGGGGGAGGGCTGGGTGTAACCTGCCTTCTATCAGAGGATATTTTCCTCCACATTTGTCCAAACCGGCACAGCCTGTCCTTTCCTGGGTCTCTGTTGCAGATGGAAGCTGCTGGTGCCATTGTCAGCTTGAAGCACTCTTTTGATGCAAGCAGATGTTGCCAGGTGTGTTCAGCAGCTGTTGCTCAATGCTTATGCCAAGCTATTGTGTTCCTCATGGAACCAAGGAGCCATTGTGACACTGCAGGGGCTGATGGCATCAAGGAGGCAATTGTGACAGTACAGAACCTCCTAGAAACAAGGCTCCATTGTGACACCGTGGGGAATCATGGAATCAAGGAGCCCATTGTGACACGGCTGCATGGAACCAATGGTCCATGGTTACACGGCGGATTCAAGAAGAGCACGGTGACACCACGCAACATCATGGAACCATAGGTCCATTGTGACACAGCGGGGCCTCATGGAAACAAGGGGACCATTGTGGCAAAGCAGGGCCTAATGGAAGCATGGAGAGCATTGTGACACTAAGGAAACTCCTGGAACCAAGATGACCACTGGCACATAATGGAACCTCATGGAAGCAAGCCTCCACAATGACTTTGGAGGGCCTCAGGGACCACAGGACCCATTGTGACACAGCAGGACCTGGTGGAACCAAGGAGCCTTTGTGATACTCCAGATCCACATGGAAGCCAGGGTGCACTGAGACACAGCGGGGCCTTGTTGGAACCAAAGACACCTCTGCAAAAAGCAGGCTAGCTCATAGAAGCAAGGAGTCCATTGTTACAACGTAAAAGCTATGGAAGCAAGGGACCATTGTGACACTGCGGGGCCTCATGGAACCAATTGTCCATGATGACAATGCGGATCAAAGGAGACCATGGTGACACTGCGGAACCTGATGGAACCAAGGAGCCATTGTGACACAGTGGGGCCTCATGGAATCAAGGAGACCATTGTGACCCAGGTGTTGCATGGGAAGGCAAGGAGCCATTGTGACACTTTGGGCTTCTTCCCTTGAGCTCTGCAGCTGGCTGTCCCAGCCCAGCGCACCATGTGCCACCTGCTCTCCTCAGGGCTCTGCCTGCACACAGCCCCAGGAGAAGTTTTCCTGTTTGGAAGGAAAGAATGGAAAAGCCAGAGCAGGTTTCCTAAACAACAAACCCCACTCAGGAGCCACATGCTCAGTACAGGCTGCCTGGAACGATGTCCCCTTTCTACAAGGGTCAGTGTGAGCAGGAATGAATGATCTCTGGGAGCAGAATTCTCGGAGTCTTTCCACTGAATTCTCTGTCCCTGTGTCTTGGGGTGACTTTATTGTGTGTATCCCCTATTGCTGCTCTATGCCCAGAAGTGAACTTTGTGCATTTCTGTGCCTTTCAACTGAGCCTGAGAGGGGGGAGAGGAAAAAAAACCGGACAAACTTCTCAGAGTGTTTGTTCAAGGACACACATACACACTCCTCTGCATCCTGCTTGCAGCAAGAGCAGAGGAAGCAACTTTGTTTCTTTTTAGCCAGTTTTCAGCTCCTTTTCTCTGGGGGGAGATGGAGAGTTGAACTTTGTTTTCCTGGGACTTTGGGGGTTTTTTCCCCTTCTCTTCTTGACTCTTTCAACATCAGAGCACATTGGGAGAATTTTCTCCCGAGGTGGGGGCCCTGAATGTGGGCCCATGAGCCAGCTGCAAGGAGGAGGAGAGAGACTACACCTACGGAAGTGTTGGGGTTCCTCCCCCCTGCCATGAGGTCATGGGAGAGGGGACCCTGGGGTAGAGGCATGGCCTGGGCACGGGGTCTCCCTGCTCCCTGCTCACATGTGCCCTAATCCTGTTCAGCACTGGTTATTTTGTGTTGCCCTGTGCGAGGAGGGCCCTGGTTGTGCCGTGATTGCTCAGTTCTTTGGCAGTGCCCCGCCCATGTGGCTGGAGAAGAAAGAGCTCTGCAACTTCTCTCAAGAATCGCTCCCTGTTTCTTTGCACGGGCCTCGCTGTCTATGGATGTTTCAGGAGACCCCACCGAAACACGGAAGGACTCTCAAATTATCCCAGCTTTCTCTGCACAGCGAGAGCTTTTAATATTTAGCATTGCTATCCTTTTCCTGTGTGTTTGTTAAAAAAATAGTTTTTATCTCTTTCACTTTCTTCCCAGGAAAGTTCTTTCTTCCAAAAACCTGGTGGGGGAGGGCTGGGTGTAACCTGCCTTCTATCAGAGGATATTTTCCTCCACATTTGTCCAAACCGGCACAGCCTGTCCTTTCCTGGGTCTCTGTTGCAGATGGAAGCTGCTGGTGCCATTGTCAGCTTGAAGCACTCTTTTGATGCAAGCAGATGTTGCCAGGTGTGTTCAGCAGCTGTTGCTCAATGCTTATGCCAAGCTATTGTGTTCCTCATGGAACCAAGGAGCCATTGTGACACTGCAGGGGCTGATGGCATCAAGGAGGCAATTGTGACAGTACAGAACCTCCTAGAAACAAGGCTCCATTGTGACACCGTGGGGAATCATGGAATCAAGGAGCCCATTGTGACACAGCCAGGCTGCATGGAACCAATGGTCCATGGTTACACGGCGGATTCAAGAAGAGCACGGTGACACCACGCAACATCATGGAACCATAGGTCCATTGTGACACAGCGGGGCCTCATGGAAACAAGGGGACCATTGTGGCAAAGCAGGGCCTAATGGAAGCATGGAGAGCATTGTGACACTAAGGAAACTCCTGGAACCAAGATGACCACTGGCACATAATGGAACCTCATGGAAGCAAGCCTCCACAATGACTTTGGAGGGCCTCAGGGACCACAGGACCCATTGTGACACAGCAGGACCTGGTGGAACCAAGGAGCCTTTGTGATACTCCAGATCCACATGGAAGCCAGGGTGCACTGAGACACAGCGGGGCCTTGTGGGAACCAAAGACACCTCTGCAAAAAGCAGGCTAGCTCATAGAAGCAAGGAGTCCATTGTTACAACGTAAAAGCTATGGAAGCAAGGGACCATTGTGACACTGCGGGGCCTCATGGAACCAATTGTCCATGATGACAATGCGGATCAAAGGAGACCATGGTGACACTGCGGAACCTGATGGAACCAAGGAGCCATTGTGACACAGTGGGGCCTCATGGAATCAAGGAGACCATTGTGACCCAGGTGTTGCATGGGAAGGCAAGGAGCCATTGTGACACTTTGGGCTTCTTCCCTTGAGCTCTGCAGCTGGCTGTCCCAGCCCAGCGCACCATGTGCCACCTGCTCTCCTCAGGGCTCTGCCTGCACACAGCCCCAGGAGAAGTTTTCCTGTTTGGAAGGAAAGAATGGAAAAGCCGGAGCAGGTCTCCTAAACAACAAACCCCACTCAGGAGCCACATGCTCAGTACAGGCTGCCTGGAACGATGTCCCCTTTCTACAAGGGTCAGTGTGAGCAGGAATGAATGATCTCTGGGAGCAGAATTCTCGGAGTCTTTCCACTGAATTCTCTGTCCCTGTGTCTTGGGGTGACTTTATCGTGTGTATCCCCTATTGCTGCTCTATGCCCAGAAGTGAACTTTGTGCGTTTCTGTGCCTTTCAACTGAGCCTGAGAGGGGGGAGAGGAAAAAAACCGGACAAACTTCTCAGAGCGTTTGTTCAAGGACACACATACACACTCCTCTGCATCCTGCTTGCAGCAAGAGCAGAGGAAGCAACTTTGTTTCTTTTTAGCCAGTTTTCAGCTCCTTTTCTCTGGGGGGAGATGGAGAGTTGAACTTTGTTTTCCTGGGACTTCGGGGGTTTTTTTTCCCTTCTTCTCTTCTTGACTCTTTCAACATCAGAGCACATTGGGAGAATTTTCTCCCGAGGTGGGGGCCCTGAATGTGGGCCCATGAGCCAGCTGCAAGGAGGAGGAGAGAGACTACACCTACGGAAGTGTTGGGGTTCCTCCCTCCTGCCATGCGGTCATGGGAGAGGGGACCCTGGGGTAGAGGCATGGCCTGGGCACGGGGTCTCCCTGCTCCCTGCTCACATGTGCCCTAATCCTGTTCAGCACTGGTTATTTTGTGTTGCCCTGTGCGAGGAGGGCCCTGGTTGTGCTGTGATTGCTCAGTTCTTTGGCAGTGCCCCGCCCATGTGGCTGGAGAAGAAAGAGCTCTGCAACTTCTCTCAAGAATGGCTCCCTGTTTCTTTGCACGGGCCTCGCTGTCTATGGATGTTTCAGGAGACCCCACCGAAACACAGAAGGACTCTCAAATTATCCCAGCTTTCTCTGCACAGCGAGAGCTTTTAATATTTAGCATTGTTATCCTTTTCCTGTGTGTTTGTTAAAAAAATAGTTTTTATCTCTTTCACTTTCTTCCCAGGAAAGTTCTTTCTTCCAAAAACCTGGTGGGGGAGGGCTGGGTGTAACCTGCCTTCTATCAGAGGATATTTTCCTCCACATTTGTCCAAACCGGCACAGCCTGTCCTTTCCCTGGGTGTCTGTTGCAGATGGAAGCTGCTGGTGCCATTGTCAGCTTGAAGCCCTCTTTTGATGCAAGCAGATGTTGCCAGGTGTGTTCAGCAGCTGTTGCTCAATGCTTATGCCAAGCTATTGTGTTCCTCATGGAACCAAGGAGCCATTGTGACACTGCAGGGGCTGATGGCATCAAGGAGGCAATTGTGACAGTACAGAACCTCCTAGAAACAAGGCTCCATTGTGACACCGTGGGGAATCATGGAATCAAGGAGCCCATTGTGACACGGCTGCATGGAACCAATGGTCCATGGTTACACTGCGGATTCAAGAAGAGCACGGTGACACCACGCAACATCATGGAACCATAGGTCCATTGTGACACAGCGGGGCCTCATGGAAACAAGGGGACCATTGTGGCAAAGCAGGGCCTAATGGAAGCATGGAGAGCATTGTGACACTAAGGAAACTCCTGGAACCAAGATGACCACTGGCACATAATGGAACCTCATGGAAGCAAGCCTCCACAATGACTTTGGAGGGCCTCAGGGACCACAGGACCCATTGTGACACAGCAGGACCTGGTGGAACCAAGGAGCCTTTGTGATACTCCACATCCACATGGAAGCCAGGGTGCACTGAGACACAGCGGGGCCTTGTGGGAACCAAAGACACCTCTGCAAAAAGCAGGCTAGCTCATAGAAGCAAGGAGTCCATTGTTACAACGTAAAAGCTATGGAACCAAGGGACCATTGTGACACTGCGGGGCCTCATGGAAACAATTGTCCATGATGACAGTGCGGATCAAAGGAGACCATGGTGACACTGCGGAACCTGATGGAACCAAGGAGCCATTGTGACACAGTGGGGCCTCATGGAATCAAGGAGACCATTGTGACCCAGGTGTTGCATGTGAAGGCAAGGAGCCATTGTGACACTTTGGGCTTCTTCCCTTGAGCTCTGCAGCTGGCTGTCCCAGCCCAGCGCACCATGTGCCACCTGCTCTCCTCAGGGCTCTGCCTGCACACAGCCCCAGGAGAAGTTTTCCTGTTTGGAAGGAAAGAATGGAAAAGCCTGAGCAGGTTTCCTAAACAACAAACCCCACTCAGGAGCCACATGCTCAGTACAGGCTGCCTGGAACGATGTCCCCTTTCTACAAGGGTCAGTGTGAGCAGGAATGAATGATCTCTGGGAGCAGAATTCTCGGAGTCTTTCCACTGAATTCTCTGTCCCTGTGTCTTGGGGTGACTTTATTGTGTGTATCCCCTATTGCTGCTCTGTTGGGGAAGATGAAACAGGAAAGCCTTATAAATATGATTGCCTAACAAAAGATTTTGGGAATATGAAAACTATAAGCGACATCGAAATGAAGGCCATCTTTGAGATATGATGTCTTAGTTACTGAACAACTAGAAAACAATGGTATAGCCGGCTGAAGGTAATCCCCTCTTGATTGAACAATACCCTCTGCTTGCAGACAGGTCCAAGGGTCAGAGCAGACCCTACTAGCTCAGCAGAAGGGGTCCAAGGAGTAGTTTTTAGAAGTTAAAATGTAACACTCTATGGTAATGTAAGAACTCTTATAGGCTGTATGTAAATGCTATAGGATTTGTACCTTGTATTAGATTGGCTACTGAGAATTAGAATATTCACTACAGAAGATGATTTATTGTATTGTAACAAGGACCTCGCTCTCTTAGTAACTCTCTTAGTAACGCTCTTAGTAACTCTTCTTAATTCAGCTCTCCTCTTAATTCATCTCTCTTGCTCTTTACTCTCTTAGCTCTTAGCCTCTTGCTCTTGATTCATCTCTCTCTCTCTCTTACACCTTGGGCCTGCTTGGAGCTGCAGCTGGCAGCTCTAAGCAGTGCCTCTGTACCCACGCCCTCTGCAATAAACTGCATGCTCCAAAGACCCGCTTATAGAGACGTCTCCATCCGTCCATCTCCAGCCGGGCCCGACCGAACCCACACCCTCATCACCATCATCTCGCCTTCAGTTCCGACAAACTGGCGCCCAAACGTGAGTGAAGGCCCGATTCAGCTTCTTCCACCTGTGAGAGACTTCGCCATGGACGGTAACTAAAAGACCAGTTATAGCCACCTGGAATGTGTCGTGAGCACGGCATACCGTTGCTGCGCAGCGCAAAAGCCGGAGCTCTATAACTCTGCCGAGGCAGCCCTCGAGCACGGGGAGCCGTTACTTCGTAGCGATTACCTGGAGCTCTCGGAGGGAGGAAATTGCCTGGCAGTCCTCGAGCACAGACGGCCACTGCTGCGCAGCGGTTACCTGGAGCTCTTTGAGGAAGTTTGCCGCGGTACCCCTCGAGCACGGACACGCTGCTAAGCAGTGCAGACCGGAGCTCTTAGGAGGGACCCAGCCGCGCGCCCGAGCACAGGCGGGTATTGCTCAGCACCGCCCGCGCTGGAGCTCTGAGTGGAGACACCTGCGAGGTCCCGAGCACGGAAAGCCGTTGCCAAGCGACGCCTGAAACCGGAGCTCTGAGGAGGGACCCGACAGCAGCGTCCTGAGCGCCGTGTGGAGAGCCTGGCCAGCCCCCCACGACGGACTTCTGATTAAGGACCCTGCCCCCTGCGACATCTAGGTGAGTATCATACTGGTCAATAATGGGACAAACTCACTCTGCCCATGACAGACATCTCTATAAGCAACTTAAGTATTTACTAAGCTCCGGTCCAAGTCAATTACCTAAACAGGAGCTAAAAAACCTCTTAGAATGGACTCTGATTAATTTCCCAAATGCTGACCGTTCCGCCGTCTTTACAAGAGACTTCTGGGACACAGTTGGGGTTAAACTCTTTAATAATATCTCCCGCCGGGATATGGCTGCCGCGGAGCTGGTCCCGGCTTGCAGAGCGCTTGTGGAGCTGTTTGCCGCAAAGGTGCCGCCCGCAGCAGCCACCCCGCCGGGTCCCGCTCCTGCTGCGAGCCCGCCCCTCACCGCCGCGAGCCTGCAACCGGGCACGGCCCCCGCCCCGCCGCCGGACCTCACGGCTCCGGTACCCGCGGTCCAGCTGTCTCGTGCCGCCCCGCCCCACCCCCCCGCGGTCCCTGCACCGGTCACCCCTGCCCCACCGGACTCCACCGCCCCCCCCACCGCCCCTGTCATCCCCACCCCCACGGTCCCGTTAGTCCCTGCTGTCCCGCCTCTCGCGGCTCCGGTAGCCGCGGTCCGACTGACTCGTGCCGCCCCGCCCCCCGCCCCCGCTGTCCCGGCACCCATCACCCCTGCCCCACCGGACCCTACAACCCCCCCCACCGCTCCCCCCATCCCCGCCCCCCCCATCCCGTTCCTCCCTGCTGCCCCGGCTCCCGCGGTCCCCGCCCTCGGCTCCAGCGTCATCGCGGCCCCGCCCCTCGCCCCCGCCCCCACGTGCCCCCCCACTGTTTCCGTCATCGCGGCCCCACCCCCCACTGCTGCCCTCATTGTTACCCCGCCCCCCGCTGCTGGCATCATGGTGGCCCCGCCCCCCGCCGACAGCCCCGCGGGGCCAGCGGCTGCCCCCCTGCCACCTACGGGTCCTACCGATCCCCCAGCCGCGCCTGTTATGGCTGTAGCCACCATCATAGCCGGCCCCCCGCAAAGCCAGGCGGCGACCCTTCTTCCAGCCCCCCAGGTCCCCCTCGCCGCCACCGACACGGCGCCGGTGGTGGCCAACGTCCCGTCCGCGTCCGTGGGACACGGAGCGCCCCAGCCCCGCCAGCCACCTGGTGCCGGCGCTGCAGCGCCTACACAGATGGCTGCTGCCTCTCCCGTGCCTGCCGCTGCTCCAGCCCCGTCTCCTGGCACCGCCGCGCCGGCAGCCACACCAGCCCAGCCTGCAAACTCCCAGCGGCAGCACGCCGCGGTCCAGCCGCCGACTGGCCCACCGTTCGCCATGGCCCCACCGCAACATACTCCCGCCGCCTCCACGCCGGCCCTCCCGCCTCCCGCAGCCCCGGGATCATCTCCTGCCGACGGGACAGCCCTGCCACCTCCCGCTCTCCCCGACACACAGACAGCGGCCATCACAGTCCGCCACGCTGAGCTGATGGCGCAACCCACGCACGCTCACACTTCTCCAACCACAGCACTGCTCACGGAACCAGCTCCGCCACCGCCCCCCACGGCTTTCACCTCGCCTTCAATAGAGCCACCCGCACCCCCTCGCCCGCTGCCGCGGAGCCGGTTGCTCGCGGCCCCCCCGCCTCCTCGCCCGCCACCGCGGAGATCGGCAGTGCCATCGCCGCCCCCGCCGGGGCCCTCCGGCACCGCACAGCTGTATCCCTCGGCTACCGCCGCCCAGCAACATCCCTCCGCGCAGCTCAGCCTCGCCTCACAAGCCGCAAACAGGGGGGGAACGGAGGGCAGTGGTGCAGCTCCAGTGGCAGGGAAGACGGAGAGCCGCTCTGCCGGAGCTGATGCTTTAAATCTAACACCAGGAAACCCTGAAAAGCAGCCAGATTTGTTTGCAATGAGCCCCAGAGTCCCGCCAGCGAGCGGCTGGGATCTTGCAACCCATAAGGAGAAAACGAGTTCTGAGAGTTTGTTAGCGCTACTTTCTGAATCAAAAAATCCTCCAAAGTGCTCAGATTATTCTCAATTAACAGATTGGCATGAAATAAGACGCCAAAGCTGTAAAGATGAAAGTCTATTAGCTAAGCCTGTGATAGCTAGCCAACAGCCTGACAGTCCTAAAACGTGGGTTCCCATCCCCACTCACGAAATTAAAGAACTAAGAAGGGCTGTAAGAGATAGTGGTATTTGCTCACCGTATCTTAAACAACTGCTAAAAAGTACCCTAAAAAGAACTCATCAAACTCTAAAACGCATTTTAGATCAACAGAAAGGGGGAGAAGTCCAGGATACACCTCAAAGGAGGTTGAACAAGGCTTTGTATGTCTACAATTTTTTTAATAGCTCTGCAGAAGAGCCTGATCCCCCCATTTATAGACATTTTTTGAACAACAAAAAAGCAAAACTGAAAGAACGTCCCCCAGTTTTGATTAAAAATCTAGATTCAGGAAAAATAGAAGGACCATACAATCTTATAATGTGGGGGAAGGGGTTTGCATGTGTTTCCACAGGTGAAGGAATCAAGTGGGTTCCAGCAAAAAGCGTGAAGCCATACCTCGCATCAAAGCCTGCTGATGCCACCACACCAGCCAGTGACCCTGCAAGTGGAAGCCAGGAAGCAAGCACCCAGACCTGAACTGCGCAGAATCACCAGAAGAAAGTGATCTGCCAAAAACAGCTCAAGAAAAGAATGGAGTTTTCTCATTTGCGCGCGTGCATGTTGCTTTTATTCTTTTGTTTTAGTTTTTGTAGTGAAGCTTTACCTGTGAATCAACCAAAGACAAATGTCTGGGTTGCTTTAGCCAAATCTGCAGGCTCCGATACCATCTGTCTATCTGAGACAAGCCCTGACAAACCTTTTTCAACCTGTTTAGTTGGAATACCTCTTCCAGAAGGTTTTGATAATATTACTCTTGATAAGTATTGGCCATATGACGATCATCATGTATCTCCAACTCCCAGCCATAGACACCAAACTTATATTGATAATTCTAAAATTGATAAATCTGACCTTCAAGAGCTAGAAATCCTAGGTTCATTAACTATGGATACCTGCTATTTCTTTCACTTTCAAGGAGAAAACGGTCCCCATTTAAACGTTACCCCATATCACCCAGCTTATAGCAATGTAACTTCTTGGTGTAATCAAGTTAAGCTTCTTATATATGATGAACCTCATGCAGATCGTTTTAGCAAACTTCCTATTCGATTCCCCAGAGGAATTTGGCTCATCTGTGGAGACAGGGCCTGGCAAGGTATACCTTCAAAAATAGATGGTGGCCCTTGTGCTCTGGGACAACTTACAATTATTGCTCCCAGTGTCAAAGAGGTAATCAAAAAGAAAAGCAGAAAGATCAGATCTTCCTGGGGACATCAGTACGATAGTGACTGTGATAGTGACTTCCACCCTTGGAACTCTGGAAAATCAATTGTTGCAAGCATTTTTCTACCTCAGTTAAGTTCCTCAATTGCATTAAAACAGCTAAACAAGTTGGGATGTGGGCTCAGCAAGGAGGTAAATGCCACCTCTACTATGATCAGTGATCTGTTAACCGATGAAGAGACAGTCAGACATGCCACTTTACAAAATAGAGCTGCCGTTGACTATCTTTTATTAGCACATGGGCATGGCTGTGAAGATTTTGAAGGATTGTGCTGTATGAACTTATCCGATCATTCGGTCTCCATTCACAAACAGCTACAAAATCTAAGGGATCTAGCTAACCAAATCACAACAGATGATCCGTCTTGGCTAGACAGTTTGTTTGATGGTTGGAGCTTTGCACCTTGGCTAAGGGAACTCTGTAAAATAGGTTTGATTATTCTAGTAGTAATAATTATAGTTTTAGTAGCAGTACCTTGTATACTTCAGTGTGTGCAAAAAATAACAAGTAGGACTGTATCTAATATCTTAGTTGTTCATCAGAACGGGGGAGATGTTGGGGAAGATGAAACAGGAAAGCCTTATAAATATGATTGCCTAACAAAAGATTTTGGGAATATGAAAACTATAAGCGACATCGAAATGAAGGCCATCTTTGAGATATGATGTCTTAGTTACTGAACAACTAGAAAACAATGGTATAGCCGGCTGAAGGTAATCCCCTCTTGATTGAACAATACCCTCTGCTTGCAGACAGGTCCAAGGGTCAGAGCAGACCCTACTAGCTCAGCAGAAGGGGTCCAAGGAGTAGTTTTTAGAAGTTAAAATGTAACACTCTATGGTAATGTAAGAACTCTTATAGGCTGTATGTAAATGCTATAGGATTTGTACCTTGTATTAGATTGGCTACTGAGAATTAGAATATTCACTACAGAAGATGATTTATTGTATTGTAACAAGGACCTCGCTCTCTTAGTAACTCTCTTAGTAACGCTCTTAGTAACTCTTCTTAATTCAGCTCTCCTCTTAATTCATCTCTCTTGCTCTTTACTCTCTTAGCTCTTAGCCTCTTGCTCTTGATTCATCTCTCTCTCTCTCTTACACCTTGGGCCTGCTTGGAGCTGCAGCTGGCAGCTCTAAGCAGTGCCTCTGTACCCACGCCCTCTGCAATAAACTGCATGCTCCAAAGACCTGCTTATAGAGATCTCTCGCCTCCATCCGCCCGTCCCCGCCGGGCCCGACCGAACCCACACCCTCAACACCCATCATCTCACAATCAGTTCCGATACTGCTCTATGCCCAGAAGTGAACTTTGTGCATTTCTGTGCCTTTCAACTGAGCCTGAGAGGGGGGAGAGGAAAAAAAAGCCAGACAAACTTCTCAGAGCGTTTGTTCAAGGACACACATACACACTCCTCTGCATCCTGCTTGCAGCAAGAGCAGAGGAAGCAACTTTGTTTCTTTTTAGCCAGTTTTCAGCTCCTTTTCTCTGGGGGGAGATGGAGAGTTGAACTTTGTTTTCCTGGGACTTTGGGGGTTTTTTCCCCTTCTCTTCTTGACTCTTTCAACATCAGAGCACATTGGGAGAATTTTCTCCCGAGGTGGGGGCCCTGAATGTGGGCCCATGAGCCAGCTGCAAGGAGGAGGAGAGAGACTACACCTACGGAAGTGTTGGGGTTCCTCCCCCCTGCCATGAGGTCATGGGAGAGGGGACCCTGGGGTAGAGGCATGGCCTGGGCACGGGGTCTCCCTGCTCCCTGCTCACATGTGCCCTAATCCTGTTCAGCACTGCTTATTTTGTGTTGCCCTGTGCGAGGAGGGCCCTGGTTGTGCCGTGATTGCTCAGTTCTTTGGCAGTGCCCCGCCCATGTGGCTGGAGAAGAAAGAGCTCTGAAACTTCTCTCAAGAATCGCTCCCTGTTTCTTTGCACGGGCCTCGCTGTCTATGGATGTTTCAGGAGACCCCACCGAAACACGGAAGGACTCTCAAATTATCCCAGCTTTCTCTGCACAGCGAGAGCTTTTAATATTTAGCATTGCTATCCTTTTCCTGTGTGTTTGTTAAAAAAATAGTTTTTATCTCTTTCACTTTCTTCCCAGGAAAGTTCTTTCTTCCAAAAACCTGGTGGGGGAGGGCTGGGTGTAACCTGCCTTCTATCAGAGGATATTTTCCTCCACATTTGTCCAAACCGGCACAGCCTGTCCTTTCCTGGGTCTCTGTTGCAGATGGAAGCTGCTGGTGCCATTGTCAGCTTGAAGCACTCTTTTGATGCAAGCAGATGTTGCCAGGTGTGTTCAGCAGCTGTTGCTCAATGCTTATGCCAAGCTATTGTGTTCCTCATGGAACCAAGGAGCCATTGTGACACTGCAGGGGCTGATGGCATCAAGGAGGCAATTGTGACAGTACAGAACCTCCTAGAAACAAGGCTCCATTGTGACACCGTGGGGAATCATGGAATCAAGGAGCCCATTGTGACACGGCTGCATGGAACCAATGGTCCATGGTTACACTGCGGATTCAAGAAGAGCACGGTGACACCACGCAACATCATGGAACCATAGGTCCATTGTGACACAGCGGGGCCTCATGGAAACAAGGGGACCATTGTGGCAAAGCAGGGCCTAATGGAAGCATGGAGAGCATTGTGACACTAAGGAAACTCCTGGAACCAAGATGACCACTGGCACATAATGGAACCTCATGGAAGCAAGCCTCCACAATGACTTTGGAGGGCCTCAGGGACCACAGGACCCATTGTGACACAGCAGGACCTGGTGGAACCAAGGAGCCTTTGTGATACTCCAGATCCACATGGAAGCCAGGGTGCACTGAGACACAGCGGGGCCTTGTGGGAACCAAAGACACCTCTGCAAAAAGCAGGCTAGCTCATAGAAGCAAGGAGTCCATTGTTACAACGTAAAAGCTATGGAAGCAAGGGACCATTGTGACACTGCGGGGCCTCATGGAACCAATTGTCCATGATGACAATGCGGATCAAAGGAGACCATGGTGACACTGCGGAACCTGATGGAACCAAGGAGCCATTGTGACACAGTGGGGCCTCATGGAATCAAGGAGACCATTGTGACCCAGGTGTTGCATGTGAAGGCAAGGAGCCATTGTGACACTTTGGGCTTCTTCCCTTGAGCTCTGCAGCTGGCTGTCCCAGCCCAGCGCACCATGTGCCACCTGCTCTCCTCAGGGCTCTGCCTGCACACAGCCCCAGGAGAAGTTTTCCTGTTTGGAAGGAAAGAATGGAAAAGCCGGAGCAGGTTTCCTAAACAACAAACCCCACTCAGGAGCCACATGCTCAGTACAGGCTGCCTGGAACGATGTCCCCTTTCTACAAGGGTCAATGTGAGCAGGAATGAATGATCTCTGGGAGCAGAATTCTCGGAGTCTTTCCACTGAATTCTCTGTCCCTGTGTCTTGGGGTGACTTTATCATGTGTATCCCCTATCGCTGCTCTATGCCCAGAAGTGAACTTTGTGCATTTCTGTGCCTTTCAACTGAGCCTGAGAGGGGGGAGAGGAAAAAAAACCAGACAAACTTCTCAGAGCGTTTGTTCAAGGACACACATACACACTCCTCTGCATCCTGCTTGCAGCAAGAGCAGAGGAAGCAACTTTGTTTCTTTTTAGCCAGTTTTCAGCTCCTTTTCTCTGGGGGGAGATGGAGAGTTGAACTTTGTTTTCCTGGGACTTCGGGGGTTTTTTTTCCCTTCTTCTCTTCTTGACTCTTTCAACATCAGAGCACATTGGGAGAATTTTCTCCCGAGGTGGGGGCCCTGAATGTGGGCCCATGAGCCAGCTGCAAGGAGGAGGAGAGAGACTACACCTACGGAAGTGTTGGGGTTCCTCCCCCCTGCCATGAGGTCATGGGAGAGGGGACCCTGGGGTAGAGGCATGGCCTGGGCACGGGGGTCTCCCTGCTCCCTGCTCACATGTGCCCTAATCCTGTTCAGCACTGCTTATTTTGTGTTGCCCTGTGCGAGGAGGGCCCTGGTTGTGCTGTGATTGCTCAGTTCTTTGGCAGTGCCCCGCCCATGTGGCTGGAGAAGAAAGAGCTCTGCAACTTCTCTCAAGAATCGCTCCCTGTTTCTTTGCACGGGCCTCGCTGTCTATGGATGTTTCAGGAGACCCCACCGAAACACAGAAGGACTCTCAAATTATCCCAGCTTTCTCTGCACAGCGAGAGCTTTTAATATTTAGCATTGTTATCCTTTTCCTGTGTGTTTGTTAAAAAAATAGTTTTTATCTCTTTCACTTTCTTCCCAGGAAAGTTCTTTTTTCCAAAAACCTGGTGGGGGAGGGCTGGGTGTAACCTGCCTTCTATCAGAGGATATTTTCCTCCACATTTGTCCAAACCGGCACAGCCTGTCCTTTCCCTGGGTGTCTGTTGCAGATGGAAGCTGCTGGTGCCATTGTCAGCTTGAAGCACTCTTTTGATGCAAGCAGATGTTGCCAGGTGTGTTCAGCAGCTGTTGCTCAATGCTTATGCCAAGCTATTGTGTTCCTCATGGAACCAAGGAGCCATTGTGACACTGCAGGGGCTGATGGCATCAAGGAGGCAATTGTGACAGTACAGAACCTCCTAGAAACAAGGCTCCATTGTGACACCGTGGGGAATCATGGAATCAAGGAGCCCATTGTGACACGGCTGCATGGAACCAATGGTCCATGGTTACACTGCGGATTCAAGAAGAGCACGGTGACACCACGCAACATCATGGAACCATAGGTCCATTGTGACACAGCGGGGCCTCATGGAAACAAGGGGACCATTGTGGCAAAGCAGGGCCTAATGGAAGCATGGAGAGCATTGTGACACTAAGGAAACTCCTGGAACCAAGATGACCACTGGCACATAATGGAACCTCATGGAAGCAAGCCTCCACAATGACTTTGGAGGGCCTCAGGGACCACAGGACCCATTGTGACACAGCAGGACCTGGTGGAACCAAGGAGCCTTTGTGATACTCCACATCCACATGGAAGCCAGGGTGCACTGAGACACAGCGGGGCCTTGTTGGAACCAAAGACACCTCTGCAAAAAGCAGGCTAGCTCATAGAAGCAAGGAGTCCATTGTTACAACGTAAAAGCTATGGAAGCAAGGGACCATTGTGACACTGCGGGGCCTCATGGAACCAATTGTCCATGATGACAGTGCGGATCAAAGGAGACCATGGTGACACTGCGGAACCTGATGGAACCAAGGAGCCATTGTGACACAGTGGGGCCTCATGGAATCAAGGAGACCATTGTGACCCAGGTGTTGCATGGGAAGGCAAGGAGCCATTGTGACACTTTGGGCTTCTTCCCTTGAGCTCTGCAGCTGGCTGTCCCAGCCCAGCGCACCATGTGCCACCTGCTCTCCTCAGGGCTCTGCCTGCACACAGCCCCAGGAGAAGTTTTCCTGTTTGGAAGGAAAGAATGGAAAAGCCTGAGCAGGTTTCCTAAACAACAAACCCCACTCAGGAGCCACATGCTCAGTACAGGCTGCCTGGAACGATGTCCCCTTTCTACAAGGGTCAGTGTGAGCAGGAATGAATGATCTCTGGGAGCAGAATTCTCGGAGTCTTTCCACTGAATTCTCTGTCCCTGTGTCTTGGGGTGACTTTATTGTGTGTATCCCCTATTGCTGCTCTATGCCCAGAAGTGAACTTTGTGCATTTCTGTGCCTTTCAACTGAGCCTGAGAGGGGGGAGAGGAAAAAAAAGCCAGACAAACTTCTCAGAGCGTTTGTTCAAGGACACACATACACACTCCTCTGCATCCTGCTTGCAGCAAGAGCAGAGGAAGCAACTTTGTTTCTTTTTAGCCAGTTTTCAGCTCCTATTCTCTGGGGGGAGATGGAGAGTTGAACTTTGTTTTCCTGGGACTTTGGGGGTTTTTTCCCCTTCTCTTCTTGACTCTTTCAACATCAGAGCACATTGGGAGAATTTTCTCCCGAGGTGGGGGCCCTGAATGTGGGCCCATGAGCCAGCTGCAAGGAGGAGGAGAGAGACTACACCTACGGAAGTGTTGGGGTTCCTCCCCCCTGCCATGAGGTCATGGGAGAGGGGACCCTGGGGTAGAGGCATGGCCTGGGCACGGGGTCTCCCTGCTCCCTGCTCACATGTGCCCTAATCCTGTTCAGCACTGCTTATTTTGTGTTGCCCTGTGCCAGGAGGGCCCTGGTTGTGCCGTGATTGCTCAGTTCTTTGGCAGTGCCCCGCCCATGTGGCTGGAGAAGAAAGAGCTCTGCAACTTCTCTCAAGAATGGCTCCCTGTTTCTTTGCACGGGCCTCGCTGTCTATGGATGTTTCAGGAGACCCCACCGAAACACGGAAGGACTCTCAAATTATCCCAGCTTTCTCTGCACAGCGAGAGCTTTTAATATTTAGCATTGCTATCCTTTTCCTGTGTGTTTGTTAAAAAAATAGTTTTTATCTCTTTCACTTTCTTCCCAGGAAAGTTCTTTTTTCCAAAAACCTGGTGGGGGAGGGCTGGGTGTAACCTGCCTTCTATCAGAGGATATTTTCCTCCACATTTGTCCAAACCGGCACAGCCTGTCCTTTCCTGGGTCTCTGTTGCAGATGGAAGCTGCTGGTGCCATTGTCAGCTTGAAGCACTCTTTTGATGCAAGCAGATGTTGCCAGGTGTGTTCAGCAGCTGTTGCTCAATGCTTATGCCAAGCTATTGTGTTCCTCATGGAACCAAGGAGCCATTGTGACACTGCAGGGGCTGATGGCATCAAGGAGGCAATTGTGACAGTACAGAACCTCCTAGAAACAAGGCTCCATTGTGACACCGTGGGGAATCATGGAATCAAGGAGCCCATTGTGACACGGCTGCATGGAACCAATGGTCCATGGTTACACTGCGGATTCAAGAAGAGCACGGTGACACCACGCAACATCATGGAACCATAGGTCCATTGTGACACAGCGGGGCCTCATGGAAACAAGGGGACCATTGTGGGAAAGCAGGGCCTAATGGAAGCATGGAGAGCATTGTGACACTAAGGAAACTCCTGGAACCAAGATGACCACTGGCACATAATGGAACCTCATGGAAGCAAGCCTCCACAATGACTTTGGAGGGCCTCAGGGACCACAGGACCCATTGTGACACAGCAGGACCTGGTGGAACCAAGGAGCCTTTGTGATACTCCACATCCACATGGAAGCCAGGGTGCACTGAGACACAGCGGGGCCTTGTTGGAACCAAAGACACCTCTGCAAAAAGCAGGCTAGCTCATAGAAGCAAGGAGTCCATTGTTACAACGTAAAAGCTATGGAACCAAGGGACCATTGTGACACTGCGGGGCCTCATGGAACCAATTGTCCATGATGACAATGCGGATCAAAGGAGACCATGGTGACACTGCGGAACCTGATGGAACCAAGGAGCCATTGTGACACAGTGGGGCCTCATGGAATCAAGGAGACCATTGTGACCCAGGTGTTGCATGGGAAGGCAAGGAGCCATTGTGACACTTTGGGCTTCTTCCCTTGAGCTCTGCAGCTGGCTGTCCCAGCCCAGCGCACCATGTGCCACCTGCTCTCCTCAGGGCTCTGCCTGCACACAGCCCCAGGAGAAGTTTTCCTGTTTGGAAGGAAAGAATGGAAAAGCCAGAGCAGGTTTCCTAAACAACAAACCCCACTCAGGAGCCACATGCTCAGTACAGGCTGCCTGGAACGATGTCCCCTTTCTACAAGGGTCAGTGTGAGCAGGAATGAATGATCTCTGGGAGCAGAATTCTCGGAGTCTTTCCACTGAATTCTCTGTCCCTGTGTCTTGGGGTGACTTTATCATGTGTATCCCCTATTGCTGCTCTATGCCCAGAAGTGAACTTTGTGCATTTCTGTGCCTTTCAACTGAGCCTGAGAGGGGGGAGAGGAAAAAAAACCGGACAAACTTCTCAGAGCGTTTGTTCAAGGACACACATACACACTCCTCTGCATCCTGCTTGCAGCAAGAGCAGAGGAAGCAACTTTGTTTCTTTTTAGCCAGTTTTCAGCTCCTTTTCTCTGGGGGGAGATGGAGAGTTGAACTTTGTTTTCCTGGGACTTTGGGGGTTTTTTCCCCTTCTCTTCTTGACTCTTTCAACATCAGAGCACATTGGGAGAATTTTCTCCCGAGGTGGGGGCCCTGAATGTGGGCCCATGAGCCAGCTGCAAGGAGGAGGAGAGAGACTACACCTACGGAAGTGTTGGGGTTCCTCCCCCCTGCCATGAGGTCATGGGAGAGGGGACCCTGGGGTAGAGGCATGGCCTGGGCACGGGGTCTCCCTGCTCCCTGCTCACATGTGCCCTAATCCTGTTCAGCACTGCTTATTTTGTGTTGCCCTGTGCGAGGAGGGCCCTGGTTGTGCCGTGATTGCTCAGTTCTTTGGCAGTGCCCCGCCCATGTGGCTGGAGAAGAAAGAGCTCTGCAACTTCTCTCAAGAATGGCTCCCTGTTTCTTTGCACGGGCCTCGCTGTCTATGGATGTTTCAGGAGACCCCACCGAAACACGGAAGGACTCTCAAATTATCCCAGCTTTCTCTGCACAGCGAGAGCTTTTAATATTTAGCATTGCTATCCTTTTCCTGTGTGTTTGTTAAAAAAATAGTTTTTATCTCTTTCACTTTCTTCCCAGGAAAGTTCTTTCTTCCAAAAACCTGGTGGGGGAGGGCTGGGTGTAACCTGCCTTCTATCAGAGGATATTTTCCTCCACATTTGTCCAAACCGGCACAGCCTGTCCTTTCCTGGGTCTCTGTTGCAGATGGAAGCTGCTGGTGCCATTGTCAGCTTGAAGCACTCTTTTGATGCAAGCAGATGTTGCCAGGTGTGTTCAGCAGCTGTTGCTCAATGCTTATGCCAAGCTATTGTGTTCCTCATGGAACCAAGGAGCCATTGTGACACTGCAGGGGCTGATGGCATCAAGGAGGCAATTGTGACAGTACAGAACCTCCTAGAAACAAGGCTCCATTGTGACACCGTGGGGAATCATGGAATCAAGGAGCCCATTGTGACACAGCCAGGCTGCATGGAACCAATGGTCCATGGTTACACGGCGGATTCAAGAAGAGCACGGTGACACCACGCAACATCATGGAACCATAGGTCCATTGTTACACAGCGGGGCCTCATGGAAACAAGGGGACCATTGTGGGAAAGCAGGGCCTAATGGAAGCATGGAGAGCATTGTGACACTAAGGAAACTCCTGGAACCAAGATGACCACTGGCACATAATGGAACCTCATGGAAGCAAGCCTCCACAATGACTTTGGAGGGCCTCAGGGACCACAGGACCCATTGTGACACAGCAGGACCTGGTGGAACCAAGGAGCCTTTGTGATACTCCAGATCCACATGGAAGCCAGGGTGCACTGAGACACAGCGGGGCCTTGTGGGAACCAAAGACACCTCTGCAAAAAGCAGGCTAGCTCATAGAAGCAAGGAGTCCATTGTTACAACGTAAAAGCTATGGAAGCAAGGGACCATTGTGACACTGCGGGGCCTCATGGAACCAATTGTCCATGATGACAATGCGGATCAAAGGAGACCATGGTGACACTGCGGAACCTGATGGAACCAAGGAGCCATTGTGACACAGTGGGGCCTCATGGAATCAAGGAGACCATTGTGACCCAGGTGTTGCATGGGAAGGCAAGGAGCCATTGTGACACTTTGGGCTTCTTCCCTTGAGCTCTGCAGCTGGCTGTCCCAGCCCAGCGCACCATGTGCCACCTGCTCTCCTCAGGGCTCTGCCTGCACACAGCCCCAGGAGAAGTTTTCCTGTTTGGAAGGAAAGAATGGAAAAGCCAGAGCAGGTTTCCTAAACAACAAACGCCACTCAGGAGCCACATACTCAGTACAGGCTGCCTGGAACGATGTCCCCTTTCTACAAGGGTCAGTGTGAGCAGGAATGAATGATCTCTGGGAGCAGAATTCTCGGAGTCTTTCCACTGAATTCTCTGTCCCTGTGTCTTGGGGTGACTTTATCGTGTGTATCCCCTATTGCTGCTCTATGCCCAGAAGTGAACTTTGTGCGTTTCTGTGCCTTTCAACTGAGCCTGAGAGGGGGGAGAGGAAAAAAACCGGACAAACTTCTCAGAGCGTTTGTTCAAGGACACACATACACACTCCTCTGCATCCTGCTTGCAGCAAGAGCAGAGGAAGCAACTTTGTTTCTTTTTAGCCAGTTTTCAGCTCCTTTTCTCTGGGGGGAGATGGAGAGTTGAACTTTGTTTTCCTGGGACTTCGGGGGTTTTTTTTCCCTTCTTCTCTTCTTGACTCTTTCAACATCAGACCACATTGGGAGAATTTTCTCCCGAGGTGGGGGCCCTGAATGTGGGCCCATGAGCCAGCTGCAAGGAGGAGGAGAGAGACTACACCTACGGAAGTGTTGGGGTTCCTCCCTCCTGCCATGCGGTCATGGGAGAGGGGACCCTGGGGTAGAGGCATGGCCTGGGCACGGGGTCTCCCTGCTCCCTGCTCACATGTGCCCTAATCCTGTTCAGCACTGCTTATTTTGTGTTGCCCTGTGCGAGGAGGGCCCTGGTTGTGCCGTGATTGCTCAGTTCTTTGGCAGTGCCCCGCCCATGTGGCTGGAGAAGAAAGAGCTCTGAAACTTCTCTCAAGAATGGCTCCCTGTTTCTTTGCACGGGCCTCGCTGTCTATGGATGTTTCAGGAGACCCCACCGAAACACGGAAGGACTCTCAAATTATCCCAGCTTTCTCTGCACAGCGAGAGCTTTTAATATTTAGCATTGCTATCCTTTTCCTGTGTGTTTGTTAAAAAAATAGTTTTTATCTCTTTCACTTTCTTCCCAGGAAAGTTCTTTCTTCCAAAAACCTGGTGGGGGAGGGCTGGGTGTAACCTGCCTTCTATCAGAGGATATTTTCCTCCACATTTGTCCAAACCGGCACAGCCTGTCCTTTCCTGGGTCTCTGTTGCAGATGGAAGCTGCTGGTGCCATTGTCAGCTTGAAGCACTCTTTTGATGCAAGCAGATGTTGCCAGGTGTGTTCAGCAGCTGTTGCTCAATGCTTATGCCAAGCTATTGTGTTCCTCATGGAACCAAGGAGCCATTGTGACACTGCAGGGGCTGATGGCATCAAGGAGGCAATTGTGACAGTACAGAACCTCCTAGAAACAAGGCTCCATTGTGACACCGTGGGGAATCATGGAATCAAGGAGCCCATTGTGACACGGCTGCATGGAACCAATGGTCCATGGTTACACGGCGGATTCAAGAAGAGCACGGTGACACCACGCAACATCATGGAACCATAGGTCCATTGTGACACAGCGGGGCCTCATGGAAACAAGGGGACCATTGTGGCAAAGCAGGGCCTAATGGAAGCATGGAGAGCATTGTGACACTAAGGAAACTCCTGGAACCAAGATGACCACTGGCACATAATGGAACCTCATGGAAGCAAGCCTCCACAATGACTTTGGAGGGCCTCAGGGACCACAGGACCCATTGTGACACAGCAGGACCTGGTGGAACCAAGGAGCCTTTGTGATACTCCACATCCACATGGAAGCCAGGGTGCACTGAGACACAGCGGGGCCTTGTTGGAACCAAAGACACCTCTGCAAAAAGCAGGCTAGCTCATAGAAGCAAGGAGTCCATTGTTACAACGTAAAAGCTATGGAACCAAGGGACCATTGTGACACTGCGGGGCCTCATGGAACCAATTGTCCATGATGACAGTGCGGATCAAAGGAGACCATGGTGACACTGCGGAACCTGATGGAACCAAGGAGCCATTGTGACACAGTGGGGCCTCATGGAATCAAGGAGACCATTGTGACCCAGGTGTTGCATGGGAAGGCAAGGAGCCATTGTGACACTTTGGGCTTCTTCCCTTGAGCTCTGCAGCTGGCTGTCCCAGCCCAGCGCACCATGTGCCACCTGCTCTCCTCAGGGCTCTGCCTGCACACAGCCCCAGGAGAAGTTTTCCTGTTTGGAAGGAAAGAATGGAAAAGCCTGAGCAGGTTTCCTAAACAACAAACCCCACTCAGGAGCCACATGCTCAGTACAGGCTGCCTGGAACGATGTCCCCTTTCTACAAGGGTCAGTGTGAGCAGGAATGAATGATCTCTGGGAGCAGAATTCTCGGAGTCTTTCCACTGAATTCTCTGTCCCTGTGTCTTGGGGTGACTTTATTGTGTGTATCCCCTATTGCTGCTCTGTTGGGGAAGATGAAACAGGAAAGCCTTATAAATATGATTGCCTAACAAAAGATTTTGGGAATATGAAAACTATAAGCGACATCGAAATGAAGGCCATCTTTGAGATATGATGTCTTAGTTACTGAACAACTAGAAAACAATGGTATAGCCGGCTGAAGGTAATCCCCTCTTGATTGAACAATACCCTCTGCTTGCAGACAGGTCCAAGGGTCAGAGCAGACCCTACTAGCTCAGCAGAAGGGGTCCAAGGAGTAGTTTTTAGAAGTTAAAATGTAACACTCTATGGTAATGTAAGAACTCTTATAGGCTGTATGTAAATGCTATAGGATTTGTACCTTGTATTAGATTGGCTACTGAGAATTAGAATATTCACTACAGAAGATGATTTATTGTATTGTAACAAGGACCTCGCTCTCTTAGTAACTCTCTTAGTAACGCTCTTAGTAACTCTTCTTAATTCAGCTCTCCTCTTAATTCATCTCTCTTGCTCTTTACTCTCTTAGCTCTTAGCCTCTTGCTCTTGATTCATCTCTCTCTCTCTCTTACACCTTGGGCCTGCTTGGAGCTGCAGCTGGCAGCTCTAAGCAGTGCCTCTGTACCCACGCCCTCTGCAATAAACTGCATGCTCCAAAGACCCGCTTATAGAGACGTCTCCATCCGTCCATCTCCAGCCGGGCCCGACCGAACCCACACCCTCATCACCATCATCTCGCCTTCAGTTCCGACAAACTGGCGCCCAAACGTGAGTGAAGGCCCGATTCAGCTTCTTCCACCTGTGAGAGACTTCGCCATGGACGGTAACTAAAAGACCAGTTATAGCCACCTGGAACGTGTCGTGAGCACGGCATACCGTTGCTGCGCAGCGCAAAAGCCGGAGCTCTATAACTCTGCCGAGGCAGCCCTCGAGCACGGGGAGCCGTTACTTCGTAGCGATTACCTGGAGCTCTCGGAGGGAGGAAATTGCCTGGCAGTCCTCGAGCACAGACGGCCACTGCTGCGCAGCGGTTACCTGGAGCTCTTTGAGGAAGTTTGCCGCGGTACCCCTCGAGCACGGACACGCTGCTAAGCAGTGCAGACCGGAGCTCTTAGGAGGGACCCAGCCGCGCGCCCGAGCACAGGCGGGTATTGCTCAGCACCGCCCGCGCTGGAGCTCTGAGTGGAGACACCTGCGAGGTCCCGAGCACGGAAAGCCGTTGCCAAGCGACGCCTGAAACCGGAGCTCTGAGGAGGGACCCGACAGCAGCGTCCTGAGCGCCGTGTGGAGAGCCTGGCCAGCCCCCCACGACGGACTTCTGATTAAGGACCCTGCCCCCTGCGACATCTAGGTGAGTATCATACTGGTCAATAATGGGACAAACTCACTCTGCCCATGACAGACATCTCTATAAGCAACTTAAGTATTTACTAAGCTCCGGTCCAAGTCAATTACCTAAACAGGAGCTAAAAAACCTCTTAGAATGGACTCTGATTAATTTCCCAAATGCTGACCGTTCCGCCGTCTTTACAAGAGACTTCTGGGACACAGTTGGGGTTAAACTCTTTAATAATATCTCCCGCCGGGATATGGCTGCCGCGGAGCTGGTCCCGGCTTGCAGAGCGCTTGTGGAGCTGTTTGCCGCAAAGGTGCCGCCCGCAGCAGCCACCCCGCCGGGTCCCGCTCCTGCTGCGAGCCCGCCCCTCACCGCCGCGAGCCTGCAACCGGGCACGGCCCCCGCCCCGCCGCCGGACCTCACGGCTCCGGTACCCGCGGTCCAGCTGTCTCGTGCCGCCCCGCCCCACCCCCCCGCGGTCCCTGCACCGGTCACCCCTGCCCCACCGGACTCCACCGCCCCCCCCACCGCCCCTGTCATCCCCACCCCCACGGTCCCGTTAGTCCCTGCTGTCCCGCCTCTCGCGGCTCCGGTAGCCGCGGTCCGACTGACTCGTGCCGCCCCGCCCCCCGCCCCCGCTGTCCCGGCACCCATCACCCCTGCCCCACCGGACCCTACAACCCCCCCCACCGCTCCCCCCATCCCCGCTCCCCCCATCCCCGCTCCCCCCATCCCGTTCCTCCCTGCTGCCCCGGCTCCCGCGGTCCCCGCCCTCGGCTCCAGCGTCATCGCGGCCCCGCCCCTCGCCCCCGCCCCCACGTGCCCCCCCACTGTTTCCGTCATCGCGGCCCCACCCCCCACTGCTGCCCTCATTGTTACCCCGCCCCCCGCTGCTGGCATCATGGTGGCCCCGCCCCCCGCCGACAGCCCCGCGGGGCCAGCGGCTGCCCCCCTGCCACCTACGGGTCCTACCGATCCCCCAGCCGCGCCTGTTATGGCTGTAGCCACCATCATAGCCGGCCCCCCGCAAAGCCAGGCGGCGACCCTTCTTCCAGCCCCCCAGGTCCCCCTCGCCGCCACCGACACGGCGCCGGTGGTGGCCAACGTCCCGTCCGCGTCCGTGGGACACGGAGCGCCCCAGCCCCGCCAGCCACCTGGTGCCGGCGCTGCAGCGCCTACACAGATGGCTGCTGCCTCTCCCGTGCCTGCCGCTGCTCCAGCCCCGTCTCCTGGCACCGCCGCGCCGGCAGCCACACCAGCCCAGCCTGCAAACTCCCAGCGGCAGCACGCCGCGGTCCAGCCGCCGACTGGCCCACCGTTCGCCATGGCCCCACCGCAACATACTCCCGCCGCCTCCACGCCGGCCCTCCCGCCTCCCGCAGCCCCGGGATCATCTCCTGCCGACGGGACAGCCCTGCCACCTCCCGCTCTCCCCGACACACAGACAGCGGCCATCACAGTCCGCCACGCTGAGCTGATGGCGCAACCCACGCACGCTCACACTTCTCCAACCACAGCACTGCTCACGGAACCAGCTCCGCCACCGCCCCCCACGGCTTTCACCTCGCCTTCAATAGAGCCACCCGCACCCCCTCGCCCGCTGCCGCGGAGCCGGTTGCTCGCGGCCCCCCCGCCTCCTCGCCCGCCACCGCGGAGATCGGCAGTGCCATCGCCGCCCCCGCCGGGGCCCTCCGGCACCGCACAGCTGTATCCCTCGGCTACCGCCGCCCAGCAACATCCCTCCGCGCAGCTCAGCCTCGCCTCACAAGCCGCAAACAGGGGGGGAACGGAGGGCAGTGGTGCAGCTCCAGTGGCAGGGAAGACGGAGAGCCGCTCTGCCGGAGCTGATGCTTTAAATCTAACACCAGGAAACCCTGAAAAGCAGCCAGATTTGTTTGCAATGAGCCCCAGAGTCCCGCCAGCGAGCGGCTGGGATCTTGCAACCCATAAGGAGAAAACGAGTTCTGAGAGTTTGTTAGCGCTACTTTCTGAATCAAAAAATCCTCCAAAGTGCTCAGATTATTCTCAATTAACAGATTGGCATGAAATAAGACGCCAAAGCTGTAAAGATGAAAGTCTATTAGCTAAGCCTGTGATAGCTAGCCAACAGCCTGACAGTCCTAAAACGTGGGTTCCCATCCCCACTCACGAAATTAAAGAACTAAGAAGGGCTGTAAGAGATAGTGGTATTTGCTCACCGTATCTTAAACAACTGCTAAAAAGTACCCTAAAAAGAACTCATCAAACTCTAAAACGCATTTTAGATCAACAGAAAGGGGGAGAAGTCCAGGATACACCTCAAAGGAGGTTGAACAAGGCTTTGTATGTCTACAATTTTTTTAATAGCTCTGCAGAAGAGCCTGATCCCCCCATTTATAGACATTTTTTGAACAACAAAAAAGCAAAACTGAAAGAACGTCCCCCAGTTTTGATTAAAAATCTAGATTCAGGAAAAATAGAAGGACCATACAATCTTATAATGTGGGGGAAGGGGTTTGCATGTGTTTCCACAGGTGAAGGAATCAAGTGGGTTCCAGCAAAAAGCGTGAAGCCATACCTCGCATCAAAGCCTGCTGATGCCACCACACCAGCCAGTGACCCTGCAAGTGGAAGCCAGGAAGCAAGCACCCAGACCTGAACTGCGCAGAATCACCAGAAGAAAGTGATCTGCCAAAAACAGCTCAAGAAAAGAATGGAGTTTTCTCATTTGCGCGCGTGCATGTTGCTTTTATTCTTTTGTTTTAGTTTTTGTAGTGAAGCTTTACCTGTGAATCAACCAAAGACAAATGTCTGGGTTGCTTTAGCCAAATCTGCAGGCTCCGATACCATCTGTCTATCTGAGACAAGCCCTGACAAACCTTTTTCAACCTGTTTAGTTGGAATACCTCTTCCAGAAGGTTTTGATAATATTACTCTTGATAAGTATTGGCCATATGACGATCATCATGTATCTCCAACTCCCAGCCATAGACACCAAACTTATATTGATAATTCTAAAATTGATAAATCTGACCTTCAAGAGCTAGAAATCCTAGGTTCATTAACTATGGATACCTGCTATTTCTTTCACTTTCAAGGAGAAAACGGTCCCCATTTAAACGTTACCCCATATCACCCAGCTTATAGCAATGTAACTTCTTGGTGTAATCAAGTTAAGCTTCTTATATATGATGAACCTCATGCAGATCGTTTTAGCAAACTTCCTATTCGATTCCCCAGAGGAATTTGGCTCATCTGTGGAGACAGGGCCTGGCAAGGTATACCTTCAAAAATAGATGGTGGCCCTTGTGCTCTGGGACAACTTACAATTATTGCTCCCAGTGTCAAAGAGGTAATCAAAAAGAAAAGCAGAAAGATCAGATCTTCCTGGGGACATCAGTACGATAGTGACTGTGATAGTGACTTCCACCCTTGGAACTCTGGAAAATCAATTGTTGCAAGCATTTTTCTACCTCAGTTAAGTTCCTCAATTGCATTAAAACAGCTAAACAAGTTGGGATGTGGGCTCAGCAAGGAGGTAAATGCCACCTCTACTATGATCAGTGATCTGTTAACCGATGAAGAGGCAGTCAGACATGCCACTTTACAAAATAGAGCTGCCGTTGACTATCTTTTATTAGCACATGGGCATGGCTGTGAAGATTTTGAAGGATTGTGCTGTATGAACTTATCCGATCATTCGGTCTCCATTCACAAACAGCTACAAAATCTAAGGGATCTAGCTAACCAAATCACAACAGATGATCCGTCTTGGCTAGACAGTTTGTTTGATGGTTGGAGCTTTGCACCTTGGCTAAGGGAACTCTGTAAAATAGGTTTGATTATTCTAGTAGTAATAATTATAGTTTTAGTAGCAGTACCTTGTATACTTCAGTGTGTGCAAAAAATAACAAGTAGGACTGTATCTAATATCTTAGTTGTTCATCAGAACGGGGGAGATGTTGGGGAAGATGAAACAGGAAAGCCTTATAAATATGATTGCCTAACAAAAGATTTTGGGAATATGAAAACTATAAGCGACATCGAAATGAAGGCCATCTTTGAGATATGATGTCTTAGTTACTGAACAACTAGAAAACAATGGTATAGCCGGCTGAAGGTAATCCCCTCTTGATTGAACAATACCCTCTGCTTGCAGACAGGTCCAAGGGTCAGAGCAGACCCTACTAGCTCAGCAGAAGGGGTCCAAGGAGTAGTTTTTAGAAGTTAAAATGTAACACTCTATGGTAATGTAAGAACTCTTATAGGCTGTATGTAAATGCTATAGGATTTGTACCTTGTATTAGATTGGCTACTGAGAATTAGAATATTCACTACAGAAGATGATTTATTGTATTGTAACAAGGACCTCGCTCTCTTAGTAACTCTCTTAGTAACGCTCTTAGTAACTCTTCTTAATTCAGCTCTCCTCTTAATTCATCTCTCTTGCTCTTTACTCTCTTAGCTCTTAGCCTCTTGCTCTTGATTCATCTCTCTCTCTCTCTTACACCTTGGGCCTGCTTGGAGCTGCAGCTGGCAGCTCTAAGCAGTGCCTCTGTACCCACGCCCTCTGCAATAAACTGCATGCTCCAAAGACCTGCTTATAGAGATCTCTCGCCTCCATCCGCCCGTCCCCGCCGGGCCCGACTGAACCCACACCCTCAACACCCATCATCTCACGATCAGTTCCGACACTGCTCTATGCCCAGAAGTGAACTTTGTGCATTTCTGTGCCTTTCAACTGAGCCTGAGAGGGGGGAGAGGAAAAAAAAGCCAGACAAACTTCTCAGAGCGTTTGTTCAAGGACACACATACACACTCCTCTGCATCCTGCTTGCAGCAAGAGCAGAGGAAGCAACTTTGTTTCTTTTTAGCCAGTTTTCAGCTCCTTTTCTCTGGGGGGAGATGGAGAGTTGAACTTTGTTTTCCTGGGACTTTGGGGGTTTTTTCCCCTTCTCTTCTTGACTCTTTCAACATCAGAGCACATTGGGAGAATTTTCTCCCGAGGTGGGGGCCCTGAATGTGGGCCCATGAGCCAGCTGCAAGGAGGAGGAGAGAGACTACACCTACGGAAGTGTTGGGGTTCCTCCCCCCTGCCATGAGGTCATGGGAGAGGGGACCCTGGGGTAGAGGCATGGCCTGGGCACGGGGTCTCCCTGCTCCCTGCTCACATGTGCCCTAATCCTGTTCAGCACTGCTTATTTTGTGTTGCCCTGTGCGAGGAGGGCCCTGGTTGTGCCGTGATTGCTCAGTTCTTTGGCAGTGCCCCGCCCATGTGGCTGGAGAAGAAAGAGCTCTGAAACTTCTCTCAAGAATCGCTCCCTGTTTCTTTGCACGGGCCTCGCTGTCTATGGATGTTTCAGGAGACCCCACCGAAACACGGAAGGACTCTCAAATTATCCCAGCTTTCTCTGCACAGCGAGAGCTTTTAATATTTAGCATTGCTATCCTTTTCCTGTGTGTTTGTTAAAAAAATAGTTTTTATCTCTTTCACTTTCTTCCCAGGAAAGTTCTTTCTTCCAAAAACCTGGTGGGGGAGGGCTGGGTGTAACCTGCCTTCTATCAGAGGATATTTTCCTCCACATTTGTCCAAACCGGCACAGCCTGTCCTTTCCTGGGTCTCTGTTGCAGATGGAAGCTGCTGGTGCCATTGTCAGCTTGAAGCACTCTTTTGATGCAAGCAGATGTTGCCAGGTGTGTTCAGCAGCTGTTGCTCAATGCTTATGCCAAGCTATTGTGTTCCTCATGGAACCAAGGAGCCATTGTGACACTGCAGGGGCTGATGGCATCAAGGAGGCAATTGTGACAGTACAGAACCTCCTAGAAACAAGGCTCCATTGTGACACCGTGGGGAATCATGGAATCAAGGAGCCCATTGTGACACGGCTGCATGGAACCAATGGTCCATGGTTACACTGCGGATTCAAGAAGAGCACGGTGACACCACGCAACATCATGGAACCATAGGTCCATTGTGACACAGCGGGGCCTCATGGAAACAAGGGGACCATTGTGGCAAAGCAGGGCCTAATGGAAGCATGGAGAGCATTGTGACACTAAGGAAACTCCTGGAACCAAGATGACCACTGGCACATAATGGAACCTCATGGAAGCAAGCCTCCACAATGACTTTGGAGGGCCTCAGGGACCACAGGACCCATTGTGACACAGCAGGACCTGGTGGAACCAAGGAGCCTTTGTGATACTCCAGATCCACATGGAAGCCAGGGTGCACTGAGACACAGCGGGGCCTTGTTGGAACCAAAGACACCTCTGCAAAAAGCAGGCTAGCTCATAGAAGCAAGGAGTCCATTGTTACAACGTAAAAGCTATGGAACCAAGGGACCATTGTGACACTGCGGGGCCTCATGGAACCAATTGTCCATGATGACAATGCGGATCAAAGGAGACCATGGTGACACTGCGGAACCTGATGGAACCAAGGAGCCATTGTGACACAGTGGGGCCTCATGGAATCAAGGAGACCATTGTGACCCAGGTGTTGCATGGGAAGGCAAGGAGCCATTGTGACACTTTGGGCTTCTTCCCTTGAGCTCTGCAGCTGGCTGTCCCAGCCCAGCGCACCATGTGCCACCTGCTCTCCTCAGGGCTCTGCCTGCACACAGCCTCAGGAGAAGTTTTCCTGTTTGGAAGGAAAGAATGGAAAAGCCGGAGCAGGTTTCCTAAACAACAAACCCCACTCAGGAGCCACATGCTCAGTACAGGCTGCCTGGAACGATGTCCCCTTTCTACAAGGGTCAGTGTGAGCAGGAATGAATGATCTCTGGGAGCAGAATTCTCGGAGTCTTTCCACTGAATTCTCTCTCCCTGTGTCTTGGGGTGACTTTATTGTGTGTATCCCCTATTGCTGCTCTATGCCCAGAAGTGAACTTTGTGCGTTTCTGTGCCTTTCAACTGAGCCTGAGAGGGGGGAGAGGAAAAAAACCGGACAAACTTCTCAGAGCGTTTGTTCAAGGACACACATACACACTCCTCTGCATCCTGCTTGCAGCAAGAGCAGAGGAAGCAACTTTGTTTCTTTTTAGCCAGTTTTCAGCTCCTATTCTCTGGGGGGAGATGGAGAGTTGAACTTTGTTTTCCTGGGACTTTGGGGGTTTTTTCCCCTTCTCTTCTTGACTCTTTCAACATCAGAGCACATTGGGAGAATTTTCTCCCGAGGTGGGGGCCCTGAATGTGGGCCCATGAGCCAGCTGCAAGGAGGAGGAGAGAGACTACACCTACGGAAGTGTTGGGGTTCCTCCCCCCTGCCATGAGGTCATGGGAGAGGGGACCCTGGGGTAGAGGCATGGCCTGGGCACGGGGTCTCCCTGCTCCCTGCTCACATGTGCCCTAATCCTGTTCAGCACTGCTTATTTTGTGTTGCCCTGTGCGAGGAGGGCCCTGGTTGTGCCGTGATTGCTCAGTTCTTTGGCAGTGCCCCGCCCATGTGGCTGGAGAAGAAAGAGCTCTGAAACTTCTCTCAAGAATCGCTCCCTGTTTCTTTGCACGGGCCTCGCTGTCTATGGATGTTTCAGGAGACCCCACCGAAACACGGAAGGACTCTCAAATTATCCCAGCTTTCTCTGCACAGCGAGAGCTTTTAATATTTAGCATTGCTATCCTTTTCCTGTGTGTTTGTTAAAAAAATAGTTTTTATCTCTTTCACTTTCTTCCCAGGAAAGTTCTTTCTTCCAAAAACCTGGTGGGGGAGGGCTGGGTGTAACCTGCCTTCTATCAGAGGATATTTTCCTCCACATTTGTCCAAACCGGCACAGCCTGTCCTTTCCTGGGTCTCTGTTGCAGATGGAAGCTGCTGGTGCCATTGTCAGCTTGAAGCACTCTTTTGATGCAAGCAGATGTTGCCAGGTGTGTTCAGCAGCTGTTGCTCAATGCTTATGCCAAGCTATTGTGTTCCTCATGGAACCAAGGAGCCATTGTGACACTGCAGGGGCTGATGGCATCAAGGAGGCAATTGTGACAGTACAGAACCTCCTAGAAACAAGGCTCCATTGTGACACCGTGGGGAATCATGGAATCAAGGAGCCCATTGTGACACGGCTGCATGGAACCAATGGTCCATGGTTACACTGCGGATTCAAGAAGAGCACGGTGACACCACGCAACATCATGGAACCATAGGTCCATTGTGACACAGCGGGGCCTCATGGAAACAAGGGGACCATTGTGGCAAAGCAGGGCCTAATGGAAGCATGGAGAGCATTGTGACACTAAGGAAACTCCTGGAACCAAGATGACCACTGGCACATAATGGAACCTCATGGAAGCAAGCCTCCACAATGACTTTGGAGGGCCTCAGGGACCACAGGACCCATTGTGACACAGCAGGACCTGGTGGAACCAAGGAGCCTTTGTGATACTCCAGATCCACATGGAAGCCAGGGTGCACTGAGACACAGCGGGGCCTTGTTGGAACCAAAGACACCTCTGCAAAAAGCAGGCTAGCTCATAGAAGCAAGGAGTCCATTGTTACAACGTAAAAGCTATGGAACCAAGGGACCATTGTGACACTGCGGGGCCTCATGGAACCAATTGTCCATGATGACAATGCGGATCAAAGGAGACCATGGTGACACTGCGGAACCTGATGGAACCAAGGAGCCATTGTGACACAGTGGGGCCTCATGGAATCAAGGAGACCATTGTGACCCAGGTGTTGCATGGGAAGGCAAGGAGCCATTGTGACACTTTGGGCTTCTTCCCTTGAGCTCTGCAGCTGGCTGTCCCAGCCCAGCGCACCATGTGCCACCTGCTCTCCTCAGGGCTCTGCCTGCACACAGCCCCAGGAGAAGTTTTCCTGTTTGGAAGGAAAGAATGGAAAAGCCGGAGCAGGTTTCCTAAACAACAAACCCCACTCAGGAGCCACATGCTCAGTGCAGGCTGCCTGGAACGATGTCCCCTTTCTACAAGGGTCAGTGTGAGCAGGAATGAATGATCTCTGGGAGCAGAATTCTCGGAGTCTTTCCACTGAATTCTCTGTCCCTGTGTCTTGGGGTGACTTTATTGTGTGTATCCCCTATTGCTGCTCTATGCCCAGAAGTGAACTTTGTGCATTTCTGTGCCTTTCAACTGAGCCTGAGAGGGGGGAGAGGAAAAAAAACCGGACAAACTTCTCAGAGCGTTTGTTCAAGGACACACACACTCCTCTGCATCCTGCTTGCAGCAAGAGCAGAGGAAGCAACTTTGTTTCTTTTTAGCCAGTTTTCAGCTCCTATTCTCTGGGGGGAGATGGAGAGTTGAACTTTGTTTTCCTGGGACTTTGGGGGTTTTTTCCCCTTCTCTTCTTGACTCTTTCAACATCAGAGCACATTGGGAGAATTTTCTCCCGAGGTGGGGGCCCTGAATGTGGGCCCATGAGCCAGCTGCAAGGAGGAGGAGAGAGACTACACCTACGGAAGTGTTGGGGTTCCTCCCCCCTGCCATGAGGTCATGGGAGAGGGGACCCTGGGGTAGAGGCATGGCCTGGGCACGGGGTCTCCCTGCTCCCTGCTCACATGTGCCCTAATCCTGTTCAGCACTGCTTATTTTGTGTTGCCCTGTGCGAGGAGGGCCCTGGTTGTGCTGTGATTGCTCAGTTCTTTGGCAGTGCCCCGCCCATGTGGCTGGAGAAGAAAGAGCTCTGCAACTTCTCTCAAGAATCGCTCCCTGTTTCTTTGCACGGGCCTCGCTGTCTATGGATGTTTCAGGAGACCCCACCGAAACACGGAAGGACTCTCAAATTATCCCAGCTTTCTCTGCACAGCGAGAGCTTTTAATATTTAGCATTGCTATCCTTTTCCTGTGTGTTTGTTAAAAAAATAGTTTTTATCTCTTTCACTTTCTTCCCAGGAAAGTTCTTTTTTCCAAAAACCTGGTGGGGGAGGGCTGGGTGTAACCTGCCTTCTATCAGAGGATATTTTCCTCCACATTTGTCCAAACCGGCACAGCCTGTCCTTTCCTGGGTCTCTGTTGCAGATGGAAGCTGCTGGTGCCATTGTCAGCTTGAAGCACTCTTTTGATGCAAGCAGATGTTGCCAGGTGTGTTCAGCAGCTGTTGCTCAATGCTTATGCCAAGCTATTGTGTTCCTCATGGAACCAAGGAGCCATTGTGACACTGCAGGGGCTGATGGCATCAAGGAGGCAATTGTGACAGTACAGAACCTCCTAGAAACAAGGCTCCATTGTGACACCGTGGGGAATCATGGAATCAAGGAGCCCATTGTGACACGGCTGCATGGAACCAATGGTCCATGGTTACACGGCGGATTCAAGAAGAGCACGGTGACACCACGCAACATCATGGAACCATAGGTCCATTGTGACACAGCGGGGCCTCATGGAAACAAGGGGACCATTGTGGGAAAGCAGGGCCTAATGGAAGCATGGAGAGCATTGTGACACTAAGGAAACTCCTGGAACCAAGATGACCACTGGCACATAATGGAACCTCATGGAAGCAAGCCTCCACAATGACTTTGGAGGGCCTCAGGGACCACAGGACCCATTGTGACACAGCAGGACCTGGTGGAACCAAGGAGCCTTTGTGATACTCCAGATCCACATGGAAGCCAGGGTGCACTGAGACACAGCGGGGCCTTGTTGGAACCAAAGACACCTCTGCAAAAAGCAGGCTAGCTCATAGAAGCAAGGAGTCCATTGTTACAACGTAAAAGCTATGGAACCAAGGGACCATTGTGACACTGCGGGGCCTCATGGAACCAATTGTCCATGATGACAATGCGGATCAAAGGAGACCATGGTGACACTGCGGAACCTGATGGAACCAAGGAGCCATTGTGACACAGTGGGGCCTCATGGAATCAAGGAGACCATTGTGACCCAGGTGTTGCATGTGAAGGCAAGGAGCCATTGTGACACTTTGGGCTTCTTCCCTTGAGCTCTGCAGCTGGCTGTCCCAGCCCAGCGCACCATGTGCCACCTGCTCTCCTCAGGGCTCTGCCTGCACACAGCCCCAGGAGAAGTTTTCCTGTTTGCAAGGAAAGAATGGAAAAGCCTGAGCAGGTTTCCTAAACAACAAACCCCACTCAGGAGCCACATGCTCAGTACAGGCTGCCTGGAACGATGTCCCCTTTCTACAAGGGTCAGTGTGAGCAGGAATGAATGATCTCTGGGAGCAGAATTCTCGGAGTCTTTCCACTGAATTCTCTGTCCCTGTGTCTTGGGGTGACTTTATTGTGTGTATCCCCTATTGCTGCTCTATGCCCAGAAGTGAACTTTGTGCATTTCTGTGCCTTTCAACTGAGCCTGAGAGGGGGGAGAGGAAAAAAAACCGGACAAACTTCTCAGAGTGTTTGTTCAAGGACACACATACACACTCCTCTGCATCCTGCTTGCAGCAAGAGCAGAGGAAGCAACTTTGTTTCTTTTTAGCCAGTTTTCAGCTCCTTTTCTCTGGGGGGAGATGGAGAGTTGAACTTTGTTTTCCTGGGACTTTGGGGGTTTTTTCCCCTTCTCTTCTTGACTCTTTCAACATCAGAGCACATTGGGAGAATTTTCTCCCGAGGTGGGGGCCCTGAATGTGGGCCCATGAGCCAGCTGCAAGGAGGAGGAGAGAGACTACACCTACGGAAGTGTTGGGGTTCCTCCCCCCTGCCATGAGGTCATGGGAGAGGGGACCCTGGGGTAGAGGCATGGCCTGGGCACGGGGTCTCCCTGCTCCCTGCTCACATGTGCCCTAATCCTGTTCAGCACTGCTTATTTTGTGTTGCCCTGTGCGAGGAGGGCCCTGGTTGTGCCGTGATTGCTCAGTTCTTTGGCAGTGCCCCGCCCATGTGGCTGGAGAAGAAAGAGCTCTGCAACTTCTCTCAAGAATGGCTCCCTGTTTCTTTGCACGGGCCTCGCTGTCTATGGATGTTTCAGGAGACCCCACCGAAACACGGAAGGACTCTCAAATTATCCCAGCTTTCTCTGCACAGCGAGAGCTTTTAATATTTAGCATTGCTATCCTTTTCCTGTGTGTTTGTTAAAAAAATAGTTTTTATCTCTTTCACTTTCTTCCCAGGAAAGTTCTTTTTTCCAAAAACCTGGTGGGGGAGGGCTGGGTGTAACCTGCCTTCTATCAGAGGATATTTTCCTCCACATTTGTCCAAACCGGCACAGCCTGTCCTTTCCTGGGTCTCTGTTGCAGATGGAAGCTGCTGGTGCCATTGTCAGCTTGAAGCACTCTTTTGATGCAAGCAGATGTTGCCAGGTGTGTTCAGCAGCTGTTGCTCAATGCTTATGCCAAGCTATTGTGTTCCTCATGGAACCAAGGAGCCATTGTGACACTGCAGGGGCTGATGGCATCAAGGAGGCAATTGTGACAGTACAGAACCTCCTAGAAACAAGGCTCCATTGTGACACCGTGGGGAATCATGGAATCAAGGAGCCCATTGTGACACGGCTGCATGGAACCAATGGTCCATGGTTACACTGCGGATTCAAGAAGAGCACGGTGACACCACGCAACATCATGGAACCATAGGTCCATTGTGACACAGCGGGGCCTCATGGAAACAAGGGGACCATTGTGGCAAAGCAGGGCCTAATGGAAGCATGGAGAGCATTGTGACACTAAGGAAACTCCTGGAACCAAGATGACCACTGGCACATAATGGAACCTCATGGAAGCAAGCCTCCACAATGACTTTGGAGGGCCTCAGGGACCACAGGACCCATTGTGACACAGCAGGACCTGGTGGAACCAAGGAGCCTTTGTGATACTCCACATCCACATGGAAGCCAGGGTGCACTGAGACACAGCGGGGCCTTGTTGGAACCAAAGACACCTCTGCAAAAAGCAGGCTAGCTCATAGAAGCAAGGAGTCCATTGTTACAACGTAAAAGCTATGGAAGCAAGGGACCATTGTGACACTGCGGGGCCTCATGGAACCAATTGTCCATGATGACAGTGCGGATCAAAGGAGACCATGGTGACACTGCGGAACCTGATGGAACCAAGGAGCCATTGTGACACAGTGGGGCCTCATGGAATCAAGGAGACCATTGTGACCCAGGTGTTGCATGGGAAGGCAAGGAGCCATTGTGACACTTTGGGCTTCTTCCCTTGAGCTCTGCAGCTGGCTGTCCCAGCCCAGCGCACCATGTGCCACCTGCTCTCCTCAGGGCTCTGCCTGCACACAGCCCCAGGAGAAGTTTTCCTGTTTGGAAGGAAAGAATGGAAAAGCCTGAGCAGGTTTCCTAAACAACAAACCCCACTCAGGAGCCACATGCTCAGTACAGGCTGCCTGGAACGATGTCCCCTTTCTACAAGGGTCAGTGTGAGCAGGAATGAATGATCTCTGGGAGCAGAATTCTCGGAGTCTTTCCACTGAATTCTCTGTCCCTGTGTCTTGGGGTGACTTTATCGTGTGTATCCCCTATTGCTGCTCTATGCCCAGAAGTGAACTTTGTGCATTTCTGTGCCTTTCAACTGAGCCTGAGAGGGGGGAGAGGAAAAAAAAGCCAGACAAACTTCTCAGAGCGTTTGTTCAAGGACACACATACACACTCCTCTGCATCCTGCTTGCAGCAAGAGCAGAGGAAGCAACTTTGTTTCTTTTTAGCCAGTTTTCAGCTCCTTTTCTCTGGGGGGAGATGGAGAGTTGAACTTTGTTTTCCTGGGACTTTGGGGGTTTTTTCCCCTTCTCTTCTTGACTCTTTCAACATCAGAGCACATTGGGAGAATTTTCTCCCGAGGTGGGGGCCCTGAATGTGGGCCCATGAGCCAGCTGCAAGGAGGAGGAGAGAGACTACACCTACGGAAGTGTTGGGGTTCCTCCCCCCTGCCATGAGGTCATGGGAGAGGGGACCCTGGGGTAGAGGCATGGCCTGGGCACGGGGTCTCCCTGCTCCCTGCTCACATGTGCCCTAATCCTGTTCAGCACTGGTTATTTTGTGTTGCCCTGTGCGAGGAGGGCCCTGGTTGTGCCGTGATTGCTCAGTTCTTTGGCAGTGCCCCGCCCATGTGGCTGGAGAAGAAAGAGCTCTGCAACTTCTCTCAAGAATGGCTCCCTGTTTCTTTGCACGGGCCTCGCTGTCTATGGATGTTTCAGGAGACCCCACCGAAACACGGAAGGACTCTCAAATTATCCCAGCTTTCTCTGCACAGCGAGAGCTTTTAATATTTAGCATTGCTATCCTTTTCCTGTGTGTTTGTTAAAAAAATAGTTTTTATCTCTTTCACTTTCTTCCCAGGAAAGTTCTTTCTTCCAAAAACCTGGTGGGGGAGGGCTGGGTGTAACCTGCCTTCTATCAGAGGATATTTTCCTCCACATTTGTCCAAACCGGCACAGCCTGTCCTTTCCTGGGTCTCTGTTGCAGATGGAAGCTGCTGGTGCCATTGTCAGCTTGAAGCACTCTTTTGATGCAAGCAGATGTTGCCAGGTGTGTTCAGCAGCTGTTGCTCAATGCTTATGCCAAGCTATTGTGTTCCTCATGGAACCAAGGAGCCATTGTGACACTGCAGGGGCTGATGGCATCAAGGAGGCAATTGTGACAGTACAGAACCTCCTAGAAACAAGGCTCCATTGTGACACCGTGGGGAATCATGGAATCAAGGAGCCCATTGTGACACGGCTGCATGGAACCAATGGTCCATGGTTACACTGCGGATTCAAGAAGAGCACGGTGACACCACGCAACATCATGGAACCATAGGTCCATTGTGACACAGCGGGGCCTCATGGAAACAAGGGGACCATTGTGGCAAAGCAGGGCCTAATGGAAGCATGGAGAGCATTGTGACACTAAGGAAACTCCTGGAACCAAGATGACCACTGGCACATAATGGAACCTCATGGAAGCAAGCCTCCACAATGACTTTGGAGGGCCTCAGGGACCACAGGACCCATTGTGACACAGCAGGACCTGGTGGAACCAAGGAGCCTTTGTGATACTCCACATCCACATGGAAGCCAGGGTGCACTGAGACACAGCGGGGCCTTGTTGGAACCAAAGACACCTCTGCAAAAAGCAGGCTAGCTCATAGAAGCAAGGAGTCCATTGTTACAACGTAAAAGCTATGGAACCAAGGGACCATTGTGACACTGCGGGGCCTCATGGAACCAATTGTCCATGATGACAATGCGGATCAAAGGAGACCATGGTGACACTGCGGAACCTGATGGAACCAAGGAGCCATTGTGACACAGTGGGGCCTCATGGAATCAAGGAGACCATTGTGACCCAGGTGTTGCATGTGAAGGCAAGGAGCCATTGTGACACTTTGGGCTTCTTCCCTTGAGCTCTGCAGCTGGCTGTCCCAGCCCAGCGCACCATGTGCCACCTGCTCTCCTCAGGGCTCTGCCTGCACACAGCCCCAGGAGAAGTTTTCCTGTTTGCAAGGAAAGAATGGAAAAGCCGGAGCAGGTTTCCTAAACAACAAACCCCACTCAGGAGCCACATGCTCAGTACAGGCTGCCTGGAACGATGTCCCCTTTCTACAAGGGTCAATGTGAGCAGGAATGAATGATCTCTGGGAGCAGAATTCTCGGAGTCTTTCCACTGAATTCTCTGTCCCTGTGTCTTGGGGTGACTTTATCATGTGTATCCCCTATCGCTGCTCTATGCCCAGAAGTGAACTTTGTGCATTTCTGTGCCTTTCAACTGAGCCTGAGAGGGGGGAGAGGAAAAAAAACCAGACAAACTTCTCAGAGCGTTTGTTCAAGGACACACATACACACTCCTCTGCATCCTGCTTGCAGCAAGAGCAGAGGAAGCAACTTTGTTTCTTTTTAGCCAGTTTTCAGCTCCTTTTCTCTGGGGGGAGATGGAGAGTTGAACTTTGTTTTCCTGGGACTTCGGGGGTTTTTTTTCCCTTCTTCTCTTCTTGACTCTTTCAACATCAGAGCACATTGGGAGAATTTTCTCCCGAGGTGGGGGCCCTGAATGTGGGCCCATGAGCCAGCTGCAAGGAGGAGGAGAGAGACTACACCTACGGAAGTGTTGGGGTTCCTCCCTCCTGCCATGAGGTCATGGGAGAGGGGACCCTGGGGTAGAGGCATGGCCTGGGCACGGGGGTCTCCCTGCTCCCTGCTCACATGTGCCCTAATCCTGTTCAGCACTGGTTATTTTGTGTTGCCCTGTGCGAGGAGGGCCCTGGTTGTGCTGTGATTGCTCAGTTCTTTGGCAGTGCCCCGCCCATGTGGCTGGAGAAGAAAGAGCTCTGCAACTTCTCTCAAGAATCGCTCCCTGTTTCTTTGCACGGGCCTCGCTGTCTATGGATGTTTCAGGAGACCCCACCGAAACACGGAAGGACTCTCAAATTATCCCAGCTTTCTCTGCACAGCGAGAGCTTTTAATATTTAGCATTGCTATCCTTTTCCTGTGTGTTTGTTAAAAAAATAGTTTTTATCTCTTTCACTTTCTTCCCAGGAAAGTTCTTTCTTCCAAAAACCTGGTGGGGGAGGGCTGGGTGTAACCTGCCTTCTATCAGAGGATATTTTCCTCCACATTTGTCCAAACCGGCACAGCCTGTCCTTTCCTGGGTCTCTGTTGCAGATGGAAGCTGCTGGTGCCATTGTCAGCTTGAAGCACTCTTTTGATGCAAGCAGATGTTGCCAGGTGTGTTCAGCAGCTGTTGCTCAATGCTTATGCCAAGCTATTGTGTTCCTCATGGAACCAAGGAGCCATTGTGACACTGCAGGGGCTGATGGCATCAAGGAGGCAATTGTGACAGTACAGAACCTCCTAGAAACAAGGCTCCATTGTGACACCGTGGGGAATCATGGAATCAAGGAGCCCATTGTGACACGGCTGCATGGAACCAATGGTCCATGGTTACACTACGGATTCAAGAAGAGCACGGTGACACCACGCAACATCATGGAACCATAGGTCCATTGTGACACAGCGGGGCCTCATGGAAACAAGGGGACCATTGTGGCAAAGCAGGGCCTAATGGAAGCATGGAGAGCATTGTGACACTAAGGAAACTCCTGGAACCAAGATGACCACTGGCACATAATGGAACCTCATGGAAGCAAGCCTCCACAATGACTTTGGAGGGCCTCAGGGACCACAGGACCCATTGTGACACAGCAGGACCTGGTGGAACCAAGGAGCCTTTGTGATACTCCAGATCCACATGGAAGCCAGGGTGCACTGAGACACAGCGGGGCCTTGTGGGAACCAAAGACACCTCTGCAAAAAGCAGGCTAGCTCATAGAAGCAAGGAGTCCATTGTTACAACGTAAAAGCTATGGAAGCAAGGGACCATTGTGACACTGCGGGGCCTCATGGAACCAATTGTCCATGATGACAATGCGGATCAAAGGAGACCATGGTGACACTGCGGAACCTGATGGAACCAAGGAGCCATTGTGACACAGTGGGGCCTCATGGAATCAAGGAGACCATTGTGACCCAGGTGTTGCATGGGAAGGCAAGGAGCCATTGTGACACTTTGGGCTTCTTCCCTTGAGCTCTGCAGCTGGCTGTCCCAGCCCAGCGCACCATGTGCCACCTGCTCTCCTCAGGGCTCTGCCTGCACACAGCCCCAGGAGAAGTTTTCCTGTTTGGAAGGAAAGAATGGAAAAGCCGGAGCAGGTTTCCTAAACAACAAACCCCACTCAGGAGCCACATGCTCAGTACAGGCTGCCTGGAACGATGTCCCCTTTCTACAAGGGTCAGTGTGAGCAGGAATGATCTCTGGGAGCAGAATTCTCGGAGTCTTTCCACTGAATTCTCTGTCCCTGTGTCTTGGGGTGACTTTATCGTGTGTATCCCCTATTGCTGCTCTATGCCCAGAAGTGAACTTTGTGCATTTCTGTGCCTTTCAACTGAGCCTGAGAGGGGGGAGAGGAAAAAAACCGGACAAACTTCTCAGAGCGTTTTTTCAAGGACACACATACACACTCCTCTGCATCCTGCTTGCAGCAAGAGCAGAGGAAGCAACTTTGTTTCTTTTTTGCCAGTTTTCAGCTCCTTTTCTCTGGGAGGAGATGGAGAGTTGAACTTTGTTTTCCTGGGACTTTGGGGGTTTTTTTTCCCTTCTTCTCTTCTTGACTCTTTCAACATCAGAGCACATTGGGAGAATTTTCTCCCGAGGTGGGGGCCCTGAATGTGGGCCCATGAGCCAGCTGCAAGGAGGAGGAGAGAGACTACACCTACGGAAGTGTTGGGGTTCCTCCCCCCTGCCATGAGGTCATGGGAGAGGGGACCCTGGGGTAGAGGCATGGCCTGGGCACGGGGTCTCCCTGCTCCCTGCTCACATGTGCCCTAATCCTGTTCAGCACTGCTTATTTTGTGTTGCCCTGTGCGAGGAGGGCCCTGGTTGTGCCGTGATTGCTCAGTTCTTTGGCAGTGCCCCGCCCATGTGGCTGGAGAAGAAAGATCTCTGCAACTTCTCTCAAGAATCACTCCCTGTTTCTTTGCACAGGCCTCGCTGTCTATGGATGTTTCAGGAGACCCCACCGAAACACGGAAGGACTCTCAAATTATCCCAGCTTTCTCTGCACAGCGAGAGCTTTTAGTATTTAGCATTGCTATCCTTTTCCTGTGTGTTTGTTAAAAAAATAGTTTTTATCTCTTTCACTTTCTTCCCAGGAAAGTTCTTTTTTCCAAAAACCTGGTGGGGGAGGGCTGGGTGTAACCTGCCTTCTATCAGAGGATATTTTCCTCCACATTTGTCCAAACTGGCACAGCCTGTCCTTTCCTGGGTCTCTGTTGCAGATGGAAGCTGCTGGTGCCATTGTCAGCTTGAAGCACTCTTTTGATGCAAGCAGATGTTGCCAGGTGTGTTCAGCAGCTGTTGCTCAATGCTTATGCCAAGCTCTTGTGTTCCTCATGGAACCAAGGAGCCATTGTGACACTGCAGGGGCTGATGGCATCAAGGAGGCAATTGTGACAGTACAGAACCTCCTAGAAACAAGGCTCCATTGTGACACCGTGGGGAATCATGGAATCAAGGAGCCCATTGTGACACGGCTGCATGGAACCAATGGTCCATGGTTACACGGCGGATTCAAGAAGAGCACGGTGACACCACGCAACATCACGGAACCATAGGTCCATTGTGACACAGCGGGGCCTCATGGAAACAAGGGGACCATTGTGGCAAAGCAGGGCCTAATGGAAGCATGGAGAGCATTGTGACACTAAGGAAACTCCTGGAACCAAGATGACCACTGGCACATAATTGAACCTCATGGAAGCAAGCCTCCACGATGGTTTTGGAGGGCCTCAGGGACCACAGGACCCATTGTGACACAGCAGGACCTGGTGGAACCAAGGAGCCTTTGTGATACTCCACATCCACATGGAAGCCAGGGTGCACTGAGACACAGCGGGGCCTTGTTGGAACCAAAGACACCTCTGCAAAAAGCAGGCTAGCTCATAGAAGCAAGGAGTCCTTTGTTACAACATCAAACCTATGGAAGCAAGGGACCATTGTGACACTGCGGGGCCTCATGGAACCAATTGTCCATGATGACAGTGCGGATCAAAAGAGACCATGGTGACACTGCGGAACCTGATGGAACCAAGGAGCCATTGTGACACAGTGGGGCCTCATGGAATCAAGGAGACCATTGTGACCCAGGTGTTGCATGGGAAGGCAAGGAGCCATTGTGACACTTTGGGCTTCTTCCCTTGAGCTCTGCAGCTGGCTGTCCCAGCCCAGCGCACCATGTGCCACCTGCTCTCCTCAGGGCTCTGCCTGCACACAGCCCCAGGAGAAGTTTTCCTGTTTGCAAGGAAAGAATGGAAAAGCCGGAGCAGGTTTCCTAAACAACAAACCCCACTCAGGAGCCACATGCTCAGTACAGGCTGCCGGGAACGATGTCCCCTTTCTACAAGGGTCAGTGTGAGCAGGAATGAATGATCTCTGGGAGCAGAATTCTCGGAGTCTTTCCACTGAATTCTCTGTCCCTGTGTCTTGGGGTGACTTTATCATGTGTATCCCCCTATTGCTGCTCTATGCCCAGAAGTGAACTTTGTGCGTTTCTGTGCCTTTCAACTGAGCCTGAGAGGGGGGAGAGGAAAAAAAAACCAGACAAACTTCTCAGAGTGTTTGTTCAAGGACACACATACACACTCCTCTGCATCCTGCTTGCAGCAAGAGCAGAGGAAGCAACTTTGTTTCTTTTTAGCCAGTTTTCAGCTCCTTTTCTCTGGAGGGAGATGGAGAGTTGAACTTTGTTTTCCTAGGACTTCGGGGGTTTTTTTTCCCTTCTTCTCTTCTTGACTCTTTCAACATCAGAGCACATTGGGAGAATTTTCTCCCGAGGTGGGGGCCCTGAATGTGGGCCCATGAGCCAGCTGCAAGGAGGAGGAGAGAGACTACACCTACGGAAGTGTTGGGGTTCCTCCCCCCTGCCATGAGGTCATGGGAGAGGGGACCCTGGGGTAGAGGCATGGCCTGGGCACGGGGTCTCCCTGCTCCCTGCTCACATGTGCCCTAATCCTGTTCAGCACTGCTTATTTTGTGTTGCCCTGTGCCAGGAGGGCCCTGGTTGTGCTGTGATTGCTCAGTTCTTTGGCAGTGCCCCGCCCATGTGGCTGGAGAAGAAAGAGCTCTGAAACTTCTCTCAAGAATCGCTCCCTGTTTCTTTGCACGGGCCTCGCTGTCTATGGATGTTTCAGGAGACCCCACCGAAACACAGAAGGACTCTCAAATTATCCCAGCTTTCTCTGCACAGCGAGAGCTTTTAATATTTAGCATTGTTATCCTTTTCCTGTGTGTTTGTAAAAAAAGTAGTTTTTATCTCTTTCACTTTCTTCCCAGGAAAATTCTTTTTTCCCGAAGCTGGTGGGGGAGGGCTGGGTGTAACCTGCCTTCTATCAGAGGATATTTTCCTCCACATTTGTCCAAACCGGCACAGCCTGTCCTTTCCCTGGGTGTCTGTTGCAGATGGTAGCTGCTGGTGCCATTGTCAGCTTGAAGCCCTCTTTTGATGCAAGCAGATGTTGCCAGGTGTGTTCAGCAGCTGTTGCTCAATGCTTATGCCAAGCTATTGTGTTCCTCATGGAACCAAGGAGCCATTGTGACACTGCAGGGGCTGATGGCATCAAGGAGGCAATTGTGACAGTACAGAACCTCCTAGAAACAAGGCTCCATTGTGACACCGTGGGGAATCATGGAATCAAGGAGCCCATTGTGACACGGCTGCATGGAACCAATGGTCCATGGTTACACGGCGGATTCAAGAAGAGCACGGTGACACCACGCAACATCATGGAACCGTACGTCCATTGTGACACAGCAAGGCCGCATGGAAACAAGGGGACCATTGTGGCAAAGCATAGCCTAATGGAAGCCTGGAGAGCATTGTGACATTGTGGGGAATCATGGAAGCATGGAGAGCATTGTGACACTAAGGAAACTCCTGGAACCAAGATGACCACTGGCACATAATGGAACCTCATGGAACCAAGCCTCCACGATGGTTTTGGAGGGCCTCAGGGACCACAGGACCCATTGTGACACAGCAGGACCTGGTGGAACCAAGGAGCCTTTGTGATACTCCACATCCACATGGAAGCCAGGGTGCACTGAGACACAGCGGGGCCTTGTTGGAACCAAAGACACCTCTGCAAAAAGCAGGCTAGCTCATAGAAGCAAGGAGTCCTTTGTTACAACATCAAACCTATGGAAGCAAGGGACCATTGTGACACTGCGGGGCCTCATGGAACCAATTGTCCATGATGACAGTGCGGATCAAAAGAGACCATGGTGACACTGCGGAACCTGATGGAACCAAGGAGCCATTGTGACACAGTGGGGCCTCATGGAATCAAGGAGACCATTGTGACCCAGGTGTTGCATGGGAAGGCAAGGAGCCATTGTGACACTTTGGGCTTCTTCCCTTGAGCTCTGCAGCTGGCTGTCCCAGCCCAGCGCACCATGTGCCACCTGCTCTCCTCAGGGCTCTGCCTGCACACAGCCCCAGGAGAAGTTTTCCTGTTTGCAAGGAAAGAATGGAAAAGCCGGAGCAGGTTTCCTAAACAGCAAACCCCACTCAGGAGCCACATGCTCAGTACAGGCTGCCGGGAACGATGTCCCCTTTCTACAAGGGTCAGTGTGAGCAGGAATGAATGATCTCTGGGAGCAGAATTCTCGGAGTCTTTCCACTGAATTCTCTGTCCCTGTGTCTTGGGGTGACTTTATCATGTGTATCCCCTATTGCTGCTCTATGCCCAGAAGTGAACTTTGTGCATTTCTGTGCCTTTCAACTGAGCCTGAGAGGGGGGAGAGGAAAAAAAACCGGACAAACTTCTCAGAGCGTTTGTTCAAGGACACACATACACACTCCTCTGCATCCTGCTTGCAGCGAGAGCAGAGGGAAGCAACTTTGTTTCTTTTTAGCCAGTTTTCAGCTCCTTTTCTCTGGGGGGAGATGGAGAGTTGAACTTTGTTTTCCTGGGACTTCGGGGGTTTTTTTTCCCTTCTTCTCTTCTTGACTCTTTCAACATCAGAGCACATTGGGAGAATTTTCTCCCGAGGTGGGGGCCCTGAATGTGGGCCCATGAGCCAGCTGCAAGGAGGAGGAGAGAGACTACACCTACGGAAGTGTTGGGGTTCCTCCCTCCTGCCATGCGGTCATGGGAGAGGGGACCCTGGGGTAGAGGCATGGCCTGGGCACGGGGGGTCTCCCTGCTCCCTGCTCACATGTGCCCTAACCCTGTTCAGCACTGCTTATTTTGTGTTGCCCTGTGTGAGGAGGGCCCTGGTTGTGCCGTGATTGCTCAGTTCTTTGGCAGTGCCCCGCCCATGTGGCTGGAGAAGAAAGAGCTCTGCAACTTCTCTCAAGAATGGCTCCCTGTTTCTTTGCACGGGCCTCGCTGCCTATGGATGTTTCAGGAGACCCCACCGAAACACAGAAGGACTCTCAAATTATCCCAGCTTTCTCTGCACAGCGAGAGCTTTTAATATTTAGCATTGTTATCCTTTTCCTGTGTGTTTGTTAAAAAAATAGGTTTTATCTCTTTCACTTTCTTCCCAGGAAAGTTCTTTTTTCCAAAAACCTGGTGGGGGAGGGCTGGGTGTAACCTGCCTTCTATCAGAGGATATTTTCCTCCACATTTGTCCAAACCGGCACAGCCTGTCCTTTCCTGGGTCTCTGTTGCAGATGGAAGCTGCTGGTGCCATTGTCAGCTTGAAGCACTCTTTTGATGCAAGCAGATGTTGCCAGGTGTGTTCAGCAGCTGTTGCTCAATGCTTATGCCAAGCTCTTGTGTTCCTCATGGAACCAAGGAGCCATTGTGACACTGCAGGGGCTGATGGCATCAAGGAGGCAATTGTGACAGTACAGAACCTCCTAGAAACAAGGCTCCATTGTGACACCGTGGGGAATCATGGAATCAAGGAGCCCATTGTGACACGGCTGCATGGAACCAATGGTCCATGGTTACACGGCGGATTCAAGAAGAGCACGGTGACACCACGCAACATCACGGAACCATAGGTCCATTGTGACACAGCGGGGCCTCATGGAAACAAGGGGACCATTGTGGCAAAGCAGGGCCTAATGGAAGCATGGAGAGCATTGTGACACTAAGGAAACTCCTGGAACCAAGATGACCACTGGCACATAATGGAACCTCATGGAAGCAAGCCTCCACGATGGTTTTGGAGGGCCTCAGGGACCACAGGACCCATTGTGACACAGCAGGACCTGGTGGAACCAAGGAGCCTTTGTGATACTCCACATCCACATGGAAGCCAGGGTGCACTGAGACACAGCGGGGCCTTGTTGGAACCAAAGACACCTCTGCAAAAAGCAGGCTAGCTCATAGAAGCAAGGAGTCCATTGTTACAACATCAAACCTATGGAAGCAAGGGACCATTGTGACACTGCGGGGCCTCATGGAACCAATTGTCCATGATGACAGTGCGGATCAAAAGAGACCATGGTGACACTGCGGAACCTGATGGAACCAAGGAGCCATTGTGACACAGTGGGGCCTCATGGAATCAAGGAGACCATTGTGACCCAGGTGTTGCATGGGAAGGCAAGGAGCCATTGTGACACTTTGGGCTTCTTCCCTTGAGCTCTGCAGCTGGCTGTCCCAGCCCAGCGCACCATGTGCCACCTGCTCTCCTCAGGGCTCTGCCTGCACACAGCCCCAGGAGAAGTTTTCCTGTTTGCAAGGAAAGAATGGAAAAGCCGGAGCAGGTTTCCTAAACAACAAACCCCACTCAGGAGCCACATGCTCAGTACAGGCTGCCGGGAACGATGTCCCCTTTCTACAAGGGTCAGTGTGAGCAGGAATGAATGATCTCTGGGAGCAGAATTCTCGGAGTCTTTCCACTGAATTCTCTGTCCCTGTGTCTTGGGGTGACTTTATCATGTGTATCCCCCTATTGCTGCTCTATGCCCAGAAGTGAACTTTGTGCGTTTCTGTGCCTTTCAACTGAGCCTGAGAGGGGGGAGAGGAAAAAAAAACCAGACAAACTTCTCAGAGTGTTTGTTCAAGGACACACATACACACTCCTCTGCATCCTGCTTGCAGCAAGAGCAGAGGAAGCAACTTTGTTTCTTTTTAGCCAGTTTTCAGCTCCTTTTCTCTGGGGGGAGATGGAGAGTTGAACTTTGTTTTCCTAGGACTTCGGGGGTTTTTTTTCCCTTCTTCTCTTCTTGACTCTTTCAACATCAGAGCACATTGGGAGAATTTTCTCCCGAGGTGGGGGCCCTGAATGTGGGCCCATGAGCCAGCTGCAAGGAGGAGGAGAGAGACTACACCTACGGAAGTGTTGGGGTTCCTCCCCCCTGCCATGAGGTCATGGGAGAGGGGACCCTGGGGTAGAGGCATGGCCTGGGCACGGGGTCTCCCTGCTCCCTGCTCACATGTGCCCTAATCCTGTTCAGCACTGCTTATTTTGTGTTGCCCTGTGCCAGGAGGGCCCTGGTTGTGCCGTGATTGCTCAGTTCTTTGGCAGTGCCCCGCCCATGTGGCTGGAGAAGAAAGAGCTCTGAAACTTCTCTCAAGAATGGCTCCCTGTTTCTTTGCACGGGCCTCGCTGTCTATGGATGTTTCAGGAGACCCCACCGAAACACAGAAGGACTCTCAAATTATCCCAGCTTTCTCTGCACAGCAAGAGGTTTTAATATTTAGCATTGTTATCCTTTTCCTGTGTGTTTGTAAAAAAAGTAGTTTTTATCTCTTTCACTTTCTTCCCAGGAAAATTCTTTTTTCCCGAAGCTGGTGGGGGAGGGCTGGGTGTAACCTGCCTTCTATCAGAGGATATTTTCCTCCACATTTGTCCAAACCGGCACAGCCTGTCCTTTCCCTGGGTGTCTGTTGCAGATGGAAGCTGCTGGTGCCATTGTCAGCTTGAAGCCCTCTTTTGATGCAAGCAGATGTTGCCAGGTGTGTTCAGCAGCTGTTGCTCAATGCTTATGCCAAGCTCTTGTGTTCCTCATGGAACCAAGGAGCCATTGTGACACTGCAGGGGCTGATGGCATCAAGGAGGCAATTGTGACAGTACAGAACCTCCTAGAAACAAGGCTCCATTGTGACACCGTGGGGAATCATGGAATCAAGGAGCCCATTGTGACACGGCTGCATGGAACCAATGGTCCATGGTTACACGGCGGATTCAAGAAGAGCACGGTGACACCACGCAACATCATGGAACCGTACGTCCATTGTGACACAGCAAGGCCGCATGGAAACAAGGGGACCATTGTGGCAAAGCAGGGCCTAATGGAAGCCTGGAGAGCATTGTGACATTGTGGGGAATCATGGAAGCATGGAGAGCATTGTGACACTAAGGAAACTCCTGGAACCAAGATGACCACTGGCACATAATGGAACCTCATGGAAGCAAGCCTCCACGATGGTTTTGGAGGGCCTCAGGGACCACAGGACCCATTGTGACACAGCAGGACCTGGTGGAACCAAGGAGCCTTTGTGATACTCCACATCCACATGGAAGCCAGGGTGCACTGAGACACAGCGGGGCCTTGTTGGAACCAAAGACACCTCTGCAAAAAGCAGGCTAGCTCATAGAAGCAAGGAGTCCTTTGTTACAACATCAAACCTATGGAAGCAAGGGACCATTGTGACACTGCGGGGCCTCATGGAACCAATTGTCCATGATGACAGTGCGGATCAAAAGAGACCATGGTGACACTGCGGAACCTGATGGAACCAAGGAGCCATTGTGACACAGTGGGGCCTCATGGAATCAAGGAGACCATTGTGACCCAGGTGTTGCATGGGAAGGCAAGGAGCCATTGTGACACTTTGGGCTTCTTCCCTTGAGCTCTGCAGCTGGCTGTCCCAGCCCAGCGCACCATGTGCCACCTGCTCTCCTCAGGGCTCTGCCTGCACACAGCCCCAGGAGAAGTTTTCCTGTTTGCAAGGAAAGAATGGAAAAGCCGGAGCAGGTTTCCTAAACAGCAAACCCCACTCAGGAGCCACATGCTCAGTACAGGCTGCCGGGAACGATGTCCCCTTTCTACAAGGGTCAGTGTGAGCAGGAATGAATGATCTCTGGGAGCAGAATTCTCGGAGTCTTTCCACTGAATTCTCTGTCCCTGTGTCTTGGGGTGACTTTATCATGTGTATCCCCCTATTGCTGCTCTATGCCCAGAAGTGAACTTTGTGCATTTCTGTGCCTTTCAACTGAGCCTGAGAGGGGGGAGAGGAAAAAAAAGCCAGACAAACTTCTCAGAGCGTTTGTTCAAGGACACACATACACACTCCTCTGCATCCTGCTTGCAGCAAGAGCAGAGGAAGCAACTTTGTTTCTTTTTAGCCAGTTTTCAGCTCCTTTTCTCTGGAGGGAGATGGAGAGTTGAACTTTGTTTTCCTAGGACTTCGGGGGTTTTTTTTCCCTTCTTCTCTTCTTGACTCTTTCAACATCAGAGCACATTGGGAGAATTTTCTCCCGAGGTGGGGGCCCTGAATGTGGGCCCATGAGCCAGCTGCAAGGAGGAGGAGAGAGACTACACCTACGGAAGTGTTGGGGTTCCTCCCCCCTGCCATGAGGTCATGGGAGAGGGGACCCTGGGGTAGAGGCATGGCCTGGGCACGGGGTCTCCCTGCTCCCTGCTCACATGTGCCCTAATCCTGTTCAGCACTGCTTATTTTGTGTTGCCCTGTGCCAGGAGGGCCCTGGTTGTGCCGTGATTGCTCAGTTCTTTGGCAGTGCCCCGCCCATGTGGCTGGAGAAGAAAGAGCTCTGCAACTTCTCTCAAGAATCGCTCCCTGTTTCTTTGCACGGGCCTCGCTGTCTATGGATGTTTCAGGAGACCCCACCGAAACACGGAAGGACTCTCAAATTATCCCAGCTTTCTCTGCACAGCGAGAGGTTTTAATATTTAGCATTGTTATCCTTTTCCTGTGTGTTTGTAAAAAAAGTAGTTTTTATCTCTTTCACTTTCTTCCCAGGAAAATTCTTTTTTCCCGAAGCTGGTGGGGGAGGGCTGGGTGTAACCTGCCTTCTATCAGAGGATATTTTCCTCCACATTTGTCCAAACCGGCACAGCCTGTCCTTTCCCTGGGTGTCTGTTGCAGATGGAAGCTGCTGGTGCCATTGTCAGCTTGAAGCCCTCTTTTGATGCAAGCAGATGTTGCCAGGTGTGTTCAGCAGCTGTTGCTCAATGCTTATGCCAAGCTATTGTGTTCCTCATGGAACCAAGGAGCCATTGTGACACTGCAGGGGCTGATGGCATCAAGGAGGCAATTGTGACAGTACAGAACCTCCTAGAAACAAGGCTCCATTGTGACACCGTGGGGAATCATGGAATCAAGGAGCCCATTGTGACACGGCTGCATGGAACCAATGGTCCATGGTTACACGGCGGATTCAGGAAGAGCACGGTGACACCACGCAACATCATGGAACCATAGGTCCATTGTGACACAGCGGGGCCTCATGGAAACAAGGGGACCATTGTGGCAAAGCAGGGCCTAATGGAAGCCTGGAGAGCATTGTGACATTGTGGGGAATCATGGAAACATGGAGAGCATTGTGACACTAAGGAAACTCCTGGAACCAAGATGACCACTGGCACATAATGGAACCTCATGGAAGCAAGCATCCATGATGACTTTGGAGGGCCTCAGGGACCACAGGACCCATTGTGACACAGCAGGACCTGGTGGAACCAAGGAGCCTTTGTGATACTCCAGATCCACATGGAAGCCAGGGTGCACTGAGACACAGCGGGGCCTTGTTGGAACCAAAGACACCTCTGCAAAAAGCAGGCTAGCTCATAGAAGCAAGGAGTCCATTGTTACAACGTAAAAGCTATGGAACCAAGGGACCATTGTGACACTGCGGGGCCTCATGGAACCAATTGTCCATGATGACAGTGCGGATCAAAAGAGACCATGGTGACACTGCGGAACCTGATGGAACCAAGGAGCCATTGTGACACAGTGGGGCCTCATGGAATCAAGGAGACCATTGTGACCCAGGTGTTGCATGGGAAGGCAAGGAGCCATTGTGACACTTTGGGCTTCTTCCCTTGAGCTCTGCAGCTGGCTGTCCCAGCCCAGCGCACCATGTGCCACCTGCTCTCCTCAGGGCTCTGCCTGCACACAGCCCCAGGAGAAGTTTTCCTGTTTGCAAGGAAAGAATGGAAAAGCCGGAGCAGGTTTCCTAAACAGCAAACCCCACTCAGGAGCCACATGCTCAGTACAGGCTGCCGGGAACGATGTCCCCTTTCTACAAGGGTCAGTGTGAGCAGGAATGAATGATCTCTGGGAGCAGAATTCTCGGAGTCTTTCCACTGAATTCTCTGTCCCTGTGTCTTGGGGTGACTTTATCATGTGTATCCCCTATTGCTGCTCTATGCCCAGAAGTGAACTTTGTGCATTTCTGTGCCTTTCAACTGAGCCTGAGAGGGGGGAGAGGAAAAAAAACCGGACAAACTTCTCAGAGCGTTTGTTCAAGGACACACATACACACTCCTCTGCATCCTGCTTGCAGCAAGAGCAGAGGGAAGCAACTTTGTTTCTTTTTAGCCAGTTTTCAGCTCCTTTTCTCTGGGGGGAGATGGAGAGTTGAACTTTGTTTTCCTGGGACTTTGGGGGTTTTTTTTCCCTTCTTCTCTTCTTGACTCTTTCAACATCAGAGCACATTGGGAGAATTTTCTCCCGAGGTGGGGGCCCTGAATGTGGGCCCATGAGCCAGCTGCAAGGAGGAGGAGAGAGACTACACCTACGGAAGTGTTGGGGTTCCTCCCTCCTGCCATGCGGTCATGGGAGAGGGGACCCTGGGGTAGAGGCATGGCCTGGGCACGGGGGGTCTCCCTGCTCCCTGCTCACATGTGCCCTAATCCTGTTCAGCACTGCTTATTTTGTGTTGCCCTGTGCCAGGAGGGCCCTGGTTGTGCCGTGATTGCTCAGTTCTTTGGCAGTGCCCCGCCCATGTGGCTGGAGAAGAAAGAGCTCTGCAACTTCTCTCAAGAATCGCTCCCTGTTTCTTTGCACGGGCCTCGCTGTCTATGGATGTTTCAGGAGACCCCACCGAAACACAGAAGGACTCTCAAATTATCCCAGCTTTCTCTGCACAGTGAGAGCTTTTAATATTTAGCATTGTTATCCTTTTCCTGTGTGTTTGTTAAAAAAGTAGTTTTTATCTCTTTCACTTTCTTCCCAGGAAAATTCTTTTTTCCCGAAGCTGGTGGGGGAGGGCTGGGTGTAACCTGCCTTCTATCAGAGGATATTTTCCTCCACATTTGTCCAAACCGGCACAGCCTGTCCTTTCCTGGGTCTCTGTTGCAGATGGAAGCTGCTGGTGCCATTGTCAGCTTGAAGCCCTCTTTTGATGCAAGCAGATGTTGCCAGGTGTGTTCAGCAGCTGTTGCTCAATGCTTATGCCAAGCTCTTGTGTTCCTCATGGAACCAAGGAGCCATTGTGACACTGCAGGGGCTGATGGCATCAATGAGGCAATTGTGACAGTACAGAACCTCCTAGAAACAAGGCTCCATTGTGACACCATGGGGAATCATGGAATCACGGAGCCCATTGTGACACGGCTGCATGGAACCAATGGTCCATGGTTACACGGCGGATTCAAGAAGAGCACGGTGACACCACGCAACATCATGGAACCGTACGTCCATTGTGACACAGCAAGGCCGCATGGAAACAAGGGGACCATTGTGGCAAAGCAGGGCCTAATGGAAGCCTGGAGAGCATTGTGACATTGTGGGGAATCATGGAAACATGGAGAGCATTGTGACACTAAGGAAACTCCTGGAACCAAGATGACCACTGGCACATAATGGAACCTCATGGAAGCAAGCATCCATGATGACTTTGGAGGGCCTCAGGGACCACAGGACCCATTGTGACACAGCAGGACCTGGTGGAACCAAGGAGCCTTTGTGATACTCCAGATCCACATGGAAGCCAGGGTGCACTGAGACACAGTGGGGCCTTGTTGGAACCAAAGACACCTCTGCAAAAAGCAGGCTAGCTCATAGAAGCAAGGAGTCCATTGTTACAACGTAAAAGCTATGCAACCAAGGGACCATTGTGACACTGCGGGGCCTCATGGAACCAATTGTCCATGATGACAGTGCGGATCAAAGGAGACCATGGTGACACTGCGGAACCTGATGGAACCAAGGAGCCATTGTGACACAGTGGGGCCTCATGGAATCAAGGAGACCATTGTGACCCAGGTGTTGCATGGGAAGGCAAGGAGCCATTGTGACACTTTGGGCTTCTTCCCTTGAGCTCTGCAGCTGGCTGTCCCAGCCCAGCGCACCATGTGCCACCTGCTCTCCTCAGGGCTCTGCCTGCACACAGCCCCAGGAGAAGTTTTCCTGTTTGCAAGGAAAGAATGGAAAAGCCGGAGCAGGTTTCCTAAACAGCAAACCCCACTCAGGAGCCACATGCTCAGTACAGGCTGCCGGGAACGATGTCCCCTTTCTACAAGGGTCAGTGTGAGCAGGAATGAATGATCTCTGGGAGCAGAATTCTCGGAGTCTTTCCACTGAATTCTCTGTCCCTGTGTCTTGGGGTGACTTTATCATGTGTATCCCCTATTGCTGCTCTATGCCCAGAAGTGAACTTTGTGCATTTCTGTGCCTTTCAACTGAGCCTGAGAGGGGGGAGAGGAAAAAAAACCGGACAAACTTCTCAGAGCGTTTGTTCAAGGACACACATACACACTCCTCTGCATCCTGCTTGCAGCAAGAGCAGAGGGAAGCAACTTTGTTTCTTTTTAGCCAGTTTTCAGCTCCTTTTCTCTGGGGGGAGATGGAGAGTTGAACTTTGTTTTCCTGGGACTTTGGGGGTTTTTTTTCCCTTCTTCTCTTCTTGACTCTTTCAACATCAGAGCACATTGGGAGAATTTTCTCCCGAGGTGGGGGCCCTGAATGTGGGCCCATGAGCCAGCTGCAAGGAGGAGGAGAGAGACTACACCTACGGAAGTGTTGGGGTTCCTCCCTCCTGCCATGCGGTCATGGGAGAGGGGACCCTGGGGTAGAGGCATGGCCTGGGCACGGGGGGTCTCCCTGCTCCCTGCTCACATGTGCCCTAATCCTGTTCAGCACTGCTTATTTTGTGTTGCCCTGTGCCAGGAGGGCCCTGGTTGTGCCGTGATTGCTCAGTTCTTTGGCAGTGCCCCGCCCATGTGGCTGGAGAAGAAAGCTCTGCAACTTCTCTCAAGAATCGCTCCCTGTTTCTTTGCACGGGCCTCGCTGTCTATGGATGTTTCAGGAGACCCCACCGAAACACAGAAGGACTCTCAAATTATCCCAGCTTTCTCTGCACAGTGAGAGCTTTTAATATTTAGCATTGTTATCCTTTTCCTGTGTGTTTGTTAAAAAAGTAGTTTTTATCTCTTTCACTTTCTTCCCAGGAAAATTCTTTTTTCCCGAAGCTGGTGGGGGAGGGCTGGGTGTAACCTGCCTTCTATCAGAGGATATTTTCCTCCACATTTGTCCAAACCGGCACAGCCTGTCCTTTCCTGGGTCTCTGTTGCAGATGGAAGCTGCTGGTGCCATTGTCAGCTTGAAGCCCTCTTTTGATGCAAGCAGATGTTGCCAGGTGTGTTCAGCAGCTGTTGCTCAATGCTTATGCCAAGCTCTTGTGTTCCTCATGGAACCAAGGAGCCATTGTGACACTGCAGGGGCTGATGGCATCAATGAGGCAATTGTGACAGTACAGAACCTCCTAGAAACAAGGCTCCATTGTGACACCATGGGGAATCATGGAATCACGGAGCCCATTGTGACACGGCTGCATGGAACCAATGGTCCATGGTTACACGGCGGATTCAAGAAGAGCACGGTGACACCACGCAACATCATGGAACCGTACGTCCATTGTGACACAGCAAGGCCGCATGGAAACAAGGGGACCATTGTGGCAAAGCAGGGCCTAATGGAAGCCTGGAGAGCATTGTGACATTGTGGGGAATCATGGAAACATGGAGAGCATTGTGACACTAAGGAAACTCCTGGAACCAAGATGACCACTGGCACATAATGGAACCTCATGGAAGCAAGCATCCATGATGACTTTGGAGGGCCTCAGGGACCACAGGACCCATTGTGACACAGCAGGACCTGGTGGAACCAAGGAGCCTTTGTGATACTCCAGATCCACATGGAAGCCAGGGTGCACTGAGACACAGTGGGGCCTTGTTGGAACCAAAGACACCTCTGCAAAAAGCAGGCTAGCTCATAGAAGCAAGGAGTCCATTGTTACAACGTAAAAGCTATGCAACCAAGGGACCATTGTGACACTGCGGGGCCTCATGGAACCAATTGTCCATGATGACAGTGTGGATCAAAGGAGACCATGGTGACACTGCGGAACCTGATGGAACCAAGGAGCCATTGTGACACAGTGGGGCCTCATGGAATCAAGGAGACCATTGTGACCCAGGTGTTGCATGGGAAGGCAAGGAGCCATTGTGACACTTTGGGCTTCTTCCCTTGAGCTCTGCAGCTGGCTGTCCCAGCCCAGCGCACCATGTGCCACCTGCTCTCCTCAGGGCTCTGCCTGCACACAGCCCCAGGAGAAGTTTTCCTGTTTGCAAGGAAAGAATGGAAAAGCCGGAGCAGGTTTCCTAAACAACAAACCCCACTCAGGAGCCACATGCTCAGTACAGGCTGCCTGGAACGATGTCCCCTTTCTACAAGGGTCAGTGTGAGCAGGAATGAATGATCTCTGGGAGCAGAATTCTCGGAGTCTTTCCACTGAATTCTCTGTCCCTGTGTCTTGGGGTGACTTTATCATGTGTATCCCCTATTGCTGCTCTATGCCCAGAAGTGAACTTTGTGCATTTCTGTGCCTTTCAACTGAGCCTGAGAGGGGGGAGAGGAAAAAAAACCGGACAAACTTCTCAGAGCGTTTGTTCAAGGACACACATACACACTCCTCTGCATCCTGCTTGCAGCAAGAGCAGAGGGAAGCAACTTTGTTTCTTTTTAGCCAGTTTTCAGCTCCTTTTCTCTGGGGGGAGATGGAGAGTTGAACTTTGTTTTCCTGGGACTTCGGGGGTTTTTTTTCCCTTCTTCTCTTCTTGACTCTTTCAACATCAGAGCACATTGGGAGAATTTTCTCCCGAGGTGGGGGCCCTGAATGTGGGCCCATGAGCCAGCTGCAAGGAGGAGGAGAGAGACTACACCTACGGAAGTGTTGGGGTTCCTCCCTCCTGCCATGCGGTCATGGGAGAGGGGACCCTGGGGTAGAGGCATGGCCTGGGCACGGGGGGTCTCCCTGCTCCCTGCTCACATGTGCCCTAATCCTGTTCAGCACTGCTTATTTTGTGTTGCCCTGTGCCAGGAGGGCCCTGGTTGTGCCGTGATTGCTCAGTTCTTTGGCAGTGCCCCGCCCATGTGGCTGGAGAAGAAAGAGCTCTGCAACTTCTCTCAAGAATCGCTCCCTGTTTCTTTGCACGGGCCTCGCTGTCTATGGATGTTTCAGGAGACCCCACCGAAACACAGAAGGACTCTCAAATTATCCCGGCTTTCTCTGCACAGCGAGAGGTTTTAATATTTAGCATTGTTATCCTTTTCCTGTGTGTTTGTTAAAAAAGTAGTTTTTATCTCTTTCACTTTCTTCCCAGGAAAATTCTTTTTTCCCGAAGCTGGTGGGGGAGGGCTGGGTGTAACCTGCCTTCTATCAGAGGATATTTTCCTCCACATTTGTCCAAACCGGCACAGCCTGTCCTTTCCTGGGTCTCTGTTGCAGATGGAAGCTGCTGGTGCCATTGTCAGCTTGAAGCCCTCTTTTGATGCAAGCAGATGTTGCCAGGTGTGTTCAGCAGCTGTTGCTCAATGCTTATGCCAAGCTCTTGTGTTCCTCATGGAACCAAGGAGCCATTGTGACACTGCAGGGGCTGATGGCATCAATGAGGCAATTGTGACAGTACAGAACCTCCTAGAAACAAGGCTCCATTGTGACACCATGGGGAATCATGGAATCACGGAGCCCATTGTGACACGGCTGCATGGAACCAATGGTCCATGGTTACACGGCGGATTCAAGAAGAGCACGGTGACACCACGCAACATCATGGAACCGTACGTCCATTGTGACACAGCGGGGCCGCATGGAAACAAGGGGACCATTGTGGCAAAGCAGGGCCTAATGGAAGCCTGGAGAGCATTGTGACATTGTGGGGAATCATGGAAACATGGAGAGCATTGTGACACTAAGGAAACTCCTGGAACCAAGATGACCACTGGCACATAATGGAACCTCATGGAAGCAAGCATCCATGATGACTTTGGAGGGCCTCAGGGACCACAGGACCCATTGTGACACAGCAGGACCTGGTGGAACCAAGGAGCCTTTGTGATACTCCAGATCCACATGGAAGCCAGGGTGCACTGAGACACAGTGGGGCCTTGTTGGAACCAAAGACACCTCTGCAAAAAGCAGGCTAGCTCATAGAAGCAAGGAGTCCATTGTTACAACGTAAAAGCTATGGAACCAAGGGACCATTGTGACACTGCGGGGCCTCATGGAACCAATTGTCCATGATGACAGTGCGGATCAAAGGAGACCATGGTGACACTGCGGAACCTGATGGAACCAAGGAGCCATTGTGACACAGTGGGGCCTCATGGAATCAAGGAGACCATTGTGACCCAGGTGTTGCATGGGAAGGCAAGGAGCCATTGTGACACTTTGGGCTTCTTCCCTTGAGCTCTGCAGCTGGCTGTCCCAGCCCAGCGCACCATGTGCCACCTGCTCTCCTCAGGGCTCTGCCTGCACACAGCCCCAGGAGAAGTTTTCCTGTTTGCAAGGAAAGAATGGAAAAGCCTGAGCAGGTTTCCTAAACAACAAACCCCACTCAGGAGCCACATGCTCAGTACAGGCTGCCTGGAACGATGTCCCCTTTCTACAAGGGTCAGTGTGAGCAGGAATGATCTCTGGGAGCAGAATTCTCGGAGTCTTTCCACTGAATTCTCTCTCCCTGTGTCTTGGGGTGACTTTATCATGTGTATCCCCTATTGCTGCTCTATGCCCAGAAGTGAACTTTGTGCATTTCTGTGCCTTTCAACTGAGCCTGAGAGGGGGGAGAGGAAAAAAAACCGGACAAACTTCTCAGAGCGTTTGTTCAAGGACACACATACACACTCCTCTGCATCCTGCTTGCAGCAAGAGCAGAGGGAAGCAACTTTGTTTCTTTTTAGCCAGTTTTCAGCTCCTTTTCTCTGGGGGGAGATGGAGAGTTGAACTTTGTTTTCCTGGGACTTCGGGGGTTTTTTTTCCCTTCTTCTCTTCTTGACTCTTTCAACATCAGAGCACATTGGGAGAATTTTCTCCCGAGGTGGGGGCCCTGAATGTGGGCCCATGAGCCAGCTGCAAGGAGGAGGAGACAGACAGCACCTACGGAAGTGTTGGGGTTCCTCCCTCCTGCCATGCGGTCATGGGAGAGGGGACCCTGGGGTAGAGGCATGGCCTGGGCACGGGGGGTCTCCCTGCTCCCTGCTCACATGTGCCCTAATCCTGTTCAGCACTGCTTATTTTGTGTTGCCCTGTGTGAGGAGGGCCCTGGTTGTGCCGTGATTGCTCAGTTCTTTGGCAGTGCCCCGCCCATGTGGCTGGAGAAGAAAGAGCTCTGAAACTTCTCTCAAGAATTGCTCCCTGTTTCTTTGCACGGGCCTCGCTGTCTATGGATGTTTCAGGAGACCCCACCGAAACACAGAAGGACTCTCAAATTATCCCAGCTTTCTCTGCACAGCGAGAGGTTTTAATATTTAGCATTGTTATCCTTTTCCTGTGTGTTTGTTAAAAAAATAGGTTTTATCTCTTTCACTTTCTTCCCAGGAAAGTTCTTTTTTCCAAAAACCTGGTGGGGGAGGGCTGGGTGTAACCTGCCTTCTATCAGAGGATATTTTCCTCCACATTTGTCCAAACCGGCACAGCCTGTCCTTTCCTGGGTCTCTGTTGCAGATGGAAGCTGCTGGTGCCATTGTCCGCTTGAAGCCCTCTTTTGATGCAAGCAGATGTTGCCAGGTGTGTTCAGCAGCTGTTGCTCAATGCTTATGCCAAGCTATTGTGTTCCTCATGGAACCAAGGAGCCATTGTGACACTGCAGGGGCTGATGGCATCAAGGAGGCAATTGTGACAGTACAGAACCTCCTAGAAACAAGGCTCCATTGTGACACCGTGGGGAATCATGGAATCACGGAGCCCATTGTGACACGGCTGCATGGAACCAATGGTCCATGGTTACACTGCGGATTCAAGAAGAGCACGGTGACACCACGCAACATCATGGAACCATAGGTCCATTGTGACACAGCGGGGCCTCATGGAAACAAGGGGACCATTGTGGCAAAGCAGGGCCTAATGGAAGCCTGGAGAGCATTGTGACATTGTGGGGAATCATGGAAGCATGGAGAGCATTGTGACACTAAGGAAACTCCTGGAACCAAGATGACCACTGGCACATAATGGAACCTCATGGAACCAAGCCTCCACGATGGTTTTGGAGGGCCTCGGGGACCACAGGACCCATTGTGACACAGCAGGACCTGGTGGAACCAAGGAGCCTTTGTGATACTCCACATCCACATGGAAGCCAGGGTGCACTGAGACACAGCGGGGCCTTGTTGGAACCAAAGACACCTCTGCAAAAAGCAGGCTAGCTCATAGAAGCAAGGAGTCCTTTGTTACAACATCAAAGCTATGGAACCAAGGGACCATTGTGACACTGCGGGGCCTCATGGAACCAATTGTCCATGATGACAGTGCGGATCAAAGGAGACCATGGTGACACTGCGGAACCTGATGGAACCAAGGAGCCATTGTGACACAGTGGGGCCTCATGGAATCAAGGAGACCATTGTGACCCAGGTGTTGCATGGGAAGGCAAGGAGCCATTGTGACACTTTGGGCTTCTTCCCTTGAGCTCTGCAGCTGGCTGTCCCAGCCCAGCGCACCATGTGCCACCTGCTCTCCTCAGGGCTCTGCCTGCACACAGCCCCAGGAGAAGTTTTCCTGTTTGCAAGGAAAGAATGGAAAAGCCGGAGCAGGTTTCCTAAACAACAAACCCCACTCAGGAGCCACATGCTCAGTACAGGCTGCCTGGAACGATGTCCCCTTTCTACAAGGGTCAGTGTGAGCAGGAATGAATGATCTCTGGGAGCAGAATTCTCGGAGTCTTTCCACTGAATTCTCTGTCCCTGTGTCTTGGGTTGACTTTATCGTGTGTATCCCCTATTGCTGCTCTATGCCCAGAAGTGAACTTTGTGCATTTCTGTGCCTTTCAACTGAGCCTGAGAGGGGGGAGAGGAAAAAAACCGGACAAACTTCTCAGAGCATTTGTTCAAGGACACACATACACACTCCTCTGCATCCGGCTTGCAGCAAGAGCAGAGGAAGCAACTTGGTTTCTTTTTAGCCAGTTTTCAGCTCCTTTTCTCTGGGGGGAGATGGAGAGTTGAACTTTGTTTTCCTGGGACTTCGGGGGTTTTTTTTTCCTTCTACTCTTCTTGACTCTTTCAACATCAGAGCACATTGGGAGAATTTTCTCCCGAGGTGGGGGCCCTGAATGTGGGCCCATGAGCCAGCTGCAAGGAGGAGGAGAGAGACTACACCTACGGAAGTGTTGGGGTTCCTCCCTCCTGCCATGAGGTCATGGGAGAGGGGACCCTGGGGTAGAGGCATGGCCTGGGCATGGGGTCTCCCTGCTCCCTGCTCACATGTGCCCTAATCCTGTTCAGCACTGCTTATTGGTGTTGCCCTGTGCCAGGAGGGCCCTGGTTGTGCCGTGATTGCTCAGTTCTTTGGCAGTGCCCCGCCCATGTGGCTGGAGAAGAAAGAGCTCTGAAACTTCTCTCAAGAATTGCTCCCTATTTCTTTGCACGGGCCTCGCTGTCTATGGATGTTTCAGGAGACCCCACCGAAACACAGAAGGACTCTCAAATTATCCCAGCTTTCTCTGCACAGCGAGAGGTTTTAATATTTAGCATTGTTATCCTTTTCCTGTGTGTTTGTTAAAAAAATAGTTTTTATCTCTTTCACTTTCTTCCCAGGAAAGTTCTTTTTTCCAAAAACCTGGTGGGGGAGGGCTGGGTGTAACCTGCCTTCTATCAGAGGATATTTTCCTCCACATTTGTCCAAACCGGCACAGCCTGTCCTTTCCCTGGGTGTCTGTTGCAGATGGAAGCTGCTGGTGCCATTGTCAGCTTGAAGCCCTCTTTTGATGCAAGCAGATGTTGCCAGGTGTGTTCAGCAGCTGTTGCTCAATGCTTATGCCAAGCTATTGTGTTCCTCATGGAACCAAGGAGCCATTGTGACACTGCAGGGGCTGATGGCATCAAGGAGGCAATTGTGACAGTACAGAACCTCCTAGAAACAAGGCTCCATTGTGACACCGTGGGGAATCATGGAATCAAGGAGCCCATTGTGACACGGCTGCATGGAACCAATGGTCCATTGTTACACGGCGGATTCAAGAAGAGCACGGTGACACCACGCAACATCATGGAACCGTACGTCCATTGAGACACAGCAAGGCCGCATGGAAACAAGGGGACCATTGTGGCAAAGCAGGGCCTAATGGAAGCCTGGAGAGCATTGTGACATTGTGGGGAATCATGGAAGCATGGAGAGCATTGTGACACTAAGGAAACTCCTGGAACCAAGATGACCACTGGCACATAATGGAACCTCATGGAACCAAGCATCCATGATGACTTTGGAAGGCCTCAGGGACCACAGGACCCATTGTGACACAGCAGGACCTGGTGGAACCAAGGAGCCTTTGTGATACTCCAGATCCACATGGAAGCCAGGGTGCACTGAGACACAGTGGGGCCTTGTTGGAACCTAAGACACCTCTGCAAAAAGCAGGCTAGCTCATAGAAGCAAGGAGTCCATTGTTACAACGTAAAAGCTATGGAAGCAAGGGACCATTGTGACACTGCGGGGCCTCATGGAACCAATTGTCCATGATGACAGTGCGGATCAAAGGAGACCATGGTGACACTGCGGAACCTGATGGAACCAAGGAGCCATTGTGACACAGTGGGGCCTCATGGAATCAAGGAGACCATTGTAACCCAGGTGTTGCATGGGAAGGCAAGGAGCCATTGTGACACTTTGGGCTTCTTCCCTTGAGCTCTGCAGCTGGCTGTCCCAGCCCAGCGCACCATGTGCCACCTGCTCTCCTCAGGGCTCTGCCTGCACACAGCCCCAGGAGAAGTTTTCCTGTTTGCAAGGAAAGAATGGAAAAGCCGGAGCAGGTTTCCTAAACAACAAACCCCACTCAGGAGCCACATGCTCAGTACAGGCTGCCTGGAACGATGTCCCCTTTCTACAAGGGTCAGTGTGAGCAGGAATGAATGATCTCTGGGAGCAGAATTCTCGGAGTCTTTCCACTGAATTCTCTGTCCCTGTGTCTTGGGTTGACTTTATCGTGTGTATCCCCTATTGCTGCTCTATGCCCAGAAGTGAACTTTGTGCATTTCTGTGCCTTTCAACTGAGCCTGAGAGGGGGGAGAGGAAAAAAACCGGACAAACTTCTCAGAGCATTTGTTCAAGGACACACATACACACTCCTCTGCATCCGGCTTGCAGCAAGAGCAGAGGAAGCAACTTGGTTTCTTTTTAGCCAGTTTTCAGCTCCTTTTCTCTGGGGGGAGATGGAGAGTTGAACTTTGTTTTCCTGGGACTTCGGGGGTTTTTTTTTCCTTCTACTCTTCTTGACTCTTTCAACATCAGAGCACATTGGGAGAATTTTCTCCCGAGGTGGGGGCCCTGAATGTGGGCCCATGAGCCAGCTGCAAGGAGGAGGAGAGAGACTACACCTACGGAAGTGTTGGGGTTCCTCCCTCCTGCCATGAGGTCATGGGAGAGGGGACCCTGGGGTAGAGGCATGGCCTGGGCATGGGGTCTCCCTGCTCCCTGCTCACATGTGCCCTAATCCTGTTCAGCACTGCTTATTGGTGTTGCCCTGTGCGAGGAGGGCCCTGGTTGTGCCGTGATTGCTCAGTTCTTTGGCAGTGCCCCGCCCATGTGGCTGGAGAAGAAAGAGCTCTGAAACTTCTCTCAAGAATTGCTCCCTATTTCTTTGCACGGGCCTCGCTGTCTATGGATGTTTCAGGAGACCCCACCGAAACACAGAAGGACTCTCAAATTATCCCAGCTTTCTCTGCACAGCGAGAGGTTTTAATATTTAGCATTGTTATCCTTTTCCTGTGTGTTTGTTAAAAAAATAGTTTTTATCTCTTTCACTTTCTTCCCAGGAAAGTTCTTTTTTCCAAAAACCTGGTGGGGGAGGGCTGGGTGTAACCTGCCTTCTATCAGAGGATATTTTCCTCCACATTTGTCCAAACCGGCACAGCCTGTCCTTTCCCTGGGTGTCTGTTGCAGATGGAAGCTGCTGGTGCCATTGTCAGCTTGAAGCCCTCTTTTGATGCAAGCAGATGTTGCCAGGTGTGTTCAGCAGCTGTTGCTCAATGCTTATGCCAAGCTATTGTGTTCCTCATGGAACCAAGGAGCCATTGTGACACTGCAGGGGCTGATGGCATCAAGGAGGCAATTGTGACAGTACAGAACCTCCTAGAAACAAGGCTCCATTGTGACACCGTGGGGAATCATGGAATCAAGGAGCCCATTGTGACACGGCTGCATGGAACCAATGGTCCATTGTTACACTGCGGATTCAAGAAGAGCACGGTGACACCACGCAACATCATGGAACCGTACGTCCATTGTGACACAGCAAGGCCGCATGGAAACAAGGGGACCATTGTGGCAAAGCAGGGCCTAATGGAAGCCTGGAGAGCATTGTGACATTGTGGGGAATCATGGAAACATGGAGAGCATTGTGACACTAAGGAAACTCCTGGAACCAAGATGACCACTGGCACATAATGGAACCTCATGGAACCAAGCATCCATGATGACTTTGGAAGGCCTCAGGGACCACAGGACCCATTGTGACACAGCAGGACCTGGTGGAACCAAGGAGCCTTTGTGATACTCCAGATCCACATGGAAGCCAGGGTGCACTGAGACACAGTGGGGCCTTGTTGGAACCTAAGACACCTCTGCAAAAAGCAGGCTAGCTCATAGAAGCAAGGAGTCCATTGTTACAACGTAAAAGCTATGGAACCAAGGGACCATTGTGACACTGCGGGGCCTCATGGAACCAATTGTCCATGATGACAGTGCGGATCAAAGGAGACCATGGTGACACTGCGGAACCTGATGGAACCAAGGAGCCATTGTGACACAGTGGGGCCTCATGGAATCAAGGAGACCATTGTGACCCAGGTGTTGCATGTGAAGGCAAGGAGCCATTGTGACACTTTGGGCTTCTTCCCTTGAGCTCTGCAGCTGGCTGTCCCAGCCCAGCGCACCATGTGCCACCTGCTCTCCTCAGGGCTCTGCCTGCACACAGCCCCAGGAGAAGTTTTCCTGTTTGCAAGGAAAGAATGGAAAAGCCGGAGCAGGTTTCCTAAACAACAAACCCCACTCAGGAGCCACATGCTCAGTACAGGCTGCCTGGAACGATGTCCCCTTTCTACAAGGGTCAGTGTGAGCAGGAATGATCTCTGGGAGCAGAATTCTCGGAGTCTTTCCACTGAATTCTCTGTCCCTGTGTCTTGGGGTGACTTTATCATGTGTATCCCCTATTGCTGCTCTATGCCCAGAAGTGAACTTTGTGCATTTCTGTGCCTTTCAACGGAGCCTGAGAGGGGGGAGAGGAAAAAAAGCCAGACAAACTTCTCAGAGCGTTTGTTCAAGGACACACATACACACTCCTCTGCATCCTGCTTGCAGCAAGAGCAGAGGAAGCAACTTTGTTTCTTTTTAGCCAGTTTTCAGCTCCTTTTCTCTGGGGGGAGATGGAGAGTTGAACTTTGTTTTCCTGGGACTTCGGGGGTTTTTTTTCCCTTCTTCTCTTCTTGACTCTTTCAACATCAGAGCACATTGGGAGAAATTTCTCCCGAGGTGGGGGCCCTGAATGTGGGCCCATGAGCCAGCTGCAAGGAGGAGGAGAGAGACTACACCTACGGAAGTGTTGGGGTTCCTCCCCCCTGCCATGAGGTCATGGGAGAGGGGACCCTGGGGTAGAGGCATGGCCTGGGCACGGGGTCTCCCTGCTCCCTGCTCACATGTGCCCTAACCCTGTTCAGCACTGCTTATTTTGTGTTGCCTTGTGCGAGGAGGGCCCTGGTTGTGCTGTGATTGCTCAGTTCTTTGGCAGTGCCCCGCCCATGTGGCTGGAGAAGAAAGAGCTCTGAAACTTCTCTCAAGAATCGCTCCCTGTTTCTTTGCACGGGCCTCGCTGTCTATGGATGTTTCAGGAGACCCCACCGAAACACAGAAAGACTCTCAAATTATCCCAGCTTTCTCTGCACAGCGAGAGGTTTTAATATTTAGCATTGTTATCCTTTTCCTGTGTGTTTGTTAAAAAAATAGGTTTTATCTCTTTCACTTTCTTCCCAGGAAAGTTCTTTTTTCCAAAAACCTGGTGGGGGAGGGCTGGGTGTAACCTGCCCTCTATCAGAGGATATTTTCCTCCACATTTGTCCAAACCGGCACAGCCTGTCCTTTCCTGGGTCTCTGTTGCAGATGGAAGCTGCTGGTGCCATTGTCAGCTTGAAGCACTCTTTTGATGCAAGCAGATGTTGCCAGGTGTGTTCAGCAGCTGTTGCTCAATGCTTATGCCAAGCTATTGTGTTCCTCATGGAACCAAGGAGCCATTGTGACACTGCAGGGGCTGATGGCATCAAGGAGGCAATTGTGACAGTACAGAACCTCCTAGAAACAAGGCTCCATTGTGACACCGTGGGGAATCATGGAATCACGGAGCCCATTGTGACACGGCTGCATGGAACCAATGGTCCATGGTTACACTGCGGATTCAAGAAGAGCACGGTGACACCACGCAACATCAGGGAACCATAGGTCCATTGTGACACAGCGGGGCCTCATGGAAACAAGGGGACCATTGTGGCAAAGCAGGGCCTAATGGAAGCCTGGAGAGCATTGTGACATTGTGGGGAATCATGGAAGCATGGAGAGCATTGTGACACTAAGGAAACTCCTGGAACCAAGATGACCACTGGCACATAATGGAACCTCATGGAACCAAGCCTCCACGATGGTTTTGGAGGGCCTCGGGGACCACAGGACCCATTGTGACACAGCAGGACCTGGTGGAACCAAGGAGCCTTTGTGATACTCCACATCCACATGGAAGCCAGGGTGCACTGAGACACAGCGGGGCCTTGTTGGAACCAAAGACACCTCTGCAAAAAGCAGGCTAGCTCATAGAAGCAAGGAGTCCTTTGTTACAACATCAAAGCTATGGAACCAAGGGACCATTGTGACACTGCGGGGCCTCATGGAACCAATTGTCCATGATGACAGTGCGGATCAAAGGAGACCATGGTGACACTGCGGAACCTGATGGAACCAAGGAGCCATTGTGACACAGTGGGGCCTCATGGAATCAAGGAGACCATTGTGACCCAGGTGTTGCATGTGAAGGCAAGGAGCCATTGTGACACTTTGGGCTTCTTCCCTTGTGCTCTGCAGCTGGCTTTCCCAGCCCAGTGCACCATGTGCCACCTGCTCTCCTCAGGGCTCTGCCTGCACACAGCCCCAGGAGAAGTTTTCCTGTTTGCAAGGAAAGAATGGAAAAGCCTGAGCAGGTTTCCTAAACAACAAACCCCACTCAGGAGCCACATGCTCAGTACAGGCTGCCTGGAACGATGTCCCCTTTCTACAAGGGTCAGTGTGAGCAGGAATGAATGATCTCTGGGAGCAGAATTCTCGGAGTCTTTCCACTGAATTCTCTCTCCCTGTGTCTTGGGGTGACTTTATTGTGTGTATCCCCTATTGCTGCTCTATGCCCAGAAGTGAACTTTGTGCGTTTCTGTGCCTTTCAACTGAGCCTGAGAGGGGGGAGAGGAAAAAAACCGGACAAACTTCTCAGAGCGTTTGTTCAAGGACACACATACACACTCCTCTGCATCCTGCTTGCAGCAAGAGCAGAGGAAGCAACTTTGTTTCTTTTTAGCCAGTTTTCAGCTCCTATTCTCTGGGGGGAGATGGAGAGTTGAACTTTGTTTTCCTGGGACTTTGGGGGTTTTTTCCCCTTCTCTTCTTGACTCTTTCAACATCAGACCACATTGGGAGAATTTTCTCCCGAGGTGGGGGCCCTGAATGTGGGCCCATGAGCCAGCTGCAAGGAGGAGGAGAGAGACTACACCTACGGAAGTGTTGGGGTTCCTCCCCCCTGCCATGAGGTCATGGGAGAGGGGACCCTGGGGTAGAGGCATGGCCTGGGCACGGGGTCTCCCTGCTCCCTGCTCACATGTGCCCTAATCCTGTTCAGCACTGCTTATTGGTGTTGCCCTGTGCCAGGAGGGCCCTGGTTGTCCCTTGATTGCTCAGTTCTTTGGCAGTGCCCCGCCCATGTGGCTGGAGAAGAAAGAGCTCTGAAACTTCTCTCAAGAATCGCTCCCTGTTTCTTTGCACGGGCCTCGCTGTCTATGGATGTTTCAGGAGACCCCACCGAAACACAGAAGGACTCTCAAATTATCCCAGCTTTCTCTGCACAGCGAGAGGTTTTAATATTTAGCATTGTTATCCTTTTCCTGTGTGTTTGTTAAAAAAATAGTTTTTATCTCTTTCACTTTCTTCCCAGGAAAGTTCTTTTTTCCAAAAACCTGGTGGGGGAGGGCTGGGTGTAACCTGCCTTCTATCAGAGGATATTTTCCTCCACATTTGTCCAAACCGGCACAGCCTGTCCTTTCCTGGGTGTCTGTTGCAGATGGAAGCTGCTGGTGCCATTGTCAGCTTGAAGCACTCTTTTGATGCAAGCAGATGTTGCCAGGTGTGTTCAGCAGCTGTTGCTCAATGCTTATGCCAAGCTATTGTGTTCCTCATGGAACCAAGGAGCCATTGTGACACTGCAGGGGCTGATGGCATCAAGGAGGCAATTGTGACAGTACAGAACCTCCTAGAAACAAGGCTCCATTGTGACACCGTGGGGAATCATGGAATCACGGAACCCATTGTGACACGGCTGCATGGAACCAATGGTCCATGGTTACACGGCGGATTCAAGAAGAGCACGGTGACACCACGCAACATCATGGAACCGTACGTCCATTGTGACACAGCGGGGCCGCATGGAAACAAGGGGACCATTGTGGCAAAGCAGGGCCTAATGGAAGCATGGAGAGCATTGTGACATTGTGGGGAATCATGGAAACATGGAGAGCATTGTGACACTAAGGAAACTCCTGGAACCAAGATGACCACTGGCACATAATGGAACCTCATGGAAGCAAGCCTCCACGATGGTTTTGGAGGGCCTCAGGGACCACAGGACCCATTGTGACACAGCAGGACCTGGTGGAACCAAGGAGCCTTTGTGATACTCCAGATCCACATGGAAGCCAGGGTGCACTGAGACACAGCGGGGCCTTGTTGGAACCAAAGACACCTCTGCAAAAAGCAGGCTAGCTCATAGAAGCAAGGAGTCCTTTGTTACAACATCAAAGCTATGGACCCAAGGGACCATTGTGACACTGCGGGGCCTCATGGAACCAATTGTCCATGATGACAGTGCGGATCAAAGGAGACCATGGTGACACTGCGGAACCTGATGGAACCAAGGAGCCATTGTGACACAGTGGGGCCTCATGGAATCAAGGAGACCATTGTGACCCAGGTGTTGCATGGGAAGGCAAGGAGCCATTGTGACACTTTGGGCTTCTTCCCTTGAGCTCTGCAGCTGGCTGTCCCAGCCCAGCGCACCATGTGCCACCTGCTCTCCTCAGGGCTCTGCCTGCACACAGCCCCAGGAGAAGTTTTCCTGTTTGCAAGGAAAGAATGGAAAAGCCGGAGCAGGTTTCCTAAACAACAAACCCCACTCAGGAGCCACATGCTCAGTACAGGCTGCCTGGAACGATGTCCCCTTTCTACAAGGGTCAGTGTGAGCAGGAATGAATGATCTCTGGGAGCAGAATTCTCGGAGTCTTTCCACTGAATTCTCTGTCCCTGTGTCTTGGGGTGACTTTATTGTGTGTATCCCCTATTGCTGCTCTATGCCCAGAAGTGAACTTTGTGCATTTCTGTGCCTTTCAACTGAGCCTGAGAGGGGGGAGAGGAAAAAAAACCGGACAAACTTCTCAGAGCGTTTGTTCAAGGACACACATACACACTCCTCTGCATCCTGCTTGCAGCAAGAGCAGAGGAAGCAACTTTGTTTCTTTTTAGCCAGTTTTCAGCTCCTTTTCTCTGGGGGGAGATGGAGAGTTGAACTTTGTTTTCCTGGGACTTTGGGGGTTTTTTTCCCTTCTCCTCTTCTTGACTCTTTCAACATCAGACCACATTGGGAGAACTTTCTCCCAAGGTTGGGGCCCTGAATGTGGGCCCATGAGCCAGCTGCAAGGAGGAGGAGAGAGACTACACCTACGGAAGTGTTGGGGTTCCTCCCCCCTGCCATGAGGTCATGGGAGAGGGGACCCTGGGGTAGAGGCATGGCCTGAGCACGGGGGGTCTCCCTGCTCCCTGCTCACATGTGCCCTAACCCTGTTCAGCACTGCTTATTTTGTGTTGCCCTGTGCCAGGAGGGCCCTGGTTGTGCCGTGATTGCTCAGTTCTTTGGCAGTGCCCCGCCCATGTGGCTGGAGAAGAAAGAGCTCTGAAACTTCTCTCAAGAATTGCTCCCTGTTTCTTTGCACGGGCCTCGCTGTCTATGGATGTTTCAGGAGACCCCACCGAAACACAGAAGGACTCTCAAATTATCCCGGCTTTCTCTGCACAGCGAGAGGTTTTAATATTTAGCATTGTTATCCTTTTCCTGTGTGTTTGTTAAAAAAGTAGTTTTTATCTCTTTCACTTTCTTCCCAGGAAAATTCTTTTTTCCCGAAGCTGGTGGGGGAGGGCTGGGTGTAACCTGCCTTCTATCAGAGGATATTTTCCTCCACATTTGTCCAAACCGGCACAGCCTGTCCTTTCCTGGGTCTCTGTTGCAGATGGAAGCTGCTGGTGCCATTGTCAGCTTGAAGCCCTCTTTTGATGCAAGCAGATGTTGCCAGGTGTGTTCAGCAGCTGTTGCTCAATGCTTATGCCAAGCTATTGTGTTCCTCATGGAACCAAGGAGCCATTGTGACACTGCAGGGGCTGATGGCATCAAGGAGGCAATTGTGACAGTACAGAACCTCCTAGAAACAAGGCTCCATTGTGACACCGTGGGGAATCATGGAATCACGGAGCCCATTGTGACACGGCTGCATGGAACCAATGGTCCATGGTTACACGGCGGATTCAAGAAGAGCACGGTGACACCACGCAACATCATGGAACCGTACGTCCATTGTGACACAGCAAGGCCGCATGGAAACAAGGGGACCATTGTGGCAAAGCAGGGCCTAATGGAAGCCTGGAGAGCATTGTGACATTGTGGGGAATCATGGAAACATGGAGAGCATTGTGACACTAAGGAAACTCCTGGAACCAAGATGACCACTGGCACATAATGGAACCTCATGGAAGCAAGCCTCCACGATGGTTTTGGAGGGCCTCAGGGACCACAGGACCCATTGTGACACAGCAGGACCTGGTGGAACCAAGGAGCCTTTGTGATACTCCAGATCCACATGGAAGCCAGGGTGCACTGAGACACAGCGGGGCCTTGTTGGAACCAAAGACACCTCTGCAAAAAGCAGGCTAGCTCATAGAAGCAAGGAGTCCTTTGTTACAACATCAAAGCTATGCAACCAAGGGACCATTGTGACACTGCGGGGCCTCATGGAACCAATTGTCCACGATGACAGTGCGGATCAAAGGAGACCATGGTGACACTGCGGAACCTGATGGAACCAAGGAGCCATTGTGACACAGTGGGGCCTCATGGAATCAAGGAGACCATTGTGACCCAGGTGTTGCATATGAAGGCAAGGAGCCATTGTGACACTTTGGGCTTCTTCCCTTGAGCTCTGCAGCTGGCTGTCCCAGCCCAGCGCACCATGTGCCACCTGCTCTCCTCAGGGCTCTGCCTGCACACAGCCCCAGGAGAAGTTTTCCTGTTTGCAAGGAAAGAATGGAAAAGCCGGAGCAGGTTTCCTAAACAACAAACCCTACTCAGGAGCCACATGCTCAGTACAGGCTGCCTGGAACGATGTCCCCTTTCTACAAGGGTCAGTGTGAGCAGGAATGAATGATCTCTGGGAGCAGAATTCTCGGAGTCTTTCCACTGAATTCTCTGTCCCTGTGTCTTGGGGTGACTTTATCGTGTGTATCCCCTATTGCTGCTCTATGCCCAGAAGTGAACTTTGTGCATTTCTGTGCCTTTCAACTGAGCCTGAGAGGGGGGAGAGGAAAAAAAAGCCAGACAAACTTCTCAGAGCGTTTGTTCAAGGACACACATACACACTCCTCTGCATCCTGCTTGCAGCAAGAGCAGAGGAAGCAACTTTGTTTCTTTTTAGCCAGTTTTCAGCTCCTTTTCTCTGGGGGGAGATGGAGAGTTGAACTTTGTTTTCCTGGGACTTCGGGGGTTTTTTTCCCTTCTCCTCTTCTTGACTCTTTCAACATCAGACCACATTGGGAGAATTTTCTCCCGAGGTTGGGGCCCTGAATGTGGGCCCATGAGCCAGCTGCAAGGAGGAGGAGAGAGACTACACCTACGGAAGTGTTGGGGTTCCTCCCCCCTGCCATGAGGTCATGGGAGAGGGGACCCTGGGGTAGAGGCATGGCCTGGGCACGGGGTCTCCCTGCTCCCTGCTCACATGTGCCCTAATCCTGTTCAGCACTGCTTATTTTGTGTTGCCCTGTGCCAGGAGGGCCCTGGTTGTGCCGTGATTGCTCAGTTCTTTGGCAGTGCCCCGCCCATGTGGCTGGAGAAGAAAGAGCTCTGAAACTTCTCTCAAGAATCGCTCCCTGTTTCTTTGCACGGGCCTCGCTGTCTATGGATGTTTCAGGAGACCCCACCGAAACACAGAAGGACTCTCAAATTATCCCGGCTTTCTCTGCACAGCGAGAGGTTTTAATATTTAGCATTGTTATCCTTTTCCTGTGTGTTTGTTAAAAAAGTAGTTTTTATCTCTTTCACTTTCTTCCCAGGAAAATTCTTTTTTCCCGAAGCTGGTGGGGGAGGGCTGGGTGTAACCTGCCTTCTATCAGAGGATATTTTCCTCCACATTTGTCCAAACTGGCACAGCCTGTCCTTTCCCTGGGTGTCTGTTGCAGATGGAAGCTGCTGGTGCCATTGTCAGCTTGAAGCCCTCTTTTGATGCAAGCAGATGTTGCCAGGTGTGTTCAGCAGCTGTTGCTCAATGCTTATGCCAAGCTATTGTGTTCCTCATGGAACCAAGGAGCCATTGTGACACTGCAGGGGCTGATGGCATCAAGGAGGCAATTGTGACAGTACAGAACCTCCTAGAAACAAGGCTCCATTGTGACACCGTGGGGAATCATGGAATCAAGGAGCCCATTGTGACACGCCGCATGGAACCAATGGTCCATGGTTACACGGCGGATTCAAGAAGAGCACGGTGACACCACGCAACATCATGGAACCATAGGTCCATTGTGACACAGCGGGGCCTGATGGAAACAAGGGGACCATTGTGGCAAAGCAGGGCCTAATGGAAGCCTGGAGAGCATTGTGACATTGTGGGGAATCATGGAAGCATGGAGAGCATTGTGACACTAAGGAAACTCCTGGAACCAAGATGACCACTGGCACATAATGGAACCTCATGGAACCAAGCCTCCACGATGGTTTTGGAGGGCCTCAGGGACCACAGGACCCATTGTGACACAGCAGGACCTGGTGGAACCAAGGAGCCTTTGTGATACTCCAGATCCACATGGAAGCCAGGGTGCACTGAGACACAGCGGGGCCTTGTTGGAACCAAAGACACCTCTGCAAAAAGCAGGCTAGCTCATAGAAGCAAGGAGTCCATTGTTACAACATCAAAGCTCTGGAACCAAGGGACCATTGTGACACTGCGGGGCCTCATGGAACCAATTGTCCATGATGACAGTGCGGATCAAAGGAGACCATGGTGACACTGCGGAACCTGATGGAACCAAGGAGCCATTGTGACACAGTGGGGCCTCATGGAATCAAGGAGACCATTGTGACCCAGGTGTTGCATGGGAAGGCAAGGAGCCATTGTGACACTTTGGGCTTCTTCCCTTGAGCTCTGCAGCTGGCTGTCCCAGCCCAGCGCACCATGTGCCACCTGCTCTCCTCAGGGCTCTGCCTGCACACAGCCCCAGGAGAAGTTTTCCTGTTTGCAAGGAAAGAATGGAAAAGCCGGAGCAGGTTTCCTAAACAACAAACCCCACTCAGGAGCCACATGCTCAGTACAGGCTGCCTGGAACGACGTCCCCTTTCTACAAGGGTCAGTGTGAGCAGGAATGAATGATCTCTGGGAGCAGAATTCTCGGAGTCTTTCCACTGAATTCTCTGTCCCTGTGTCTTGGGGTGACTTTATCGTGTGTATCCCCTATTGCTGCTCTATGCCCAGAAGTGAACTTTGTGCATTTCTGTGCCTTTCAACTGAGCCTGAGAGGGGGGAGAGGAAAAAAACCGGACAAACTTCTCAGAGCGTTTGTTCAAGGACACACATACACACTCCTCTGCATCCTGCTTGCAGCAAGAGCAGAGGAAGCAACTTTGTTTCTTTTTAGCCAGTTTTCAGCTCCTTTTCTCTGGGGGGAGATGGAGAGTTGAACTTTGTTTTCCTGGGACTTCGGGGGTTTTTTTTCCCTTCTTCTCTTCTTGACTCTTTCAACATCAGAGCACATTGGGAGAATTTTCTCCCGAGGTTGGGGCCCTGAATGTGGGCCCATGAGCCAGCTGCAAGGAGGAGGAGAGGGACAACACCTACGGAAGTGTTGGGGTTCCTCCCCCCTGCCATGAGGTCATGGGAGAGGGGACCCTGGGGTAGAGGCATGGCCTGGGCACGGGGTCTCCCTGCTCCCTGCTCACATGTGCCCTAATCCTGTTCAGCACTGCTTATTTTGTGTTGCCCTGTGCCAGGAGGGCCCTGGTTGTGCTGTGATTGCTCAGTTCTTTGGCAGTGCCCCGCCCATGTGGCTGGAGAAGAAAGAGCTCTGAAACTTCTCTCAAGAATTGCTCCCTGTTTCTTTGCACGGGCCTCGCTGTCTATGGATGTTGCAGGAGACCCCACCGAAACACAGAAGGACTCTCAAATTATCCCGGCTTTCTCTGCACAGCGAGAGGTTTTAATATTTAGCATTGTTATCCTTTTCCTGTGTGTTTGTTAAAAAAGTAGTTTTTATCTCTTTCACTTTCTTCCCAGGAAAATTCTTTTTTCCCGAAGCTGGTGGGGGAGGGCTGGGTGTAACCTGCCTTCTATCAGAGGATATTTTCCTCCACATTTGTCCAAACCGGCACAGCCTGTCCTTTCCCTGGGTGTCTGTTGCAGATGGAAGCTGCTGGTGCCATTGTCAGCTTGAAGCCCTCTTTTGATGCAAGCAGATGTTGCCAGGTGTGTTCAGCAGCTGTTGCTCAATGCTTATGCCAAGCTATTGAGTTCCTCATGGAACCAAGGAGCCATTGTGACACTGCAGGGGCTGATGGCATCAAGGAGGCAATTGTGACAGTACAGAACCTCCTAGAAACAAGGCTCCATTGTGACACCGTGGGGAATCATGGAATCAAGGAGCCCATTGTGACACGCCGCATGGAACCAATGGTCCATGGTTACACGGCGGATTCAAGAAGAGCACGGTGACACCACGCAACATCATGGAACCATAGGTCCATTGTGACACAGCGGGGCCTGATGGAAACAAGGGGACCATTGTGGCAAAGCAGGGCCTAATGGAAGCCTGGAGAGCATTGTGACATTGTGGGGAATCATGGAAGCATGGAGAGCATTGTGACACTAAGGAAACTCCTGGAACCAAGATGACCACTGGCACATAATGGAACCTCATGGAAGCAAGCCTCCACAATGACTTTGGAGGGCCTCAGGGACCACAGGACCCATTGTGACACAGCAGGACCTGGTGGAACCAAGGAGCCTTTGTGATACTCCAGATCCACATGGAAGCCAGGGTGCACTGAGACACAGCGGGGCCTTGTTGGAACCAAAGACACCTCTGCAAAAAGCAGGCTAGCTCATAGAAGCAAGGAGTCCTTTGTTACAACATCAAAGCTATGCAACCAAGGGACCATTGTGACACTGCGGGGCCTCATGGAACCAATTGTCCACGATGACAGTGCGGATCAAAGGAGACCATGGTGACACTGCGGAACCTGATGGAACCAAGGAGCCATTGTGACACAGTGGGGCCTCATGGAATCAAGGAGACCATTGTGACCCAGGTGTTGCATGTGAAGGCAAGGAGCCATTGTGACACTTTGGGCTTCTTCCCTTGAGCTCTGCAGCTGGCTGTCCCAGCCCAGCGCACCATGTGCCACCTGCTCTCCTCAGGGCTCTGCCTGCACACAGCCCCAGGAGAAGTTTTCCTGTTTGCAAGGAAAGAATGGAAAAGCCGGAGCAGGTTTCCTAAACAACAAACCCTACTCAGGAGCCACATGCTCAGTACAGGCTGCCTGGAACGATGTCCCCTTTCTACAAGGGTCAGTGTGAGCAGGAATGAATGATCTCTGGGAGCAGAATTCTCGGAGTCTTTCCACTGAATTCTCTGTCCCTGTGTCTTGGGGTGACTTTATCGTGTGTATCCCCTATTGCTGCTCTATGCCCAGAAGTGAACTTTGTGCATTTCTGTGCCTTTCAACTGAGCCTGAGAGGGGGGAGAGGAAAAAAAACCGGACAAACTTCTCAGAGCGTTTGTTCAAGGACACACATACACACTCCTCTGCATCCTGCTTGCAGCAAGAGCAGAGGAAGCAACTTTGTTTCTTTTTAGCCAGTTTTCAGCTCCTTTTCTCTGGGGGGAGATGGAGAGTTGAACTTTGTTTTCCTGGGACTTCGGGGGTTTTTTTCCCTTCTCCTCTTCTTGACTCTTTCAACATCAGACCACATTGGGAGAATTTTCTCCCGAGGTTGGGGCCCTGAATGTGGGCCCATGAGCCAGCTGCAAGGAGGAGGAGAGAGACTACACCTACGGAAGTGTTGGGGTTCCTCCCCCCTGCCATGAGGTCATGGGAGAGGGGACCCTGGGGTAGAGGCATGGCCTGGGCACGGGGTCTCCCTGCTCCCTGCTCACATGTGCCCTAATCCTGTTCAGCACTGCTTATTTTGTGTTGCCCTGTGCCAGGAGGGCCCTGGTTGTGCCGTGATTGCTCAGTTCTTTGGCAGTGCCCCGCCCATGTGGCTGGAGAAGAAAGAGCTCTGAAACTTCTCTCAAGAATCGCTCCCTGTTTCTTTGCACGGGCCTCGCTGTCTATGGATGTTTCAGGAGACCCCACCGAAACACAGAAGGACTCTCAAATTATCCCGGCTTTCTCTGCACAGCGAGAGGTTTTAATATTTAGCATTGTTATCCTTTTCCTGTGTGTTTGTTAAAAAAGTAGTTTTTATCTCTTTCACTTTCTTCCCAGGAAAATTCTTTTTTCCCGAAGCTGGTGGGGGAGGGCTGGGTGTAACCTGCCTTCTATCAGAGGATATTTTCCTCCACATTTGTCCAAACTGGCACAGCCTGTCCTTTCCCTGGGTGTCTGTTGCAGATGGAAGCTGCTGGTGCCATTGTCAGCTTGAAGCCCTCTTTTGATGCAAGCAGATGTTGCCAGGTGTGTTCAGCAGCTGTTGCTCAATGCTTATGCCAAGCTATTGTGTTCCTCATGGAACCAAGGAGCCATTGTGACACTGCAGGGGCTGATGGCATCAAGGAGGCAATTGTGACAGTACAGAACCTCCTAGAAACAAGGCTCCATTGTGACACCGTGGGGAATCATGGAATCAAGGAGCCCATTGTGACACGCCGCATGGAACCAATGGTCCATGGTTACACGGCGGATTCAAGAAGAGCACGGTGACACCACGCAACATCATGGAACCATAGGTCCATTGTGACACAGCGGGGCCTGATGGAAACAAGGGGACCATTGTGGCAAAGCAGGGCCTAATGGAAGCCTGGAGAGCATTGTGACATTGTGGGGAATCATGGAAGCATGGAGAGCATTGTGACACTAAGGAAACTCCTGGAACCAAGATGACCACTGGCACATAATGGAACCTCATGGAACCAAGCCTCCACGATGGTTTTGGAGGGCCTCAGGGACCACAGGACCCATTGTGACACAGCAGGACCTGGTGGAACCAAGGAGCCTTTGTGATACTCCAGATCCACATGGAAGCCAGGGTGCACTGAGACACAGCGGGGCCTTGTTGGAACCAAAGACACCTCTGCAAAAAGCAGGCTAGCTCATAGAAGCAAGGAGTCCATTGTTACAACATCAAAGCTCTGGAACCAAGGGACCATTGTGACACTGCGGGGCCTCATGGAACCAATTGTCCATGATGACAGTGCGGATCAAAGGAGACCATGGTGACACTGCGGAACCTGATGGAACCAAGGAGCCATTGTGACACAGTGGGGCCTCATGGAATCAAGGAGACCATTGTGACCCAGGTGTTGCATGGGAAGGCAAGGAGCCATTTTGACACTTTGGGCTTCTTCCCTTGAGCTCTGCAGCTGGCTGTCCCAGCCCAGCGCACCATGTGCCACCTGCTCTCCTCAGGGCTCTGCCTGCACACAGCCCCAGGAGAAGTTTTCCTGTTTGCAAGGAAAGAATGGAAAAGCCGGAGCAGGTTTCCTAAACAACAAACCCCACTCAGGAGCCACATGCTCAGTACAGGCTGCCTGGAACGACGTCCCCTTTCTACAAGGGTCAGTGTGAGCAGGAATGAATGATCTCTGGGAGCAGAATTCTCGGAGTCTTTCCACTGAATTCTCTGTCCCTGTGTCTTGGGGTGACTTTATCGTGTGTATCCCCTATTGCTGCTCTATGCCCAGAAGTGAACTTTGTGCATTTCTGTGCCTTTCAACTGAGCCTGAGAGGGGGGAGAGGAAAAAAACCGGACAAACTTCTCAGAGCGTTTGTTCAAGGACACACATACACACTCCTCTGCATCCTGCTTGCAGCAAGAGCAGAGGAAGCAACTTTGTTTCTTTTTAGCCAGTTTTCAGCTCCTTTTCTCTGGGGGGAGATGGAGAGTTGAACTTTGTTTTCCTGGGACTTCGGGGGTTTTTTTTCCCTTCTTCTCTTCTTGACTCTTTCAACATCAGAGCACATTGGGAGAATTTTCTCCCGAGGTTGGGGCCCTGAATGTGGGCCCATGAGCCAGCTGCAAGGAGGAGGAGAGGGACAACACCTACGGAAGTGTTGGGGTTCCTCCCCCCTGCCATGAGGTCATGGGAGAGGGGACCCTGGGGTAGAGGCATGGCCTGGGCACGGGGTCTCCCTGCTCCCTGCTCACATGTGCCCTAATCCTGTTCAGCACTGCTTATTTTGTGTTGCCCTGTGCCAGGAGGGCCCTGGTTGTGCTGTGATTGCTCAGTTCTTTGGCAGTGCCCCGCCCATGTGGCTGGAGAAGAAAGAGCTCTGAAACTTCTCTCAAGAATTGCTCCCTGTTTCTTTGCACGGGCCTCGCTGTCTATGGATGTTGCAGGAGACCCCACCGAAACACAGAAGGACTCTCAAATTATCCCGGCTTTCTCTGCACAGCGAGAGGTTTTAATATTTAGCATTGTTATCCTTTTCCTGTGTGTTTGTTAAAAAAGTAGTTTTTATCTCTTTCACTTTCTTCCCAGGAAAATTCTTTTTTCCCGAAGCTGGTGGGGGAGGGCTGGGTGTAACCTGCCTTCTATCAGAGGATATTTTCCTCCACATTTGTCCAAACCGGCACAGCCTGTCCTTTCCCTGGGTGTCTGTTGCAGATGGAAGCTGCTGGTGCCATTGTCAGCTTGAAGCCCTCTTTTGATGCAAGCAGATGTTGCCAGGTGTGTTCAGCAGCTGTTGCTCAATGCTTATGCCAAGCTATTGAGTTCCTCATGGAACCAAGGAGCCATTGTGACACTGCAGGGGCTGATGGCATCAAGGAGGCAATTGTGACAGTACAGAACCTCCTAGAAACAAGGCTCCATTGTGACACCGTGGGGAATCATGGAATCAAGGAGCCCATTGTGACACGCCGCATGGAACCAATGGTCCATGGTTACACGGCGGATTCAAGAAGAGCACGGTGACACCACGCAACATCATGGAACCATAGGTCCATTGTGACACAGCGGGGCCTGATGGAAACAAGGGGACCATTGTGGCAAAGCAGGGCCTAATGGAAGCCTGGAGAGCATTGTGACATTGTGGGGAATCATGGAAGCATGGAGAGCATTGTGACACTAAGGAAACTCCTGGAACCAAGATGACCACTGGCACATAATGGAACCTCATGGAACCAAGCCTCCACGATGACTTTGGAGGGCCTCGGGGACCACAGGACCCATTGTGACACAGCAGGACCTGGTGGAACCAAGGAGCCTTTGTGATACTCCACATCCACATGGAAGCCAGGGTGCACTGAGACACAGTGGGGCCTTGTTGGAACCAAAGACACCTCTGCAAAAAGCAGGCTAGCTCATAGAAGCAAGGAGTCCTTTGTTACAACATCAAAGCTATGCAACCAAGGGACCATTGTGACACTGCGGGGCCTCATGGAACCAATTGTCCATGATGACAGTGCGGATCAAAGGAGACCATGGTGACACTGCGGAACCTGATGGAACCAAGGAGCCATTGTGACACAGTGGGGCCTCATGGAATCAAGGAGACCATTGTGACCCAGGTGTTGCATGGGAAGGCAAGGAGCCATTGTGACACTTTGGGCTTCTTCCCTTGAGCTCTGCAGCTGGCTGTCCCAGCCCAGCGCACCATGTGCCACCTGCTCTCCTCAGGGCTCTGCCTGCACACAGCCCCAGGAGAAGTTTTCCTGTTTGCAAGGAAAGAATGGAAAAGCCGGAGCAGGTTTCCTAAACAACAAACCCCACTCAGGAGCCACATGCTCAGTACAGGCTGCCTGGAACGATGTCCCCTTTCTACAAGGGTCAGTGTGAGCAGGAATGAATGATCTCTGGGAGCAGAATTCTCGGAGTCTTTCCACTGAATTCTCTGTCCCTGTGTCTTGGGGTGACTTTATCATGTGTATCCCCCTATTGCTGCTCTATGCCCAGAAGTGAACTTTGTGCATTTCTGTGCCTTTCAACTGAGCCTGAGAGGGGGGAGAGGAAAAAAAAGCCAGACAAACTTCTCAGAGCGTTTGTTCAAGGACACACATACACACTCCTCTGCATCCTGCTTGCAGCAAGAGCAGAGGAAGCAACTTTGTTTCTTTTTAGCCAGTTTTCAGCTCCTTTTCTCTGGAGGGAGATGGAGAGTTGAACTTTGTTTTCCTGGGACTTCGGGGGTTTTTTTTCCCTTCTTCTCTTCTTGACTCTTTCAACATCAGAGCACATTGGGAGAATTTTCTCCCAAGGTGGGGGCCCTGAATGTGGGCCCATGAGCCAGCTGCAAGGAGGAGGAGAGAGACTACACCTACGGAAGTGTTGGGGTTCCTCCCCCCTGCCATGAGGTCATGGGAGAGGGGACCCTGGGGTAGAGGCATGGCCTGAGCACGGGGTCTCCCTGCTCCCTGCTCACATGTGCCCTAACCCTGTTCAGCACTGCTTATTTTGTGTTGCCCTGTGCCAGGAGGGCCCTGGTTGTGCCGTGATTGCTCAGTTCTTTGGCAGTGCCCCGCCCATGTGGCTGGAGAAGAAAGAGCTCTGAAACTTCTCTCAAGAATCGCTCCCTGTTTCTTTGCACGGGCCTCGCTGTCTATGGATGTTTCAGGAGACCCCACCGAAACACGGAAGGACTCTCAAATTATCCCAGCTTTCTCTGCACAGCGAGAGGTTTTAATATTTAGCATTGTTATCCTTTTCCTGTGTGTTTGTTAAAAAAGTAGTTTTTATCTCTTTCACTTTCTTCCCAGGAAAATTCTTTTTTCCCGAAGCTGGTGGGGGAGGGCTGGGTGTAACCTGCCTTCTATCAGAGGATATTTTCCTCCACATTTGTCCAAACCGGCACAGCCTGTCCTTTCCCTGGGTGTCTGTTGCAGATGGAAGCTGCTGGTGCCATTGTCAGCTTGAAGCCCTCTTTTGATGCAAGCAGATGTTGCCAGGTGTGTTCAGCAGCTGTTGCTCAATGCTTATGCCAAGCTATTGTGTTCCTCATGGAACCAAGGAGCCATTGTGACACTGCAGGGGCTGATGGCATCAAGGAGGCAATTGTGACAGTACAGAACCTCCTAGAAACAAGGCTCCATTGTGACACCGTGGGGAATCATGGAATCAAGGAGCCCATTGTGACACGGCTGCATGGAACCAATGGTCCATGGTTACACGGCGGATTCAAGAAGAGCACGGTGACACCACGCAACATCATGGAACCGTACGTCCATTGAGACACAGCAAGGCCGCATGGAAACAAGGGGACCATTGTGGGAAAGCAGGGCCTAATGGAAGCATGGAGAGCATTGTGACATTGTGGGGAATCATGGAAACATGGAGAGCATTGTGACACTAAGGAAACTCCTGGAACCAAGATGACCACTGGCACATAATGGAACCTCATGGAAGCAAGCATCCATGATGACTTTGGAGGGCCTCAGGGACCACAGGACCCATTGTGACACAGCAGGACCTGGTGGAACCAAGGAGCCTTTGTGATACTCCAGATCCACATGGAAGCCAGGGTGCACTGAGACACAGTGGGGCCTTGTTGGAACCTAAGACACCTCTGCAAAAAGCAGGCTAGCTCATAGAAGCAAGGAGTCCATTGTTACAACGTAAAAGCTATGCAACCAAGGGACCATTGTGACACTGCGGGGCCTCATGGAACCAATTGTCCATGATGACAGTGCGGATCAAAGGAGACCATGGTGACACTGCGGAACCTGATGGAACCAAGGAGCCATTGTGACACAGTGGGGCCTCATGGAATCAAGGAGACCATTGTGACCCAGGTGTTGCATGTGAAGGCAAGGAGCCATTGTGACACTTTGGGCTTCTTCCCTTGAGCTCTGCAGCTGGCTGTCCCAGCCCAGCGCACCATGTGCCACCTGCTCTCCTCAGGGCTCTGCCTGCACACAGCCCCAGGAGAAGTTTTCCTGTTTGCAAGGAAAGAATGGAAAAGCCGGAGCAGGTTTCCTAAACAACAAACCCCACTCAGGAGCCACATGCTCAGTACAGGCTGCCTGGAACGACGTCCCCTTTCTACAAGGGTCAATGTGAGCAGGAATGAATGATCTCTGGGAGCAGAATTCTCGGAGTCTTTCCACTGAATTCTCTGTCCCTGTGTCTTGGGGTGACTTTATTGTGTGTATCCCCTATTGCTGCTCTATGCCCAGAAGTGAACTTTGTGCATTTCTGTGCCTTTCAACTGAGCCTGAGAGGGGGGAGAGGAAAAAAAAACGGACAAACTTCTCAGAGCGTTTGTTCAAGGACACACATACACACTCCTCTGCATCCTGCTTGCAGCAAGAGCAGAGGGAAGCAACTTTGTTTCTTTTTAGCCAGTTTTCAGCTCCTTTTCTCTGGGGGGAGATGGAGAGTTGAACTTTGTTTTCCTGGGACTTCGGGGGTTTTTTTTCCCTTCTTCTCTTCTTGACTCTTTCAACATCAGAGCACATTGGGAGAATTTTCTCCCGAGGTGGGGGCCCTGAATGTGGGCCCATGAGCCAGCTGCAAGGAGGAGGAGAGAGACTGCACCTACGGAAGTTTGGGGTTCCTCCCCCCTGCCATGAGGTCATGGGAGAGGGGACCCTGGGGTAGAGGCATGGCCTGGGCACGGGGTCTCCCTGCTCCCTGCTCACATGTGCCCTAATCCTGTTCAGCACTGCTTATTTTGTGTTGCCCTGTGCCAGGAGGGCCCTGGTTGTGCTGTGATTGCTCAGTTCTTTGGCAGTGCCCCGCCCATGTGGCTGGAGAAGAAAGAGCTCTGAAACTTCTCTCAAGAATCGCTCCCTGTTTCTTTGCACGGGCCTCGCTGTCTATGGATGTTTCAGGAGACCCCACCGAAACACAGAAGGACTCTCAAATTATCCCAGCTTTCTCTGCACAGCGAGAGGTTTTAATATTTAGCATTGTTATCCTTTTCCTGTGTGTTTGTTAAAAAAATAGGTTTTATCTCTTTCACTTTCTTCCCAGGAAAGTTCTTTTTTCCAAAAACCTGGTGGGGGAGGGCTGGGTGTAACCTGCCTTCTATAAGAGGATATTTTCCTCCAAATTTGTCCAAACCGGCACAGCCTGTCCTTTCCTGGGTCTCTGTTGCAGATGGAAGCTGCTGGTGCCATTGTCAGCTTGAAGCCCTCTTTTGATGCAAGCAGATGTTGCCAGGTGTGTTCAGCAGCTGTTGCTCAATGCTTATGCCAAGCTATTGTGTTCCTCATGGAACCAAGGAGCCATTGTGACACTGCAGGGGCTGATGGCATCAAGGAGGCAATTGTGACAGCACAGAACCTCCTAGAAACAAGGCTCCATTGTGACACCGTGGGGAATCATGGAATCAAGGAGCCCATTGTGACACGGCTGCATGGAACCAATGGTCCATGGTTACACGGCGGATTCAAGAAGAGCACGGTGACACCACGCAACATCACGGAACCATAGTTCCATTGTGACACAGCGGGGCCTCATGGAAACAAGGGGACCATTGTGGCAAAGCAGGGCCTAATGGAAGCATGGAGAGCATTGTGACACTAAGGAAACTCCTGGAACCAAGATGACCACTGGCACATAATGGAACCTCATGGAAGCAAGCCTCCACGATGGTTTTGGAGGGCCTCAGGGACCACAGGACCCATTGTGACACAGCAGGACCTGGTGGAACCAAGGAGCCTTTGTGATACTCCAGATCCACATGGAAGCCAGGGTGCACTGAGACACAGTGGGGCCTTGTTGGAACCAAAGACACCTCTGCAAAAAGCAGGCTAGCTCATAGAAGCAAGGAGTCCATTGTTACAACGTAAAAGCTATGCAACCAAGGGACCATTGTGACACTGCGGGGCCTCATGGAACCAATTGTCCATGATGACAGTGCGGATCAAAGGAGACCATGGTGACACTGCGGAACCTGATGGAACCAAGGAGCCATTGTGACACAGTGGGGCCTCATGGAATCAAGGAGACCATTGTGACCCAGGTGTTGCATGGGAAGGCAAGGAGCCATTGTGACACTTTGGGCTTCTTCCCTTGAGCTCTGCAGCTGGCTGTCCCAGCCCAGCGCACCATGTGCCACCTGCTCTCCTCAGGGCTCTGCCTGCACACAGCCCCAGGAGAAGTTTTCCTGTTTGCAAGGAAAGAATGGAAAAGCCGGAGCAGGTTTCCTAAACAACAAACCCCACTCAGGAGCCACATGCTCAGTACAGGCTGCCTGGAACGATGTCCCCTTTCTACAAGGGTCAGTGTGAGCAGGAATGATCTCTGGGAGCAGAATTCTCGGAGTCTTTCCACTGAATTCTCTGTCCCTGTGTCTTGGGGTGACTTTATCATGTGTATCCCCTATTGCTGCTCTATGCCCAGAAGTGAACTTTGTGCATTTCTGTGCCTTTCAACTGAGCCTGAGAGGGGGGAGAGGAAAAAAAACCGGACAAACTTCTCAGAGCGTTTGTTCAAGGACACACATACACACTCCTCTGCATCCTGCTTGCAGCAAGAGCAGAGGGAAGCAACTTTGTTTCTTTTTAGCCAGTTTTCAGCTCCTTTTCTCTGGGGGGAGATGGAGAGTTGAACTTTGTTTTCCTGGGACTTCGGGGGTTTTTTTTCCCTTCTTCTCTTCTTGACTCTTTCAACATCAGAGCACATTGGGAGAATTTTCTCCCGAGGTGGGGGCCCTGAATGTGGGCCCATGAGCCAGCTGCAAGGAGGAGGAGAGAGACTGCACCTACGGAAGTTTGGGGTTCCTCCCCCCTGCCATGAGGTCATGGGAGAGGGGACCCTGGGGTAGAGGCATGGCCTGGGCACGGGGTCTCCCTGCTCCCTGCTCACATGTGCCCTAATCCTGTTCAGCACTGCTTATTTTGTGTTGCCCTGTGCCAGGAGGGCCCTGGTTGTGCTGTGATTGCTCAGTTCTTTGGCAGTGCCCCGCCCATGTGGCTGGAGAAGAAAGAGCTCTGAAACTTCTCTCAAGAATCGCTCCCTGTTTCTTTGCACGGGCCTCGCTGTCTATGGATGTTTCAGGAGACCCCACCGAAACACAGAAGGACTCTCAAATTATCCCAGCTTTCTCTGCACAGCGAGAGGTTTTAATATTTAGCATTGTTATCCTTTTCCTGTGTGTTTGTTAAAAAAATAGGTTTTATCTCTTTCACTTTCTTCCCAGGAAAGTTCTTTTTTCCAAAAACCTGGTGGGGGAGGGCTGGGTGTAACCTGCCTTCTATAAGAGGATATTTTCCTCCAAATTTGTCCAAACCGGCACAGCCTGTCCTTTCCTGGGTCTCTGTTGCAGATGGAAGCTGCTGGTGCCATTGTCAGCTTGAAGCCCTCTTTTGATGCAAGCAGATGTTGCCAGGTGTGTTCAGCAGCTGTTGCTCAATGCTTATGCCAAGCTATTGTGTTCCTCATGGAACCAAGGAGCCATTGTGACACTGCAGGGGCTGATGGCATCAAGGAGGCAATTGTGACAGTACAGAACCTCCTAGAAACAAGGCTCCATTGTGACACCGTGGGGAATCATGGAATCAAGGAGCCCATTGTGACACGGCTGCATGGAACCAATGGTCCATGGTTACACGGCGGATTCAAGAAGAGCACGGTGACACCACGCAACATCACGGAACCATAGTTCCATTGTGACACAGCGGGGCCTCATGGAAACAAGGGGACCATTGTGGCAAAGCAGGGCCTAATGGAAGCATGGAGAGCATTGTGACACTAAGGAAACTCCTGGAACCAAGATGACCACTGGCACATAATGGAACCTCATGGAAGCAAGCCTCCACGATGGTTTTGGAGGGCCTCAGGGACCACAGGACCCATTGTGACACAGCAGGACCTGGTGGAACCAAGGAGCCTTTGTGATACTCCAGATCCACATGGAAGCCAGGGTGCACTGAGACACAGTGGGGCCTTGTTGGAACCAAAGACACCTCTGCAAAAAGCAGGCTAGCTCATAGAAGCAAGGAGTCCATTGTTAGAACGTAAAAGCTATGCAACCAAGGGACCATTGTGACACTGCGGGGCCTCATGGAACCAATTGTCCATGATGACAGTGCGGATCAAAGGAGACCATGGTGGCACTGCGGAACCTGATGGAACCAAGGAGCCATTGTGACACAGTGGGGCCTCATGGAATCAAGGAGACCATTGTGACCCAGGTGTTGCATGGGAAGGCAAGGAGCCATTGTGACACTTTGGGCTTCTTCCCTTGAGCTCTGCAGCTGGCTGTCCCAGCCCAGCGCACCATGTGCCACCTGCTCTCCTCAGGGCTCTGCCTGCACACAGCCCCAGGAGAAGTTTTCCTGTTTGCAAGGAAAGAATGGAAAAGCCGGAGCAGGTTTCCTAAACAACAAACCCCACTCAGGAGCCACATGCTCAGTACAGGCTGCCTGGAACGATGTCCCCTTTCTACAAGGGTCAGTGTGAGCAGGAATGATCTCTGGGAGCAGAATTCTCGGAGTCTTTCCACTGAATTCTCTGTCCCTGTGTCTTGGGGTGACTTTATCATGTGTATCCCCTATTGCTGCTCTATGCCCAGAAGTGAACTTTGTGCATTTCTGTGCCTTTCAACTGAGCCTGAGAGGGGGGAGAGGAAAAAAAACCGGACAAACTTCTCAGAGCGTTTGTTCAAGGACACACATACACACTCCTCTGCATCCTGCTTGCAGCAAGAGCAGAGGGAAGCAACTTTGTTTCTTTTTAGCCAGTTTTCAGCTCCTTTTCTCTGGGGGGAGATGGAGAGTTGAACTTTGTTTTCCTGGGACTTCGGGGGTTTTTTTTCCCTTCTTCTCTTCTTGACTCTTTCAACATCAGAGCACATTGGGAGAATTTTCTCCCGAGGTGGGGGCCCTGAATGTGGGCCCATGAGCCAGCTGCAAGGAGGAGGAGAGAGACTGCACCTACGGAAGTTTGGGGTTCCTCCCCCCTGCCATGAGGTCATGGGAGAGGGGACCCTGGGGTAGAGGCATGGCCTGGGCACGGGGTCTCCCTGCTCCCTGCTCACATGTGCCCTAATCCTGTTCAGCACTGCTTATTTTGTGTTGCCCTGTGCCAGGAGGGCCCTGGTTGTGCTGTGATTGCTCAGTTCTTTGGCAGTGCCCCGCCCATGTGGCTGGAGAAGAAAGAGCTCTGAAACTTCTCTCAAGAATCGCTCCCTGTTTCTTTGCACGGGCCTCGCTGTCTATGGATGTTTCAGGAGACCCCACCGAAACACAGAAGGACTCTCAAATTATCCCAGCTTTCTCTGCACAGCGAGAGGTTTTAATATTTAGCATTGTTATCCTTTTCCTGTGTGTTTGTTAAAAAAATAGGTTTTATCTCTTTCACTTTCTTCCCAGGAAAGTTCTTTTTTCCAAAAACCTGGTGGGGGAGGGCTGGGTGTAACCTGCCTTCTATAAGAGGATATTTTCCTCCAAATTTGTCCAAACCGGCACAGCCTGTCCTTTCCTGGGTCTCTGTTGCAGATGGAAGCTGCTGGTGCCATTGTCAGCTTGAAGCCCTCTTTTGATGCAAGCAGATGTTGCCAGGTGTGTTCAGCAGCTGTTGCTCAATGCTTATGCCAAGCTATTGTGTTCCTCATGGAACCAAGGAGCCATTGTGACACTGCAGGGGCTGATGGCATCAAGGAGGCAATTGTGACAGTACAGAACCTCCTAGAAACAAGGCTCCATTGTGACACCGTGGGGAATCATGGAATCAAGGAGCCCATTGTGACACGGCTGCATGGAACCAATGGTCCATGGTTACACGGCGGATTCAAGAAGAGCACGGTGACACCACGCAACATCACGGAACCATAGTTCCATTGTGACACAGCGGGGCCTCATGGAAACAAGGGGACCATTGTGGCAAAGCAGGGCCTAATGGAAGCATGGAGAGCATTGTGACACTAAGGAAACTCCTGGAACCAAGATGACCACTGGCACATAATGGAACCTCATGGAAGCAAGCCTCCACGATGGTTTTGGAGGGCCTCAGGGACCACAGGACCCATTGTGACACAGCAGGACCTGGTGGAACCAAGGAGCCTTTGTGATACTCCAGATCCACATGGAAGCCAGGGTGCACTGAGACACAGTGGGGCCTTGTTGGAACCAAAGACACCTCTGCAAAAAGCAGGCTAGCTCATAGAAGCAAGGAGTCCATTGTTACAACGTAAAAGCTCTGCAACCAAGGGACCATTGTGACACTGCGGGGCCTCATGGAACCAATTGTCCATGATGACAGTGCGGATCAAAAGAGACCATGGTGACACTGAGGAACCTGATGGAACCAAGGAGCCATTGTGACACAGTGGGGCCTCATGGAATCAAGGAGACCATTGTGACCCAGGTGTTGCATGTGAAGGCAAGGAGCCATTGTGACACTTTGGGCTTCTTCCCTTGAGCTCTGCAGCTGGCTGTCCCAGCCCAGCGCACCATGTGCCACCTGCTCTCCTCAGGGCTCTGCCTGCACACAGCCCCAGGAGAAGTTTTCCTGTTTGCAAGGAAAGAATGGAAAAGCCGGAGCAGGTTTCCTAAACAACAAACCCCACTCAGGAGCCACATGCTCAGTACAGGCTGCCTGGAACGATGTCCCCTTTCTACAAGGGTCAGTGTGAGCAGGAATGATCTCTGGGAGCAGAATTCTCGGAGTCTTTCCACTGAATTCTCTGTCCCTGTGTCTTGGGGTGACTTTATCATGTGTATCCCCTATTGCTGCTCTATGCCCAGAAGTGAACTTTGTGCATTTCTGTGCCTTTCAACTGAGCCTGAGAGGGGGGAGAGGAAAAAAAACCGGACAAACTTCTCAGAGCGTTTGTTCAAGGACACACATACACACTCCTCTGCATCCTGCTTGCAGCAAGAGCAGAGGGAAGCAACTTTGTTTCTTTTTAGCCAGTTTTCAGCTCCTTTTCTCTGGGGGGAGATGGAGAGTTGAACTTTGTTTTCCTGGGACTTCGGGGGTTTTTTTTCCCTTCTTCTCTTCTTGACTCTTTCAACATCAGAGCACATTGGGAGAATTTTCTCCCGAGGTGGGGGCCCTGAATGTGGGCCCATGAGCCAGCTGCAAGGAGGAGGAGAGAGACTGCACCTACGGAAGTTTGGGGTTCCTCCCCCCTGCCATGAGGTCATGGGAGAGGGGACCCTGGGGTAGAGGCATGGCCTGGGCACGGGGTCTCCCTGCTCCCTGCTCACATGTGCCCTAATCCTGTTCAGCACTGCTTATTTTGTGTTGCCCTGTGCGAGGAGGGCCCTGGTTGTGCTGTGATTGCTCAGTTCTTTGGCAGTGCCCCGCCCATGTGGCTGGAGAAGAAAGAGCTCTGAAACTTCTCTCAAGAATCGCTCCCTGTTTCTTTGCACGGGCCTCGCTGTCTATGGATGTTTCAGGAGACCCCACCGAAACACAGAAGGACTCTCAAATTATCCCAGCTTTCTCTGCACAGCGAGAGGTTTTAATATTTAGCATTGTTATCCTTTTCCTGTGTGTTTGTTAAAAAAATAGGTTTTATCTCTTTCACTTTCTTCCCAGGAAAGTTCTTTTTTCCAAAAACCTGGTGGGGGAGGGCTGGGTGTAACCTGCCTTCTATAAGAGGATATTTTCCTCCAAATTTGTCCAAACCGGCACAGCCTGTCCTTTCCTGGGTCTCTGTTGCAGATGGAAGCTGCTGGTGCCATTGTCAGCTTGAAGCCCTCTTTTGATGCAAGCAGATGTTGCCAGGTGTGTTCAGCAGCTGTTGCTCAATGCTTATGCCAAGCTATTGTGTTCCTCATGGAACCAAGGAGCCATTGTGACACTGCAGGGGCTGATGGCATCAAGGAGGCAATTGTGACAGTACAGAACCTCCTAGAAACAAGGCTCCATTGTGACACCGTGGGGAATCATGGAATCAAGGAGCCCATTGTGACACGGCTGCATGGAACCAATGGTCCATGGTTACACGGCGGATTCAAGAAGAGCACGGTGACACCACGCAACATCACGGAACCATAGTTCCATTGTGACACAGCGGGGCCTCATGGAAACAAGGGGACCATTGTGGCAAAGCAGGGCCTAATGGAAGCATGGAGAGCATTGTGACACTAAGGAAACTCCTGGAACCAAGATGACCACTGGCACATAATGGAACCTCATGGAAGCAAGCCTCCACGATGGTTTTGGAGGGCCTCAGGGACCACAGGACCCATTGTGACACAGCAGGACCTGGTGGAACCAAGGAGCCTTTGTGATACTCCAGATCCACATGGAAGCCAGGGTGCACTGAGACACAGCGGGGCCTTGTTGGAACCAAAGACACCTCTGCAAAAAGCAGGCTAGCTCATAGAAGCAAGGAGTCCTTTGTTACAACATCAAACCTATGGAAGCAAGGGACCATTGTGACACTGCGGGGCCTCATGGAACCAATTGTCCATGATGACAGTGCGGATCAAAAGAGACCATGGTGACACTGCGGAACCTGATGGAACCAAGGAGCCATTGTGACACAGTGGGGCCTCATGGAATCAAGGAGACCATTGTGACCCAGGTGTTGCATGGGAAGGCAAGGAGCCATTGTGACACTTTGGGCTTCTTCCCTTGAGCTCTGCAGCTGGCTGTCCCAGCCCAGCGCACCATGTGCCACCTGCTCTCCTCAGGGCTCTGCCTGCACACAGCCCCAGGAGAAGTTTTCCTGTTTGCAAGGAAAGAATGGAAAAGCCGGAGCAGGTTTCCTAAACAACAAACCCCACTCAGGAGCCACATGCTCAGTACAGGCTGCCGGGAACGATGTCCCCTTTCTACAAGGGTCAGTGTGAGCAGGAATGAATGATCTCTGGGAGCAGAATTTTCGGAGTCTTTCCACTGAATTCTCTGTCCCTGTGTCTTGGGGTGACTTTATCATGTGTATCCCCCTATTGCTGCTCTATGCCCAGAAGTGAACTTTGTGCATTTCTGTGCCTTTCAACTGAGCCTGAGAGGGGGGAGAGGAAAAAAAAGCCAGACAAACTTCTCAGAGCGTTTGTTCAAGGACACACATACACACTCCTCTGCATCCTGCTTGCAGCAAGAGCAGAGGAAGCAACTTTGTTTCTTTTTAGCCAGTTTTCAGCTCCTTTTCTCTGGAGGGAGATGGAGAGTTGAACTTTGTTTTCCTGGGACTTCGGGGGTTTTTTTTCCCTTCTTCTCTTCTTGACTCTTTCAACATCAGAGCACATTGGGAGAATTTTCTCCCGAGGTGGGGGCCCTGAATGTGGGCCCATGAGCCAGCTGCAAGGAGGAGGAGAGAGACTACACCTACGGAAGTGTTGGGGTTCCTCCCCCCTGCCATGAGGTCATGGGAGAGGGGACCCTGGGGTAGAGGCATGGCCTGAGCACGGGGGGTCTCCCTGCTCCCTGCTCACATGTGCCCTAACCCTGTTCAGCACTGCTTATTTTGTGTTGCCCTGTGCCAGGAGGGCCCTGGTTGTGCTGTGATTGCTCAGTTCTTTGGCAGTGCCCCGCCCATGTGGCTGGAGAAGAAAGAGCTCTGAAACTTCTCTCAAGAATCGCTCCCTGTTTCTTTGCACGGGCCTCGCTGTCTATGGATGTTTCAGGAGACCCCACCGAAACACGGAAGGACTCTCAAATTATCCCAGCTTTCTCTGCACAGCGAGAGGTTTTAATATTTAGCATTGTTATCCTTTTCCTGTGTGTTTGTTAAAAAAGTAGTTTTTATCTCTTTCACTTTCTTCCCAGGAAAATTCTTTTTTCCCGAAGCTGGTGGGGGAGGGCTGGGTGTAACCTGCCTTCTATCAGAGGATATTTTCCTCCACATTTGTCCAAACCGGCACAGCCTGTCCTTTCCCTGGGTGTCTGTTGCAGATGGAAGCTGCTGGTGCCATTGTCAGCTTGAAGCCCTCTTTTGATGCAAGCAGATGTTGCCAGGTGTGTTCAGCAGCTGTTGCTCAATGCTTATGCCAAGCTATTGTGTTCCTCATGGAACCAAGGAGCCATTGTGACACTGCAGGGGCTGATGGCATCAAGGAGGCAATTGTGACAGTACAGAACCTCCTAGAAACAAGGCTCCATTGTGACACCGTGGGGAATCATGGAATCAAGGAGCCCATTGTGACACGGCTGCATGGAACCAATGGTCCATGGTTACACGGCGGATTCAAGAAGAGCACGGTGACACCACGCAACATCATGGAACCGTACGTCCATTGAGACACAGCAAGGCCGCATGGAAACAAGGGGACCATTGTGGGAAAGCAGGGCCTAATGGAAGCATGGAGAGCATTGTGACATTGTGGGGAATCATGGAAACATGGAGAGCATTGTGACACTAAGGAAACTCCTGGAACCAAGATGACCACTGGCACATAATGGAACCTCATGGAAGCAAGCATCCATGATGACTTTGGAGGGCCTCAGGGACCACAGGACCCATTGTGACACAGCAGGACCTGGTGGAACCAAGGAGCCTTTGTGATACTCCAGATCCACATGGAAGCCAGGGTGCACTGAGACACAGTGGGGCCTTGTTGGAACCTAAGACACCTCTGCAAAAAGCAGGCTAGCTCATAGAAGCAAGGAGTCCATTGTTACAACGTAAAAGCTATGCAACCAAGGGACCATTGTGACACTGCGGGGCCTCATGGAACCAATTGTCCATGATGACAGTGCGGATCAAAGGAGACCATGGTGACACTGCGGAACCTGATGGAACCAAGGAGCCATTGTGACACAGTGGGGCCTCATGGAATCAAGGAGACCATTGTGACCCAGGTGTTGCATGTGAAGGCAAGGAGCCATTGTGACACTTTGGGCTTCTTCCCTTGAGCTCTGCAGCTGGCTGTCCCAGCCCAGCGCACCATGTGCCACCTGCTCTCCTCAGGGCTCTGCCTGCACACAGCCCCAGGAGAAGTTTTCCTGTTTGCAAGGAAAGAATGGAAAAGCCGGAGCAGGTTTCCTAAACAACAAACCCCACTCAGGAGCCACATGCTCAGTACAGGCTGCCTGGAACGATGTCCCCTTTCTACAAGGGTCAATGTGAGCAGGAATGAATGATCTCTGGGAGCAGAATTCTCGGAGTCTTTCCACTGAATTCTCTGTCCCTGTGTCTTGGGGTGACTTTATTGTGTGTATCCCCTATTGCTGCTCTATGCCCAGAAGTGAACTTTGTGCATTTCTGTGCCTTTCAACTGAGCCTGAGAGGGGGGAGAGGAAAAAAAAACGGACAAACTTCTCAGAGCGTTTGTTCAAGGACACACATACACACTCCTCTGCATCCTGCTTGCAGCAAGAGCAGAGGGAAGCAACTTTGTTTCTTTTTAGCCAGTTTTCAGCTCCTTTTCTCTGGGGGGAGATGGAGAGTTGAACTTTGTTTTCCTGGGACTTCGGGGGTTTTTTTTCCCTTCTTCTCTTCTTGACTCTTTCAACATCAGAGCACATTGGGAGAATTTTCTCCCGAGGTGGGGGCCCTGAATGTGGGCCCATGAGCCAGCTGCAAGGAGGAGGAGAGAGACTGCACCTACGGAAGTTTGGGGTTCCTCCCCCCTGCCATGAGGTCATGGGAGAGGGGACCCTGGGGTAGAGGCATGGCCTGGGCACGGGGTCTCCCTGCTCCCTGCTCACATGTGCCCTAATCCTGTTCAGCACTGCTTATTTTGTGTTGCCCTGTGCGAGGAGGGCCCTGGTTGTGCCGTGATTGCTCAGTTCTTTGGCAGTGCCCCGCCCATGTGGCTGGAGAAGAAAGAGCTCTGAAACTTCTCTCAAGAATCGCTCCCTGTTTCTTTGCACGGGCCTCGCTGTCTATGGATGTTTCAGGAGACCCCACCGAAACACAGAAGGACTCTCAAATTATCCCAGCTTTCTCTGCACAGCGAGAGGTTTTAATATTTAGCATTGTTATCCTTTTCCTGTGTGTTTGTTAAAAAAATAGGTTTTATCTCTTTCACTTTCTTCCCAGGAAAGTTCTTTTTTCCAAAAACCTGGTGGGGGAGGGCTGGGTGTAACCTGCCTTCTATAAGAGGATATTTTCCTCCAAATTTGTCCAAACCGGCACAGCCTGTCCTTTCCTGGGTCTCTGTTGCAGATGGAAGCTGCTGGTGCCATTGTCAGCTTGAAGCCCTCTTTTGATGCAAGCAGATGTTGCCAGGTGTGTTCAGCAGCTGTTGCTCAATGCTTATGCCAAGCTATTGTGTTCCTCATGGAACCAAGGAGCCATTGTGACACTGCAGGGGCTGATGGCATCAAGGAGGCAATTGTGACAGCACAGAACCTCCTAGAAACAAGGCTCCATTGTGACACCGTGGGGAATCATGGAATCAAGGAGCCCATTGTGACACGGCTGCATGGAACCAATGGTCCATGGTTACACGGCGGATTCAAGAAGAGCACGGTGACACCACGCAACATCACGGAACCATAGTTCCATTGTGACACAGCGGGGCCTCATGGAAACAAGGGGACCATTGTGGCAAAGCAGGGCCTAATGGAAGCATGGAGAGCATTGTGACACTAAGGAAACTCCTGGAACCAAGATGACCACTGGCACATAATGGAACCTCATGGAAGCAAGCCTCCACGATGGTTTTGGAGGGCCTCAGGGACCACAGGACCCATTGTGACACAGCAGGACCTGGTGGAACCAAGGAGCCTTTGTGATACTCCAGATCCACATGGAAGCCAGGGTGCACTGAGACACAGTGGGGCCTTGTTGGAACCAAAGACACCTCTGCAAAAAGCAGGCTAGCTCATAGAAGCAAGGAGTCCATTGTTACAACGTAAAAGCTATGCAACCAAGGGACCATTGTGACACTGCGGGGCCTCATGGAACCAATTGTCCATGATGACAGTGCGGATCAAAGGAGACCATGGTGACACTGCGGAACCTGATGGAACCAAGGAGCCATTGTGACACAGTGGGGCCTCATGGAATCAAGGAGACCATTGTGACCCAGGTGTTGCATGGGAAGGCAAGGAGCCATTGTGACACTTTGGGCTTCTTCCCTTGAGCTCTGCAGCTGGCTGTCCCAGCCCAGCGCACCATGTGCCACCTGCTCTCCTCAGGGCTCTGCCTGCACACAGCCCCAGGAGAAGTTTTCCTGTTTGCAAGGAAAGAATGGAAAAGCCGGAGCAGGTTTCCTAAACAACAAACCCCACTCAGGAGCCACATGCTCAGTACAGGCTGCCTGGAACGATGTCCCCTTTCTACAAGGGTCAGTGTGAGCAGGAATGATCTCTGGGAGCAGAATTCTCGGAGTCTTTCCACTGAATTCTCTGTCCCTGTGTCTTGGGGTGACTTTATCATGTGTATCCCCTATTGCTGCTCTATGCCCAGAAGTGAACTTTGTGCATTTCTGTGCCTTTCAACTGAGCCTGAGAGGGGGGAGAGGAAAAAAAACCGGACAAACTTCTCAGAGCGTTTGTTCAAGGACACACATACACACTCCTCTGCATCCTGCTTGCAGCAAGAGCAGAGGGAAGCAACTTTGTTTCTTTTTAGCCAGTTTTCAGCTCCTTTTCTCTGGGGGGAGATGGAGAGTTGAACTTTGTTTTCCTGGGACTTCGGGGGTTTTTTTTCCCTTCTTCTCTTCTTGACTCTTTCAACATCAGAGCACATTGGGAGAATTTTCTCCCGAGGTGGGGGCCCTGAATGTGGGCCCATGAGCCAGCTGCAAGGAGGAGGAGAGAGACTGCACCTACGGAAGTTTGGGGTTCCTCCCCCCTGCCATGAGGTCATGGGAGAGGGGACCCTGGGGTAGAGGCATGGCCTGGGCACGGGGTCTCCCTGCTCCCTGCTCACATGTGCCCTAATCCTGTTCAGCACTGCTTATTTTGTGTTGCCCTGTGCCAGGAGGGCCCTGGTTGTGCTGTGATTGCTCAGTTCTTTGGCAGTGCCCCGCCCATGTGGCTGGAGAAGAAAGAGCTCTGAAACTTCTCTCAAGAATCGCTCCCTGTTTCTTTGCACGGGCCTCGCTGTCTATGGATGTTTCAGGAGACCCCACCGAAACACAGAAGGACTCTCAAATTATCCCAGCTTTCTCTGCACAGCGAGAGGTTTTAATATTTAGCATTGTTATCCTTTTCCTGTGTGTTTGTTAAAAAAATAGGTTTTATCTCTTTCACTTTCTTCCCAGGAAAGTTCTTTTTTCCAAAAACCTGGTGGGGGAGGGCTGGGTGTAACCTGCCTTCTATAAGAGGATATTTTCCTCCAAATTTGTCCAAACCGGCACAGCCTGTCCTTTCCTGGGTCTCTGTTGCAGATGGAAGCTGCTGGTGCCATTGTCAGCTTGAAGCCCTCTTTTGATGCAAGCAGATGTTGCCAGGTGTGTTCAGCAGCTGTTGCTCAATGCTTATGCCAAGCTATTGTGTTCCTCATGGAACCAAGGAGCCATTGTGACACTGCAGGGGCTGATGGCATCAAGGAGGCAATTGTGACAGTACAGAACCTCCTAGAAACAAGGCTCCATTGTGACACCGTGGGGAATCATGGAATCAAGGAGCCCATTGTGACACGGCTGCATGGAACCAATGGTCCATGGTTACACGGCGGATTCAAGAAGAGCACGGTGACACCACGCAACATCACGGAACCATAGTTCCATTGTGACACAGCGGGGCCTCATGGAAACAAGGGGACCATTGTGGCAAAGCAGGGCCTAATGGAAGCATGGAGAGCATTGTGACACTAAGGAAACTCCTGGAACCAAGATGACCACTGGCACATAATGGAACCTCATGGAAGCAAGCCTCCACGATGGTTTTGGAGGGCCTCAGGGACCACAGGACCCATTGTGACACAGCAGGACCTGGTGGAACCAAGGAGCCTTTGTGATACTCCAGATCCACATGGAAGCCAGGGTGCACTGAGACACAGTGGGGCCTTGTTGGAACCAAAGACACCTCTGCAAAAAGCAGGCTAGCTCATAGAAGCAAGGAGTCCATTGTTAGAACGTAAAAGCTATGCAACCAAGGGACCATTGTGACACTGCGGGGCCTCATGGAACCAATTGTCCATGATGACAGTGCGGATCAAAGGAGACCATGGTGACACTGCGGAACCTGATGGAACCAAGGAGCCATTGTGACACAGTGGGGCCTCATGGAATCAAGGAGACCATTGTGACCCAGGTGTTGCATGGGAAGGCAAGGAGCCATTGTGACACTTTGGGCTTCTTCCCTTGAGCTCTGCAGCTGGCTGTCCCAGCCCAGCGCACCATGTGCCACCTGCTCTCCTCAGGGCTCTGCCTGCACACAGCCCCAGGAGAAGTTTTCCTGTTTGCAAGGAAAGAATGGAAAAGCCGGAGCAGGTTTCCTAAACAACAAACCCCACTCAGGAGCCACATGCTCAGTACAGGCTGCCTGGAACGATGTCCCCTTTCTACAAGGGTCAGTGTGAGCAGGAATGATCTCTGGGAGCAGAATTCTCGGAGTCTTTCCACTGAATTCTCTGTCCCTGTGTCTTGGGGTGACTTTATCATGTGTATCCCCTATTGCTGCTCTATGCCCAGAAGTGAACTTTGTGCATTTCTGTGCCTTTCAACTGAGCCTGAGAGGGGGGAGAGGAAAAAAAACCGGACAAACTTCTCAGAGCGTTTGTTCAAGGACACACATACACACTCCTCTGCATCCTGCTTGCAGCAAGAGCAGAGGGAAGCAACTTTGTTTCTTTTTAGCCAGTTTTCAGCTCCTTTTCTCTGGGGGGAGATGGAGAGTTGAACTTTGTTTTCCTGGGACTTCGGGGGTTTTTTTTCCCTTCTTCTCTTCTTGACTCTTTCAACATCAGAGCACATTGGGAGAATTTTCTCCCGAGGTGGGGGCCCTGAATGTGGGCCCATGAGCCAGCTGCAAGGAGGAGGAGAGAGACTGCACCTACGGAAGTTTGGGGTTCCTCCCCCCTGCCATGAGGTCATGGGAGAGGGGACCCTGGGGTAGAGGCATGGCCTGGGCACGGGGTCTCCCTGCTCCCTGCTCACATGTGCCCTAATCCTGTTCAGCACTGCTTATTTTGTGTTGCCCTGTGCGAGGAGGGCCCTGGTTGTGCTGTGATTGCTCAGTTCTTTGGCAGTGCCCCGCCCATGTGGCTGGAGAAGAAAGAGCTCTGAAACTTCTCTCAAGAATCGCTCCCTGTTTCTTTGCACGGGCCTCGCTGTCTATGGATGTTTCAGGAGACCCCACCGAAACACAGAAGGACTCTCAAATTATCCCAGCTTTCTCTGCACAGCGAGAGGTTTTAATATTTAGCATTGTTATCCTTTTCCTGTGTGTTTGTTAAAAAAATAGGTTTTATCTCTTTCACTTTCTTCCCAGGAAAGTTCTTTTTTCCAAAAACCTGGTGGGGGAGGGCTGGGTGTAACCTGCCTTCTATAAGAGGATATTTTCCTCCAAATTTGTCCAAACCGGCACAGCCTGTCCTTTCCTGGGTCTCTGTTGCAGATGGAAGCTGCTGGTGCCATTGTCAGCTTGAAGCCCTCTTTTGATGCAAGCAGATGTTGCCAGGTGTGTTCAGCAGCTGTTGCTCAATGCTTATGCCAAGCTATTGTGTTCCTCATGGAACCAAGGAGCCATTGTGACACTGCAGGGGCTGATGGCATCAAGGAGGCAATTGTGACAGTACAGAACCTCCTAGAAACAAGGCTCCATTGTGACACCGTGGGGAATCATGGAATCACGGAGCCCATTGTGACACGGCTGCATGGAACCAATGGTCCATGGTTACACGGCGGATTCAAGAAGAGCACGGTGACACCACGCAACATCACGGAACCATAGTTCCATTGTGACACAGCGGGGCCTCATGGAAACAAGGGGACCATTGTGGCAAAGCAGGGCCTAATGGAAGCATGGAGAGCATTGTGACACTAAGGAAACTCCTGGAACCAAGATGACCACTGGCACATAATGGAACCTCATGGAAGCAAGCCTCCACGATGGTTTTGGAGGGCCTCAGGGACCACAGGACCCATTGTGACACAGCAGGACCTGGTGGAACCAAGGAGCCTTTGTGATACTCCAGATCCACATGGAAGCCAGGGTGCACTGAGACACAGTGGGGCCTTGTTGGAACCAAAGACACCTCTGCAAAAAGCAGGCTAGCTCATAGAAGCAAGGAGTCCATTGTTACAACGTAAAAGCTCTGCAACCAAGGGACCATTGTGACACTGCGGGGCCTCATGGAACCAATTGTCCATGATGACAGTGCGGATCAAAAGAGACCATGGTGACACTGCGGAACCTGATGGAACCAAGGAGCCATTGTGACACAGTGGGGCCTCATGGAATCAAGGAGACCATTGTAACCCAGGTGTTGCATGTGAAGGCAAGGAGCCATTGTGACACTTTGGGCTTCTTCCCTTGAGCTCTGCAGCTGGCTGTCCCAGCCCAGCGCACCATGTGCCACCTGCTCTCCTCAGGGCTCTGCCTGCACACAGCCCCAGGAGAAGTTTTCCTGTTTGCAAGGAAAGAATGGAAAAGCCGGAGCAGGTTTCCTAAACAACAAACCCCACTCAGGAGCCACATGCTCAGTACAGGCTGCCTGGAACGATGTCCCCTTTCTACAAGGGTCAGTGTGAGCAGGAATGATCTCTGGGAGCAGAATTCTCGGAGTCTTTCCACTGAATTCTCTGTCCCTGTGTCTTGGGGTGACTTTATCATGTGTATCCCCTATTGCTGCTCTATGCCCAGAAGTGAACTTTGTGCATTTCTGTGCCTTTCAACGGAGCCTGAGAGGGGGGAGAGGAAAAAAAACCGGACAAACTTCTCAGAGCGTTTGTTCAAGGACACACATACACACTCCTCTGCATCCTGCTTGCAGCAAGAGCAGAGGGAAGCAACTTTGTTTCTTTTTAGCCAGTTTTCAGCTCCTTTTCTCTGGGGGGAGATGGAGAGTTGAACTTTGTTTTCCTGGGACTTCGGGGGTTTTTTTTCCCTTCTTCTCTTCTTGACTCTTTCAACATCAGAGCACATTGGGAGAATTTTCTCCCGAGGTGGGGGCCCTGAATGTGGGCCCATGAGCCAGCTGCAAGGAGGAGGAGAGAGACTGCACCTACGGAAGTTTGGGGTTCCTCCCCCCTGCCATGAGGTCATGGGAGAGGGGACCCTGGGGTAGAGGCATGGCCTGGGCACGGGGTCTCCCTGCTCCCTGCTCACATGTGCCCTAATCCTGTTCAGCACTGCTTATTTTGTGTTGCCCTGTGCCAGGAGGGCCCTGGTTGTGCTGTGATTGCTCAGTTCTTTGGCAGTGCCCCGCCCATGTGGCTGGAGAAGAAAGAGCTCTGCAACTTCTCTCAAGAATGGCTCCCTGTTTCTTTGCACGGGCCTCGCTGTCTATGGATGTTTCAGGAGACCCCACCGAAACACAGAAGGACTCTCAAATTATCCCAGCTTTCTCTGCACAGCGAGAGGTTTTAATATTTAGCATTGTTATCCTTTTCCTGTGTGTTTGTTAAAAAAATAGGTTTTATCTCTTTCACTTTCTTCCCAGGAAAGTTCTTTTTTCCAAAAACCTGGTGGGGGAGGGCTGGGTGTAACCTGCCTTCTATAAGAGGATATTTTCCTCCAAATTTGTCCAAACCGGCACAGCCTGTCCTTTCCTGGGTCTCTGTTGCAGATGGAAGCTGCTGGTGCCATTGTCAGCTTGAAGCCCTCTTTTGATGCAAGCAGATGTTGCCAGGTGTGTTCAGCAGCTGTTGCTCAATGCTTATGCCAAGCTATTGTGTTCCTCATGGAACCAAGGAGCCATTGTGACACTGCAGGGGCTGATGGCATCAAGGAGGCAATTGTGACAGTACAGAACCTCCTAGAAACAAGGCTCCATTGTGACACCGTGGGGAATCATGGAATCAAGGAGCCCATTGTGACACGGCTGCATGGAACCAATGGTCCATGGTTACACGGCGGATTCAAGAAGAGCACGGTGACACCACGCAACATCACGGAACCATAGGTCCATTGTGACACAGCGGGGCCTCATGGAAACAAGGGGACCATTGTGGCAAAGCAGGGCCTAATGGAAGCATGGAGAGCATTGTGACACTAAGGAAACTCCTGGAACCAAGATGACCACTGGCACATAATGGAACCTCATGGAAGCAAGCCTCCACGATGGTTTTGGAGGGCCTCAGGGACCACAGGACCCATTGTGACACAGCAGGACCTGGTGGAACCAAGGAGCCTTTGTGATACTCCAGATCCACATGGAAGCCAGGGTGCACTGAGACACAGCGGGGCCTTGTTGGAACCAAAGACACCTCTGCAAAAAGCAGGCTAGCTCATAGAAGCAAGGAGTCCTTTGTTACAACATCAAACCTATGGAAGCAAGGGACCATTGTGACACTGCGGGGCCTCATGGAACCAATTGTCCATGATGACAGTGCGGATCAAAAGAGACCATGGTGACACTGCGGAACCTGATGGAACCAAGGAGCCATTGTGACACAGTGGGGCCTCATGGAATCAAGGAGACCATTGTGACCCAGGTGTTGCATGGGAAGGCAAGGAGCCATTGTGACACTTTGGGCTTCTTCCCTTGAGCTCTGCAGCTGGCTGTCCCAGCCCAGCGCACCATGTGCCACCTGCTCTCCTCAGGGCTCTGCCTGCACACAGCCCCAGGAGAAGTTTTCCTGTTTGCAAGGAAAGAATGGAAAAGCCGGAGCAGGTTTCCTAAACAACAAACCCCACTCAGGAGCCACATGCTCAGTACAGGCTGCCGGGAACGATGTCCCCTTTCTACAAGGGTCAGTGTGAGCAGGAATGAATGATCTCTGGGAGCAGAATTTTCGGAGTCTTTCCACTGAATTCTCTGTCCCTGTGTCTTGGGGTGACTTTATCATGTGTATCCCCCTATTGCTGCTCTATGCCCAGAAGTGAACTTTGTGCATTTCTGTGCCTTTCAACTGAGCCTGAGAGGGGGGAGAGGAAAAAAAAGCCAGACAAACTTCTCAGAGCGTTTGTTCAAGGACACACATACACACTCCTCTGCATCCTGCTTGCAGCAAGAGCAGAGGAAGCAACTTTGTTTCTTTTTAGCCAGTTTTCAGCTCCTTTTCTCTGGAGGGAGATGGAGAGTTGAACTTTGTTTTCCTGGGACTTCGGGGGTTTTTTTTCCCTTCTTCTCTTCTTGACTCTTTCAACATCAGAGCACATTGGGAGAATTTTCTCCCGAGGTGGGGGCCCTGAATGTGGGCCCATGAGCCAGCTGCAAGGAGGAGGAGAGAGACTACACCTACGGAAGTGTTGGGGTTCCTCCCCCCTGCCATGAGGTCATGGGAGAGGGGACCCTGGGGTAGAGGCATGGCCTGAGCACGGGGGGTCTCCCTGCTCCCTGCTCACATGTGCCCTAACCCTGTTCAGCACTGCTTATTTTGTGTTGCCCTGTGCGAGGAGGGCCCTGGTTGTGCTGTGATTGCTCAGTTCTTTGGCAGTGCCCCGCCCATGTGGCTGGAGAAGAAAGAGCTCTGAAACTTCTCTCAAGAATGGCTCCCTGTTTCTTTGCACGGGCCTCGCTGTCTATGGATGTTTCAGGAGACCCCACCGAAACACGGAAGGACTCTCAAATTATCCCAGCTTTCTCTGCACAGCGAGAGGTTTTAATATTTAGCATTGTTATCCTTTTCCTGTGTGTTTGTTAAAAAAGTAGTTTTTATCTCTTTCACTTTCTTCCCAGGAAAATTCTTTTTTCCCGAAGCTGGTGGGGGAGGGCTGGGTGTAACCTGCCTTCTATCAGAGGATATTTTCCTCCACATTTGTCCAAACCGGCACAGCCTGTCCTTTCCCTGGGTGTCTGTTGCAGATGGAAGCTGCTGGTGCCATTGTCAGCTTGAAGCCCTCTTTTGATGCAAGCAGATGTTGCCAGGTGTGTTCAGCAGCTGTTGCTCAATGCTTATGCCAAGCTATTGTGTTCCTCATGGAACCAAGGAGCCATTGTGACACTGCAGGGGCTGATGGCATCAAGGAGGCAATTGTGACAGTACAGAACCTCCTAGAAACAAGGCTCCATTGTGACACCGTGGGGAATCATGGAATCAAGGAGCCCATTGTGACACGGCTGCATGGAACCAATGGTCCATGGTTACACGGCGGATTCAAGAAGAGCACGGTGACACCACGCAACATCATGGAACCGTACGTCCATTGAGACACAGCAAGGCCGCATGGAAACAAGGGGACCATTGTGGGAAAGCAGGGCCTAATGGAAGCATGGAGAGCATTGTGACATTGTGGGGAATCATGGAAACATGGAGAGCATTGTGACACTAAGGAAACTCCTGGAACCAAGATGACCACTGGCACATAATGGAACCTCATGGAAGCAAGCATCCATGATGACTTTGGAGGGCCTCAGGGACCACAGGACCCATTGTGACACAGCAGGACCTGGTGGAACCAAGGAGCCTTTGTGATACTCCAGATCCACATGGAAGCCAGGGTGCACTGAGACACAGTGGGGCCTTGTTGGAACCTAAGACACCTCTGCAAAAAGCAGGCTAGCTCATAGAAGCAAGGAGTCCATTGTTACAACGTAAAAGCTATGCAACCAAGGGACCATTGTGACACTGCGGGGCCTCATGGAACCAATTGTCCATGATGACAGTGCGGATCAAAGGAGACCATGGTGACACTGCGGAACCTGATGGAACCAAGGAGCCATTGTGACACAGTGGGGCCTCATGGAATCAAGGAGACCATTGTGACCCAGGTGTTGCATGTGAAGGCAAGGAGCCATTGTGACACTTTGGGCTTCTTCCCTTGAGCTCTGCAGCTGGCTGTCCCAGCCCAGCGCACCATGTGCCACCTGCTCTCCTCAGGGCTCTGCCTGCACACAGCCCCAGGAGAAGTTTTCCTGTTTGCAAGGAAAGAATGGAAAAGCCGGAGCAGGTTTCCTAAACAACAAACCCCACTCAGGAGCCACATGCTCAGTACAGGCTGCCTGGAACGATGTCCCCTTTCTACAAGGGTCAATGTGAGCAGGAATGAATGATCTCTGGGAGCAGAATTCTCGGAGTCTTTCCACTGAATTCTCTGTCCCTGTGTCTTGGGGTGACTTTATTGTGTGTATCCCCTATTGCTGCTCTATGCCCAGAAGTGAACTTTGTGCATTTCTGTGCCTTTCAACTGAGCCTGAGAGGGGGGAGAGGAAAAAAAAACGGACAAACTTCTCAGAGCGTTTGTTCAAGGACACACATACACACTCCTCTGCATCCTGCTTGCAGCAAGAGCAGAGGGAAGCAACTTTGTTTCTTTTTAGCCAGTTTTCAGCTCCTTTTCTCTGGGGGGAGATGGAGAGTTGAACTTTGTTTTCCTGGGACTTCGGGGGTTTTTTTTCCCTTCTTCTCTTCTTGACTCTTTCAACATCAGAGCACATTGGGAGAATTTTCTCCCGAGGTGGGGGCCCTGAATGTGGGCCCATGAGCCAGCTGCAAGGAGGAGGAGAGAGACTGCACCTACGGAAGTTTGGGGTTCCTCCCCCCTGCCATGAGGTCATGGGAGAGGGGACCCTGGGGTAGAGGCATGGCCTGGGCACGGGGTCTCCCTGCTCCCTGCTCACATGTGCCCTAATCCTGTTCAGCACTGCTTATTTTGTGTTGCCCTGTGCCAGGAGGGCCCTGGTTGTGCTGTGATTGCTCAGTTCTTTGGCAGTGCCCCGCCCATGTGGCTGGAGAAGAAAGAGCTCTGAAACTTCTCTCAAGAATCGCTCCCTGTTTCTTTGCACGGGCCTCGCTGTCTATGGATGTTTCAGGAGACCCCACCGAAACACAGAAGGACTCTCAAATTATCCCAGCTTTCTCTGCACAGCGAGAGGTTTTAATATTTAGCATTGTTATCCTTTTCCTGTGTGTTTGTTAAAAAAATAGGTTTTATCTCTTTCACTTTCTTCCCAGGAAAGTTCTTTTTTCCAAAAACCTGGTGGGGGAGGGCTGGGTGTAACCTGCCTTCTATAAGAGGATATTTTCCTCCAAATTTGTCCAAACCGGCACAGCCTGTCCTTTCCTGGGTCTCTGTTGCAGATGGAAGCTGCTGGTGCCATTGTCAGCTTGAAGCCCTCTTTTGATGCAAGCAGATGTTGCCAGGTGTGTTCAGCAGCTGTTGCTCAATGCTTATGCCAAGCTATTGTGTTCCTCATGGAACCAAGGAGCCATTGTGACACTGCAGGGGCTGATGGCATCAAGGAGGCAATTGTGACAGTACAGAACCTCCTAGAAACAAGGCTCCATTGTGACACCGTGGGGAATCATGGAATCAAGGAGCCCATTGTGACACGGCTGCATGGAACCAATGGTCCATGGTTACACGGCGGATTCAAGAAGAGCACGGTGACACCACGCAACATCACGGAACCATAGTTCCATTGTGACACAGCGGGGCCTCATGGAAACAAGGGGACCATTGTGGCAAAGCAGGGCCTAATGGAAGCATGGAGAGCATTGTGACACTAAGGAAACTCCTGGAACCAAGATGACCACTGGCACATAATGGAACCTCATGGAAGCAAGCCTCCACGATGGTTTTGGAGGGCCTCAGGGACCACAGGACCCATTGTGACACAGCAGGACCTGGTGGAACCAAGGAGCCTTTGTGATACTCCAGATCCACATGGAAGCCAGGGTGCACTGAGACACAGTGGGGCCTTGTTGGAACCAAAGACACCTCTGCAAAAAGCAGGCTAGCTCATAGAAGCAAGGAGTCCATTGTTACAACGTAAAAGCTATGCAACCAAGGGACCATTGTGACACTGCGGGGCCTCATGGAACCAATTGTCCATGATGACAGTGCGGATCAAAGGAGACCATGGTGACACTGCGGAACCTGATGGAACCAAGGAGCCATTGTGACACAGTGGGGCCTCATGGAATCAAGGAGACCATTGTGACCCAGGTGTTGCATGGGAAGGCAAGGAGCCATTGTGACACTTTGGGCTTCTTCCCTTGAGCTCTGCAGCTGGCTGTCCCAGCCCAGCGCACCATGTGCCACCTGCTCTCCTCAGGGCTCTGCCTGCACACAGCCCCAGGAGAAGTTTTCCTGTTTGCAAGGAAAGAATGGAAAAGCCGGAGCAGGTTTCCTAAACAACAAACCCCACTCAGGAGCCACATGCTCAGTACAGGCTGCCTGGAACGATGTCCCCTTTCTACAAGGGTCAGTGTGAGCAGGAATGATCTCTGGGAGCAGAATTCTCGGAGTCTTTCCACTGAATTCTCTGTCCCTGTGTCTTGGGGTGACTTTATCATGTGTATCCCCTATTGCTGCTCTATGCCCAGAAGTGAACTTTGTGCATTTCTGTGCCTTTCAACTGAGCCTGAGAGGGGGGAGAGGAAAAAAAACCGGACAAACTTCTCAGAGCGTTTGTTCAAGGACACACATACACACTCCTCTGCATCCTGCTTGCAGCAAGAGCAGAGGGAAGCAACTTTGTTTCTTTTTAGCCAGTTTTCAGCTCCTTTTCTCTGGGGGGAGATGGAGAGTTGAACTTTGTTTTCCTGGGACTTCGGGGGTTTTTTTTCCCTTCTTCTCTTCTTGACTCTTTCAACATCAGAGCACATTGGGAGAATTTTCTCCCGAGGTGGGGGCCCTGAATGTGGGCCCATGAGCCAGCTGCAAGGAGGAGGAGAGAGACTGCACCTACGGAAGTTTGGGGTTCCTCCCCCCTGCCATGAGGTCATGGGAGAGGGGACCCTGGGGTAGAGGCATGGCCTGGGCACGGGGTCTCCCTGCTCCCTGCTCACATGTGCCCTAATCCTGTTCAGCACTGCTTATTTTGTGTTGCCCTGTGCGAGGAGGGCCCTGGTTGTGCTGTGATTGCTCAGTTCTTTGGCAGTGCCCCGCCCATGTGGCTGGAGAAGAAAGAGCTCTGAAACTTCTCTCAAGAATCGCTCCCTGTTTCTTTGCACGGGCCTCGCTGTCTATGGATGTTTCAGGAGACCCCACCGAAACACAGAAGGACTCTCAAATTATCCCAGCTTTCTCTGCACAGCGAGAGGTTTTAATATTTAGCATTGTTATCCTTTTCCTGTGTGTTTGTTAAAAAAATAGGTTTTATCTCTTTCACTTTCTTCCCAGGAAAGTTCTTTTTTCCAAAAACCTGGTGGGGGAGGGCTGGGTGTAACCTGCCTTCTATAAGAGGATATTTTCCTCCAAATTTGTCCAAACCGGCACAGCCTGTCCTTTCCTGGGTCTCTGTTGCAGATGGAAGCTGCTGGTGCCATTGTCAGCTTGAAGCCCTCTTTTGATGCAAGCAGATGTTGCCAGGTGTGTTCAGCAGCTGTTGCTCAATGCTTATGCCAAGCTATTGTGTTCCTCATGGAACCAAGGAGCCATTGTGACACTGCAGGGGCTGATGGCATCAAGGAGGCAATTGTGACAGTACAGAACCTCCTAGAAACAAGGCTCCATTGTGACACCGTGGGGAATCATGGAATCAAGGAGCCCATTGTGACACGGCTGCATGGAACCAATGGTCCATGGTTACACGGCGGATTCAAGAAGAGCACGGTGACACCACGCAACATCACGGAACCATAGTTCCATTGTGACACAGCGGGGCCTCATGGAAACAAGGGGACCATTGTGGCAAAGCAGGGCCTAATGGAAGCATGGAGAGCATTGTGACACTAAGGAAACTCCTGGAACCAAGATGACCACTGGCACATAATGGAACCTCATGGAAGCAAGCCTCCACGATGGTTTTGGAGGGCCTCAGGGACCACAGGACCCATTGTGACACAGCAGGACCTGGTGGAACCAAGGAGCCTTTGTGATACTCCAGATCCACATGGAAGCCAGGGTGCACTGAGACACAGTGGGGCCTTGTTGGAACCAAAGACACCTCTGCAAAAAGCAGGCTAGCTCATAGAAGCAAGGAGTCCATTGTTACAACGTAAAAGCTCTGCAACCAAGGGACCATTGTGACACTGCGGGGCCTCATGGAACCAATTGTCCATGATGACAGTGCGGATCAAAAGAGACCATGGTGACACTGCGGAACCTGATGGAACCAAGGAGCCATTGTGACACAGTGGGGCCTCATGGAATCAAGGAGACCATTGTGACCCAGGTGTTGCATGTGAAGGCAAGGAGCCATTGTGACACTTTGGGCTTCTTCCCTTGAGCTCTGCAGCTGGCTGTCCCAGCCCAGCGCACCATGTGCCACCTGCTCTCCTCAGGGCTCTGCCTGCACACAGCCCCAGGAGAAGTTTTCCTGTTTGCAAGGAAAGAATGGAAAAGCCGGAGCAGGTTTCCTAAACAACAAACCCCACTCAGGAGCCACATGCTCAGTACAGGCTGCCTGGAACGATGTCCCCTTTCTACAAGGGTCAGTGTGAGCAGGAATGATCTCTGGGAGCAGAATTCTCGGAGTCTTTCCACTGAATTCTCTGTCCCTGTGTCTTGGGGTGACTTTATCATGTGTATCCCCTATTGCTGCTCTATGCCCAGAAGTGAACTTTGTGCATTTCTGTGCCTTTCAACTGAGCCTGAGAGGGGGGAGAGGAAAAAAAACCGGACAAACTTCTCAGAGCGTTTGTTCAAGGACACACATACACACTCCTCTGCATCCTGCTTGCAGCAAGAGCAGAGGGAAGCAACTTTGTTTCTTTTTAGCCAGTTTTCAGCTCCTTTTCTCTGGGGGGAGATGGAGAGTTGAACTTTGTTTTCCTGGGACTTCGGGGGTTTTTTTTCCCTTCTTCTCTTCTTGACTCTTTCAACATCAGAGCACATTGGGAGAATTTTCTCCCGAGGTGGGGGCCCTGAATGTGGGCCCATGAGCCAGCTGCAAGGAGGAGGAGAGAGACTGCACCTACGGAAGTTTGGGGTTCCTCCCCCCTGCCATGAGGTCATGGGAGAGGGGACCCTGGGGTAGAGGCATGGCCTGGGCACGGGGTCTCCCTGCTCCCTGCTCACATGTGCCCTAATCCTGTTCAGCACTGCTTATTTTGTGTTGCCCTGTGCGAGGAGGGCCCTGGTTGTGCTGTGATTGCTCAGTTCTTTGGCAGTGCCCCGCCCATGTGGCTGGAGAAGAAAGAGCTCTGAAACTTCTCTCAAGAATCGCTCCCTGTTTCTTTGCACGGGCCTCGCTGTCTATGGATGTTTCAGGAGACCCCACCGAAACACAGAAGGACTCTCAAATTATCCCAGCTTTCTCTGCACAGCGAGAGGTTTTAATATTTAGCATTGTTATCCTTTTCCTGTGTGTTTGTTAAAAAAATAGGTTTTATCTCTTTCACTTTCTTCCCAGGAAAGTTCTTTTTTCCAAAAACCTGGTGGGGGAGGGCTGGGTGTAACCTGCCTTCTATAAGAGGATATTTTCCTCCAAATTTGTCCAAACCGGCACAGCCTGTCCTTTCCTGGGTCTCTGTTGCAGATGGAAGCTGCTGGTGCCATTGTCAGCTTGAAGCCCTCTTTTGATGCAAGCAGATGTTGCCAGGTGTGTTCAGCAGCTGTTGCTCAATGCTTATGCCAAGCTATTGTGTTCCTCATGGAACCAAGGAGCCATTGTGACACTGCAGGGGCTGATGGCATCAAGGAGGCAATTGTGACAGTACAGAACCTCCTAGAAACAAGGCTCCATTGTGACACCGTGGGGAATCATGGAATCAAGGAGCCCATTGTGACACGGCTGCATGGAACCAATGGTCCATGGTTACACGGCGGATTCAAGAAGAGCACGGTGACACCACGCAACATCACGGAACCATAGTTCCATTGTGACACAGCGGGGCCTCATGGAAACAAGGGGACCATTGTGGCAAAGCAGGGCCTAATGGAAGCATGGAGAGCATTGTGACACTAAGGAAACTCCTGGAACCAAGATGACCACTGGCACATAATGGAACCTCATGGAAGCAAGCCTCCACGATGGTTTTGGAGGGCCTCAGGGACCACAGGACCCATTGTGACACAGCAGGACCTGGTGGAACCAAGGAGCCTTTGTGATACTCCACATCCACATGGAAGCCAGGGTGCACTGAGACACAGCGGGGCCTTGTTGGAACCAAAGACACCTCTGCAAAAAGCAGGCTAGCTCATAGAAGCAAGGAGTCCTTTGTTACAACATCAAACCTATGGAAGCAAGGGACCATTGTGACACTGCGGGGCCTCATGGAACCAATTGTCCATGATGACAGTGCGGATCAAAAGAGACCATGGTGACACTGCGGAACCTGATGGAACCAAGGAGCCATTGTGACACAGTGGGGCCTCATGGAATCAAGGAGACCATTGTGACCCAGGTGTTGCATGGGAAGGCAAGGAGCCATTGTGACACTTTGGGCTTCTTCCCTTGAGCTCTGCAGCTGGCTGTCCCAGCCCAGCGCACCATGTGCCACCTGCTCTCCTCAGGGCTCTGCCTGCACACAGCCCCAGGAGAAGTTTTCCTGTTTGCAAGGAAAGAATGGAAAAGCCGGAGCAGGTTTCCTAAACAACAAACCCCACTCAGGAGCCACATGCTCAGTACAGGCTGCCGGGAACGATGTCCCCTTTCTACAAGGGTCAGTGTGAGCAGGAATGAATGATCTCTGGGAGCAGAATTCTCGGAGTCTTTCCACTGAATTCTCTGTCCCTGTGTCTTGGGGTGACTTTATCATGTGTATCCCCCTATTGCTGCTCTATGCCCAGAAGTGAACTTTGTGCATTTCTGTGCCTTTCAACTGAGCCTGAGAGGGGGGAGAGGAAAAAAAAGCCAGACAAACTTCTCAGAGCGTTTGTTCAAGGACACACATACACACTCCTCTGCATCCTGCTTGCAGCAAGAGCAGAGGAAGCAACTTTGTTTCTTTTTAGCCAGTTTTCAGCTCCTTTTCTCTGGAGGGAGATGGAGAGTTGAACTTTGTTTTCCTGGGACTTCGGGGGTTTTTTTTCCCTTCTTCTCTTCTTGACTCTTTCAACATCAGAGCACATTGGGAGAATTTTCTCCCGAGGTGGGGGCCCTGAATGTGGGCCCATGAGCCAGCTGCAAGGAGGAGGAGAGAGACTACACCTACGGAAGTGTTGGGGTTCCTCCCCCCTGCCATGAGGTCATGGGAGAGGGGACCCTGGGGTAGAGGCATGGCCTGGGCACGGGGGTCTCCCTGCTCCCTGCTCACATGTGCCCTAATCCTGTTCAGCACTGCTTATTTTGTGTTGCCCTGTGCGAGGAGGGCCCTGGTTGTGCTGTGATTGCTCAGTTCTTTGGCAGTGCCCCGCCCATGTGGCTGGAGAAGAAAGAGCTCTGCAACTTCTCTCAAGAATGGCTCCCTGTTTCTTTGCACGGGCCTCGCTGTCTATGGATGTTTCAGGAGACCCCACCGAAACACGGAAGGACTCTCAAATTATCCCAGCTTTCTCTGCACAGCGAGAGCTTTTAATATTTAGCATTGTTATCCTTTTCCTGTGTGTTTGTTAAAAAAGTAGTTTTTATCTCTTTCACTTTCTTCCCAGGAAAATTCTTTTTTCCCGAAGCTGGTGGGGGAGGGCTGGGTGTAACCTGCCTTCTATCAGAGGATATTTTCCTCCACATTTGTCCAAACCGGCACAGCCTGTCCTTTCCCTGGGTGTCTGTTGCAGATGGAAGCTGCTGGTGCCATTGTCAGCTTGAAGCCCTCTTTTGATGCAAGCAGATGTTGCCAGGTGTGTTCAGCAGCTGTTGCTCAATGCTTATGCCAAGCTATTGTGTTCCTCATGGAACCAAGGAGCCATTGTGACACTGCAGGGGCTGATGGCATCAAGGAGGCAATTGTGACAGTACAGAACCTCCTAGAAACAAGGCTCCATTGTGACACCGTGGGGAATCATGGAATCAAGGAGCCCATTGTGACACGGCTGCATGGAACCAATGGTCCATGGTTACACGGCGGATTCAAGAAGAGCACGGTGACACCACGCAACATCATGGAACCGTACGTCCATTGTGACACAGCAAGGCCGCATGGAAACAAGGGGACCATTGTGGCAAAGCAGGGCCTAATGGAAGCCTGGAGAGCATTGTGACATTGTGGGGAATCATGGAAACATGGAGAGCATTGTGACACTAAGGAAACTCCTGGAACCAAGATGACCACTGGCACATAATGGAACCTCATGGAAGCAAGCATCCATGATGACTTTGGAGGGCCTCAGGGACCACAGGACCCATTGTGACACAGCAGGACCTGGTGGAACCAAGGAGCCTTTGTGATACTCCAGATCCACATGGAAGCCAGGGTGCACTGAGACACAGTGGGGCCTTGTTGGAACCAAAGACACCTCTGCAAAAAGCAGGCTAGCTCATAGAAGCAAGGAGTCCATTGTTACAACGTAAAAGCTATGGAACCAAGGGACCATTGTGACACTGCGGGGCCTCATGGAACCAATTGTCCATGATGACAATGCGGATCAAAGGAGACCATGGTGACACTGCGGAACCTGATGGAACCAAGGAGCCATTGTGACACAGTGGGGCCTCATGGAATCAAGGAGACCATTGTGACCCAGGTGTTGCATGGGAAGGCAAGGAGCCATTGTGACACTTTGGGCTTCTTCCCTTGAGCTCTGCAGCTGGCTGTCCCAGCCCAGCGCACCATGTGCCACCTGCTCTCCTCAGGGCTCTGCCTGCACACAGCCCCAGGAGAAGTTTTCCTGTTTGGAAGGAAAGAATGGAAAAGCCGGAGCAGGTTTCCTAAACAACAAACCCCACTCAGGAGCCACATGCTCAGTACAGGCTGCCTGGAACGATGTCCCCTTTCTACAAGGGTCAGTGTGAGCAGGAATGATCTCTGGGAGCAGAATTCTCGGAGTCTTTCCACTGAATTCTCTGTCCCTGTGTCTTGGGGTGACTTTATCATGTGTATCCCCTATTGCTGCTCTATGCCCAGAAGTGAACTTTGTGCATTTCTGTGCCTTTCAACTGAGCCTGAGAGGGGGGAGAGGAAAAAAAACCGGACAAACTTCTCAGAGCGTTTGTTCAAGGACACACATACACACTCCTCTGCATCCTGCTTGCAGCAAGAGCAGAGGGAAGCAACTTTGTTTCTTTTTAGCCAGTTTTCAGCTCCTTTTCTCTGGGGGGAGATGGAGAGTTGAACTTTGTTTTCCTGGGACTTCGGGGGTTTTTTTTCCCTTCTTCTCTTCTTGACTCTTTCAACATCAGAGCACATTGGGAGAATTTTCTCCCGAGGTGGGGGCCCTGAATGTGGGCCCATGAGCCAGCTGCAAGGAGGAGGAGAGAGACTACACCTACGGAAGTGTTGGGGTTCCTCCCCCCTGCCATGAGGTCATGGGAGAGGGGACCCTGGGGTAGAGGCATGGCCTGGGCACGGGGTCTCCCTGCTCCCTGCTCACATGTGCCCTAATCCTGTTCAGCACTGCTTATTTTGTGTTGCCCTGTGCGAGGAGGGCCCTGGTTGTGCTGTGATTGCTCAGTTCTTTGGCAGTGCCCCGCCCATGTGGCTGGAGAAGAAAGAGCTCTGAAACTTCTCTCAAGAATCGCTCCCTGTTTCTTTGCACGGGCCTCGCTGTCTATGGATGTTTCAGGAGACCCCACCGAAACACAGAAGGACTCTCAAATTATCCCAGCTTTCTCTGCACAGCGAGAGGTTTTAATATTTAGCATTGTTATCCTTTTCCTGTGTGTTTGTTAAAAAAATAGGTTTTATCTCTTTCACTTTCTTCCCAGGAAAGTTCTTTTTTCCAAAAACCTGGTGGGGGAGGGCTGGGTGTAACCTGCCTTCTATCAGAGGATATTTTCCTCCAAATTTGTCCAAACCGGCACAGCCTGTCCTTTCCTGGGTCTCTGTTGCAGATGGAAGCTGCTGGTGCCATTGTCAGCTTGAAGCCCTCTTTTGATGCAAGCAGATGTTGCCAGGTGTGTTCAGCAGCTGTTGCTCAATGCTTATGCCAAGCTATTGTGTTCCTCATGGAACCAAGGAGCCATTGTGACACTGCAGGGGCTGATGGCATCAAGGAGGCAATTGTGACAGTACAGAACCTCCTAGAAACAAGGCTCCATTGTGACACCGTGGGGAATCATGGAATCAAGGAGCCCATTGTGACACGGCTGCATGGAACCAATGGTCCATGGTTACACTGCGGATTCAAGAAGAGCACGGTGACACCACGCAACATCACGGAACCATAGTTCCATTGTGACACAGCGGGGCCTCATGGAAACAAGGGGACCATTGTGGCAAAGCAGGGCCTAATGGAAGCATGGAGAGCATTGTGACACTAAGGAAACTCCTGGAACCAAGATGACCACTGGCACATAATGGAACCTCATGGAAGCAAGCCTCCACGATGGTTTTGGAGGGCCTCAGGGACCACAGGACCCATTGTGACACAGCAGGACCTGGTGGAACCAAGGAGCCTTTGTGATACTCCACATCCACATGGAAGCCAGGGTGCACTGAGACACAGTGGGGCCTTGTTGGAACCAAAGACACCTCTGCAAAAAGCAGGCTAGCTCATAGAAGCAAGGAGTCCATTGTTACAACGTAAAAGCTATGCAACCAAGGGACCATTGTGACACTGCGGGGCCTCATGGAACCAATTGTCCATGATGACAGTGCGGATCAAAGGAGACCATGGTGACACTGCGGAACCTGATGGAACCAAGGAGCCATTGTGACACAGTGGGGCCTCATGGATTCAAGGAGACCATTGTGACCCAGGTGTTGCATGGGAAGGCAAGGAGCCATTGTGACACTTGGGGCTTCTTCCCTTGAGCTCTGCAGCTGGCTGTCCCAGCCCAGCGCACCACGTGCCACCTGCTCTCCTCAGGGCTCTGCCTGCACACAGCCCCAGGAGAAGTTTTCCTGTTTGCAAGGAAAGAATGGAAAAGCCGGAGCAGGTTTCCTAAACAACAAACCCCACTCAGGAGCCACATGCTCAGTACAGGCTGCCTGGAACGATGTCCCCTTTCTACAAGGGTCAGTGTGAGCAGGAATGAATGATCTCTGGGAGCAGAATTCTCGGAGTCTTTCCACTGAATTCTCTGTCCCTGTGTCTTGGGGTGACTTTATTGTGTGTATCCCCTATTGCTGCTCTATGCCCAGAAGTGAACTTTGTGCATTTCTGTGCCTTTCAACTGAGCCTGAGAGGGGGGAGAGGAAAAAAAACCGGACAAACTTCTCAGAGCGTTTGTTCAAGGACACACATACACACTCCTCTGCATCCTGCTTGCAGCAAGAGCAGAGGGAAGCAACTTTGTTTCTTTTTAGCCAGTTTTCAGCTCCTTTTCTCTGGGGGGAGATGGAGAGTTGAACTTTGTTTTCCTGGGACTTCGGGGGTTTTTTTTCCCTTCTTCTCTTCTTGACTCTTTCAACATCAGAGCACATTGGGAGAATTTTCTCCCGAGGTGGGGGCCCTGAATGTGGGCCCATGAGCCAGCTGCAAGGAGGAGGAGAGAGACTGCACCTACGGAAGTTTGGGGTTCCTCCCCCCTGCCATGAGGTCATGGGAGAGGGGACCCTGGGGTAGAGGCATGGCCTGGGCACGGGGTCTCCCTGCTCCCTGCTCACATGTGCCCTAATCCTGTTCAGCACTGCTTATTTTGTGTTGCCCTGTGCGAGGAGGGCCCTGGTTGTGCTGTGATTGCTCAGTTCTTTGGCAGTGCCCCGCCCATGTGGCTGGAGAAGAAAGAGCTCTGCAACTTCTCTCAAGAATGGCTCCCTGTTTCTTTGCACGGGCCTCGCTGTCTATGGATGTTTCAGGAGACCCCACCGAAACACAGAAGGACTCTCAAATTATCCCAGCTTTCTCTGCACAGCGAGAGGTTTTAATATTTAGCATTGTTATCCTTTTCCTGTGTGTTTGTTAAAAAAATAGGTTTTATCTCTTTCACTTTCTTCCCAGGAAAGTTCTTTTTTCCAAAAACCTGGTGGGGGAGGGCTGGGTGTAACCTGCCTTCTATCAGAGGATATTTTCCTCCAAATTTGTCCAAACCGGCACAGCCTGTCCTTTCCTGGGTCTCTGTTGCAGATGGAAGCTGCTGGTGCCATTGTCAGCTTGAAGCCCTCTTTTGATGCAAGCAGATGTTGCCAGGTGTGTTCAGCAGCTGTTGCTCAATGCTTATGCCAAGCTATTGTGTTCCTCATGGAACCAAGGAGCCATTGTGACACTGCAGGGGCTGATGGCATCAAGGAGGCAATTGTGACAGTACAGAACCTCCTAGAAACAAGGCTCCATTGTGACACCGTGGGGAATCATGGAATCAAGGAGCCCATTGTGACACGGCTGCATGGAACCAATGGTCCATGGTTACACGGCGGATTCAAGAAGAGCACGGTGACACCACGCAACATCATGGAACCATAGGTCCATTGTGACACAGCGGGGCCTCATGGAAACAAGGGGACCATTGTGGCAAAGCAGGGCCTAATGGAAGCATGGAGGGCATTGTGACACTAAGGAAACTCCTGGAACCAAGATGACCACTGGCACATAATGGAACCTCATGGAAGCAAGCCTCCACGATGACTTTGGAGGGCCTCGGGGACCACAGGACCCATTGTGACACAGCAGGACCTGGTGGAACCAAGGAGCCTTTGTGATACTCAAGATCCACATGGAAGCCAGGGTGCACTGAGACACAGCGGGGCCTTGTTGGAACCAAAGACACCTCTGCAAAAAGCAGGCTAGCTCATAGAAGCAAGGAGTCCATTGTTACAACGTAAAAGCTATGCAACCAAGGGACCATTGTGACACTGCGGGGCCTCATGGAACCAATTGTCCATGATGACAGTGCGGATCAAAGGAGACCATGGTGACACTGCGGAACCTGATGGAACCAAGGAGCCATTGTGACACAGTGGGGCCTCATGGAATCAAGGAGACCATTGTGACCCAGGTGTTGCATGTGAAGGCAAGGAGCCATTGTGACACTTTGGGCTTCTTCCCTTGAGCTCTGCAGCTGGCTGTCCCAGCCCAGCGTACCATGTGCCACCTGCTCTCCTCAGGGCTCTGCCTGCACACAGCCCCAGGAGAAGTTTTCCTGTTTGCAAGGAAAGAATGGAAAAGCCGGAGCAGGTTTCCTAAACAACAAACTCCACTCAGGAGCCACATGCTCAGTACAGGCTGCCTGGAACGATGTCCCCTTTCTACAAGGGTCAGGGTGAGCAGGAATGAATGATCTCTGGGAGCAGAATTCTCGGAGTCTTTCCACTGAATTCTCTGTCCCTGTGTCTTGGGGTGACTTTATTGTGTGTATCCCCTATTGCTGCTCTATGCCCAGAAGTGAACTTTGTGCATTTCTGTGCCTTTCAACTGAGCCTGAGCGGGGGGAGAGGAAAAAAACCGGACAAACTTCTCAGAGCGTTTGTTCAAGGACACACATACACACTCCTCTGCATCCTGCTTGCAGCAAGAGCAGAGGAAGCAACTTGGTTTCTTTTTAGCCAGTTTTCAGCTCCTTTTCTCTGGGGGGAGATGGAGAGTTGAACTTTGTTTTCCTGGGACTTTGGGGGTTTTTTTCCCTTCTCCTCTTCTTGACTCTTTCAACATCAGACCACATTGGGAGAATTTTCTCCCGAGGTTGGGGCCCTGAATGTGGGCCCATGAGCCAGCTGCAAGGAGGAGGAGAGAGACTACACCTCCGGAAGTGTTGGGGTTCCTCCCCCCTGCCATGAGGTCATGGGAGAGGGGACCCTGGGGTAGAGGCATGGCCTGGGCACGGGGGTCTCCCTGCTCCCTGCTCACATGTGCCCTAACCCTGTTCAGCACTGCTTATTTTGTGTTGCCCTGTGCCAGGAGGGCCCTGGTTGTGCCGTGATTGCTCAGTTCTTTGGCAGTGCCCCGCCCATGTGGCTGGAGAAGAAAGAGCTCTGAAACTTCTCTCAAGAATTGCTCCCTGTTTCTTTGCACGGGCCTCGCTGTCTATGGATGTTTCAGGAGACCCCACCGAAACACGGAAGGACTCTCAAATTATCCCAGCTTTCTCTGCACAGCGAGAGCTTTTAATATTTAGCATTGTTATCCTTTTCCTGTGTGTTTGTTAAAAAAGTAGTTTTTATCTCTTTCACTTTCTTCCCAGGAAAATTCTTTTTTCCCGAAGCTGGTGGGGGAGGGCTGGGTGTAACCTGCCTTCTATCAGAGGATATTTTCCTCCACATTTGTCCAAACCGGCACAGCCTGTCCTTTCCCTGGGTGTCTGTTGCAGATGGAAGCTGCTGGTGCCATTGTCAGCTTGAAGCCCTCTTTTGATGCAAGCAGATGTTGCCAGGTGTGTTCAGCAGCTGTTGCTCAATGCTTATGCCAAGCTATTGTGTTCCTCATGGAACCAAGGAGCCATTGTGACACTGCAGGGGCTGATGGCATCAAGGAGGCAATTGTGACAGTACAGAACCTCCTAGAAACAAGGCTCCATTGTGACACCGTGGGGAATCATGGAATCAAGGAGCCCATTGTGACACGGCTGCATGGAACCAATGGTCCATGGTTACACGGCGGATTCAAGAAGAGCACGGTGACACCACGCAACATCATGGAACCATAGGTCCATTGTGACACAGCGGGGCCTGATGGAAACAAGGGGACCATTGTGGCAAAGCAGGGCCTAATGGAAGCCTGGAGAGCATTGTGACATTGTGGGGAATCATGGAAGCATGGAGAGCATTGTGACACTAAGGAAACTCCTGGAACCAAGATGACCACTGGCACATAATGGAACCTCATGGAACCAAGCCTCCACGATGGTTTTGGAGGGCCTCAGGGACCACAGGACCCATTGTGACACAGCAGGACCTGGTGGAACCAAGGAGCCTTTGTGATACTCCACATCCACATGGAAGCCAGGGTGCACTGAGACACAGCGGGGCCTTGTTGGAACCAAAGACACCTCTGCAAAAAGCAGGCTAGCTCATAGAAGCAAGGAGTCCATTGTTACAACATCAAAGCTATGGAACCAAGGGACCATTGTGACACTGCGGGGCCTCATGGAACCAATTGTCCATGATGACAGTGCGGATCAAAGGAGACCATGGTGACACTGCGGAACCTGATGGAACCAAGGAGCCATTGTGACACAGTGGGGCCTCATGGATTCAAGGAGACCATTGTGACCCAGGTGTTGCATGGGAAGGCAAGGAGCCATTGTGACACTTTGGGCTTCTTCCCTTGAGCTCTGCAGCTGGCTGTCCCAGCCCAGCGCACCATGTGCCACCTGCTCTCCTCAGGGCTCTGCCTGCACACAGCCCCAGGAGAAGTTTTCCTGTTTGCAAGGAAAGAATGGAAAAGCCGGAGCAGGTTTCCTAAACAACAAACCCCACTCAGGAGCCACATGCTCAGTACAGGCTGCCTGGAACGATGTCCCCTTTCTACAAGGGTCAGTGTGAGCAGGAATGATCTCTGGGAGCAGAATTCTCGGAGTCTTTCCACTGAATTCTCTGTCCCTGTGTCTTGGGGTGACTTTATCATGTGTATCCCCTATTGCTGCTCTATGCCCAGAAGTGAACTTTGTGCATTTCTGTGCCTTTCAACTGAGCCTGAGAGGGGGGAGAGGAAAAAAAACCGGACAAACTTCTCAGAGCGTTTGTTCAAGGACACACATACACACTCCTCTGCATCCTGCTTGCAGCAAGAGCAGAGGGAAGCAACTTTGTTTCTTTTTAGCCAGTTTTCAGCTCCTTTTCTCTGGGGGGAGATGGAGAGTTGAACTTTGTTTTCCTGGGACTTCGGGGGTTTTTTTTCCCTTCTTCTCTTCTTGACTCTTTCAACATCAGAGCACATTGGGAGAATTTTCTCCCGAGGTGGGGGCCCTGAATGTGGGCCCATGAGCCAGCTGCAAGGAGGAGGAGAGAGACTACACCTACGGAAGTTTGGGGTTCCTCCCCCCTGCCATGAGGTCATGGGAGAGGGGACCCTGGGGTAGAGGCATGGCCTGGGCACGGGGTCTCCCTGCTCCCTGCTCACATGTGCCCTAATCCTGTTCAGCACTGCTTATTTTGTGTTGCCCTGTGCGAGGAGGGCCCTGGTTGTGCTGTGATTGCTCAGTTCTTTGGCAGTGCCCCGCCCATGTGGCTGGAGAAGAAAGAGCTCTGAAACTTCTCTCAAGAATCGCTCCCTGTTTCTTTGCACGGGCCTCGCTGTCTATGGATGTTTCAGGAGACCCCACCGAAACACAGAAGGACTCTCAAATTATCCCAGCTTTCTCTGCACAGCGAGAGCTTTTAATATTTAGCATTGTTATCCTTTTCCTGTGTGTTTGTTAAAAAAATAGGTTTTATCTCTTTCACTTTCTTCCCAGGAAAGTTCTTTTTTCCAAAAACCTGGTGGGGGAGGGCTGGGTGTAACCTGCCTTCTATAAGAGGATATTTTCCTCCAAATTTGTCCAAACCGGCACAGCCTGTCCTTTCCTGGGTCTCTGTTGCAGATGGAAGCTGCTGGTGCCATTGTCAGCTTGAAGCCCTCTTTTGATGCAAGCAGATGTTGCCAGGTGTGTTCAGCAGCTGTTGCTCAATGCTTATGCCAAGCTATTGTGTTCCTCATGGAACCAAGGAGCCATTGTGACACTGCAGGGGCTGATGGCATCAAGGAGGCAATTGTGACAGTACAGAACCTCCTAGAAACAAGGCTCCATTGTGACACCGTGGGGAATCATGGAATCAAGGAGCCCATTGTGACACGGCTGCATGGAACCAATGGTCCATGGTTACACTGCGGATTCAAGAAGAGCACGGTGACACCACGCAACATCACGGAACCATAGTTCCATTGTGACACAGCGGGGCCTCATGGAAACAAGGGGACCATTGTGGCAAAGCAGGGCCTAATGGAAGCATGGAGAGCATTGTGACACTAAGGAAACTCCTGGAACCAAGATGACCACTGGCACATAATGGAACCTCATGGAAGCAAGCCTCCACGATGGTTTTGGAGGGCCTCAGGGACCACAGGACCCATTGTGACACAGCAGGACCTGGTGGAACCAAGGAGCCTTTGTGATACTCCACATCCACATGGAAGCCAGGGTGCACTGAGACACAGCGGGGCCTTGTTGGAACCAAAGACACCTCTGCAAAAAGCAGGCTAGCTCATAGAAGCAAGGAGTCCTTTGTTACAACGTAAAAGCTATGCAACCAAGGGACCATTGTGACACTGAGGGGCCTCATGGAACCAATTGTCCATGATGACAGTGCGGATCAAAAGAGACCATGGTGACACTGCGGAACCTGATGGAACCAAAGAGCCATTGTGACACAGTGGGGCCTCATGGAATCAAGGAGACCATTGTGACCCAGGTGTTGCATGGGAAGGCAAGGAGCCATTGTGACACTTTGGGCTTCTTCCCTTGAGCTCTGCAGCTGGCTGTCCCAGCCCAGCGCACCATGTGCCACCTGCTCTCCTCAGGGCTCTGCCTGCACACAGCCCCAGGAGAAGTTTTCCTGTTTGCAAGGAAAGAATGGAAAAGCCGGAGCAGGTTTCCTAAACAACAAACCCCACTCAGGAGCCACATGCTCAGTACAGGCTGCCGGGAACGATGTCCCCTTTCTACAAGGGTCAGTGTGAGCAGGAATGAATGATCTCTGGGAGCAGAATTCTCGGAGTCTTTCCACTGAATTCTCTGTCCCTGTGTCTTGGGGTGACTTTATCATGTGTATCCCCCTATTGCTGCTCTATGCCCAGAAGTGAACTTTGTGCATTTCTGTGCCTTTCAACTGAGCCTGAGAGGGGGGAGAGGAAAAAAAAGCCAGACAAACTTCTCAGAGCGTTTGTTCAAGGACACACATACACACTCCTCTGCATCCTGCTTGCAGCAAGAGCAGAGGAAGCAACTTTGTTTCTTTTTAGCCAGTTTTCAGCTCCTTTTCTCTGGAGGGAGATGGAGAGTTGAACTTTGTTTTCCTGGGACTTCGGGGGTTTTTTTTCCCTTCTTCTCTTCTTGACTCTTTCAACATCAGAGCACATTGGGAGAATTTTCTCCCGAGGTGGGGGCCCTGAATGTGGGCCCATGAGCCAGCTGCAAGGAGGAGGAGAGAGACTACACCTACGGAAGTGTTGGGGTTCCTCCCCCCTGCCATGAGGTCATGGGAGAGGGGACCCTGGGGTAGAGGCATGGCCTGGGCACGGGGGGTCTCCCTGCTCCCTGCTCACATGTGCCCTAACCCTGTTCAGCACTGCTTATTTTGTGTTGCCCTGTGCCAGGAGGGCCCTGGTTGTGCCGTGATTGCTCAGTTCTTTGGCAGTGCCCCGCCCATGTGGCTGGAGAAGAAAGAGCTCTGAAACTTCTCTCAAGAATCGCTCCCTGTTTCTTTGCACGGGCCTCGCTGTCTATGGATGTTTCAGGAGACCCCACCGAAACACGGAAGGACTCTCAAATTATCCCAGCTTTCTCTGCACAGCGAGAGCTTTTAATATTTAGCATTGTTATCCTTTTCCTGTGTGTTTGTTAAAAAAGTAGTTTTTATCTCTTTCACTTTCTTCCCAGGAAAATTCTTTTTTCCCGAAGCTGGTGGGGGAGGGCTGGGTGTAACCTGCCTTCTATCAGAGGATATTTTCCTCCACATTTGTCCAAACCGGCACAGCCTGTCCTTTCCCTGGGTGTCTGTTGCAGATGGAAGCTGCTGGTGCCATTGTCAGCTTGAAGCCCTCTTTTGATGCAAGCAGATGTTGCCAGGTGTGTTCAGCAGCTGTTGCTCAATGCTTATGCCAAGCTATTGTGTTCCTCATGGAACCAAGGAGCCATTGTGACACTGCAGGGGCTGATGGCATCAAGGAGGCAATTGTGACAGTACAGAACCTCCTAGAAACAAGGCTCCATTGTGACACCGTGGGGAATCATGGAATCAAGGAGCCCATTGTGACACGGCTGCATGGAACCAATGGTCCATGGTTACACGGCGGATTCAAGAAGAGCACGGTGACACCACGCAACATCATGGAACCGTACGTCCATTGTGACACAGCAAGGCCGCATGGAAACAAGGGGACCATTGTGGCAAAGCAGGGCCTAATGGAAGCCTGGAGAGCATTGTGACATTGTGGGGAATCATGGAAACATGGAGAGCATTGTGACACTAAGGAAACTCCTGGAACCAAGATGACCACTGGCACATAATGGAACCTCATGGAAGCAAGCATCCATGATGACTTTGGAGGGCCTCAGGGACCACAGGACCCATTGTGACACAGCAGGACCTGGTGGAACCAAGGAGCCTTTGTGATACTCCAGATCCACATGGAAGCCAGGGTGCACTGAGACACAGTGGGGCCTTGTTGGAACCAAAGACACCTCTGCAAAAAGCAGGCTAGCTCATAGAAGCAAGGAGTCCATTGTTACAACGTAAAAGCTATGCAACCAAGGGACCATTGTGACACTGCGGGGCCTCATGGAACCAATTGTCCATGATGACAGTGCGGATCAAAGGAGACCATGGTGACACTGCGGAACCTGATGGAACCAAGGAGCCATTGTGACACAGTGGGGCCTCATGGAATCAAGGAGACCATTGTGACCCAGGTGTTGCATGGGAAGGCAAGGAGCCATTGTGACACTTTGGGCTTCTTCCCTTGAGCTCTGCAGCTGGCTGTCCCAGCCCAGCGCACCATGTGCCACCTGCTCTCCTCAGGGCTCTGCCTGCACACAGCCCCAGGAGAAGTTTTCCTGTTTGGAAGGAAAGAATGGAAAAGCCGGAGCAGGTTTCCTAAACAACAAACCCCACTCAGGAGCCACATGCTCAGTACAGGCTGCCTGGAACGATGTCCCCTTTCTACAAGGGTCAGTGTGAGCAGGAATGATCTCTGGGAGCAGAATTCTCGGAGTCTTTCCACTGAATTCTCTGTCCCTGTGTCTTGGGGTGACTTTATCATGTGTATCCCCCTATTGCTGCTCTATGCCCAGAAGTGAACTTTGTGCATTTCTGTGCCTTTCAACTGAGCCTGAGAGGGGGGAGAGGAAAAAAAACCGGACAAACTTCTCAGAGCGTTTGTTCAAGGACACACATACACACTCCTCTGCATCCTGCTTGCAGCAAGAGCAGAGGGAAGCAACTTTGTTTTTTTTTAGCCAGTTTTCAGCTCCTTTTCTCTGGGGGGAGATGGAGAGTTGAACTTTGTTTTCCTGGGACTTCGGGGGTTTTTTTTCCCTTCTTCTCTTCTTGACTCTTTCAACATCAGAGCACATTGGGAGAATTTTCTCCCGAGGTGGGGGCCCTGAATGTGGGCCCATGAGCCAGCTGCAAGGAGGAGGAGAGAGACTGCACCTACGGAAGTGTTGGGGTTCCTCCCCCCTGCCATGAGGTCATGGGAGAGGGGACCCTGGGGTAGAGGCATGGCCTGGGCACGGGGTCTCCCTGCTCCCTGCTCACATGTGCCCTAATCCTGTTCAGCACTGCTTATTTTGTGTTGCCCTGTGCGAGGAGGGCCCTGGTTGTGCTGTGATTGCTCAGTTCTTTGGCAGTGCCCCGCCCATGTGGCTGGAGAAGAAAGAGCTCTGAAACTTCTCTCAAGAATCGCTCCCTGTTTCTTTGCACGGGCCTCGCTGTCTATGGATGTTTCAGGAGACCCCACCGAAACACAGAAGGACTCTCAAATTATCCCAGCTTTCTCTGCACAGCGAGAGCTTTTAATATTTAGCATTGTTATCCTTTTCCTGTGTGTTTGTTAAAAAAATAGGTTTTATCTCTTTCACTTTCTTCCCAGGAAAATTCTTTTTTCCCGAAGCTGGTGGGGGAGGGCTGGGTGTAACCTGCCTTCTATCAGAGGATATTTTCCTCCACATTTGTCCAAACCGGCACAGCCTGTCCTTTCCTGGGTCTCTGTTGCAGATGGAAGCTGCTGGTGCCATTGTCAGCTTGAAGCCCTCTTTTGATGCAAGCAGATGTTGCCAGGTGTGTTCAGCAGCTGTTGCTCAATGCTTATGCCAAGCTATTGTGTTCCTCATGGAACCAAGGAGCCATTGTGACACTGCAGGGGCTGATGGCATCAAGGAGGCAATTGTGACAGTACAGAACCTCCTAGAAACAAGGCTCCATTGTGACACCGTGGGGAATCATGGAATCAAGGAGCCCATTGTGACACGGCTGCATGGAACCAATGGTCCATGGTTACACGGCGGATTCAAGAAGAGCACGGTGACACCACGCGACATCACGGAACCATAGTTCCATTGTGACACAGCGGGGCCTCATGGAAACAAGGGGACCATTGTGGCAAAGCAGGGCCTAATGGAAGCATGGAGAGCATTGTGACACTAAGGAAACTCCTGGAACCAAGATGACCACTGGCACATAATGGAACCTCATGGAAGCAAGCCTCCACGATGGTTTTGGAGGGCCTCAGGGACCACAGGACCCATTGTGACACAGCAGGACCTGGTGGAACCAAGGAGCCTTTGTGATACTCCACATCCACATGGAAGCCAGGGTGCACTGAGACACAGCGGGGCCTTGTTGGAACCAAAGACACCTCTGCAAAAAGCAGGCTAGCTCATAGAAGCAAGGAGTCCTTTGTTACAACATCAAACCTATGGAAGCAAGGGACCATTGTGACACTGCGGGGCCTCATGGAACCAATTGTCCATGATGACAGTGCGGATCAAAAGAGACCATGGTGACACTGCGGAACCTGATGGAACCAAGGAGCCATTGTGACACAGTGGGGCCTCATGGAATCAAGGAGACCATTGTGACCCAGGTGTTGCATGGGAAGGCAAGGAGCCATTGTGACACTTTGGGCTTCTTCCCTTGAGCTCTGCAGCTGGCTGTCCCAGCCCAGCGCACCATGTGCCACCTGCTCTCCTCAGGGCTCTGCCTGCACACAGCACCAGGAGAAGTTTTCCTGTTTGCAAGGAAAGAATGGAAAAGCCGGAGCAGGTTTCCTAAACAACAAACCCCACTCAGGAGCCACATGCTCAGTACAGGCTGCCTGGAACGATGTCCCCTTTCTACAAGGGTCAGTGTGAGCAGGAATGAATGATCTCTGGGAGCAGAATTCTCGGAGTCCTTCCACTGAATTCTCTGTCCCTGTGTCTTGGGGTGACTTTATCATGTGTATCCCCCTATTGCTGCTCTATGCCCAGAAGTGAACTTTGTGCATTTCTGTGCCTTTCAACTGAGCCTGAGAGGGGGGAGAGGAAAAAAAAGCCAGACAAACTTCTCAGAGCGTTTGTTCAATGACACACATACACACTCCTCTGCATCCTGCTTGCAGCAAGAGCAGAGGAAGCAACTTTGTTTCTTTTTAGCCAGTTTTCAGCTCCTTTTCTCTGGAGGGAGATGGAGAGTTGAACTTTGTTTTCCTGGGACTTCGGGGGTTTTTTTTCCCTTCTTCTCTTCTTGACTCTTTCAACATCAGAGCACATTGGGAGAATTTTCTCCCAAGGTGGGGGCCCTGAATGTGGGCCCATGAGCCAGCTGCAAGGAGGAGGAGAGAGACTACACCTACGGAAGTGTTGGGGTTCCTCCCCCCTGCCATGCGGTCATGGGAGAGGGGACCCTGGGGTAGAGGCATGGCCTGGGCACGGGGGGTCTCCCTGCTCCCTGCTCACATGTGCCCTAACCCTGTTCAGCACTGCTTATTTTGTGTTGCCCTGTGCCAGGAGGGCCCTGGTTGTGCTGTGATTGCTCAGTTCTTTGGCAGTGCCCCGCCCATGTGGCTGGAGAAGAAAGAGCTCTGAAACTTCTCTCAAGAATCGCTCCCTGTTTCTTTGCACGGGCCTCGCTGTCTATGGATGTTTCAGGAGACCCCACCGAAACACGGAAGGACTCTCAAATTATCCCAGCTTTCTCTGCACAGCGAGAGCTTTTAATATTTAGCATTGTTATCCTTTTCCTGTGTGTTTGTTAAAAAAGTAGTTTTTATCTCTTTCACTTTCTTCCCAGGAAAATTCTTTTTTCCCGAAGCTGGTGGGGGAGGGCTGGGTGTAACCTGCCTTCTATCAGAGGATATTTTCCTCCACATTTGTCCAAACCGGCACAGCCTGTCCTTTCCCTGGGTGTCTGTTGCAGATGGAAGCTGCTGGTGCCATTGTCAGCTTGAAGCACTCTTTTGATGCAAGCAGATGTTGCCAGGTGTGTTCAGCAGCTGTTGCTCAATGCTTATGCCAAGCTATTGTGTTCCTCATGGAACCAAGGAGCCATTGTGACACTGCAGGGGCTGATGGCATCAAGGAGGCAATTGTGACAGTACAGAACCTCCTAGAAACAAGGCTCCATTGTGACACCGTGGGGAATCATGGAATCAAGGAGCCCATTGTGACACGGCTGCATGGAACCAATGGTCCATGGTTACACGGCGGATTCAAGAAGAGCACGGTGACACCACGCAACATCATGGAACCGTACGTCCATTGTGACACAGCAAGGCCGCATGGAAACAAGGGGACCATTGTGGCAAAGCAGGGCCTAATGGAAGCATGGAGAGCATTGTGACACTAAGGAAACTCCTGGAACCAAGATGACCACTGGCACATAATGGAACCTCATGGAAGCAAGCCTCCACGATGGTTTTGGAGGGCCTCAGGGACCACAGGACCCATTGTGACACAGCAGGACCTGGTGGAACCAAGGAGCCTTTGTGATACTCCACATCCACATGGAAGCCAGGGTGCACTGAGACACAGCGGGGCCTTGTTGGAACCAAAGACACCTCTGCAAAAAGCAGGCTAGCTCATAGAAGCAAGGAGTCCTTTGTTACAACATCAAACCTATGGAAGCAAGGGACCATTGTGACACTGCGGGGCCTCATGGAACCAATTGTCCATGATGACAGTGCGGATCAAAAGAGACCATGGTGACACTGCGGAACCTGATGGAACCAAGGAGCCATTGTGACACAGTGGGGCCTCATGGAATCAAGGAGACCATTGTGACCCAGGTGTTGCATGGGAAGGCAAGGAGCCATTGTGACACTTTGGGCTTCTTCCCTTGAGCTCTGCAGCTGGCTGTCCCAGCCCAGCGCACCATGTGCCACCTGCTCTCCTCAGGGCTCTGCCTGCACACAGCCCCAGGAGAAGTTTTCCTGTTTGCAAGGAAAGAATGGAAAAGCCGGAGCAGGTTTCCTAAACAACAAACCCCACTCAGGAGCCACATGCTCAGTACAGGCTGCCTGGAACGATGTCCCCTTTCTACAAGGGTCAGTGTGAGCAGGAATGAATGATCTCTGGGAGCAGAATTCTCGGAGTCTTTCCACTGAATTCTCTGTCCCTGTGTCTTGGGGTGACTTTATCATGTGTATCCCCCTATTGCTGCTCTATGCCCAGAAGTGAACTTTGTGCATTTCTGTGCCTTTCAACTGAGCCTGAGAGGGGGGAGAGGAAAAAAAAGCCAGACAAACTTCTCAGAGCGTTTGTTCAAGGACACACATACACACTCCTCTGCATCCTGCTTGCAGCAAGAGCAGAGGAAGCAACTTTGTTTCTTTTTAGCCAGTTTTCAGCTCCTTTTCTCTGGAGGGAGATGGAGAGTTGAACTTTGTTTTCCTGGGACTTCGGGGGTTTTTTTTCCCTTCTTCTCTTCTTGACTCTTTCAACATCAGAGCACATTGGGAGAATTTTCTCCCGAGGTGGGGGCCCTGAATGTGGGCCCATGAGCCAGCTGCAAGGAGGAGGAGAGAGACTACACCTACGGAAGTGTTGGGGTTCCTCCCCCCTGCCATGAGGTCATGGGAGAGGGGACCCTGGGGTAGAGGCATGGCCTGGGCACGGGGGTCTCCCTGCTCCCTGCTCACATGTGCCCTAATCCTGTTCAGCACTGCTTATTTTGTGTTGCCCTGTGCGAGGAGGGCCCTGGTTGTGCTGTGATTGCTCAGTTCTTTGGCAGTGCCCCGCCCATGTGGCTGGAGAAGAAAGAGCTCTGCAACTTCTCTCAAGAATGGCTCCCTGTTTCTTTGCACGGGCCTCGCTGTCTATGGATGTTTCAGGAGACCCCACCGAAACACAGAAGGACTCTCAAATTATCCCAGCTTTCTCTGCACAGCGAGAGCTTTTAATATTTAGCATTGTTATCCTTTTCCTGTGTGTTTGTTAAAAAAATAGGTTTTATCTCTTTCACTTTCTTCCCAGGAAAGTTCTTTTTTCCAAAAACCTGGTGGGGGAGGGCTGGGTGTAACCTGCCTTCTATCAGAGGATATTTTCCTCCACATTTGTCCAAACCGGCACAGCCTGTCCTTTCCCTGGGTGTCTGTTGCAGATGGAAGCTGCTGGTGCCATTGTCAGCTTGAAGCCCTCTTTTGATGCAAGCAGATGTTGCCAGGTGTGTTCAGCAGCTGTTGCTCAATGCTTATGCCAAGCTATTGTGTTCCTCATGGAACCAAGGAGCCATTGTGACACTGCAGGGGCTGATGGCATCAAGGAGGCAATTGTGACAGTACAGAACCTCCTAGAAACAAGGCTCCATTGTGACACCGTGGGGAATCATGGAATCAAGGAGCCCATTGTGACACGGCTGCATGGAACCAATGGTCCATGGTTACACTGCGGATTCAAGAAGAGCACGGTGACACCACGCAACATCATGGAACCATAGGTCCATTGTGACACAGCGGGGCCTCATGGAAACAAGGGGACCATTGTGGCAAAGCAGGGCCTAATGGAAGCATGGAGAGCATTGTGACACTAAGGAAACTCCTGGAACCAAGATGACCACTGGCACATAATGGAACCTCATGGAAGCAAGCCTCCACAATGACTTTGGAGGGCCTCAGGGACCACAGGACCCATTGTGACACAGCAGGACCTGGTGGAACCAAGGAGCCTTTGTGATACTCCAGATCCACATGGAAGCCAGGGTGCACTGAGACACAGCGGGGCCTTGTTGGAACCAAAGACACCTCTGCAAAAAGCAGGCTAGCTCATAGAAGCAAGGAGTCCATTGTTACAACGTAAAAGCTATGGAAGCAAGGGACCATTGTGACACTGCGGGGCCTCATGGAACCAATTGTCCATGATGACAGTGCGGATCAAAGGAGACCATGGTGACACTGCGGAACCTGATGGAACCAAGGAGCCATTGTGACACAGTGGGGCCTCATGGAATCAAGGAGACCATTGTGACCCAGGTGTTGCATGTGAAGGCAAGGAGCCATTGTGACACTTTGGGCTTCTTCCCTTGAGCTCTGCAGCTGGCTGTCCCAGCCCAGCGCACCATGTGCCACCTGCTCTCCTCAGGGCTCTGCCTGCACACAGCCCCAGGAGAAGTTTTCCTGTTTGGAAGGAAAGAATGGAAAAGCCTGAGCAGGTTTCCTAAACAACAAACCCCACTCAGGAGCCACATGCTCAGTACAGGCTGCCTGGAACTATGTCCCCTTTCTACAAGGGTCAGTGTGAGCAGGAATGAATGATCTCTGGGAGCAGAATTCTCGGAGTCTTTCCACTGAATTCTCTGTCCCTGTGTCTTGGGGTGACTTTATTGTGTGTATCCCCTATTGCTGCTCTATGCCCAGAAGTGAACTTTGTGCATTTCTGTGCCTTTCAACTGAGCCTGAGAGGGGGGAGAGGAAAAAAAAGCCAGACAAACTTCTCAGAGTGTTTGTTCAAGGACACACATACACACTCCTCTGCATCCTGCTTGCAGCAAGAGCAGAGGAAGCAACTTTGTTTCTTTTTAGCCAGTTTTCAGCTCCTATTCTCTGGGGGGAGATGGAGAGTTGAACTTTGTTTTCCTGGGACTTTGGGGGTTTTTTCCCCTTCTCTTCTTGACTCTTTCAACATCAGAGCACATTGGGAGAATTTTCTCCCGAGGTGGGGGCCCTGAATGTGGGCCCATGAGCCAGCTGCAAGGAGGAGGAGAGAGACTACACCTACGGAAGTGTTGGGGTTCCTCCCCCCTGCCATGAGGTCATGGGAGAGGGGACCCTGGGGTAGAGGCATGGCCTGGGCACGGGGTCTCCCTGCTCCCTGCTCACATGTGCCCTAATCCTGTTCAGCACTGCTTATTTTGTGTTGCCCTGTGCGAGGAGGGCCCTGGTTGTGCCGTGATTGCTCAGTTCTTTGGCAGTGCCCCGCCCATGTGGCTGGAGAAGAAAGAGCTCTGCAACTTCTCTCAAGAATGGCTCCCTGTTTCTTTGCACGGGCCTCGCTGTCTATGGATGTTTCAGGAGACCCCACCGAAACACGGAAGGACTCTCAAATTATCCCAGCTTTCTCTGCACAGCGAGAGCTTTTAATATTTAGCATTGCTATCCTTTTCCTGTGTGTTTGTTAAAAAAATAGTTTTTATCTCTTTCACTTTCTTCCCAGGAAAGTTCTTTCTTCCAAAAACCTGGTGGGGGAGGGCTGGGTGTAACCTGCCTTCTATCAGAGGATATTTTCCTCCACATTTGTCCAAACCGGCACAGCCTGTCCTTTCCTGGGTCTCTGTTGCAGATGGAAGCTGCTGGTGCCATTGTCAGCTTGAAGCACTCTTTTGATGCAAGCAGATGTTGCCAGGTGTGTTCAGCAGCTGTTGCTCAATGCTTATGCCAAGCTATTGTGTTCCTCATGGAACCAAGGAGCCATTGTGACACTGCAGGGGCTGATGGCATCAAGGAGGCAATTGTGACAGTACAGAACCTCCTAGAAACAAGGCTCCATTGTGACACCGTGGGGAATCATGGAATCAAGGAGCCCATTGTGACACGGCTGCATGGAACCAATGGTCCATGGTTACACTGCGGATTCAAGAAGAGCACGGTGACACCACGCAACATCATGGAACCATAGGTCCATTGTGACACAGCGGGGCCTCATGGAAACAAGGGGACCATTGTGGCAAAGCAGGGCCTAATGGAAGCATGGAGAGCATTGTGACACTAAGGAAACTCCTGGAACCAAGATGACCACTGGCACATAATGGAACCTCATGGAAGCAAGCCTCCACAATGACTTTGGAGGGCCTCAGGGACCACAGGACCCATTGTGACACAGCAGGACCTGGTGGAACCAAGGAGCCTTTGTGATACTCCAGATCCACATGGAAGCCAGGGTGCACTGAGACACAGCGGGGCCTTGTTGGAACCAAAGACACCTCTGCAAAAAGCAGGCTAGCTCATAGAAGCAAGGAGTCCATTGTTACAACGTAAAAGCTATGGAAGCAAGGGACCATTGTGACACTGCGGGGCCTCATGGAACCAATTGTCCATGATGACAATGCGGATCAAAGGAGACCATGGTGACACTGCGGAACCTGATGGAACCAAGGAGCCATTGTGACACAGTGGGGCCTCATGGAATCAAGGAGACCATTGTGACCCAGGTGTTGCATGTGAAGGCAAGGAGCCATTGTGACACTTTGGGCTTCTTCCCTTGAGCTCTGCAGCTGGCTGTCCCAGCCCAGCGCACCATGTGCCACCTGCTCTCCTCAGGGCTCTGCCTGCACACAGCCCCAGGAGAAGTTTTCCTGTTTGCAAGGAAAGAATGGAAAAGCCGGAGCAGGTTTCCTAAACAACAAACCCCACTCAGGAGCCACATGCTCAGTACAGGCTGCCTGGAACGATGTCCCCTTTCTACAAGGGTCAGTGTGAGCAGGAATGATCTCTGGGAGCAGAATTCTCGGAGTCTTTCCACTGAATTCTCTGTCCCTGTGTCTTGGGGTGACTTTATCATGTGTATCCCCTATTGCTGCTCTATGCCCAGAAGTGAACTTTGTGCATTTCTGTGCCTTTCAACTGAGCCTGAGAGGGGGGAGAGGAAAAAAAACCGGACAAACTTCTCAGAGCGTTTGTTCAAGGACACACATACACACTCCTCTGCATCCTGCTTGCAGCAAGAGCAGAGGGAAGCAACTTTGTTTCTTTTTAGCCAGTTTTCAGCTCCTTTTCTCTGGGGGGAGATGGAGAGTTGAACTTTGTTTTCCTGGGACTTCGGGGGTTTTTTTTCCCTTCTTCTCTTCTTGACTCTTTCAACATCAGAGCACATTGGGAGAATTTTCTCCCGAGGTGGGGGCCCTGAATGTGGGCCCATGAGCCAGCTGCAAGGAGGAGGAGAGAGACTACACCTACGGAAGTTTGGGGTTCCTCCCCCCTGCCATGAGGTCATGGGAGAGGGGACCCTGGGGTAGAGGCATGGCCTGGGCACGGGGTCTCCCTGCTCCCTGCTCACATGTGCCCTAATCCTGTTCAGCACTGCTTATTTTGTGTTGCCCTGTGCGAGGAGGGCCCTGGTTGTGCTGTGATTGCTCAGTTCTTTGGCAGTGCCCCGCCCATGTGGCTGGAGAAGAAAGAGCTCTGAAACTTCTCTCAAGAATCGCTCCCTGTTTCTTTGCACGGGCCTCGCTGTCTATGGATGTTTCAGGAGACCCCACCGAAACACAGAAGGACTCTCAAATTATCCCAGCTTTCTCTGCACAGCGAGAGGTTTTAATATTTAGCATTGTTATCCTTTTCCTGTGTGTTTGTTAAAAAAATAGGTTTTATCTCTTTCACTTTCTTCCCAGGAAAGTTCTTTTTTCCAAAAACCTGGTGGGGGAGGGCTGGGTGTAACCTGCCTTCTATAAGAGGATATTTTCCTCCAAATTTGTCCAAACCGGCACAGCCTGTCCTTTCCTGGGTCTCTGTTGCAGATGGAAGCTGCTGGTGCCATTGTCAGCTTGAAGCCCTCTTTTGATGCAAGCAGATGTTGCCAGGTGTGTTCAGCAGCTGTTGCTCAATGCTTATGCCAAGCTATTGTGTTCCTCATGGAACCAAGGAGCCATTGTGACACTGCAGGGGCTGATGGCATCAAGGAGGCAATTGTGACAGTACAGAACCTCCTAGAAACAAGGCTCCATTGTGACACCGTGGGGAATCATGGAATCAAGGAGCCCATTGTGACACGGCTGCATGGAACCAATGGTCCATGGTTACACTGCGGATTCAAGAAGAGCACGGTGACACCACGCAACATCACGGAACCATAGTTCCATTGTGACACAGCGGGGCCTCATGGAAACAAGGGGACCATTGTGGCAAAGCAGGGCCTAATGGAAGCATGGAGAGCATTGTGACACTAAGGAAACTCCTGGAACCAAGATGACCACTGGCACATAATGGAACCTCATGGAAGCAAGCCTCCACGATGGTTTTGGAGGGCCTCAGGGACCACAGGACCCATTGTGACACAGCAGGACCTGGTGGAACCAAGGAGCCTTTGTGATACTCCACATCCACATGGAAGCCAGGGTGCACTGAGACACAGCGGGGCCTTGTTGGAACCAAAGACACCTCTGCAAAAAGCAGGCTAGCTCATAGAAGCAAGGAGTCCTTTGTTACAACGTAAAAGCTATGCAACCAAGGGACCATTGTGACACTGAGGGGCCTCATGGAACCAATTGTCCATGATGACAGTGCGGATCAAAAGAGACCATGGTGACACTGCGGAACCTGATGGAACCAAAGAGCCATTGTGACACAGTGGGGCCTCATGGAATCAAGGAGACCATTGTGACCCAGGTGTTGCATGGGAAGGCAAGGAGCCATTGTGACACTTTGGGCTTCTTCCCTTGAGCTCTGCAGCTGGCTGTCCCAGCCCAGCGCACCATGTGCCACCTGCTCTCCTCAGGGCTCTGCCTGCACACAGCCCCAGGAGAAGTTTTCCTGTTTGCAAGGAAAGAATGGAAAAGCCGGAGCAGGTTTCCTAAACAACAAACCCCACTCAGGAGCCACATGCTCAGTACAGGCTGCCGGGAACGATGTCCCCTTTCTACAAGGGTCAGTGTGAGCAGGAATGAATGATCTCTGGGAGCAGAATTCTCAGAGTCTTTCCACTGAATTCTCTGTCCCTGTGTCTTGGGGTGACTTTATCATGTGTATCCCCCTATTGCTGCTCTATGCCCAGAAGTGAACTTTGTGCATTTCTGTGCCTTTCAACTGAGCCTGAGAGGGGGGAGAGGAAAAAAAAGCCAGACAAACTTCTCAGAGCGTTTGTTCAAGGACACACATACACACTCCTCTGCATCCTGCTTGCAGCAAGAGCAGAGGAAGCAACTTTGTTTCTTTTTAGCCAGTTTTCAGCTCCTTTTCTCTGGAGGGAGATGGAGAGTTGAACTTTGTTTTCCTGGGACTTCGGGGGTTTTTTTTCCCTTCTTCTCTTCTTGACTCTTTCAACATCAGAGCACATTGGGAGAATTTTCTCCCGAGGTGGGGGCCCTGAATGTGGGCCCATGAGCCAGCTGCAAGGAGGAGGAGAGAGACTACACCTACGGAAGTGTTGGGGTTCCTCCCCCCTGCCATGAGGTCATGGGAGAGGGGACCCTGGGGTAGAGGCATGGCCTGGGCACGGGGGGTCTCCCTGCTCCCTGCTCACATGTGCCCTAACCCTGTTCAGCACTGCTTATTTTGTGTTGCCCTGTGCCAGGAGGGCCCTGGTTGTGCCGTGATTGCTCAGTTCTTTGGCAGTGCCCCGCCCATGTGGCTGGAGAAGAAAGAGCTCTGAAACTTCTCTCAAGAATCGCTCCCTGTTTCTTTGCACGGGCCTCGCTGTCTATGGATGTTTCAGGAGACCCCACCGAAACACGGAAGGACTCTCAAATTATCCCAGCTTTCTCTGCACAGCGAGAGCTTTTAATATTTAGCATTGTTATCCTTTTCCTGTGTGTTTGTTAAAAAAGTAGTTTTTATCTCTTTCACTTTCTTCCCAGGAAAATTCTTTTTTCCCGAAGCTGGTGGGGGAGGGCTGGGTGTAACCTGCCTTCTATCAGAGGATATTTTCCTCCACATTTGTCCAAACCGGCACAGCCTGTCCTTTCCCTGGGTGTCTGTTGCAGATGGAAGCTGCTGGTGCCATTGTCAGCTTGAAGCACTCTTTTGATGCAAGCAGATGTTGCCAGGTGTGTTCAGCAGCTGTTGCTCAATGCTTATGCCAAGCTATTGTGTTCCTCATGGAACCAAGGAGCCATTGTGACACTGCAGGGGCTGATGGCATCAAGGAGGCAATTGTGACAGTACAGAACCTCCTAGAAACAAGGCTCCATTGTGACACCGTGGGGAATCATGGAATCAAGGAGCCCATTGTGACACGGCTGCATGGAACCAATGGTCCATGGTTACACGGCGGATTCAAGAAGAGCACGGTGACACCACGCAACATCATGGAACCGTACGTCCATTGTGACACAGCAAGGCCGCATGGAAACAAGGGGACCATTGTGGCAAAGCAGGGCCTAATGGAAGCATGGAGAGCATTGTGACACTAAGGAAACTCCTGGAACCAAGATGACCACTGGCACATAATGGAACCTCATGGAAGCAAGCCTCCACGATGGTTTTGGAGGGCCTCAGGGACCACAGGACCCATTGTGACACAGCAGGACCTGGTGGAACCAAGGAGCCTTTGTGATACTCCAGATCCACATGGAAGCCAGGGTGCACTGAGACACAGCGGGGCCTTGTTGGAACCAAAGACACCTCTGCAAAAAGCAGGCTAGCTCATAGAAGCAAGGAGTCCTTTGTTACAACATCAAACCTATGGAAGCAAGGGACCATTGTGACACTGCGGGGCCTCATGGAACCAATTGTCCATGATGACAGTGCGGATCAAAAGAGACCATGGTGACACTGCGGAACCTGATGGAACCAAGGAGCCATTGTGACACAGTGGGGCCTCATGGAATCAAGGAGACCATTGTGACCCAGGTGTTGCATGTGAAGGCAAGGAGCCATTGTGACACTTTGGGCTTCTTCCCTTGAGCTCTGCAGCTGGCTGTCCCAGCCCAGCGCACCATGTGCCACCTGCTCTCCTCAGGGCTCTGCCTGCACACAGCCCCAGGAGAAGTTTTCCTGTTTGGAAGGAAAGAATGGAAAAGCCGGAGCAGGTTTCCTAAACAACAAACCCCACTCAGGAGCCACATGCTCAGTACAGGCTGCCTGGAACGATGTCCCCTTTCTACAAGGGTCAGTGTGAGCAGGAATGAATGATCTCTGGGAGCAGAATTCTCGGAGTCTTTCCACTGAATTCTCTGTCCCTGTGTCTTGGGGTGACTTTATCATGTGTATCCCCCTATTGCTGCTCTATGCCCAGAAGTGAACTTTGTGCATTTCTGTGCCTTTCAACTGAGCCTGAGAGGGGGGAGAGGAAAAAAAAGCCAGACAAACTTCTCAGAGCGTTTGTTCAAGGACACACATACACACTCCTCTGCATCCTGCTTGCAGCAAGAGCAGAGGAAGCAACTTTGTTTCTTTTTAGCCAGTTTTCAGCTCCTTTTCTCTGGAGGGAGATGGAGAGTTGAACTTTGTTTTCCTGGGACTTCGGGGGTTTTTTTTCCCTTCTTCTCTTCTTGACTCTTTCAACATCAGAGCACATTGGGAGAATTTTCTCCCGAGGTGGGGGCCCTGAATGTGGGCCCATGAGCCAGCTGCAAGGAGGAGGAGAGAGACTACACCTACGGAAGTGTTGGGGTTCCTCCCCCCTGCCATGAGGTCATGGGAGAGGGGACCCTGGGGTAGAGGCATGGCCTGGGCACGGGGGTCTCCCTGCTCCCTGCTCACATGTGCCCTAATCCTGTTCAGCACTGCTTATTTTGTGTTGCCCTGTGCGAGGAGGGCCCTGGTTGTGCTGTGATTGCTCAGTTCTTTGGCAGTGCCCCGCCCATGTGGCTGGAGAAGAAAGAGCTCTGCAACTTCTCTCAAGAATGGCTCCCTGTTTCTTTGCACGGGCCTCGCTGTCTATGGATGTTTCAGGAGACCCCACCGAAACACAGAAGGACTCTCAAATTATCCCAGCTTTCTCTGCACAGCGAGAGCTTTTAATATTTAGCATTGTTATCCTTTTCCTGTGTGTTTGTTAAAAAAATAGGTTTTATCTCTTTCACTTTCTTCCCAGGAAAGTTCTTTTTTCCAAAAACCTGGTGGGGGAGGGCTGGGTGTAACCTGCCTTCTATCAGAGGATATTTTCCTCCACATTTGTCCAAACCGGCACAGCCTGTCCTTTCCCTGGGTGTCTGTTGCAGATGGAAGCTGCTGGTGCCATTGTCAGCTTGAAGCCCTCTTTTGATGCAAGCAGATGTTGCCAGGTGTGTTCAGCAGCTGTTGCTCAATGCTTATGCCAAGCTATTGTGTTCCTCATGGAACCAAGGAGCCATTGTGACACTGCAGGGGCTGATGGCATCAAGGAGGCAATTGTGACAGTACAGAACCTCCTAGAAACAAGGCTCCATTGTGACACCGTGGGGAATCATGGAATCAAGGAGCCCATTGTGACACGGCTGCATGGAACCAATGGTCCATGGTTACACTGCGGATTCAAGAAGAGCACGGTGACACCACGCAACATCATGGAACCATAGGTCCATTGTGACACAGCGGGGCCTCATGGAAACAAGGGGACCATTGTGGCAAAGCAGGGCCTAATGGAAGCATGGAGAGCATTGTGACACTAAGGAAACTCCTGGAACCAAGATGACCACTGGCACATAATGGAACCTCATGGAAGCAAGCCTCCACAATGACTTTGGAGGGCCTCAGGGACCACAGGACCCATTGTGACACAGCAGGACCTGGTGGAACCAAGGAGCCTTTGTGATACTCCACATCCACATGGAAGCCAGGGTGCACTGAGACACAGCGGGGCCTTGTTGGAACCAAAGACACCTCTGCAAAAAGCAGGCTAGCTCATAGAAGCAAGGAGTCCATTGTTACAACGTAAAAGCTATGGAAGCAAGGGACCATTGTGACACTGCGGGGCCTCATGGAACCAATTGTCCATGATGACAGTGCGGATCAAAGGAGACCATGGTGACACTGCGGAACCTGATGGAACCAAGGAGCCATTGTGACACAGTGGGGCCTCATGGAATCAAGGAGACCATTGTGACCCAGGTGTTGCATGTGAAGGCAAGGAGCCATTGTGACACTTTGGGCTTCTTCCCTTGAGCTCTGCAGCTGGCTGTCCCAGCCCAGCGCACCATGTGCCACCTGCTCTCCTCAGGGCTCTGCCTGCACACAGCCCCAGGAGAAGTTTTCCTGTTTGGAAGGAAAGAATGGAAAAGCCTGAGCAGGTTTCCTAAACAACAAACCCCACTCAGGAGCCACATGCTCAGTACAGGCTGCCTGGAACTATGTCCCCTTTCTACAAGGGTCAGTGTGAGCAGGAATGAATGATCTCTGGGAGCAGAATTCTCGGAGTCTTTCCACTGAATTCTCTGTCCCTGTGTCTTGGGGTGACTTTATTGTGTGTATCCCCTATTGCTGCTCTATGCCCAGAAGTGAACTTTGTGCATTTCTGTGCCTTTCAACTGAGCCTGAGAGGGGGGAGAGGAAAAAAAAGCCAGACAAACTTCTCAGAGTGTTTGTTCAAGGACACACATACACACTCCTCTGCATCCTGCTTGCAGCAAGAGCAGAGGAAGCAACTTTGTTTCTTTTTAGCCAGTTTTCAGCTCCTATTCTCTGGGGGGAGATGGAGAGTTGAACTTTGTTTTCCTGGGACTTTGGGGGTTTTTTCCCCTTCTCTTCTTGACTCTTTCAACATCAGAGCACATTGGGAGAATTTTCTCCCGAGGTGGGGGCCCTGAATGTGGGCCCATGAGCCAGCTGCAAGGAGGAGGAGAGAGACTACACCTACGGAAGTGTTGGGGTTCCTCCCCCCTGCCATGAGGTCATGGGAGAGGGGACCCTGGGGTAGAGGCATGGCCTGGGCACGGGGTCTCCCTGCTCCCTGCTCACATGTGCCCTAATCCTGTTCAGCACTGCTTATTTTGTGTTGCCCTGTGCGAGGAGGGCCCTGGTTGTGCCGTGATTGCTCAGTTCTTTGGCAGTGCCCCGCCCATGTGGCTGGAGAAGAAAGAGCTCTGAAACTTCTCTCAAGAATCGCTCCCTGTTTCTTTGCACGGGCCTCGCTGTCTATGGATGTTTCAGGAGACCCCACCGAAACACGGAAGGACTCTCAAATTATCCCAGCTTTCTCTGCACAGCGAGAGCTTTTAATATTTAGCATTGCTATCCTTTTCCTGTGTGTTTGTTAAAAAAATAGTTTTTATCTCTTTCACTTTCTTCCCAGGAAAGTTCTTTCTTCCAAAAACCTGGTGGGGGAGGGCTGGGTGTAACCTGCCTTCTATCAGAGGATATTTTCCTCCACATTTGTCCAAACCGGCACAGCCTGTCCTTTCCTGGGTCTCTGTTGCAGATGGAAGCTGCTGGTGCCATTGTCAGCTTGAAGCACTCTTTTGATGCAAGCAGATGTTGCCAGGTGTGTTCAGCAGCTGTTGCTCAATGCTTATGCCAAGCTATTGTGTTCCTCATGGAACCAAGGAGCCATTGTGACACTGCAGGGGCTGATGGCATCAAGGAGGCAATTGTGACAGTACAGAACCTCCTAGAAACAAGGCTCCATTGTGACACCGTGGGGAATCATGGAATCAAGGAGCCCATTGTGACACGGCTGCATGGAACCAATGGTCCATGGTTACACTGCGGATTCAAGAAGAGCACGGTGACACCACGCAACATCATGGAACCATAGGTCCATTGTGACACAGCGGGGCCTCATGGAAACAAGGGGACCATTGTGGCAAAGCAGGGCCTAATGGAAGCATGGAGAGCATTGTGACACTAAGGAAACTCCTGGAACCAAGATGACCACTGGCACATAATGGAACCTCATGGAAGCAAGCCTCCACAATGACTTTGGAGGGCCTCAGGGACCACAGGACCCATTGTGACACAGCAGGACCTGGTGGAACCAAGGAGCCTTTGTGATACTCCAGATCCACATGGAAGCCAGGGTGCACTGAGACACAGCGGGGCCTTGTTGGAACCAAAGACACCTCTGCAAAAAGCAGGCTAGCTCATAGAAGCAAGGAGTCCATTGTTACAACGTAAAAGCTATGGAAGCAAGGGACCATTGTGACACTGCGGGGCCTCATGGAACCAATTGTCCATGATGACAGTGCGGATCAAAGGAGACCATGGTGACACTGCGGAACCTGATGGAACCAAGGAGCCATTGTGACACAGTGGGGCCTCATGGAATCAAGGAGACCATTGTGACCCAGGTGTTGCATGTGAAGGCAAGGAGCCATTGTGACACTTTGGGCTTCTTCCCTTGAGCTCTGCAGCTGGCTGTCCCAGCCCAGCGCACCATGTGCCACCTGCTCTCCTCAGGGCTCTGCCTGCACACAGCCCCAGGAGAAGTTTTCCTGTTTGGAAGGAAAGAATGGAAAAGCCGGAGCAGGTTTCCTAAACAACAAACCCCACTCAGGAGCCACATGCTCAGTACAGGCTGCCTGGAACGATGTCCCCTTTCTACAAGGGTCAATGTGAGCAGGAATGAATGATCTCTGGGAGCAGAATTCTCGGAGTCTTTCCACTGAATTCTCTGTCCCTGTGTCTTGGGGTGACTTTATCATGTGTATCCCCTATCGCTGCTCTATGCCCAGAAGTGAACTTTGTGCGTTTCTGTGCCTTTCAACTGAGCCTGAGAGGGGGGAGAGGAAAAAAAACCAGACAAACTTCTCAGAGCGTTTGTTCAAGGACACACATACACACTCCTCTGCATCCTGCTTGCAGCAAGAGCAGAGGAAGCAACTTTGTTTCTTTTTAGCCAGTTTTCAGCTCCTTTTCTCTGGGGGGAGATGGAGAGTTGAACTTTGTTTTCCTGGGACTTCGGGGTTTTTTTTTCCCTTCTTCTCTTCTTGACTCTTTCAACATCAGAGCACATTGGGAGAATTTTCTCCCGAGGTGGGGGCCCTGAATGTGGGCCCATGAGCCAGCTGCAAGGAGGAGGAGAGAGACTACACCTACGGAAGTGTTGGGGTTCCTCCCCCCTGCCATGAGGTCATGGGAGAGGGGACCCTGGGGTAGAGGCATGGCCTGGGCACGGGGGTCTCCCTGCTCCCTGCTCACATGTGCCCTAATCCTGTTCAGCACTGCTTATTTTGTGTTGCCCTGTGCGAGGAGGGCCCTGGTTGTGCTGTGATTGCTCAGTTCTTTGGCAGTGCCCCGCCCATGTGGCTGGAGAAGAAAGAGCTCTGCAACTTCTCTCAAGAATCGCTCCCTGTTTCTTTGCACAGGCCTCGCTGTCTATGGATGTTTCAGGAGACCCCACCGAAACACGGAAGGACTCTCAAATTATCCCAGCTTTCTCTGCACAGCGAGAGCTTTTAATATTTAGCATTGCTATTTTTTTCCTGTGTGTTTGTTAAAAAAATAGTTTTTATCTCTTTCACTTTCTTCCCAGGAAAGTTCTTTTTTCCAAAAACCTGGTGGGGGAGGGCTGGGTGTAACCTGCCTTCTATCAGAGGATATTTTCCTCCAAATTTGTCCAAACCGGCACAGCCTGTCCTTTCCTGGGTCTCTGTTGCAGATGGAAGCTGCTGGTGCCATTGTCAGCTTGAAGCCCTCTTTTGATGCAAGCAGATGTTGCCAGGTGTGTTCAGCAGCTGTTGCTCAATGCTTATGCCAAGCTATTGTGTTCCTCATGGAACCAAGGAGCCATTGTGACACTGCAGGGGCTGATGGCATCAAGGAGGCAATTGTGACAGTACAGAACCTCCTAGAAACAAGGCTCCATTGTGACACCGTGGGGAATCATGGAATCAAGGAGCCCATTGTGACACGGCTGCATGGAACCAATGGTCCATGGTTACACTGCGGATTCAAGAAGAGCACGGTGACACCACGCAACATCATGGAACCATAGGTCCATTGTGACACAGCGGGGCCTCATGGAAACAAGGGGACCATTGTGGCAAAGCAGGGCCTAATGGAAGCATGGAGAGCATTGTGACACTAAGGAAACTCCTGGAACCAAGATGACCACTGGCACATAATGGAACCTCATGGAAGCAAGCCTCCACAATGACTTTGGAGGGCCTCAGGGACCACAGGACCCATTGTGACACAGCAGGACCTGGTGGAACCAAGGAGCCTTTGTGATACTCCAGATCCACATGGAAGCCAGGGTGCACTGAGACACAGCGGGGCCTTGTGGGAACCAAAGACACCTCTGCAAAAAGCAGGCTAGCTCATAGAAGCAAGGAGTCCATTGTTACAACGTAAAAGCTATGGAAGCAAGGGACCATTGTGACACTGCGGGGCCTCATGGAACCAATTGTCCATGATGACAATGCGGATCAAAGGAGACCATGGTGACACTGCGGAACCTGATGGAACCAAGGAGCCATTGTGACACAGTGGGGCCTCATGGAATCAAGGAGACCATTGTGACCCAGGTGTTGCATGTGAAGGCAAGGAGCCATTGTGACACTTTGGGCTTCTTCCCTTGAGCTCTGCAGCTGGCTGTCCCAGCCCAGCGCACCATGTGCCACCTGCTCTCCTCAGGGCTCTGCCTGCACACAGCCCCAGGAGAAGTTTTCCTGTTTGGAAGGAAAGAATGGAAAAGCCGGAGCAGGTTTCCTAAACAACAAACCCCACTCAGGAGCCACATGCTCAGTACAGGCTGCCTGGAACGATGTCCCCTTTCTACAAGGGTCAGTGTGAGCAGGAATGATCTCTGGGAGCAGAATTCTCGGAGTCTTTCCACTGAATTCTCTGTCCCTGTGTCTTGGGGTGACTTTATCGTGTGTATCCCCTATTGCTGCTCTATGCCCAGAAGTGAACTTTGTGCGTTTCTGTGCCTTTCAACTGAGCCTGAGAGGGGGGAGCGGAAAAAAACCGGACAAACTTCTCAGAGCGTTTGTTCAAGGACACACATACACGCTCCTCTGCATCCTGCTTGCAGCAAGAGCAGAGGAAGCAACTTTGTTTCTTTTTAGCCAGTTTTCAGCTCCTTTTCTCTGGGGGGAGATGGAGAGTTGAACTTTGTTTTCCTGGGACTTTGGGGGTTTTTTCCCCTTCTCTTCTTGACTCTTTCAACATCAGAGCACATTGGGAGAATTTTCTCCCGAGGTGGGGGCCCTGAATGTGGGCCCATGAGCCAGCTGCAAGGAGGAGGAGAGAGACTACACCTACGGAAGTGTTGGGGTTCCTCCCCCCTGCCATGAGGTCATGGGAGAGGGGACCCTGGGGTAGAGGCATGGCCTGGGCACGGGGTCTCCCTGCTCCCTGCTCACATGTGCCCTAATCCTGTTCAGCACTGCTTATTTTGTGTTGCCCTGTGCGAGGAGGGCCCTGGTTGTGCTGTGATTGCTCAGTTCTTTGGCAGTGCCCCGCCCATGTGGCTGGAGAAGAAAGAGCTCTGAAACTTCTCTCAAGAATCGCTCCCTGTTTCTTTGCACGGGCCTCGCTGTCTATGGATGTTTCAGGAGACCCCACCGAAACACGGAAGGACTCTCAAATTATCCCAGCTTTCTCTGCACAGCGAGAGCTTTTAATATTTAGCATTGCTATCCTTTTCCTGTGTGTTTGTTAAAAAAATAGTTTTTATCTCTTTCACTTTCTTCCCAGGAAAGTTCTTTTTTCCAAAAACCTGGTGGGGGAGGGCTGGGTGTAACCTGCCTTCTATCAGAGGATATTTTCCTCCACATTTGTCCAAACCGGCACAGCCTGTCCTTTCCTGGGTCTCTGTTGCAGATGGAAGCTGCTGGTGCCATTGTCAGCTTGAAGCACTCTTTTGATGCAAGCAGATGTTGCCAGGTGTGTTCAGCAGCTGTTGCTCAATGCTTATGCCAAGCTATTGTGTTCCTCATGGAACCAAGGAGCCATTGTGACACTGCAGGGGCTGATGGCATCAAGGAGGCAATTGTGACAGTACAGAACCTCCTAGAAACAAGGCTCCATTGTGACACCGTGGGGAATCATGGAATCAAGGAGCCCATTGTGACACGGCTGCATGGAACCAATGGTCCATGGTTACACTGCGGATTCAAGAAGAGCACGGTGACACCACGCAACATCATGGAACCATAGGTCCATTGTGACACAGCGGGGCCTCATGGAAACAAGGGGACCATTGTGGCAAAGCAGGGCCTAATGGAAGCATGGAGAGCATTGTGACACTAAGGAAACTCCTGGAACCAAGATGACCACTGGCACATAATGGAACCTCATGGAAGCAAGCCTCCACAATGACTTTGGAGGGCCTCAGGGACCACAGGACCCATTGTGACACAGCAGGACCTGGTGGAACCAAGGAGCCTTTGTGATACTCCAGATCCACATGGAAGCCAGGGTGCACTGAGACACAGCGGGGCCTTGTGGGAACCAAAGACACCTCTGCAAAAAGCAGGCTAGCTCATAGAAGCAAGGAGTCCATTGTTACAACGTAAAAGCTATGGAAGCAAGGGACCATTGTGACACTGCGGGGCCTCATGGAACCAATTGTCCATGATGACAATGCGGATCAAAGGAGACCATGGTGACACTGCGGAACCTGATGGAACCAAGGAGCCATTGTGACACAGTGGGGCCTCATGGAATCAAGGAGACCATTGTGACCCAGGTGTTGCATGTGAAGGCAAGGAGCCATTGTGACACTTTGGGCTTCTTCCCTTGAGCTCTGCAGCTGGCTGTCCCAGCCCAGCGCACCATGTGCCACCTGCTCTCCTCAGGGCTCTGCCTGCACACAGCCCCAGGAGAAGTTTTCCTGTTTGGAAGGAAAGAATGGAAAAGCCGGAGCAGGTTTCCTAAACAACAAACCCCACTCAGGAGCCACATGCTCAGTACAGGCTGCCTGGAACGATGTCCCCTTTCTACAAGGGTCAGTGTGAGCAGGAATGATCTCTGGGAGCAGAATTCTCGGAGTCTTTCCACTGAATTCTCTGTCCCTGTGTCTTGGGGTGACTTTATCGTGTGTATCCCCTATTGCTGCTCTATGCCCAGAAGTGAACTTTGTGCGTTTCTGTGCCTTTCAACTGAGCCTGAGAGGGGGGAGAGGAAAAAAACCGGACAAACTTCTCAGAGCGTTTGTTCAAGGACACACATACACACTCCTCTGCATCCTGCTTGCAGCAAGAGCAGAGGAAGCAACTTTGTTTCTTTTTAGCCAGTTTTCAGCTCCTTTTCTCTGGGGGGAGATGGAGAGTTGAACTTTGTTTTCCTGGGACTTTGGGGGTTTTTTCCCCTTCTCTTCTTGACTCTTTCAACATCAGAGCACATTGGGAGAATTTTCTCCCGAGGTGGGGGCCCTGAATGTGGGCCCATGAGCCAGCTGCAAGGAGGAGGAGAGAGACTACACCTACGGAAGTGTTGGGGTTCCTCCCCCCTGCCATGAGGTCATGGGAGAGGGGACCCTGGGGTAGAGGCATGGCCTGGGCACGGGGTCTCCCTGCTCCCTGCTCACATGTGCCCTAATCCTGTTCAGCACTGCTTATTTTGTGTTGCCCTGTGCGAGGAGGGCCCTGGTTGTGCTGTGATTGCTCAGTTCTTTGGCAGTGCCCCGCCCATGTGGCTGGAGAAGAAAGAGCTCTGAAACTTCTCTCAAGAATCGCTCCCTGTTTCTTTGCATGGGCCTCGCTGTCTATGGATGTTTCAGGAGACCCCACCGAAACACGGAAGGACTCTCAAATTATCCCAGCTTTCTCTGCACAGCGAGAGCTTTTAATATTTAGCATTGCTATTTTTTTCCTGTGTGTTTGTTAAAAAAATAGTTTTTATCTCTTTCACTTTCTTCCCAGGAAAGTTCTTTTTTCCAAAAACCTGGTGGGGGAGGGCTGGGTGTAACCTGCCTTCTATCAGAGGATATTTTCCTCCAAATTTGTCCAAACCGGCACAGCCTGTCCTTTCCTGGGTCTCTGTTGCAGATGGAAGCTGCTGGTGCCATTGTCAGCTTGAAGCCCTCTTTTGATGCAAGCAGATGTTGCCAGGTGTGTTCAGCAGCTGTTGCTCAATGCTTATGCCAAGCTATTGTGTTCCTCATGGAACCAAGGAGCCATTGTGACACTGCAGGGGCTGATGGCATCAAGGAGGCAATTGTGACAGTACAGAACCTCCTAGAAACAAGGCTCCATTGTGACACCGTGGGGAATCATGGAATCAAGGAGCCCATTGTGACACGGCTGCATGGAACCAATGGTCCATGGTTACACTGCGGATTCAAGAAGAGCACGGTGACACCACGCAACATCATGGAACCATAGGTCCATTGTGACACAGCGGGGCCTCATGGAAACAAGGGGACCATTGTGGCAAAGCAGGGCCTAATGGAAGCATGGAGAGCATTGTGACACTAAGGAAACTCCTGGAACCAAGATGACCACTGGCACATAATGGAACCTCATGGAAGCAAGCCTCCACAATGACTTTGGAGGGCCTCAGGGACCACAGGACCCATTGTGACACAGCAGGACCTGGTGGAACCAAGGAGCCTTTGTGATACTCCAGATCCACATGGAAGCCAGGATGCACTGAGACACAGCGGGGCCTTGTTGGAACCAAAGACACCTCTGCAAAAAGCAGGCTAGCTCATAGAAGCAAGGAGTCCATTGTTACAACGTAAAAGCTATGGAAGCAAGGGACCATTGTGACACTGCGGGGCCTCATGGAACCAATTGTCCATGATGACAATGCGGATCAAAGGAGACCATGGTGACACTGCGGAACCTGATGGAACCAAGGAGCCATTGTGACACAGTGGGGCCTCATGGAATCAAGGAGACCATTGTGACCCAGGTGTTGCATGGGAAGGCAAGGAGCCATTGTGACACTTTGGGCTTCTTCCCTTGAGCTCTGCAGCTGGCTGTCCCAGCCCAGCGCACCATGTGCCACCTGCTCTCCTCAGGGCTCTGCCTGCACACAGCCCCAGGAGAAGTTTTCCTGTTTGGAAGGAAAGAATGGAAAAGCCGGAGCAGGTTTCCTAAACAACAAACCCCACTCAGGAGCCACATGCTCAGTACAGGCTGCCTGGAACGATGTCCCCTTTCTACAAGGGTCAGTGTGAGCAGGAATGATCTCTGGGAGCAGAATTCTCGGAGTCTTTCCACTGAATTCTCTGTCCCTGTGTCTTGGGGTGACTTTATCGTGTGTATCCCCTATTGCTGCTCTATGCCCAGAAGTGAACTTTGTGCGTTTCTGTGCCTTTCAACTGAGCCTGAGAGGGGGGAGAGGAAAAAAACCAGACAAACTTCTCAGAGCGTTTGTTCAAGGACACACATACACACTCCTCTGCATCCTGCTTGCAGCAAGAGCAGAGGAAGCAACTTTGTTTCTTTTTAGCCAGTTTTCAGCTCCTTTTCTCTGGGGGGAGATGGAGAGTTGAACTTTGTTTTCCTGGGACTTTGGGGGTTTTTTCCCCTTCTCTTCTTGACTCTTTCAACATCAGAGCACATTGGGAGAATTTTCTCCCGAGGTGGGGGCCCTGAATGTGGGCCCATGAGCCAGCTGCAAGGAGGAGGAGAGAGACTACACCTACGGAAGTGTTGGGGTTCCTCCCCCCTGCCATGAGGTCATGGGAGAGGGGACCCTGGGGTAGAGGCATGGCCTGGGCACGGGGTCTCCCTGCTCCCTGCTCACATGTGCCCTAATCCTGTTCAGCACTGCTTATTTTGTGTTGCCCTGTGCGAGGAGGGCCCTGGTTGTGCTGTGATTGCTCAGTTCTTTGGCAGTGCCCCGCCCATGTGGCTGGAGAAGAAAGAGCTCTGAAACTTCTCTCAAGAATCGCTCCCTGTTTCTTTGCACGGGCCTCGCTGTCTATGGATGTTTCAGGAGACCCCACCGAAACACGGAAGGACTCTCAAATTATCCCAGCTTTCTCTGCACAGCGAGAGCTTTTAATATTTAGCATTGCTATTTTTTTCCTGTGTGTTTGTTAAAAAAATAGTTTTTATCTCTTTCACTTTCTTCCCAGGAAAGTTCTTTTTTCCAAAAACCTGGTGGGGGAGGGCTGGGTGTAACCTGCCTTCTATCAGAGGATATTTTCCTCCAAATTTGTCCAAACCGGCACAGCCTGTCCTTTCCTGGGTCTCTGTTGCAGATGGAAGCTGCTGGTGCCATTGTCAGCTTGAAGCCCTCTTTTGATGCAAGCAGATGTTGCCAGGTGTGTTCAGCAGCTGTTGCTCAATGCTTATGCCAAGCTATTGTGTTCCTCATGGAACCAAGGAGCCATTGTGACACTGCAGGGGCTGATGGCATCAAGGAGGCAATTGTGACAGTACAGAACCTCCTAGAAACAAGGCTCCATTGTGACACCGTGGGGAATCATGGAATCAAGGAGCCCATTGTGACACGGCTGCATGGAACCAATGGTCCATGGTTACACTGCGGATTCAAGAAGAGCACGGTGACACCACGCAACATCATGGAACCATAGGTCCATTGTGACACAGCGGGGCCTCATGGAAACAAGGGGACCATTGTGGCAAAGCAGGGCCTAATGGAAGCATGGAGAGCATTGTGACACTAAGGAAACTCCTGGAACCAAGATGACCACTGGCACATAATGGAACCTCATGGAAGCAAGCCTCCACAATGACTTTGGAGGGCCTCAGGGACCACAGGACCCATTGTGACACAGCAGGACCTGGTGGAACCAAGGAGCCTTTGTGATACTCCAGATCCACATGGAAGCCAGGATGCACTGAGACACAGCGGGGCCTTGTTGGAACCAAAGACACCTCTGCAAAAAGCAGGCTAGCTCATAGAAGCAAGGAGTCCATTGTTACAACGTAAAAGCTATGGAAGCAAGGGACCATTGTGACACTGCGGGGCCTCATGGAACCAATTGTCCATGATGACAATGCGGATCAAAGGAGACCATGGTGACACTGCGGAACCTGATGGAACCAAGGAGCCATTGTGACACAGTGGGGCCTCATGGAATCAAGGAGACCATTGTGACCCAGGTGTTGCATGGGAAGGCAAGGAGCCATTGTGACACTTTGGGCTTCTTCCCTTGAGCTCTGCAGCTGGCTGTCCCAGCCCAGCGCACCATGTGCCACCTGCTCTCCTCAGGGCTCTGCCTGCACACAGCCCCAGGAGAAGTTTTCCTGTTTGGAAGGAAAGAATGGAAAAGCCGGAGCAGGTTTCCTAAACAACAAACCCCACTCAGGAGCCACATGCTCAGTACAGGCTGCCTGGAACGATGTCCCCTTTCTACAAGGGTCAGTGTGAGCAGGAATGATCTCTGGGAGCAGAATTCTCGGAGTCTTTCCACTGAATTCTCTGTCCCTGTGTCTTGGGGTGACTTTATCGTGTGTATCCCCTATTGCTGCTCTATGCCCAGAAGTGAACTTTGTGCGTTTCTGTGCCTTTCAACTGAGCCTGAGAGGGGGGAGAGGAAAAAAACCGGACAAACTTCTCAGAGCGTTTTTTCAAGGACACACATACACACTCCTCTGCATCCTGCTTGCAGCAAGAGCAGAGGAAGCAACTTTGTTTCTTTTTTGCCAGTTTTCAGCTCCTTTTCTCTGGGAGGAGATGGAGAGTTGAACTTTGTTTTCCTGGGACTTCGGGGGTTTTTTTTCCCTTCTTCTCTTCTTGACTCTTTCAACATCAGAGCACATTGGGAGAATTTTCTCCCGAGGTGGGGGCCCTGAATGTGGGCCCATGAGCCAGCTGCAAGGAGGAGGAGAGAGACTACACCTACGGAAGTGTTGGGGTTCCTCCCCCCTGCCATGAGGTCATGGGAGAGGGGACCCTGGGGTAGAGGCATGGCCTGGGCACGGGGTCTCCCTGCTCCCTGCTCACATGTGCCCTAATCCTGTTCAGCACTGCTTATTTTGTGTTGCCCTGTGCGAGGAGGGCCCTGGTTGTGCCGTGATTGCTCAGTTCTTTGGCAGTGCCCCGCCCATGTGGCTGGAGAAGAAAGAGCTCTGCAACTTCTCTCAAGAATCACTCCCTGTTTCTTTGCACAGGCCTCGCTGTCTATGGATGTTTCAGGAGACCCCACCGAAACACGGAAGGACTCTCAAATTATCCCAGCTTTCTCTGCACAGCGAGAGCTTTTAATATTTAGCATTGCTATCCTTTTCCTGTGTGTTTGTTAAAAAAATAGTTTTTATCTCTTTCACTTTCTTCCCAGGAAAGTTCTTTCTTCCAAAAACCTGGTGGGGGAGGGCTGGGTGTAACCTGCCTTCTATCAGAGGATATTTTCCTCCACATTTGTCCAAACCGGCACAGCCTGTCCTTTCCTGGGTCTCTGTTGCAGATGGAAGCTGCTGGTGCCATTGTCAGCTTGAAGCACTCTTTTGATGCAAGCAGATGTTGCCAGGTGTGTTCAGCAGCTGTTGCTCAATGCTTATGCCAAGCTATTGTGTTCCTCATGGAACCAAGGAGCCATTGTGACACTGCAGGGGCTGATGGCATCAAGGAGGCAATTGTGACAGTACAGAACCTCCTAGAAACAAGGCTCCATTGTGACACCGTGGGGAATCATGGAATCAAGGAGCCCATTGTGACACGGCTGCATGGAACCAATGGTCCATGGTTACACTGCGGATTCAAGAAGAGCACGGTGACACCACGCAACATCATGGAACCATAGGTCCATTGTGACACAGCGGGGCCTCATGGAAACAAGGGGACCATTGTGGCAAAGCAGGGCCTAATGGAAGCATGGAGAGCATTGTGACACTAAGGAAACTCCTGGAACCAAGATGACCACTGGCACATAATGGAACCTCATGGAAGCAAGCCTCCACAATGACTTTGGAGGGCCTCAGGGACCACAGGACCCATTGTGACACAGCAGGACCTGGTGGAACCAAGGAGCCTTTGTGATACTCCACATCCACATGGAAGCCAGGGTGCACTGAGACACAGCGGGGCCTTGTGGGAACCAAAGACACCTCTGCAAAAAGCAGGCTAGCTCATAGAAGCAAGGAGTCCATTGTTACAACGTAAAAGCTATGGAAGCAAGGGACCATTGTGACACTGCGGGGCCTCATGGAACCAATTGTCCATGATGACAGTGCGGATCAAAGGAGACCATGGTGACACTGCGGAACCTGATGGAACCAAGGAGCCATTGTGACACAGTGGGGCCTCATGGAATCAAGGAGACCATTGTGACCCAGGTGTTGCATGTGAAGGCAAGGAGCCATTGTGACACTTTGGGCTTCTTCCCTTGAGCTCTGCAGCTGGCTGTCCCAGCCCAGCGCACCATGTGCCACCTGCTCTCCTCAGGGCTCTGCCTGCACACAGCCCCAGGAGAAGTTTTCCTGTTTGGAAGGAAAGAATGGAAAAGCCGGAGCAGGTTTCCTAAACAACAAACCCCACTCAGGAGCCACATGCTCAGTACAGGCTGCCTGGAACGATGTCCCCTTTCTACAAGGGTCAGTGTGAGCAGGAATGAATGATCTCTGGGAGCAGAATTCTCGGAGTCTTTCCACTGAATTCTCTGTCCCTGTGTCTTGGGGTGACTTTATTGTGTGTATCCCCTATTGCTGCTCTATGCCCAGAAGTGAACTTTGTGCATTTCTGTGCCTTTCAACTGAGCCTGAGAGGGGGGAGAGGAAAAAAAACCAGACAAACTTCTCAGAGCGTTTGTTCAAGGACACACATACACACTCCTCTGCATCCTGCTTGCAGCAAGAGCAGAGGAAGCAACTTTGTTTCTTTTTAGCCAGTTTTCAGCTCCTTTTCTCTGGGGGGAGATGGAGAGTTGAACTTTGTTTTCCTGGGACTTTGGGGGTTTTTTCCCCTTCTCTTCTTGACTCTTTCAACATCAGAGCACATTGGGAGAATTTTCTCCCGAGGTGGGGGCCCTGAATGTGGGCCCATGAGCCAGCTGCAAGGAGGAGGAGAGAGACTACACCTACGGAAGTGTTGGGGTTCCTCCCCCCTGCCATGAGGTCATGGGAGAGGGGACCCTGGGGTAGAGGCATGGCCTGGGCACGGGGTCTCCCTGCTCCCTGCTCACATGTGCCCTAATCCTGTTCAGCACTGCTTATTTTGTGTTGCCCTGTGCGAGGAGGGCCCTGGTTGTGCCGTGATTGCTCAGTTCTTTGGCAGTGCCCCGCCCATGTGGCTGGAGAAGAAAGAGCTCTGCAACTTCTCTCAAGAATGGCTCCCTGTTTCTTTGCACGGGCCTCGCTGTCTATGGATGTTTCAGGAGACCCCACCGAAACACGGAAGGACTCTCAAATTATCCCAGCTTTCTCTGCACAGCGAGAGGTTTTAATATTTAGCATTGCTATCCTTTTCCTGTGTGTTTGTTAAAAAAATAGTTTTTATCTCTTTCACTTTCTTCCCAGGAAAGTTCTTTTTTCCAAAAACCTGGTGGGGGAGGGCTGGGTGTAACCTGCCTTCTATCAGAGGATATTTTCCTCCACATTTGTCCAAACCGGCACAGCCTATCCTTTCCTGGGTCTCTGTTGCAGATGGAAGCTGCTGGTGCCATTGTCAGCTTGAAGCACTCTTTTGATGCAAGCAGATGTTGCCAGGTGTGTTCAGCAGCTGTTGCTCAATGCTTATGCCAAGCTATTGTGTTCCTCATGGAACCAAGGAGCCATTGTGACACTGCAGGGGCTGATGGCATCAAGGAGGCAATTGTGACAGTACAGAACCTCCTAGAAACAAGGCTCCATTGTGACACCGTGGGGAATCATGGAATCAAGGAGCCCATTGTGACACGGCTGCATGGAACCAATGGTCCATGGTTACACGGCGGATTCAAGAAGAGCACGGTGACACCACGCAACATCATGGAACCATAGGTCCATTGTGACACAGCGGGGCCTCATGGAAACAAGGGGACCATTGTGGGAAAGCAGGGCCTAATGGAAGCATGGAGAGCATTGTGACACTAAGGAAACTCCTGGAACCAAGATGACCACTGGCACATAATGGAACCTCATGGAAGCAAGCCTCCACAATGACTTTGGAGGGCCTCAGGGACCACAGGACCCATTGTGACACAGCAGGACCTGGTGGAACCAAGGAGCCTTTGTGATACTCCAGATCCACATGGAAGCCAGGGTGCACTGAGACACAGCGGGGCCTTGTGGGAACCAAAGACACCTCTGCAAAAAGCAGGCTAGCTCATAGAAGCAAGGAGTCCATTGTTACAACGTAAAAGCTATGGAAGCAAGGGACCATTGTGACACTGCGGGGCCTCATGGAACCAATTGTCCATGATGACAATGCGGATCAAAGGAGACCATGGTGACACTGCGGAACCTGATGGAACCAAGGAGCCATTGTGACACAGTGGGGCCTCATGGAATCAAGGAGACCATTGTGACCCAGGTGTTGCATGTGAAGGCAAGGAGCCATTGTGACACTTTGGGCTTCTTCCCTTGAGCTCTGCAGCTGGCTGTCCCAGCCCAGCGCACCATGTGCCACCTGCTCTCCTCAGGGCTCTGCCTGCACACAGCCCCAGGAGAAGTTTTCCTGTTTGGAAGGAAAGAATGGAAAAGCCGGAGCAGGTTTCCTAAACAACAAACCCCACTCAGGAGCCACATGCTCAGTACAGGCTGCCTGGAACGATGTCCCCTTTCTACAAGGGTCAGTGTGAGCAGGAATGATCTCTGGGAGCAGAATTCTCGGAGTCTTTCCACTGAATTCTCTGTCCCTGTGTCTTGGGGTGACTTTATCGTGTGTATCCCCTATTGCTGCTCTATGCCCAGAAGTGAACTTTGTGCGTTTCTGTGCCTTTCAACTGAGCCTGAGAGGGGGGAGAGGAAAAAAACCGGACAAACTTCTCAGAGCGTTTTTTCAAGGACACACATACACACTCCTCTGCATCCTGCTTGCAGCAAGAGCAGAGGAAGCAACTTTGTTTCTTTTTTGCCAGTTTTCAGCTCCTTTTCTCTGGGAGGAGATGGAGAGTTGAACTTTGTTTTCCTGGGACTTCGGGGGTTTTTTTTCCCTTCTTCTCTTCTTGACTCTTTCAACATCAGACCACATTGGGAGAATTTTCTCCCGAGGTGGGGGCCCTGAATGTGGGCCCATGAGCCAGCTGCAAGGAGGAGGAGAGAGACTACACCTACGGAAGTGTTGGGGTTCCTCCCCCCTGCCATGAGGTCATGGGAGAGGGGACCCTGGGGTAGAGGCATGGCCTGGGCACGGGGTCTCCCTGCTCCCTGCTCACATGTGCCCTAATCCTGTTCAGCACTGCTTATTTTGTGTTGCCCTGTGCGAGGAGGGCCCTGGTTGTGCCGTGATTGCTCAGTTCTTTGGCAGTGCCCCGCCCATGTGGCTGGAGAAGAAAGAGCTCTGAAACTTCTCTCAAGAATCACTCCCTGTTTCTTTGCACAGGCCTCGCTGTCTATGGATGTTTCAGGAGACCCCACCGAAACACGGAAGGACTCTCAAATTATCCCAGCTTTCTCTGCACAGCGAGAGCTTTTAATATTTAGCATTGCTATCCTTTTCCTGTGTGTTTGTTAAAAAAATAGTTTTTATCTCTTTCACTTTCTTCCCAGGAAAGTTCTTTTTTCCAAAAACCTGGTGGGGGAGGGCTGGGTGTAACCTGCCTTCTATCAGAGGATATTTTCCTCCACATTTGTCCAAACCGGCACAGCCTGTCCTTTCCTGGGTCTCTGTTGCAGATGGAAGCTGCTGGTGCCATTGTCAGCTTGAAGCACTCTTTTGATGCAAGCAGATGTTGCCAGGTGTGTTCAGCAGCTGTTGCTCAATGCTTATGCCAAGCTATTGTGTTCCTCATGGAACCAAGGAGCCATTGTGACACTGCAGGGGCTGATGGCATCAAGGAGGCAATTGTGACAGTACAGAACCTCCTAGAAACAAGGCTCCATTGTGACACCGTGGGGAATCATGGAATCAAGGAGCCCATTGTGACACGGCTGCATGGAACCAATGGTCCATGGTTACACTGCGGATTCAAGAAGAGCACGGTGACACCACGCAACATCATGGAACCATAGGTCCATTGTGACACAGCGGGGCCTCATGGAAACAAGGGGACCATTGTGGCAAAGCAGGGCCTAATGGAAGCATGGAGAGCATTGTGACACTAAGGAAACTCCTGGAACCAAGATGACCACTGGCACATAATGGAACCTCATGGAAGCAAGCCTCCACAATGACTTTGGAGGGCCTCAGGGACCACAGGACCCATTGTGACACAGCAGGACCTGGTGGAACCAAGGAGCCTTTGTGATACTCCACATCCACATGGAAGCCAGGGTGCACTGAGACACAGCGGGGCCTTGTGGGAACCAAAGACACCTCTGCAAAAAGCAGGCTAGCTCATAGAAGCAAGGAGTCCATTGTTACAACGTAAAAGCTATGGAAGCAAGGGACCATTGTGACACTGCGGGGCCTCATGGAACCAATTGTCCATGATGACAGTGCGGATCAAAGGAGACCATGGTGACACTGCGGAACCTGATGGAACCAAGGAGCCATTGTGACACAGTGGGGCCTCATGGAATCAAGGAGACCATTGTGACCCAGGTGTTGCATGTGAAGGCAAGGAGCCATTGTGACACTTTGGGCTTCTTCCCTTGAGCTCTGCAGCTGGCTGTCCCAGCCCAGCGCACCATGTGCCACCTGCTCTCCTCAGGGCTCTGCCTGCACACAGCCCCAGGAGAAGTTTTCCTGTTTGGAAGGAAAGAATGGAAAAGCCGGAGCAGGTTTCCTAAACAACAAACCCCACTCAGGAGCCACATGCTCAGTACAGGCTGCCTGGAACGATGTCCCCTTTCTACAAGGGTCAGTGTGAGCAGGAATGAATGATCTCTGGGAGCAGAATTCTCGGAGTCTTTCCACTGAATTCTCTGTCCCTGTGTCTTGGGGTGACTTTATTGTGTGTATCCCCTATTGCTGCTCTATGCCCAGAAGTGAACTTTGTGCATTTCTGTGCCTTTCAACTGAGCCTGAGAGGGGGGAGAGGAAAAAAAAGCCAGACAAACTTCTCAGAGCGTTTGTTCAAGGACACACATACACACTCCTCTGCATCCTGCTTGCAGCAAGAGCAGAGGAAGCAACTTTGTTTCTTTTTAGCCAGTTTTCAGCTCCTTTTCTCTGGGGGGAGATGGAGAGTTGAACTTTGTTTTCCTGGGACTTTGGGGGTTTTTTCCCCTTCTCTTCTTGACTCTTTCAACATCAGAGCACATTGGGAGAATTTTCTCCCGAGGTGGGGGCCCTGAATGTGGGCCCATGAGCCAGCTGCAAGGAGGAGGAGAGAGACTACACCTACGGAAGTGTTGGGGTTCCTCCCCCCTGCCATGAGGTCATGGGAGAGGGGACCCTGGGGTAGAGGCATGGCCTGGGCACGGGGTCTCCCTGCTCCCTGCTCACATGTGCCCTAATCCTGTTCAGCACTGCTTATTTTGTGTTGCCCTGTGCGAGGAGGGCCCTGGTTGTGCCGTGATTGCTCAGTTCTTTGGCAGTGCCCCGCCCATGTGGCTGGAGAAGAAAGAGCTCTGCAACTTCTCTCAAGAATCGCTCCCTGTTTCTTTGCACGGGCCTCGCTGTCTATGGATGTTTCAGGAGACCCCACCGAAACACGGAAGGACTCTCAAATTATCCCAGCTTTCTCTGCACAGCGAGAGCTTTTAATATTTAGCATTGCTATTTTTTTCCTGTGTGTTTGTTAAAAAAATAGTTTTTATCTCTTTCACTTTCTTCCCAGGAAAGTTCTTTTTTCCAAAAACCTGGTGGGGGAGGGCTGGGTGTAACCTGCCTTCTATCAGAGGATATTTTCCTCCACATTTGTCCAAACCGGCACAGCCTGTCCTTTCCTGGGTCTCTGTTGCAGATGGAAGCTGCTGGTGCCATTGTCAGCTTGAAGCACTCTTTTGATGCAAGCAGATGTTGCCAGGTGTGTTCAGCAGCTGTTGCTCAATGCTTATGCCAAGCTATTGTGTTCCTCATGGAACCAAGGAGCCATTGTGACACTGCAGGGGCTGATGGCATCAAGGAGGCAATTGTGACAGTACAGAACCTCCTAGAAACAAGGCTCCATTGTGACACCGTGGGGAATCATGGAATCAAGGAGCCCATTGTGACACGGCTGCATGGAACCAATGGTCCATGGTTACACGGCGGATTCAAGAAGAGCACGGTGACACCACGCAACATCATGGAACCATAGGTCCATTGTGACACAGCGGGGCCTCATGGAAACAAGGGGACCATTGTGGCAAAGCAGGGCCTAATGGAAGCATGGAGAGCATTGTGACACTAAGGAAACTCCTGGAACCAAGATGACCACTGGCACATAATGGAACCTCATGGAAGCAAGCCTCCACAATGACTTTGGAGGGCCTCAGGGACCACAGGACCCATTGTGACACAGCAGGACCTGGTGGAACCAAGGAGCCTTTGTGATACTCCAGATCCACATGGAAGCCAGGATGCACTGAGACACAGCGGGGCCTTGTTGGAACCAAAGACACCTCTGCAAAAAGCAGGCTAGCTCATAGAAGCAAGGAGTCCATTGTTACAACGTAAAAGCTATGGAACCAAGGGACCATTGTGACACTGCGGGGCCTCATGGAACCAATTGTCCATGATGACAATGCGGATCAAAGGAGACCATGGTGACACTGCGGAACCTGATGGAACCAAGGAGCCATTGTGACACAGTGGGGCCTCATGGAATCAAGGAGACCATTGTGACCCAGGTGTTGCATGGGAAGGCAAGGAGCCATTGTGACACTTTGGGCTTCTTCCCTTGAGCTCTGCAGCTGGCTGTCCCAGCCCAGCGCACCATGTGCCACCTGCTCTCCTCAGGGCTCTGCCTGCACACAGCCCCAGGAGAAGTTTTCCTGTTTGGAAGGAAAGAATGGAAAAGCCGGAGCAGGTTTCCTAAACAACAAACCCCACTCAGGAGCCACATGCTCAGTACAGGCTGCCTGGAACGATGTCCCCTTTCTACAAGGGTCAGTGTGAGCAGGAATGATCTCTGGGAGCAGAATTCTCGGAGTCTTTCCACTGAATTCTCTGTCCCTGTGTCTTGGGGTGACTTTATCGTGTGTATCCCCTATTGCTGCTCTATGCCCAGAAGTGAACTTTGTGCGTTTCTGTGCCTTTCAACTGAGCCTGAGAGGGGGGAGAGGAAAAAAACCGGACAAACTTCTCAGAGCGTTTTTTCAAGGACACACATACACACTCCTCTGCATCCTGCTTGCAGCAAGAGCAGAGGAAGCAACTTTGTTTCTTTTTTGCCAGTTTTCAGCTCCTTTTCTCTGGGAGGAGATGGAGAGTTGAACTTTGTTTTCCTGGGACTTCGGGGGTTTTTTTTCCCTTCTTCTCTTCTTGACTCTTTCAACATCAGAGCACATTGGGAGAATTTTCTCCCGAGGTGGGGGCCCTGAATGTGGGCCCATGAGCCAGCTGCAAGGAGGAGGAGAGAGACTACACCTACGGAAGTGTTGGGGTTCCTCCCCCCTGCCATGAGGTCATGGGAGAGGGGACCCTGGGGTAGAGGCATGGCCTGGGCACGGGGTCTCCCTGCTCCCTGCTCACATGTGCCCTAATCCTGTTCAGCACTGCTTATTTTGTGTTGCCCTGTGCGAGGAGGGCCCTGGTTGTGCCGTGATTGCTCAGTTCTTTGGCAGTGCCCCGCCCATGTGGCTGGAGAAGAAAGAGCTCTGAAACTTCTCTCAAGAATGGCTCCCTGTTTCTTTGCACGGGCCTCGCTGTCTATGGATGTTTCAGGAGACCCCACCGAAACACGGAAGGACTCTCAAATTATCCCAGCTTTCTCTGCACAGCGAGAGCTTTTAATATTTAGCATTGCTATCCTTTTCCTGTGTGTTTGTTAAAAAAATAGTTTTTATCTCTTTCACTTTCTTCCCAGGAAAGTTCTTTCTTCCAAAAACCTGGTGGGGGAGGGCTGGGTGTAACCTGCCTTCTATCAGAGGATATTTTCCTCCACATTTGTCCAAACCGGCACAGCCTGTCCTTTCCTGGGTCTCTGTTGCAGATGGAAGCTGCTGGTGCCATTGTCAGCTTGAAGCACTCTTTTGATGCAAGCAGATGTTGCCAGGTGTGTTCAGCAGCTGTTGCTCAATGCTTATGCCAAGCTATTGTGTTCCTCATGGAACCAAGGAGCCATTGTGACACTGCAGGGGCTGATGGCATCAAGGAGGCAATTGTGACAGTACAGAACCTCCTAGAAACAAGGCTCCATTGTGACACCGTGGGGAATCATGGAATCAAGGAGCCCATTGTGACACGGCTGCATGGAACCAATGGTCCATGGTTACACTGCGGATTCAAGAAGAGCACGGTGACACCACGCAACATCATGGAACCATAGGTCCATTGTGACACAGCGGGGCCTCATGGAAACAAGGGGACCATTGTGGCAAAGCAGGGCCTAATGGAAGCATGGAGAGCATTGTGACACTAAGGAAACTCCTGGAACCAAGATGACCACTGGCACATAATGGAACCTCATGGAAGCAAGCCTCCACAATGACTTTGGAGGGCCTCAGGGACCACAGGACCCATTGTGACACAGCAGGACCTGGTGGAACCAAGGAGCCTTTGTGATACTCCACATCCACATGGAAGCCAGGGTGCACTGAGACACAGCGGGGCCTTGTTGGAACCAAAGACACCTCTGCAAAAAGCAGGCTAGCTCATAGAAGCAAGGAGTCCATTGTTACAACGTAAAAGCTATGGAAGCAAGGGACCATTGTGACACTGCGGGGCCTCATGGAACCAATTGTCCATGATGACAATGCGGATCAAAGGAGACCATGGTGACACTGCGGAACCTGATGGAACCAAGGAGCCATTGTGACACAGTGGGGCCTCATGGAATCAAGGAGACCATTGTGACCCAGGTGTTGCATGTGAAGGCAAGGAGCCATTGTGACACTTTGGGCTTCTTCCCTTGAGCTCTGCAGCTGGCTGTCCCAGCCCAGCGCACCATGTGCCACCTGCTCTCCTCAGGGCTCTGCCTGCACACAGCCCCAGGAGAAGTTTTCCTGTTTGGAAGGAAAGAATGGAAAAGCCGGAGCAGGTTTCCTAAACAACAAACCCCACTCAGGAGCCACATGCTCAGTACAGGCTGCCTGGAACGATGTCCCCTTTCTACAAGGGTCAGTGTGAGCAGGAATGAATGATCTCTGGGAGCAGAATTCTCGGAGTCTTTCCACTGAATTCTCTGTCCCTGTGTCTTGGGGTGACTTTATTGTGTGTATCCCCTATTGCTGCTCTATGCCCAGAAGTGAACTTTGTGCATTTCTGTGCCTTTCAACTGAGCCTGAGAGGGGGGAGAGGAAAAAAAACCGGACAAACTTCTCAGAGCGTTTGTTCAAGGACACACATACACACTCCTCTGCATCCTGCTTGCAGCAAGAGCAGAGGAAGCAACTTTGTTTCTTTTTAGCCAGTTTTCAGCTCCTTTTCTCTGGGGGGAGATGGAGAGTTGAACTTTGTTTTCCTGGGACTTTGGGGGTTTTTTCCCCTTCTCTTCTTGACTCTTTCAACATCAGAGCACATTGGGAGAATTTTCTCCCGAGGTGGGGGCCCTGAATGTGGGCCCATGAGCCAGCTGCAAGGAGGAGGAGAGAGACTACACCTACGGAAGTGTTGGGGTTCCTCCCCCCTGCCATGAGGTCATGGGAGAGGGGACCCTGGGGTAGAGGCATGGCCTGGGCACGGGGTCTCCCTGCTCCCTGCTCACATGTGCCCTAATCCTGTTCAGCACTGCTTATTTTGTGTTGCCCTGTGCGAGGAGGGCCCTGGTTGTGCCGTGATTGCTCAGTTCTTTGGCAGTGCCCCGCCCATGTGGCTGGAGAAGAAAGAGCTCTGCAACTTCTCTCAAGAATCACTCCCTGTTTCTTTGCACAGGCCTCGCTGTCTATGGATGTTTCAGGAGACCCCACCGAAACACGGAAGGACTCTCAAATTATCCCAGCTTTCTCTGCACAGCGAGAGCTTTTAATATTTAGCATTGCTATCCTTTTCCTGTGTGTTTGTTAAAAAAATAGTTTTTATCTCTTTCACTTTCTTCCCAGGAAAGTTCTTTTTTCCAAAAACCTGGTGGGGGAGGGCTGGGTGTAACCTGCCTTCTATCAGAGGATATTTTCCTCCACATTTGTCCAAACCGGCACAGCCTGTCCTTTCCTGGGTCTCTGTTGCAGATGGAAGCTGCTGGTGCCATTGTCAGCTTGAAGCCCTCTTTTGATGCAAGCAGATGTTGCCAGGTGTGTTCAGCAGCTGTTGCTCAATGCTTATGCCAAGCTATTGTGTTCCTCATGGAACCAAGGAGCCATTGTGACACTGCAGGGGCTGATGGCATCAAGGAGGCAATTGTGACAGTACAGAACCTCCTAGAAACAAGGCTCCATTGTGACACCGTGGGGAATCATGGAATCAAGGAGCCCATTGTGACACGGCTGCATGGAACCAATGGTCCATGGTTACACGGCGGATTCAAGAAGAGCACGGTGACACCACGCAACATCATGGAACCATAGGTCCATTGTGACACAGCGGGGCCTCATGGAAACAAGGGGACCATTGTGGCAAAGCAGGGCCTAATGGAAGCATGGAGAGCATTGTGACACTAAGGAAACTCCTGGAACCAAGATGACCACTGGCACATAATGGAACCTCATGGAAGCAAGCCTCCACAATGACTTTGGAGGGCCTCAGGGACCACAGGACCCATTGTGACACAGCAGGACCTGGTGGAACCAAGGAGCCTTTGTGATACTCCACATCCACATGGAAGCCAGGGTGCACTGAGACACAGCGGGGCCTTGTGGGAACCAAAGACACCTCTGCAAAAAGCAGGCTAGCTCATAGAAGCAAGGAGTCCATTGTTACAACGTAAAAGCTATGGAAGCAAGGGACCATTGTGACACTGCGGGGCCTCATGGAACCAATTGTCCATGATGACAGTGCGGATCAAAGGAGACCATGGTGACACTGCGGAACCTGATGGAACCAAGGAGCCATTGTGACACAGTGGGGCCTCATGGAATCAAGGAGACCATTGTGACCCAGGTGTTGCATGGGAAGGCAAGGAGCCATTGTGACACTTTGGGCTTCTTCCCTTGAGCTCTGCAGCTGGCTGTCCCAGCCCAGCGCACCATGTGCCACCTGCTCTCCTCAGGGCTCTGCCTGCACACAGCCCCAGGAGAAGTTTTCCTGTTTGGAAGGAAAGAATGGAAAAGCCGGAGCAGGTTTCCTAAACAACAAACCCCACTCAGGAGCCACATGCTCAGTACAGGCTGCCTGGAACGATGTCCCCTTTCTACAAGGGTCAGTGTGAGCAGGAATGAATGATCTCTGGGAGCAGAATTCTCGGAGTCTTTCCACTGAATTCTCTGTCCCTGTGTCTTGGGGTGACTTTATTGTGTGTATCCCCTATTGCTGCTCTATGCCCAGAAGTGAACTTTGTGCATTTCTGTGCCTTTCAACTGAGCCTGAGAGGGGGGAGAGGAAAAAAAACCGGACAAACTTCTCAGAGCGTTTGTTCAAGGACACACATACACACTCCTCTGCATCCTGCTTGCAGCAAGAGCAGAGGAAGCAACTTTGTTTCTTTTTAGCCAGTTTTCAGCTCCTTTTCTCTGGGGGGAGATGGAGAGTTGAACTTTGTTTTCCTGGGACTTTGGGGGTTTTTTCCCCTTCTCTTCTTGACTCTTTCAACATCAGAGCACATTGGGAGAATTTTCTCCCGAGGTGGGGGCCCTGAATGTGGGCCCATGAGCCAGCTGCAAGGAGGAGGAGAGAGACTACACCTACGGAAGTGTTGGGGTTCCTCCCCCCTGCCATGAGGTCATGGGAGAGGGGACCCTGGGGTAGAGGCATGGCCTGGGCACGGGGTCTCCCTGCTCCCTGCTCACATGTGCCCTAATCCTGTTCAGCACTGGTTATTTTGTGTTGCCCTGTGCGAGGAGGGCCCTGGTTGTGCTGTGATTGCTCAGTTCTTTGGCAGTGCCCCGCCCATGTGGCTGGAGAAGAAAGAGCTCTGCAACTTCTCTCAAGAATGGCTCCCTGTTTCTTTGCACGGGCCTCGCTGTCTATGGATGTTTCAGGAGACCCCACCGAAACACGGAAGGACTCTCAAATTATCCCAGCTTTCTCTGCACAGCGAGAGCTTTTAATATTTAGCATTGCTATCCTTTTCCTGTGTGTTTGTTAAAAAAATAGTTTTTATCTCTTTCACTTTCTTCCCAGGAAAGTTCTTTTTTCCAAAAACCTGGTGGGGGAGGGCTGGGTGTAACCTGCCTTCTATCAGAGGATATTTTCCTCCACATTTGTCCAAACTGGCACAGCCTGTCCTTTCCTGGGTCTCTGTTGCAGATGGAAGCTGCTGGTGCCATTGTCAGCTTGAAGCACTCTTTTGATGCAAGCAGATGTTGCCAGGTGTGTTCAGCAGCTGTTGCTCAATGCTTATGCCAAGCTATTGTGTTCCTCATGGAACCAAGGAGCCATTGTGACACTGCAGGGGCTGATGGCATCAAGGAGGCAATTGTGACAGTACAGAACCTCCTAGAAACAAGGCTCCATTGTGACACCGTGGGGAATCATGGAATCAAGGAGCCCATTGTGACACGGCTGCATGGAACCAATGGTCCATGGTTACACTGCGGATTCAAGAAGAGCACGGTGACACCACGCAACATCATGGAACCATAGGTCCATTGTGACACAGCGGGGCCTCATGGAAACAAGGGGACCATTGTGGCAAAGCAGGGCCTAATGGAAGCATGGAGAGCATTGTGACACTAAGGAAACTCCTGGAACCAAGATGACCACTGGCACATAATGGAACCTCATGGAAGCAAGCCTCCACAATGACTTTGGAGGGCCTCAGGGACCACAGGACCCATTGTGACACAGCAGGACCTGGTGGAACCAAGGAGCCTTTGTGATACTCCACATCCACATGGAAGCCAGGGTGCACTGAGACACAGCGGGGCCTTGTGGGAACCAAAGACACCTCTGCAAAAAGCAGGCTAGCTCATAGAAGCAAGGAGTCCATTGTTACAACGTAAAAGCTATGGAACCAAGGGACCATTGTGACACTGCGGGGCCTCATGGAACCAATTGTCCATGATGACAATGCGGATCAAAGGAGACCATGGTGGCACTGCGGAACCTGATGGAACCAAGGAGCCATTGTGACACAGTGGGGCCTCATGGAATCAAGGAGACCATTGTGACCCAGGTGTTGCATGGGAAGGCAAGGAGCCATTGTGACACTTTGGGCTTCTTCCCTTGAGCTCTGCAGCTGGCTGTCCCAGCCCAGCGCACCATGTGCCACCTGCTCTCCTCAGGGCTCTGCCTGCACACAGCCCCAGGAGAAGTTTTCCTGTTTGGAAGGAAAGAATGGAAAAGCCGGAGCAGGTTTCCTAAACAACAAACCCCACTCAGGAGCCACATGCTCAGTACAGGCTGCCTGGAACGATGTCCCCTTTCTACAAGGGTCAGTGTGAGCAGGAATGAATGATCTCTGGGAGCAGAATTCTCGGAGTCTTTCCACTGAATTCTCTGTCCCTGTGTCTTGGGGTGACTTTATTGTGTGTATCCCCTATTGCTGCTCTATGCCCAGAAGTGAACTTTGTGCATTTCTGTGCCTTTCAACTGAGCCTGAGAGGGGGGAGAGGAAAAAAAACCGGACAAACTTCTCAGAGCGTTTGTTCAAGGACACACATACACACTCCTCTGCATCCTGCTTGCAGCAAGAGCAGAGGAAGCAACTTTGTTTCTTTTTAGCCAGTTTTCAGCTCCTTTTCTCTGGGGGGAGATGGAGAGTTGAACTTTGTTTTCCTGGGACTTTGGGGGTTTTTTCCCCTTCTCTTCTTGACTCTTTCAACATCAGACCACATTGGGAGAATTTTCTCCCGAGGTGGGGGCCCTGAATGTGGGCCCATGAGCCAGCTGCAAGGAGGAGGAGAGAGACTACACCTACGGAAGTGTTGGGGTTCCTCCCCCCTGCCATGAGGTCATGGGAGAGGGGACCCTGGGGTAGAGGCATGGCCTGGGCACGGGGTCTCCCTGCTCCCTGCTCACATGTGCCCTAATCCTGTTCAGCACTGGTTATTTTGTGTTGCCCTGTGCGAGGAGGGCCCTGGTTGTGCTGTGATTGCTCAGTTCTTTGGCAGTGCCCCGCCCATGTGGCTGGAGAAGAAAGAGCTCTGCAACTTCTCTCAAGAATCGCTCCCTGTTTCTTTGCACAGGCCTCGCTGTCTATGGATGTTTCAGGAGACCCCACCGAAACACGGAAGGACTCTCAAATTATCCCAGCTTTCTCTGCACAGCGAGAGCTTTTAATATTTAGCATTGCTATCCTTTTCCTGTGTGTTTGTTAAAAAAATAGTTTTTATCTCTTTCACTTTCTTCCCAGGAAAGTTCTTTTTTCCAAAAACCTGGTGGGGGAGGGCTGGGTGTAACCTGCCTTCTATCAGAGGATATTTTCCTCCACATTTGTCCAAACCGGCACAGCCTGTCCTTTCCTGGGTCTCTGTTGCAGATGGAAGCTGCTGGTGCCATTGTCAGCTTGAAGCACTCTTTTGATGCAAGCAGATGTTGCCAGGTGTGTTCAGCAGCTGTTGCTCAATGCTTATGCCAAGCTATTGTGTTCCTCATGGAACCAAGGAGCCATTGTGACACTGCAGGGGCTGATGGCATCAAGGAGGCAATTGTGACAGTACAGAACCTCCTAGAAACAAGGCTCCATTGTGACACCGTGGGGAATCATGGAATCAAGGAGCCCATTGTGACACGGCTGCATGGAACCAATGGTCCATGGTTACACTGCGGATTCAAGAAGAGCACGGTGACACCACGCAACATCATGGAACCATAGGTCCATTGTGACACAGCGGGGCCTCATGGAAACAAGGGGACCATTGTGGGAAAGCAGGGCCTAATGGAAGCATGGAGAGCATTGTGACACTAAGGAAACTCCTGGAACCAAGATGACCACTGGCACATAATGGAACCTCATGGAAGCAAGCCTCCACAATGACTTTGGAGGGCCTCAGGGACCACAGGACCCATTGTGACACAGCAGGACCTGGTGGAACCAAGGAGCCTTTGTGATACTCCAGATCCACATGGAAGCCAGGGTGCACTGAGACACAGCGGGGCCTTGTGGGAACCAAAGACACCTCTGCAAAAAGCAGGCTAGCTCATAGAAGCAAGGAGTCCATTGTTACAACGTAAAAGCTATGGAAGCAAGGGACCATTGTGACACTGCGGGGCCTCATGGAACCAATTGTCCATGATGACAATGCGGATCAAAGGAGACCATGGTGACACTGCGGAACCTGATGGAACCAAGGAGCCATTGTGACACAGTGGGGCCTCATGGAATCAAGGAGACCATTGTGACCCAGGTGTTGCATGTGAAGGCAAGGAGCCATTGTGACACTTTGGGCTTCTTCCCTTGAGCTCTGCAGCTGGCTGTCCCAGCCCAGCGCACCATGTGCCACCTGCTCTCCTCAGGGCTCTGCCTGCACACAGCCCCAGGAGAAGTTTTCCTGTTTGGAAGGAAAGAATGGAAAAGCCGGAGCAGGTTTCCTAAACAACAAACCCCACTCAGGAGCCACATGCTCAGTACAGGCTGCCTGGAACGATGTCCCCTTTCTACAAGGGTCAGTGTGAGCAGGAATGATCTCTGGGAGCAGAATTCTCGGAGTCTTTCCACTGAATTCTCTGTCCCTGTGTCTTGGGGTGACTTTATCGTGTGTATCCCCTATTGCTGCTCTATGCCCAGAAGTGAACTTTGTGCGTTTCTGTGCCTTTCAACTGAGCCTGAGAGGGGGGAGAGGAAAAAAACCGGACAAACTTCTCAGAGCGTTTGTTCAAGGACACACATACACGCTCCTCTGCATCCTGCTTGCAGCAAGAGCAGAGGAAGCAACTTTGTTTCTTTTTAGCCAGTTTTCAGCTCCTTTTCTCTGGGGGGAGATGGAGAGTTGAACTTTGTTTTCCTGGGACTTTGGGGGTTTTTTCCCCTTCTCTTCTTGACTCTTTCAACATCAGAGCACATTGGGAGAATTTTCTCCCGAGGTGGGGGCCCTGAATGTGGGCCCATGAGCCAGCTGCAAGGAGGAGGAGAGAGACTACACCTACGGAAGTGTTGGGGTTCCTCCCCCCTGCCATGAGGTCATGGGAGAGGGGACCCTGGGGTAGAGGCATGGCCTGGGCACGGGGTCTCCCTGCTCCCTGCTCACATGTGCCCTAATCCTGTTCAGCACTGGTTATTTTGTGTTGCCCTGTGCGAGGAGGGCCCTGGTTGTGCTGTGATTGCTCAGTTCTTTGGCAGTGCCCCGCCCATGTGGCTGGAGAAGAAAGAGCTCTGAAACTTCTCTCAAGAATCGCTCCCTGTTTCTTTGCACGGGCCTCGCTGTCTATGGATGTTTCAGGAGACCCCACCGAAACACGGAAGGACTCTCAAATTATCCCAGCTTTCTCTGCACAGCGAGAGCTTTTAATATTTAGCATTGCTATCCTTTTCCTGTGTGTTTGTTAAAAAAATAGTTTTTATCTCTTTCACTTTCTTCCCAGGAAAGTTCTTTTTTCCAAAAACCTGGTGGGGGAGGGCTGGGTGTAACCTGCCTTCTATCAGAGGATATTTTCCTCCACATTTGTCCAAACCGGCACAGCCTGTCCTTTCCTGGGTCTCTGTTGCAGATGGAAGCTGCTGGTGCCATTGTCAGCTTGAAGCACTCTTTTGATGCAAGCAGATGTTGCCAGGTGTGTTCAGCAGCTGTTGCTCAATGCTTATGCCAAGCTATTGTGTTCCTCATGGAACCAAGGAGCCATTGTGACACTGCAGGGGCTGATGGCATCAAGGAGGCAATTGTGACAGTACAGAACCTCCTAGAAACAAGGCTCCATTGTGACACCGTGGGGAATCATGGAATCAAGGAGCCCATTGTGACACGGCTGCATGGAACCAATGGTCCATGGTTACACGGCGGATTCAAGAAGAGCACGGTGACACCACGCAACATCATGGAACCATAGGTCCATTGTGACACAGCGGGGCCTCATGGAAACAAGGGGACCATTGTGGCAAAGCAGGGCCTAATGGAAGCATGGAGAGCATTGTGACACTAAGGAAACTCCTGGAACCAAGATGACCACTGGCACATAATGGAACCTCATGGAAGCAAGCCTCCACGATGACTTTGGAGGGCCTCAGGGACCACAGGACCCATTGTGACACAGCAGGACCTGGTGGAACCAAGGAGCCTTTGTGATACTCCAGATCCACATGGAAGCCAGGGTGCACTGAGACACAGCGGGGCCTTGTGGGAACCAAAGACACCTCTGCAAAAAGCAGGCTAGCTCATAGAAGCAAGGAGTCCATTGTTACAACGTAAAAGCTATGGAAGCAAGGGACCATTGTGACACTGCGGGGCCTCATGGAACCAATTGTCCATGATGACAGTGCGGATCAAAGGAGACCATGGTGACACTGCGGAACCTGATGGAACCAAGGAGCCATTGTGACACAGTGGGGCCTCATGGAATCAAGGAGACCATTGTGACCCAGGTGTTGCATGTGAAGGCAAGGAGCCATTGTGACACTTTGGGCTTCTTCCCTTGAGCTCTGCAGCTGGCTGTCCCAGCCCAGCGCACCATGTGCCACCTGCTCTCCTCAGGGCTCTGCCTGCACACAGCCCCAGGAGAAGTTTTCCTGTTTGCAAGGAAAGAATGGAAAAGCCGGAGCAGGTTTCCTAAACAACAAACCCCACTCAGGAGCCACATGCTCAGTACAGGCTGCCTGGAACAATGTCCCCTTTCTACAAGGGTCAGTGTGAGCAGGAATGATCTCTGGGAGCAGAATTCTCGGAGTCTTTCCACTGAATTCTCTGTCCCTGTGTCTTGGGGTGACTTTATCGTGTGTATCCCCTATTGCTGCTCTATGCCCAGAAGTGAACTTTGTGCGTTTCTGTGCCTTTCAACTGAGCCTGAGAGGGGGGAGAGGAAAAAAACCGGACAAACTTCTCAGAGCGTTTGTTCAAGGACACACATACACACTCCTCTGCATCCTGCTTGCAGCAAGAGCAGAGGAAGCAACTTTGTTTCTTTTTAGCCAGTTTTCAGCTCCTTTTCTCTGGGGGGAGATGGAGAGTTGAACTTTGTTTTCCTGGGACTTTGGGGGTTTTTTCCCCTTCTCTTCTTGACTCTTTCAACATCAGAGCACATTGGGAGAATTTTCTCCCGAGGTGGGGGCCCTGAATGTGGGCCCATGAGCCAGCTGCAAGGAGGAGGAGAGAGACTACACCTACGGAAGTGTTGGGGTTCCTCCCCCCTGCCATGAGGTCATGGGAGAGGGGACCCTGGGGTAGAGGCATGGCCTGGGCACGGGGTCTCCCTGCTCCCTGCTCACATGTGCCCTAATCCTGTTCAGCACTGGTTATTTTGTGTTGCCCTGTGCGAGGAGGGCCCTGGTTGTGCTGTGATTGCTCAGTTCTTTGGCAGTGCCCCGCCCATGTGGCTGGAGAAGAAAGAGCTCTGAAACTTCTCTCAAGAATCGCTCCCTGTTTCTTTGCACGGGCCTCGCTGTCTATGGATGTTTCAGGAGACCCCACCGAAACACGGAAGGACTCTCAAATTATCCCAGCTTTCTCTGCACAGCGAGAGCTTTTAATATTTAGCATTGCTATTTTTTTCCTGTGTGTTTGTTAAAAAAATAGTTTTTATCTCTTTCACTTTCTTCCCAGGAAAGTTCTTTTTTCCAAAAACCTGGTGGGGGAGGGCTGGGTGTAACCTGCCTTCTATCAGAGGATATTTTCCTCCAAATTTGTCCAAACCGGCACAGCCTGTCCTTTCCTGGGTCTCTGTTGCAGATGGAAGCTGCTGGTGCCATTGTCAGCTTGAAGCCCTCTTTTGATGCAAGCAGATGTTGCCAGGTGTGTTCAGCAGCTGTTGCTCAATGCTTATGCCAAGCTATTGTGTTCCTCATGGAACCAAGGAGCCATTGTGACACTGCAGGGGCTGATGGCATCAAGGAGGCAATTGTGACAGTACAGAACCTCCTAGAAACAAGGCTCCATTGTGACACCGTGGGGAATCATGGAATCAAGGAGCCCATTGTGACACGGCTGCATGGAACCAATGGTCCATGGTTACACTGCGGATTCAAGAAGAGCACGGTGACACCACGCAACATCATGGAACCATAGGTCCATTGTGACACAGCGGGGCCTCATGGAAACAAGGGGACCATTGTGGCAAAGCAGGGCCTAATGGAAGCATGGAGAGCATTGTGACACTAAGGAAACTCCTGGAACCAAGATGACCACTGGCACATAATGGAACCTCATGGAAGCAAGCCTCCACAATGACTTTGGAGGGCCTCAGGGACCACAGGACCCATTGTGACACAGCAGGACCTGGTGGAACCAAGGAGCCTTTGTGATACTCCAGATCCACATGGAAGCCAGGATGCACTGAGACACAGCGGGGCCTTGTTGGAACCAAAGACACCTCTGCAAAAAGCAGGCTAGCTCATAGAAGCAAGGAGTCCATTGTTACAACGTAAAAGCTATGGAAGCAAGGGACCATTGTGACACTGCGGGGCCTCATGGAACCAATTGTCCATGATGACAATGCGGATCAAAGGAGACCATGGTGACACTGCGGAACCTGATGGAACCAAGGAGCCATTGTGACACAGTGGGGCCTCATGGAATCAAGGAGACCATTGTGACCCAGGTGTTGCATGGGAAGGCAAGGAGCCATTGTGACACTTTGGGCTTCTTCCCTTGAGCTCTGCAGCTGGCTGTCCCAGCCCAGCGCACCATGTGCCACCTGCTCTCCTCAGGGCTCTGCCTGCACACAGCCCCAGGAGAAGTTTTCCTGTTTGGAAGGAAAGAATGGAAAAGCCGGAGCAGGTTTCCTAAACAACAAACCCCACTCAGGAGCCACATGCTCAGTACAGGCTGCCTGGAACGATGTCCCCTTTCTACAAGGGTCAGTGTGAGCAGGAATGAATGATCTCTGGGAGCAGAATTCTCGGAGTCTTTCCACTGAATTCTCTGTCCCTGTGTCTTGGGGTGACTTTATTGTGTGTATCCCCTATTGCTGCTCTATGCCCAGAAGTGAACTTTGTGCATTTCTGTGCCTTTCAACTGAGCCTGAGAGGGGGGAGAGGAAAAAAAACCGGACAAACTTCTCAGAGCGTTTGTTCAAGGACACACATACACACTCCTCTGCATCCTGCTTGCAGCAAGAGCAGAGGAAGCAACTTTGTTTCTTTTTAGCCAGTTTTCAGCTCCTTTTCTCTGGGGGGAGATGGAGAGTTGAACTTTGTTTTCCTGGGACTTTGGGGGTTTTTTCCCCTTCTCTTCTTGACTCTTTCAACATCAGAGCACATTGGGAGAATTTTCTCCCGAGGTGGGGGCCCTGAATGTGGGCCCATGAGCCAGCTGCAAGGAGGAGGAGAGAGACTACACCTACGGAAGTGTTGGGGTTCCTCCCCCCTGCCATGAGGTCATGGGAGAGGGGACCCTGGGGTAGAGGCATGGCCTGGGCACGGGGTCTCCCTGCTCCCTGCTCACATGTGCCCTAATCCTGTTCAGCACTGCTTATTTTGTGTTGCCCTGTGCGAGGAGGGCCCTGGTTGTGCTGTGATTGCTCAGTTCTTTGGCAGTGCCCCGCCCATGTGGCTGGAGAAGAAAGAGCTCTGAAACTTCTCTCAAGAATCGCTCCCTGTTTCTTTGCACGGGCCTCGCTGTCTATGGATGTTTCAGGAGACCCCACCGAAACACGGAAGGACTCTCAAATTATCCCAGCTTTCTCTGCACAGCGAGAGCTTTTAATATTTAGCATTGCTATCCTTTTCCTGTGTGTTTGTTAAAAAAATAGTTTTTATCTCTTTCACTTTCTTCCCAGGAAAGTTCTTTTTTCCAAAAACCTGGTGGGGGAGGGCTGGGTGTAACCTGCCTTCTATCAGAGGATATTTTCCTCCACATTTGTCCAAACCGGCACAGCCTGTCCTTTCCTGGGTCTCTGTTGCAGATGGAAGCTGCTGGTGCCATTGTCAGCTTGAAGCACTCTTTTGATGCAAGCAGATGTTGCCAGGTGTGTTCAGCAGCTGTTGCTCAATGCTTATGCCAAGCTATTGTGTTCCTCATGGAACCAAGGAGCCATTGTGACACTGCAGGGGCTGATGGCATCAAGGAGGCAATTGTGACAGTACAGAACCTCCTAGAAACAAGGCTCCATTGTGACACCGTGGGGAATCATGGAATCAAGGAGCCCATTGTGACACGGCTGCATGGAACCAATGGTCCATGGTTACACTGCGGATTCAAGAAGAGCACGGTGACACCACGCAACATCATGGAACCATAGGTCCATTGTGACACAGCGGGGCCTCATGGAAACAAGGGGACCATTGTGGCAAAGCAGGGCCTAATGGAAGCATGGAGAGCATTGTGACACTAAGGAAACTCCTGGAACCAAGATGACCACTGGCACATAATGGAACCTCATGGAAGCAAGCCTCCACAATGACTTTGGAGGGCCTCAGGGACCACAGGACCCATTGTGACACAGCAGGACCTGGTGGAACCAAGGAGCCTTTGTGATACTCCACATCCACATGGAAGCCAGGGTGCACTGAGACACAGCGGGGCCTTGTGGGAACCAAAGACACCTCTGCAAAAAGCAGGCTAGCTCATAGAAGCAAGGAGTCCATTGTTACAACGTAAAAGCTATGGAAGCAAGGGACCATTGTGACACTGCGGGGCCTCATGGAACCAATTGTCCATGATGACAGTGCGGATCAAAGGAGACCATGGTGACACTGCGGAACCTGATGGAACCAAGGAGCCATTGTGACACAGTGGGGCCTCATGGAATCAAGGAGACCATTGTGACCCAGGTGTTGCATGGGAAGGCAAGGAGCCATTGTGACACTTTGGGCTTCTTCCCTTGAGCTCTGCAGCTGGCTGTCCCAGCCCAGCGCACCATGTGCCACCTGCTCTCCTCAGGGCTCTGCCTGCACACAGCCCCAGGAGAAGTTTTCCTGTTTGGAAGGAAAGAATGGAAAAGCCGGAGCAGGTTTCCTAAACAACAAACCCCACTCAGGAGCCACATGCTCAGTACAGGCTGCCTGGAACGATGTCCCCTTTCTACAAGGGTCAGTGTGAGCAGGAATGAATGATCTCTGGGAGCAGAATTCTCGGAGTCTTTCCACTGAATTCTCTGTCCCTGTGTCTTGGGGTGACTTTATTGTGTGTATCCCCTATTGCTGCTCTATGCCCAGAAGTGAACTTTGTGCATTTCTGTGCCTTTCAACTGAGCCTGAGAGGGGGGAGAGGAAAAAAAAGCCAGACAAACTTCTCAGAGCGTTTGTTCAAGGACACACATACACACTCCTCTGCATCCTGCTTGCAGCAAGAGCAGAGGAAGCAACTTTGTTTCTTTTTAGCCAGTTTTCAGCTCCTTTTCTCTGGGGGGAGATGGAGAGTTGAACTTTGTTTTCCTGGGACTTTGGGGGTTTTTTCCCCTTCTCTTCTTGACTCTTTCAACATCAGAGCACATTGGGAGAATTTTCTCCCGAGGTGGGGGCCCTGAATGTGGGCCCATGAGCCAGCTGCAAGGAGGAGGAGAGAGACTACACCTACGGAAGTGTTGGGGTTCCTCCCCCCTGCCATGAGGTCATGGGAGAGGGGACCCTGGGGTAGAGGCATGGCCTGGGCACGGGGGGTCTCCCTGCTCCCTGCTCACATGTGCCCTAATCCTGTTCAGCACTGCTTATTTTGTGTTGCCCTGTGCGAGGAGGGCCCTGGTTGTGCCGTGATTGCTCAGTTCTTTGGCAGTGCCCCGCCCATGTGGCTGGAGAAGAAAGAGCTCTGCAACTTCTCTCAAGAATCGCTCCCTGTTTCTTTGCACGGGCCTCGCTGTCTATGGATGTTTCAGGAGACCCCACCGAAACACGGAAGGACTCTCAAATTATCCCAGCTTTCTCTGCACAGCGAGAGCTTTTAATATTTAGCATTGCTATTTTTTTCCTGTGTGTTTGTTAAAAAAATAGTTTTTATCTCTTTCACTTTCTTCCCAGGAAAGTTCTTTTTTCCAAAAACCTGGTGGGGGAGGGCTGGGTGTAACCTGCCTTCTATCAGAGGATATTTTCCTCCAAATTTGTCCAAACCGGCACAGCCTGTCCTTTCCTGGGTCTCTGTTGCAGATGGAAGCTGCTGGTGCCATTGTCAGCTTGAAGCCCTCTTTTGATGCAAGCAGATGTTGCCAGGTGTGTTCAGCAGCTGTTGCTCAATGCTTATGCCAAGCTATTGTGTTCCTCATGGAACCAAGGAGCCATTGTGACACTGCAGGGGCTGATGGCATCAAGGAGGCAATTGTGACAGTACAGAACCTCCTAGAAACAAGGCTCCATTGTGACACCGTGGGGAATCATGGAATCAAGGAGCCCATTGTGACACGGCTGCATGGAACCAATGGTCCATGGTTACACTGCGGATTCAAGAAGAGCACGGTGACACCACGCAACATCATGGAACCATAGGTCCATTGTGACACAGCGGGGCCTCATGGAAACAAGGGGACCATTGTGGCAAAGCAGGGCCTAATGGAAGCATGGAGAGCATTGTGACACTAAGGAAACTCCTGGAACCAAGATGACCACTGGCACATAATGGAACCTCATGGAAGCAAGCCTCCACAATGACTTTGGAGGGCCTCAGGGACCACAGGACCCATTGTGACACAGCAGGACCTGGTGGAACCAAGGAGCCTTTGTGATACTCCAGATCCACATGGAAGCCAGGATGCACTGAGACACAGCGGGGCCTTGTTGGAACCAAAGACACCTCTGCAAAAAGCAGGCTAGCTCATAGAAGCAAGGAGTCCATTGTTACAACGTAAAAGCTATGGAAGCAAGGGACCATTGTGACACTGCGGGGCCTCATGGAACCAATTGTCCATGATGACAATGCGGATCAAAGGAGACCATGGTGACACTGCGGAACCTGATGGAACCAAGGAGCCATTGTGACACAGTGGGGCCTCATGGAATCAAGGAGACCATTGTGACCCAGGTGTTGCATGGGAAGGCAAGGAGCCATTGTGACACTTTGGGCTTCTTCCCTTGAGCTCTGCAGCTGGCTGTCCCAGCCCAGCGCACCATGTGCCACCTGCTCTCCTCAGGGCTCTGCCTGCACACAGCCCCAGGAGAAGTTTTCCTGTTTGGAAGGAAAGAATGGAAAAGCCGGAGCAGGTTTCCTAAACAACAAACCCCACTCAGGAGCCACATGCTCAGTACAGGCTGCCTGGAACGATGTCCCCTTTCTACAAGGGTCAGTGTGAGCAGGAATGAATGATCTCTGGGAGCAGAATTCTCGGAGTCTTTCCACTGAATTCTCTGTCCCTGTGTCTTGGGGTGACTTTATTGTGTGTATCCCCTATTGCTGCTCTATGCCCAGAAGTGAACTTTGTGCATTTCTGTGCCTTTCAACTGAGCCTGAGAGGGGGGAGAGGAAAAAAAACCGGACAAACTTCTCAGAGCGTTTGTTCAAGGACACACATACACACTCCTCTGCATCCTGCTTGCAGCAAGAGCAGAGGAAGCAACTTTGTTTCTTTTTAGCCAGTTTTCAGCTCCTTTTCTCTGGGGGGAGATGGAGAGTTGAACTTTGTTTTCCTGGGACTTTGGGGGTTTTTTCCCCTTCTCTTCTTGACTCTTTCAACATCAGAGCACATTGGGAGAATTTTCTCCCGAGGTGGGGGCCCTGAATGTGGGCCCATGAGCCAGCTGCAAGGAGGAGGAGAGAGACTACACCTACGGAAGTGTTGGGGTTCCTCCCCCCTGCCATGAGGTCATGGGAGAGGGGACCCTGGGGTAGAGGCATGGCCTGGGCACGGGGTCTCCCTGCTCCCTGCTCACATGTGCCCTAATCCTGTTCAGCACTGCTTATTTTGTGTTGCCCTGTGCGAGGAGGGCCCTGGTTGTGCTGTGATTGCTCAGTTCTTTGGCAGTGCCCCGCCCATGTGGCTGGAGAAGAAAGAGCTCTGCAACTTCTCTCAAGAATGGCTCCCTGTTTCTTTGCACGGGCCTCGCTGTCTATGGATGTTTCAGGAGACCCCACCGAAACACGGAAGGACTCTCAAATTATCCCAGCTTTCTCTGCACAGCGAGAGCTTTTAATATTTAGCATTGCTATCCTTTTCCTGTGTGTTTGTTAAAAAAATAGTTTTTATCTCTTTCACTTTCTTCCCAGGAAAGTTCTTTTTTCCAAAAACCTGGTGGGGGAGGGCTGGGTGTAACCTGCCTTCTATCAGAGGATATTTTCCTCCACATTTGTCCAAACCGGCACAGCCTGTCCTTTCCTGGGTCTCTGTTGCAGATGGAAGCTGCTGGTGCCATTGTCAGCTTGAAGCACTCTTTTGATGCAAGCAGATGTTGCCAGGTGTGTTCAGCAGCTGTTGCTCAATGCTTATGCCAAGCTATTGTGTTCCTCATGGAACCAAGGAGCCATTGTGACACTGCAGGGGCTGATGGCATCAAGGAGGCAATTGTGACAGTACAGAACCTCCTAGAAACAAGGCTCCATTGTGACACCGTGGGGAATCATGGAATCAAGGAGCCCATTGTGACACGGCTGCATGGAACCAATGGTCCATGGTTACACTGCGGATTCAAGAAGAGCACGGTGACACCACGCAACATCATGGAACCATAGGTCCATTGTGACACAGCGGGGCCTCATGGAAACAAGGGGACCATTGTGGCAAAGCAGGGCCTAATGGAAGCATGGAGAGCATTGTGACACTAAGGAAACTCCTGGAACCAAGATGACCACTGGCACATAATGGAACCTCATGGAAGCAAGCCTCCACAATGACTTTGGAGGGCCTCAGGGACCACAGGACCCATTGTGACACAGCAGGACCTGGTGGAACCAAGGAGCCTTTGTGATACTCCACATCCACATGGAAGCCAGGGTGCACTGAGACACAGCGGGGCCTTGTGGGAACCAAAGACACCTCTGCAAAAAGCAGGCTAGCTCATAGAAGCAAGGAGTCCATTGTTACAACGTAAAAGCTATGGAAGCAAGGGACCATTGTGACACTGCGGGGCCTCATGGAACCAATTGTCCATGATGACAGTGCGGATCAAAGGAGACCATGGTGACACTGCGGAACCTGATGGAACCAAGGAGCCATTGTGACACAGTGGGGCCTCATGGAATCAAGGAGACCATTGTGACCCAGGTGTTGCATGTGAAGGCAAGGAGCCATTGTGACACTTTGGGCTTCTTCCCTTGAGCTCTGCAGCTGGCTGTCCCAGCCCAGCGCACCATGTGCCACCTGCTCTCCTCAGGGCTCTGCCTGCACACAGCCCCAGGAGAAGTTTTCCTGTTTGGAAGGAAAGAATGGAAAAGCCGGAGCAGGTTTCCTAAACAACAAACCCCACTCAGGAGCCACATGCTCAGTACAGGCTGCCTGGAACGATGTCCCCTTTCTACAAGGGTCAGTGTGAGCAGGAATGAATGATCTCTGGGAGCAGAATTCTCGGAGTCTTTCCACTGAATTCTCTGTCCCTGTGTCTTGGGGTGACTTTATTGTGTGTATCCCCTATTGCTGCTCTATGCCCAGAAGTGAACTTTGTGCATTTCTGTGCCTTTCAACTGAGCCTGAGAGGGGGGAGAGGAAAAAAAAGCCAGACAAACTTCTCAGAGCGTTTGTTCAAGGACACACATACACACTCCTCTGCATCCTGCTTGCAGCAAGAGCAGAGGAAGCAACTTTGTTTCTTTTTAGCCAGTTTTCAGCTCCTTTTCTCTGGGGGGAGATGGAGAGTTGAACTTTGTTTTCCTGGGACTTTGGGGGTTTTTTCCCCTTCTCTTCTTGACTCTTTCAACATCAGAGCACATTGGGAGAATTTTCTCCCGAGGTGGGGGCCCTGAATGTGGGCCCATGAGCCAGCTGCAAGGAGGAGGAGAGAGACTACACCTACGGAAGTGTTGGGGTTCCTCCCCCCTGCCATGAGGTCATGGGAGAGGGGACCCTGGGGTAGAGGCATGGCCTGGGCACGGGGTCTCCCTGCTCCCTGCTCACATGTGCCCTAATCCTGTTCAGCACTGCTTATTTTGTGTTGCCCTGTGCGAGGAGGGCCCTGGTTGTGCCGTGATTGCTCAGTTCTTTGGCAGTGCCCCGCCCATGTGGCTGGAGAAGAAAGAGCTCTGCAACTTCTCTCAAGAATCGCTCCCTGTTTCTTTGCACGGGCCTCGCTGTCTATGGATGTTTCAGGAGACCCCACCGAAACACGGAAGGACTCTCAAATTATCCCAGCTTTCTCTGCACAGCGAGAGCTTTTAATATTTAGCATTGCTATCCTTTTCCTGTGTGTTTGTTAAAAAAATAGTTTTTATCTCTTTCACTTTCTTCCCAGGAAAGTTCTTTCTTCCAAAAACCTGGTGGGGGAGGGCTGGGTGTAACCTGCCTTCTATCAGAGGATATTTTCCTCCACATTTGTCCAAACCGGCACAGCCTGTCCTTTCCTGGGTCTCTGTTGCAGATGGAAGCTGCTGGTGCCATTGTCAGCTTGAAGCACTCTTTTGATGCAAGCAGATGTTGCCAGGTGTGTTCAGCAGCTGTTGCTCAATGCTTATGCCAAGCTATTGTGTTCCTCATGGAACCAAGGAGCCATTGTGACACTGCAGGGGCTGATGGCATCAAGGAGGCAATTGTGACAGTACAGAACCTCCTAGAAACAAGGCTCCATTGTGACACCGTGGGGAATCATGGAATCAAGGAGCCCATTGTGACACGGCTGCATGGAACCAATGGTCCATGGTTACACTGCGGATTCAAGAAGAGCACGGTGACACCACGCAACATCATGGAACCATAGGTCCATTGTGACACAGCGGGGCCTCATGGAAACAAGGGGACCATTGTGGCAAAGCAGGGCCTAATGGAAGCATGGAGAGCATTGTGACACTAAGGAAACTCCTGGAACCAAGATGACCACTGGCACATAATGGAACCTCATGGAAGCAAGCCTCCACAATGACTTTGGAGGGCCTCAGGGACCACAGGACCCATTGTGACACAGCAGGACCTGGTGGAACCAAGGAGCCTTTGTGATACTCCACATCCACATGGAAGCCAGGGTGCACTGAGACACAGCGGGGCCTTGTTGGAACCAAAGACACCTCTGCAAAAAGCAGGCTAGCTCATAGAAGCAAGGAGTCCATTGTTACAACGTAAAAGCTATGGAAGCAAGGGACCATTGTGACACTGCGGGGCCTCATGGAACCAATTGTCCATGATGACAATGCGGATCAAAGGAGACCATGGTGACACTGCGGAACCTGATGGAACCAAGGAGCCATTGTGACACAGTGGGGCCTCATGGAATCAAGGAGACCATTGTGACCCAGGTGTTGCATGTGAAGGCAAGGAGCCATTGTGACACTTTGGGCTTCTTCCCTTGAGCTCTGCAGCTGGCTGTCCCAGCCCAGCGCACCATGTGCCACCTGCTCTCCTCAGGGCTCTGCCTGCACACAGCCCCAGGAGAAGTTTTCCTGTTTGGAAGGAAAGAATGGAAAAGCCGGAGCAGGTTTCCTAAACAACAAACCCCACTCAGGAGCCACATGCTCAGTACAGGCTGCCTGGAACGATGTCCCCTTTCTACAAGGGTCAGTGTGAGCAGGAATGAATGATCTCTGGGAGCAGAATTCTCGGAGTCTTTCCACTGAATTCTCTGTCCCTGTGTCTTGGGGTGACTTTATTGTGTGTATCCCCTATTGCTGCTCTATGCCCAGAAGTGAACTTTGTGCATTTCTGTGCCTTTCAACTGAGCCTGAGAGGGGGGAGAGGAAAAAAAACCGGACAAACTTCTCAGAGCGTTTGTTCAAGGACACACATACACACTCCTCTGCATCCTGCTTGCAGCAAGAGCAGAGGAAGCAATTTTGTTTCTTTTTAGCCAGTTTTCAGCTCCTTTTCTCTGGGGGGAGATGGAGAGTTGAACTTTGTTTTCCTGGGACTTTGGGGGTTTTTTCCCCTTCTCTTCTTGACTCTTTCAACATCAGAGCACATTGGGAGAATTTTCTCCCGAGGTGGGGGCCCTGAATGTGGGCCCATGAGCCAGCTGCAAGGAGGAGGAGAGAGACTACACCTACGGAAGTGTTGGGGTTCCTCCCCCCTGCCATGAGGTCATGGGAGAGGGGACCCTGGGGTAGAGGCATGGCCTGGGCACGGGGTCTCCCTGCTCCCTGCTCACATGTGCCCTAATCCTGTTCAGCACTGCTTATTTTGTGTTGCCCTGTGCGAGGAGGGCCCTGGTTGTGCCGTGATTGCTCAGTTCTTTGGCAGTGCCCCGCCCATGTGGCTGGAGAAGAAAGAGCTCTGCAACTTCTCTCAAGAATGGCTCCCTGTTTCTTTGCACGGGCCTCGCTGTCTATGGATGTTTCAGGAGACCCCACCGAAACACGGAAGGACTCTCAAATTATCCCAGCTTTCTCTGCACAGCGAGAGGTTTTAATATTTAGCATTGCTATCCTTTTCCTGTGTGTTTGTTAAAAAAATAGTTTTTATCTCTTTCACTTTCTTCCCAGGAAAGTTCTTTTTTCCAAAAACCTGGTGGGGGAGGGCTGGGTGTAACCTGCCTTCTATCAGAGGATATTTTCCTCCACATTTGTCCAAACCGGCACAGCCTGTCCTTTCCTGGGTCTCTGTTGCAGATGGAAGCTGCTGGTGCCATTGTCAGCTTGAAGCACTCTTTTGATGCAAGCAGATGTTGCCAGGTGTGTTCAGCAGCTGTTGCTCAATGCTTATGCCAAGCTATTGTGTTCCTCATGGAACCAAGGAGCCATTGTGACACTGCAGGGGCTGATGGCATCAAGGAGGCAATTGTGACAGTACAGAACCTCCTAGAAACAAGGCTCCATTGTGACACCGTGGGGAATCATGGAATCAAGGAGCCCATTGTGACACGGCTGCATGGAACCAATGGTCCATGGTTACACTGCGGATTCAAGAAGAGCACGGTGACACCACGCAACATCATGGAACCATAGGTCCATTGTGACACAGCGGGGCCTCATGGAAACAAGGGGACCATTGTGGCAAAGCAGGGCCTAATGGAAGCATGGAGAGCATTGTGACACTAAGGAAACTCCTGGAACCAAGATGACCACTGGCACATAATGGAACCTCATGGAAGCAAGCCTCCACAATGACTTTGGAGGGCCTCAGGGACCACAGGACCCATTGTGACACAGCAGGACCTGGTGGAACCAAGGAGCCTTTGTGATACTCCAGATCCACATGGAAGCCAGGATGCACTGAGACACAGCGGGGCCTTGTTGGAACCAAAGACACCTCTGCAAAAAGCAGGCTAGCTCATAGAAGCAAGGAGTCCATTGTTACAACGTAAAAGCTATGGAAGCAAGGGACCATTGTGACACTGCGGGGCCTCATGGAACCAATTGTCCATGATGACAATGCGGATCAAAGGAGACCATGGTGACACTGCGGAACCTGATGGAACCAAGGAGCCATTGTGACACAGTGGGGCCTCATGGAATCAAGGAGACCATTGTGACCCAGGTGTTGCATGGGAAGGCAAGGAGCCATTGTGACACTTTGGGCTTCTTCCCTTGAGCTCTGCAGCTGGCTGTCCCAGCCCAGCGCACCATGTGCCACCTGCTCTCCTCAGGGCTCTGCCTGCACACAGCCCCAGGAGAAGTTTTCCTGTTTGGAAGGAAAGAATGGAAAAGCCGGAGCAGGTTTCCTAAACAACAAACCCCACTCAGGAGCCACATGCTCAGTACAGGCTGCCTGGAATGATGTCCCCTTTCTACAAGGGTCAGTGTGAGCAGGAATGATCTCTGGGAGCAGAATTCTCGGAGTCTTTCCACTGAATTCTCTGTCCCTGTGTCTTGGGGTGACTTTATCGTGTGTATCCCCTATTGCTGCTCTATGCCCAGAAGTGAACTTTGTGCGTTTCTGTGCCTTTCAACTGAGCCTGAGAGGGGGGAGAGGAAAAAAAAGCCAGACAAACTTCTCAGAGCGTTTGTTCAAGGACACACATACACACTCCTCTGCATCCTGCTTGCAGCAAGAGCAGAGGAAGCAACTTTGTTTCTTTTTTGCCAGTTTTCAGCTCCTTTTCTCTGGGAGGAGATGGAGAGTTGAACTTTGTTTTCCTGGGACTTCGGGGGTTTTTTTTCCCTTCTTCTCTTCTTGACTCTTTCAACATCAGAGCACATTGGGAGAATTTTCTCCCGAGGTGGGGGCCCTGAATGTGGGCCCATGAGCCAGCTGCAAGGAGGAGGAGAGAGACTACACCTACGGAAGTGTTGGGGTTCCTCCCCCCTGCCATGAGGTCATGGGAGAGGGGACCCTGGGGTAGAGGCATGGCCTGGGCACGGGGTCTCCCTGCTCCCTGCTCACATGTGCCCTAATCCTGTTCAGCACTGCTTATTTTGTGTTGCCCTGTGCGAGGAGGGCCCTGGTTGTGCCGTGATTGCTCAGTTCTTTGGCAGTGCCCCGCCCATGTGGCTGGAGAAGAAAGAGCTCTGCAACTTCTCTCAAGAATCACTCCCTGTTTCTTTGCACAGGCCTCGCTGTCTATGGATGTTTCAGGAGACCCCACCGAAACACGGAAGGACTCTCAAATTATCCCAGCTTTCTCTGCACAGCGAGAGCTTTTAATATTTAGCATTGCTATCCTTTTCCTGTGTGTTTGTTAAAAAAATAGTTTTTATCTCTTTCACTTTCTTCCCAGGAAAGTTCTTTTTTCCAAAAACCTGGTGGGGGAGGGCTGGGTGTAACCTGCCTTCTATCAGAGGATATTTTCCTCCACATTTGTCCAAACTGGCACAGCCTGTCCTTTCCTGGGTCTCTGTTGCAGATGGAAGCTGCTGGTGCCATTGTCAGCTTGAAGCCCTCTTTTGATGCAAGCAGATGTTGCCAGGTGTGTTCAGCAGCTGTTGCTCAATGCTTATGCCAAGCTATTGTGTTCCTCATGGAACCAAGGAGCCATTGTGACACTGCAGGGGCTGATGGCATCAAGGAGGCAATTGTGACAGTACAGAACCTCCTAGAAACAAGGCTCCATTGTGACACCGTGGGGAATCATGGAATCAAGGAGCCCATTGTGACACGGCTGCATGGAACCAATGGTCCATGGTTACACTGCGGATTCAAGAAGAGCACGGTGACACCACGCAACATCATGGAACCATAGGTCCATTGTGACACAGCGGGGCCTCATGGAAACAAGGGGACCATTGTGGCAAAGCAGGGCCTAATGGAAGCATGGAGAGCATTGTGACACTAAGGAAACTCCTGGAACCAAGATGACCACTGGCACATAATGGAACCTCATGGAAGCAAGCCTCCACAATGACTTTGGAGGGCCTCAGGGACCACAGGACCCATTGTGACACAGCAGGACCTGGTGGAACCAAGGAGCCTTTGTGATACTCCAGATCCACATGGAAGCCAGGGTGCACTGAGACACAGCGGGGCCTTGTTGGAACCAAAGACACCTCTGCAAAAAGCAGGCTAGCTCATAGAAGCAAGGAGTCCATTGTTACAACGTAAAAGCTATGGAAGCAAGGGACCATTGTGACACTGCGGGGCCTCATGGAACCAATTGTCCATGATGACAGTGCGGATCAAAGGAGACCATGGTGACACTGCGGAACCTGATGGAACCAAGGAGCCATTGTGACACAGTGGGGCCTCATGGAATCAAGGAGACCATTGTGACCCAGGTGTTGCATGGGAAGGCAAGGAGCCATTGTGACACTTTGGGCTTCTTCCCTTGAGCTCTGCAGCTGGCTGTCCCAGCCCAGCGCACCATGTGCCACCTGCTCTCCTCAGGGCTCTGCCTGCACACAGCCCCAGGAGAAGTTTTCCTGTTTGGAAGGAAAGAATGGAAAAGCCGGAGCAGGTTTCCTAAACAACAAACCCCACTCAGGAGCCACATGCTCAGTACAGGCTGCCTGGAACGATGTCCCCTTTCTACAAGGGTCAGTGTGAGCAGGAATGAATGATCTCTGGGAGCAGAATTCTCGGAGTCTTTCCACTGAATTCTCTGTCCCTGTGTCTTGGGGTGACTTTATTGTGTGTATCCCCTATTGCTGCTCTATGCCCAGAAGTGAACTTTGTGCATTTCTGTGCCTTTCAACTGAGCCTGAGAGGGGGGAGAGGAAAAAAAACCGGACAAACTTCTCAGAGCGTTTGTTCAAGGACACACATACACACTCCTCTGCATCCTGCTTGCAGCAAGAGCAGAGGAAGCAACTTTGTTTCTTTTTAGCCAGTTTTCAGCTCCTTTTCTCTGGGGGGAGATGGAGAGTTGAACTTTGTTTTCCTGGGACTTTGGGGGTTTTTTCCCCTTCTCTTCTTGACTCTTTCAACATCAGAGCACATTGGGAGAATTTTCTCCCGAGGTGGGGGCCCTGAATGTGGGCCCATGAGCCAGCTGCAAGGAGGAGGAGAGAGACTACACCTACGGAAGTGTTGGGGTTCCTCCCCCCTGCCATGAGGTCATGGGAGAGGGGACCCTGGGGTAGAGGCATGGCCTGGGCACGGGGTCTCCCTGCTCCCTGCTCACATGTGCCCTAATCCTGTTCAGCACTGCTTATTTTGTGTTGCCCTGTGCGAGGAGGGCCCTGGTTGTGCTGTGATTGCTCAGTTCTTTGGCAGTGCCCCGCCCATGTGGCTGGAGAAGAAAGAGCTCTGCAACTTCTCTCAAGAATGGCTCCCTGTTTCTTTGCACGGGCCTCGCTGTCTATGGATGTTTCAGGAGACCCCACCGAAACACGGAAGGACTCTCAAATTATCCCAGCTTTCTCTGCACAGCGAGAGCTTTTAATATTTAGCATTGCTATCCTTTTCCTGTGTGTTTGTTAAAAAAATAGTTTTTATCTCTTTCACTTTCTTCCCAGGAAAGTTCTTTTTTCCAAAAACCTGGTGGGGGAGGGCTGGGTGTAACCTGCCTTCTATCAGAGGATATTTTCCTCCACATTTGTCCAAACTGGCACAGCCTGTCCTTTCCTGGGTCTCTGTTGCAGATGGAAGCTGCTGGTGCCATTGTCAGCTTGAAGCCCTCTTTTGATGCAAGCAGATGTTGCCAGGTGTGTTCAGCAGCTGTTGCTCAATGCTTATGCCAAGCTATTGTGTTCCTCATGGAACCAAGGAGCCATTGTGACACTGCAGGGGCTGATGGCATCAAGGAGGCAATTGTGACAGTACAGAACCTCCTAGAAACAAGGCTCCATTGTGACACCGTGGGGAATCATGGAATCAAGGAGCCCATTGTGACACGGCTGCATGGAACCAATGGTCCATGGTTACACTGCGGATTCAAGAAGAGCACGGTGACACCACGCAACATCATGGAACCATAGGTCCATTGTGACACAGCGGGGCCTCATGGAAACAAGGGGACCATTGTGGCAAAGCAGGGCCTAATGGAAGCATGGAGAGCATTGTGACACTAAGGAAACTCCTGGAACCAAGATGACCACTGGCACATAATGGAACCTCATGGAAGCAAGCCTCCACAATGACTTTGGAGGGCCTCAGGGACCACAGGACCCATTGTGACACAGCAGGACCTGGTGGAACCAAGGAGCCTTTGTGATACTCCACATCCACATGGAAGCCAGGGTGCACTGAGACACAGCGGGGCCTTGTGGGAACCAAAGACACCTCTGCAAAAAGCAGGCTAGCTCATAGAAGCAAGGAGTCCATTGTTACAACGTAAAAGCTATGGAAGCAAGGGACCATTGTGACACTGCGGGGCCTCATGGAACCAATTGTCCATGATGACAATGCGGATCAAAGGAGACCATGGTGGCACTGCGGAACCTGATGGAACCAAGGAGCCATTGTGACACAGTGGGGCCTCATGGAATCAAGGAGACCATTGTGACCCAGGTGTTGCATGGGAAGGCAAGGAGCCATTGTGACACTTTGGGCTTCTTCCCTTGAGCTCTGCAGCTGGCTGTCCCAGCCCAGCGCACCATGTGCCACCTGCTCTCCTCAGGGCTCTGCCTGCACACAGCCCCAGGAGAAGTTTTCCTGTTTGGAAGGAAAGAATGGAAAAGCCGGAGCAGGTTTCCTAAACAACAAACCCCACTCAGGAGCCACATGCTCAGTACAGGCTGCCTGGAACGATGTCCCCTTTCTACAAGGGTCAGTGTGAGCAGGAATGAATGATCTCTGGGAGCAGAATTCTCGGAGTCTTTCCACTGAATTCTCTGTCCCTGTGGCTTGGGGTGACTTTATTGTGTGTATCCCCTATTGCTGCTCTATGCCCAGAAGTGAACTTTGTGCATTTCTGTGCCTTTCAACTGAGCCTGAGAGGGGGGAGAGGAAAAAAAACCGGACAAACTTCTCAGAGCGTTTGTTCAAGGACACACATACACACTCCTCTGCATCCTGCTTGCAGCAAGAGCAGAGGAAGCAACTTTGTTTCTTTTTAGCCAGTTTTCAGCTCCTTTTCTCTGGGGGGAGATGGAGAGTTGAACTTTGTTTTCCTGGGACTTTGGGGGTTTTTTCCCCTTCTCTTCTTGACTCTTTCAACATCAGAGCACATTGGGAGAATTTTCTCCCGAGGTGGGGGCCCTGAATGTGGGCCCATGAGCCAGCTGCAAGGAGGAGGAGAGAGACTACACCTACGGAAGTGTTGGGGTTCCTCCCCCCTGCCATGAGGTCATGGGAGAGGGGACCCTGGGGTAGAGGCATGGCCTGGGCACGGGGTCTCCCTGCTCCCTGCTCACATGTGCCCTAATCCTGTTCAGCACTGCTTATTTTGTGTTGCCCTGTGCGAGGAGGGCCCTGGTTGTGCTGTGATTGCTCAGTTCTTTGGCAGTGCCCCGCCCATGTGGCTGGAGAAGAAAGAGCTCTGCAACTTCTCTCAAGAATCGCTCCCTGTTTCTTTGCACGGGCCTCGCTGTCTATGGATGTTTCAGGAGACCCCACCGAAACACGGAAGGACTCTCAAATTATCCCAGCTTTCTCTGCACAGCGAGAGCTTTTAATATTTAGCATTGCTATTTTTTTCCTGTGTGTTTGTTAAAAAAATAGTTTTTATCTCTTTCACTTTCTTCCCAGGAAAGTTCTTTTTTCCAAAAACCTGGTGGGGGAGGGCTGGGTGTAACCTGCCTTCTATCAGAGGATATTTTCCTCCACATTTGTCCAAACCGGCACAGCCTGTCCTTTCCTGGGTCTCTGTTGCAGATGGAAGCTGCTGGTGCCATTGTCAGCTTGAAGCACTCTTTTGATGCAAGCAGATGTTGCCAGGTGTGTTCAGCAGCTGTTGCTCAATGCTTATGCCAAGCTATTGTGTTCCTCATGGAACCAAGGAGCCATTGTGACACTGCAGGGGCTGATGGCATCAAGGAGGCAATTGTGACAGTACAGAACCTCCTAGAAACAAGGCTCCATTGTGACACCGTGGGGAATCATGGAATCAAGGAGCCCATTGTGACACGGCTGCATGGAACCAATGGTCCATGGTTACACTGCGGATTCAAGAAGAGCACGGTGACACCACGCAACATCATGGAACCATAGGTCCATTGTGACACAGCGGGGCCTCATGGAAACAAGGGGACCATTGTGGCAAAGCAGGGCCTAATGGAAGCATGGAGAGCATTGTGACACTAAGGAAACTCCTGGAACCAAGATGACCACTGGCACATAATGGAACCTCATGGAAGCAAGCCTCCACAATGACTTTGGAGGGCCTCAGGGACCACAGGACCCATTGTGACACAGCAGGACCTGGTGGAACCAAGGAGCCTTTGTGATACTCCAGATCCACATGGAAGCCAGGATGCACTGAGACACAGCGGGGCCTTGTTGGAACCAAAGACACCTCTGCAAAAAGCAGGCTAGCTCATAGAAGCAAGGAGTCCATTGTTACAACGTAAAAGCTATGGAACCAAGGGACCATTGTGACACTGCGGGGCCTCATGGAACCAATTGTCCATGATGACAATGCGGATCAAAGGAGACCATGGTGACACTGCGGAACCTGATGGAACCAAGGAGCCATTGTGACACAGTGGGGCCTCATGGAATCAAGGAGACCATTGTGACCCAGGTGTTGCATGGGAAGGCAAGGAGCCATTGTGACACTTTGGGCTTCTTCCCTTGAGCTCTGCAGCTGGCTGTCCCAGCCCAGCGCACCATGTGCCACCTGCTCTCCTCAGGGCTCTGCCTGCACACAGCCCCAGGAGAAGTTTTCCTGTTTGGAAGGAAAGAATGGAAAAGCCGGAGCAGGTTTCCTAAACAACAAACCCCACTCAGGAGCCACATGCTCAGTACAGGCTGCCTGGAACGATGTCCCCTTTCTACAAGGGTCAGTGTGAGCAGGAATGATCTCTGGGAGCAGAATTCTCGGAGTCTTTCCACTGAATTCTCTGTCCCTGTGTCTTGGGGTGACTTTATCGTGTGTATCCCCTATTGCTGCTCTATGCCCAGAAGTGAACTTTGTGCGTTTCTGTGCCTTTCAACTGAGCCTGAGAGGGGGGAGAGGAAAAAAAAGCCAGACAAACTTCTCAGAGCGTTTGTTCAAGGACACACATACACACTCCTCTGCATCCTGCTTGCAGCAAGAGCAGAGGAAGCAACTTTGTTTCTTTTTTGCCAGTTTTCAGCTCCTTTTCTCTGGGAGGAGATGGAGAGTTGAACTTTGTTTTCCTGGGACTTCGGGGGTTTTTTTTCCCTTCTTCTCTTCTTGACTCTTTCAACATCAGAGCACATTGGGAGAATTTTCTCCCGAGGTGGGGGCCCTGAATGTGGGCCCATGAGCCAGCTGCAAGGAGGAGGAGAGAGACTACACCTACGGAAGTGTTGGGGTTCCTCCCCCCTGCCATGAGGTCATGGGAGAGGGGACCCTGGGGTAGAGGCATGGCCTGGGCACGGGGTCTCCCTGCTCCCTGCTCACATGTGCCCTAATCCTGTTCAGCACTGCTTATTTTGTGTTGCCCTGTGCGAGGAGGGCCCTGGTTGTGCCGTGATTGCTCAGTTCTTTGGCAGTGCCCCGCCCATGTGGCTGGAGAAGAAAGAGCTCTGCAACTTCTCTCAAGAATCACTCCCTGTTTCTTTGCACAGGCCTCGCTGTCTATGGATGTTTCAGGAGACCCCACCGAAACACGGAAGGACTCTCAAATTATCCCAGCTTTCTCTGCACAGCGAGAGCTTTTAATATTTAGCATTGCTATCCTTTTCCTGTGTGTTTGTTAAAAAAATAGTTTTTATCTCTTTCACTTTCTTCCCAGGAAAGTTCTTTTTTCCAAAAACCTGGTGGGGGAGGGCTGGGTGTAACCTGCCTTCTATCAGAGGATATTTTCCTCCACATTTGTCCAAACCGGCACAGCCTGTCCTTTCCTGGGTCTCTGTTGCAGATGGAAGCTGCTGGTGCCATTGTCAGCTTGAAGCCCTCTTTTGATGCAAGCAGATGTTGCCAGGTGTGTTCAGCAGCTGTTGCTCAATGCTTATGCCAAGCTATTGTGTTCCTCATGGAACCAAGGAGCCATTGTGACACTGCAGGGGCTGATGGCATCAAGGAGGCAATTGTGACAGTACAGAACCTCCTAGAAACAAGGCTCCATTGTGACACCGTGGGGAATCATGGAATCAAGGAGCCCATTGTGACACGGCTGCATGGAACCAATGGTCCATGGTTACACTGCGGATTCAAGAAGAGCACGGTGACACCACGCAACATCATGGAACCATAGGTCCATTGTGACACAGCGGGGCCTCATGGAAACAAGGGGACCATTGTGGCAAAGCAGGGCCTAATGGAAGCATGGAGAGCATTGTGACACTAAGGAAACTCCTGGAACCAAGATGACCACTGGCACATAATGGAACCTCATGGAAGCAAGCCTCCACAATGACTTTGGAGGGCCTCAGGGACCACAGGACCCATTGTGACACAGCAGGACCTGGTGGAACCAAGGAGCCTTTGTGATACTCCAGATCCACATGGAAGCCAGGGTGCACTGAGACACAGCGGGGCCTTGTTGGAACCAAAGACACCTCTGCAAAAAGCAGGCTAGCTCATAGAAGCAAGGAGTCCATTGTTACAACGTAAAAGCTATGGAAGCAAGGGACCATTGTGACACTGCGGGGCCTCATGGAACCAATTGTCCATGATGACAGTGCGGATCAAAGGAGACCATGGTGACACTGCGGAACCTGATGGAACCAAGGAGCCATTGTGACACAGTGGGGCCTCATGGAATCAAGGAGACCATTGTGACCCAGGTGTTGCATGGGAAGGCAAGGAGCCATTGTGACACTTTGGGCTTCTTCCCTTGAGCTCTGCAGCTGGCTGTCCCAGCCCAGCGCACCATGTGCCACCTGCTCTCCTCAGGGCTCTGCCTGCACACAGCCCCAGGAGAAGTTTTCCTGTTTGGAAGGAAAGAATGGAAAAGCCGGAGCAGGTTTCCTAAACAACAAACCCCACTCAGGAGCCACATGCTCAGTACAGGCTGCCTGGAACGATGTCCCCTTTCTACAAGGGTCAGTGTGAGCAGGAATGAATGATCTCTGGGAGCAGAATTCTCGGAGTCTTTCCACTGAATTCTCTGTCCCTGTGTCTTGGGGTGACTTTATTGTGTGTATCCCCTATTGCTGCTCTATGCCCAGAAGTGAACTTTGTGCATTTCTGTGCCTTTCAACTGAGCCTGAGAGGGGGGAGAGGAAAAAAAACCGGACAAACTTCTCAGAGCGTTTGTTCAAGGACACACATACACACTCCTCTGCATCCTGCTTGCAGCAAGAGCAGAGGAAGCAACTTTGTTTCTTTTTAGCCAGTTTTCAGCTCCTTTTCTCTGGGGGGAGATGGAGAGTTGAACTTTGTTTTCCTGGGACTTTGGGGGTTTTTTCCCCTTCTCTTCTTGACTCTTTCAACATCAGAGCACATTGGGAGAATTTTCTCCCGAGGTGGGGGCCCTGAATGTGGGCCCATGAGCCAGCTGCAAGGAGGAGGAGAGAGACTACACCTACGGAAGTGTTGGGGTTCCTCCCCCCTGCCATGAGGTCATGGGAGAGGGGACCCTGGGGTAGAGGCATGGCCTGGGCACGGGGTCTCCCTGCTCCCTGCTCACATGTGCCCTAATCCTGTTCAGCACTGCTTATTTTGTGTTGCCCTGTGCGAGGAGGGCCCTGGTTGTGCTGTGATTGCTCAGTTCTTTGGCAGTGCCCCGCCCATGTGGCTGGAGAAGAAAGAGCTCTGCAACTTCTCTCAAGAATGGCTCCCTGTTTCTTTGCACGGGCCTCGCTGTCTATGGATGTTTCAGGAGACCCCACCGAAACACGGAAGGACTCTCAAATTATCCCAGCTTTCTCTGCACAGCGAGAGCTTTTAATATTTAGCATTGCTATCCTTTTCCTGTGTGTTTGTTAAAAAAATAGTTTTTATCTCTTTCACTTTCTTCCCAGGAAAGTTCTTTTTTCCAAAAACCTGGTGGGGGAGGGCTGGGTGTAACCTGCCTTCTATCAGAGGATATTTTCCTCCACATTTGTCCAAACTGGCACAGCCTGTCCTTTCCTGGGTCTCTGTTGCAGATGGAAGCTGCTGGTGCCATTGTCAGCTTGAAGCCCTCTTTTGATGCAAGCAGATGTTGCCAGGTGTGTTCAGCAGCTGTTGCTCAATGCTTATGCCAAGCTATTGTGTTCCTCATGGAACCAAGGAGCCATTGTGACACTGCAGGGGCTGATGGCATCAAGGAGGCAATTGTGACAGTACAGAACCTCCTAGAAACAAGGCTCCATTGTGACACCGTGGGGAATCATGGAATCAAGGAGCCCATTGTGACACGGCTGCATGGAACCAATGGTCCATGGTTACACTGCGGATTCAAGAAGAGCACGGTGACACCACGCAACATCATGGAACCATAGGTCCATTGTGACACAGCGGGGCCTCATGGAAACAAGGGGACCATTGTGGCAAAGCAGGGCCTAATGGAAGCATGGAGAGCATTGTGACACTAAGGAAACTCCTGGAACCAAGATGACCACTGGCACATAATGGAACCTCATGGAAGCAAGCCTCCACAATGACTTTGGAGGGCCTCAGGGACCACAGGACCCATTGTGACACAGCAGGACCTGGTGGAACCAAGGAGCCTTTGTGATACTCCACATCCACATGGAAGCCAGGGTGCACTGAGACACAGCGGGGCCTTGTGGGAACCAAAGACACCTCTGCAAAAAGCAGGCTAGCTCATAGAAGCAAGGAGTCCATTGTTACAACGTAAAAGCTATGGAACCAAGGGACCATTGTGACACTGCGGGGCCTCATGGAACCAATTGTCCATGATGACAATGCGGATCAAAGGAGACCATGGTGGCACTGCGGAACCTGATGGAACCAAGGAGCCATTGTGACACAGTGGGGCCTCATGGAATCAAGGAGACCATTGTGACCCAGGTGTTGCATGGGAAGGCAAGGAGCCATTGTGACACTTTGGGCTTCTTCCCTTGAGCTCTGCAGCTGGCTGTCCCAGCCCAGCGCACCATGTGCCACCTGCTCTCCTCAGGGCTCTGCCTGCACACAGCCCCAGGAGAAGTTTTCCTGTTTGGAAGGAAAGAATGGAAAAGCCGGAGCAGGTTTCCTAAACAACAAACCCCACTCAGGAGCCACATGCTCAGTACAGGCTGCCTGGAACGATGTCCCCTTTCTACAAGGGTCAGTGTGAGCAGGAATGAATGATCTCTGGGAGCAGAATTCTCGGAGTCTTTCCACTGAATTCTCTGTCCCTGTGGCTTGGGGTGACTTTATTGTGTGTATCCCCTATTGCTGCTCTATGCCCAGAAGTGAACTTTGTGCATTTCTGTGCCTTTCAACTGAGCCTGAGAGGGGGGAGAGGAAAAAAAACCGGACAAACTTCTCAGAGCGTTTGTTCAAGGACACACATACACACTCCTCTGCATCCTGCTTGCAGCAAGAGCAGAGGAAGCAACTTTGTTTCTTTTTAGCCAGTTTTCAGCTCCTTTTCTCTGGGGGGAGATGGAGAGTTGAACTTTGTTTTCCTGGGACTTTGGGGGTTTTTTCCCCTTCTCTTCTTGACTCTTTCAACATCAGACCACATTGGGAGAATTTTCTCCCGAGGTGGGGGCCCTGAATGTGGGCCCATGAGCCAGCTGCAAGGAGGAGGAGAGAGACTACACCTACGGAAGTGTTGGGGTTCCTCCCCCCTGCCATGAGGTCATGGGAGAGGGGACCCTGGGGTAGAGGCATGGCCTGGGCACGGGGTCTCCCTGCTCCCTGCTCACATGTGCCCTAATCCTGTTCAGCACTGCTTATTTTGTGTTGCCCTGTGCGAGGAGGGCCCTGGTTGTGCTGTGATTGCTCAGTTCTTTGGCAGTGCCCCGCCCATGTGGCTGGAGAAGAAAGAGCTCTGCAACTTCTCTCAAGAATGGCTCCCTGTTTCTTTGCACAGGCCTCGCTGTCTATGGATGTTTCAGGAGACCCCACCGAAACACGGAAGGACTCTCAAATTATCCCAGCTTTCTCTGCACAGCGAGAGCTTTTAATATTTAGCATTGCTATTTTTTTCCTGTGTGTTTGTTAAAAAAATAGTTTTTATCTCTTTCACTTTCTTCCCAGGAAAGTTCTTTTTTCCAAAAACCTGGTGGGGGAGGGCTGGGTGTAACCTGCCTTCTATCAGAGGATATTTTCCTCCACATTTGTCCAAACTGGCACAGCCTGTCCTTTCCTGGGTCTCTGTTGCAGATGGAAGCTGCTGGTGCCATTGTCAGCTTGAAGCCCTCTTTTGATGCAAGCAGATGTTGCCAGGTGTGTTCAGCAGCTGTTGCTCAATGCTTATGCCAAGCTATTGTGTTCCTCATGGAACCAAGGAGCCATTGTGACACTGCAGGGGCTGATGGCATCAAGGAGGCAATTGTGACAGTACAGAACCTCCTAGAAACAAGGCTCCATTGTGACACCGTGGGGAATCATGGAATCAAGGAGCCCATTGTGACACGGCTGCATGGAACCAATGGTCCATGGTTACACTGCGGATTCAAGAAGAGCACGGTGACACCACGCAACATCATGGAACCATAGGTCCATTGTGACACAGCGGGGCCTCATGGAAACAAGGGGACCATTGTGGGAAAGCAGGGCCTAATGGAAGCATGGAGAGCATTGTGACACTAAGGAAACTCCTGGAACCAAGATGACCACTGGCACATAATGGAACCTCATGGAAGCAAGCCTCCACAATGACTTTGGAGGGCCTCAGGGACCACAGGACCCATTGTGACACAGCAGGACCTGGTGGAACCAAGGAGCCTTTGTGATACTCCACATCCACATGGAAGCCAGGGTGCACTGAGACACAGCGGGGCCTTGTGGGAACCAAAGACACCTCTGCAAAAAGCAGGCTAGCTCATAGAAGCAAGGAGTCCATTGTTACAACGTAAAAGCTATGGAAGCAAGGGACCATTGTGACACTGCGGGGCCTCATGGAACCAATTGTCCATGATGACAATGCGGATCAAAGGAGACCATGGTGGCACTGCGGAACCTGATGGAACCAAGGAGCCATTGTGACACAGTGGGGCCTCATGGAATCAAGGAGACCATTGTGACCCAGGTGTTGCATGGGAAGGCAAGGAGCCATTGTGACACTTGGGGCTTCTTCCCTTGAGCTCTGCAGCTGGCTGTCCCAGCCCAGCGCACCATGTGCCACCTGCTCTCCTCAGGGCTCTGCCTGCACACAGCCCCAGGAGAAGTTTTCCTGTTTGGAAGGAAAGAATGGAAAAGCCGGAGCAGGTTTCCTAAACAACAAACCCCACTCAGGAGCCACATGCTCAGTACAGGCTGCCTGGAACGATGTCCCCTTTCTACAAGGGTCAGTGTGAGCAGGAATGAATGATCTCTGGGAGCAGAATTCTCGGAGTCTTTCCACTGAATTCTCTGTCCCTGTGTCTTGGGGTGACTTTATTGTGTGTATCCCCTATTGCTGCTCTATGCCCAGAAGTGAACTTTGTGCATTTCTGTGCCTTTCAACTGAGCCTGAGAGGGGGGAGAGGAAAAAAAAGCCAGACAAACTTCTCAGAGCGTTTGTTCAAGGACACACATACACACTCCTCTGCATCCTGCTTGCAGCAAGAGCAGAGGAAGCAACTTTGTTTCTTTTTAGCCAGTTTTCAGCTCCTTTTCTCTGGGGGGAGATGGAGAGTTGAACTTTGTTTTCCTGGGACTTCGGGGGTTTTTTTTCCCTTCTTCTCTTCTTGACTCTTTCAACATCAGAGCACATTGGGAGAATTTTCTCCCGAGGTGGGGGCCCTGAATGTGGGCCCATGAGCCAGCTGCAAGGAGGAGGAGAGAGACTACACCTACGGAAGTGTTGGGGTTCCTCCCCCCTGCCATGAGGTCATGGGAGAGGGGACCCTGGGGTAGAGGCATGGCCTGGGCACGGGGGGTCTCCCTGCTCCCTGCTCACATGTGCCCTAATCCTGTTCAGCACTGCTTATTTTGTGTTGCCCTGTGCCAGGAGGGCCCTGGTTGTGCCGTGATTGCTCAGTTCTTTGGCAGTGCCCCGCCCATGTGGCTGGAGAAGAAAGACCTCTGCAACTTCTCTCAAGAATCGCTCCCTGTTTCTTTGCACGGGCCTCGCTGTCTATGGATGTTTCAGGAGACCCCACCGAAACACAGAAGGACTCTCAAATTATCCCAGCTTTCTCTGCACAGCGAGAGCTTTTAATATTTAGCATTGTTATCCTTTTCCTGTGTGTTTGTTAAAAAAGTAGTTTTTATCTCTTTCACTTTCTTCCCAGGAAAATTATTTTTTCCCGAAGCTGGTGGGGGAGGGCTGGGTGTAACCTGCCTTCTATCAGAGGATATTTTCCTCCACATTTGTCCAAACCGGCACAGCCTGTCCTTTCCTTGGTCTCTGTTGCAGATGGAAGCTGCTGGTGCCATTGTCAGCTTGAAGCCCTCTTTTGATGCAAGCAGATGTTGCCAGCTGTGTTCAGCAGCTGTTGCTCAATGCTTATGCCAAGCTATTGTGTTCCTCATGGAACCAAGGAGCCATTGTGACACTGCAGGGGCTGATGGCATCAAGGAGGCAATTGTGACAGTACAGAACCTCCTAGAAACAAGGCTCCATTGTGACACCGTGGGGAATCATGGAATCAAGGAGCCCATTGTGACACGGCTGCATGGAACCAATGGTCCATGGTTACACGGCGGATTCAAGAAGAGCACGGTGACACCACGCAACATCATGGAACCATAGGTCCATTGTGACACAGCGGGGCCTCATGGAAACAAGGGGACCATTGTGGCAAAGCAGGGCCTAATGGAAGCATGGAGAGCATTGTGACACTAAGGAAACTCCTGGAACCAAGATGACCACTGGCACATAATGGAACCTCATGGAAGCAAGCCTCCACAATGACTTTGGAGGGCCTCAGGGACCACAGGACCCATTGTGACACAGCAGGACCTGGTGGAACCAAGGAGCCTTTGTGATACTCCACATCCACATGGAAGCCAGGGTGCACTGAGACACAGCGGGGCCTTGTGGGAACCAAAGACACCTCTGCAAAAAGCAGGCTAGCTCATAGAAGCAAGGAGTCCATTGTTACAACGTAAAAGCTATGGAAGCAAGGGACCATTGTGACACTGCGGGGCCTCATGGAACCAATTGTCCATGATGACAGTGCGGATCAAAGGAGACCATGGTGACACTGCGGAACCTGATGGAACCAAGGAGCCATTGTGACACAGTGGGGCCTCATGGAATCAAGGAGACCATTGTGACCCAGGTGTTGCATGGGAAGGCAAGGAGCCATTGTGACACTTTGGGCTTCTTCCCTTGAGCTCTGCAGCTGGCTGTCCCAGCCCAGCGCACCATGTGCCACCTGCTCTCCTCAGGGCTCTGCCTGCACACAGCCCCAGGAGAAGTTTTCCTGTTTGGAAGGAAAGAATGGAAAAGCCGGAGCAGGTTTCCTAAACAACAAACCCCACTCAGGAGCCACATGCTCAGTACAGGCTGCCTGGAACGATGTCCCCTTTCTACAAGGGTCAGTGTGAGCAGGAATGAATGATCTCTGGGAGCAGAATTCTCGGAGTCTTTCCACTGAATTCTCTGTCCCTGTGTCTTGGGGTGACTTTATTGTGTGTATCCCCTATTGCTGCTCTATGCCCAGAAGTGAACTTTGTGCATTTCTGTGCCTTTCAACTGAGCCTGAGAGGGGGGAGAGGAAAAAAAACCGGACAAACTTCTCAGAGCGTTTGTTCAAGGACACACATACACACTCCTCTGCATCCTGCTTGCAGCAAGAGCAGAGGAAGCAACTTTGTTTCTTTTTAGCCAGTTTTCAGCTCCTTTTCTCTGGGGGGAGATGGAGAGTTGAACTTTGTTTTCCTGGGACTTTGGGGGTTTTTTCCCCTTCTCTTCTTGACTCTTTCAACATCAGAGCACATTGGGAGAATTTTCTCCCGAGGTGGGGGCCCTGAATGTGGGCCCATGAGCCAGCTGCAAGGAGGAGGAGAGAGACTACACCTACGGAAGTGTTGGGGTTCCTCCCCCCTGCCATGAGGTCATGGGAGAGGGGACCCTGGGGTAGAGGCATGGCCTGGGCACGGGGTCTCCCTGCTCCCTGCTCACATGTGCCCTAATCCTGTTCAGCACTGCTTATTTTGTGTTGCCCTGTGCGAGGAGGGCCCTGGTTGTGCTGTGATTGCTCAGTTCTTTGGCAGTGCCCCGCCCATGTGGCTGGAGAAGAAAGAGCTCTGAAACTTCTCTCAAGAATCGCTCCCTGTTTCTTTGCACGGGCCTCGCTGTCTATGGATGTTTCAGGAGACCCCACCGAAACACGGAAGGACTCTCAAATTATCCCAGCTTTCTCTGCACAGCGAGACTTTTAATATTTAGCATTGCTATCCTTTTCCTGTGTGTTTGTTAAAAAAATAGTTTTTATCTCTTTCACTTTCTTCCCAGGAAAGTTCTTTTTTCCAAAAACCTGGTGGGGGAGGGCTGGGTGTAACCTGCCTTCTATCAGAGGATATTTTCCTCCACATTTGTCCAAACCGGCACAGCCTGTCCTTTCCTGGGTCTCTGTTGCAGATGGAAGCTGCTGGTGCCATTGTCAGCTTGAAGCACTCTTTTGATGCAAGCAGATGTTGCCAGGTGTGTTCAGCAGCTGTTGCTCAATGCTTATGCCAAGCTATTGTGTTCCTCATGGAACCAAGGAGCCATTGTGACACTGCAGGGGCTGATGGCATCAAGGAGGCAATTGTGACAGTACAGAACCTCCTAGAAACAAGGCTCCATTGTGACACCGTGGGGAATCATGGAATCAAGGAGCCCATTGTGACACGGCTGCATGGAACCAATGGTCCATGGTTACACTGCGGATTCAAGAAGAGCACGGTGACACCACGCAACATCATGGAACCATAGGTCCATTGTGACACAGCGGGGCCTCATGGAAACAAGGGGACCATTGTGGCAAAGCAGGGCCTAATGGAAGCATGGAGAGCATTGTGACACTAAGGAAACTCCTGGAACCAAGATGACCACTGGCACATAATGGAACCTCATGGAAGCAAGCCTCCACAATGACTTTGGAGGGCCTCAGGGACCACAGGACCCATTGTGACACAGAAGGACCTGGTGGAACCAAGGAGCCTTTGTGATACTCCACATCCACATGGAAGCCAGGGTGCACTGAGACACAGCGGGGCCTTGTTGGAACCAAAGACACCTCTGCAAAAAGCAGGCTAGCTCATAGAAGCAAGGAGTCCATTGTTACAACGTAAAAGCTATGGAAGCAAGGGACCATTGTGACACTGCGGGGCCTCATGGAACCAATTGTCCATGATGACAATGCGGATCAAAGGAGACCATGGTGACACTGCGGAACCTGATGGAACCAAGGAGCCATTGTGACACAGTGGGGCCTCATGGAATCAAGGAGACCATTGTGACCCAGGTGTTGCATGGGAAGGCAAGGAGCCATTGTGACACTTTGGGCTTCTTCCCTTGAGCTCTGCAGCTGGCTGTCCCAGCCCAGCGCACCATGTGCCACCTGCTCTCCTCAGGGCTCTGCCTGCACACAGCCCCAGGAGAAGTTTTCCTGTTTGGAAGGAAAGAATGGAAAAGCCGGAGCAGGTTTCCTAAACAACAAACCCCACTCAGGAGCCACATGCTCAGTACAGGCTGCCTGGAACGATGTCCCCTTTCTACAAGGGTCAGTGTGAGCAGGAATGAATGATCTCTGGGAGCAGAATTCTCGGAGTCTTTCCACTGAATTCTCTGTCCCTGTGTCTTGGGGTGACTTTATTGTGTGTATCCCCTATTGCTGCTCTATGCCCAGAAGTGAACTTTGTGCATTTCTGTGCCTTTCAACTGAGCCTGAGAGGGGGGAGAGGAAAAAAAACCGGACAAACTTCTCAGAGCGTTTGTTCAAGGACACACATACACACTCCTCTGCATCCTGCTTGCAGCAAGAGCAGAGGAAGCAACTTTGTTTCTTTTTAGCCAGTTTTCAGCTCCTTTTCTCTGGGGGGAGATGGAGAGTTGAACTTTGTTTTCCTGGGACTTCGGGGGTTTTTTCCCCTTCTCTTCTTGACTCTTTCAACATCAGACCACATTGGGAGAATTTTCTCCCGAGGTGGGGGCCCTGAATGTGGGCCCATGAGCCAGCTGCAAGGAGGAGGAGAGAGACTGCACCTACGGAAGTGTTGGGGTTCCTCCCCCCTGCCATGAGGTCATGGGAGAGGGGACCCTGGGGTAGAGGCATGGCCTGGGCACGGGGGTCTCCCTGCTCCCTGCTCACATGTGCCCTAACCCTGTTCAGCACTGCTTATTTTGTGTTGCCCTGTGCGAGGAGGGCCCTGGTTGTGCTGTGATTGCTCAGTTCTTTGGCAGTGCCCCGCCCATGTGGCTGGAGAAGAAAGAGCTCTGAAACTTCTCTCAAGAATCGCTCCCTGTTTCTTTGCACGGGCCTCGCTGTCTATGGATGTTTCAGGAGACCCCACCGAAACACGGAAGGACTCTCAAATTATCCCAGCTTTCTCTGCACAGCGAGAGCTTTTAATATTTAGCATTGCTATCCTTTTCCTGTGTGTTTGTTAAAAAAATAGTTTTTATCTCTTTCACTTTCTTCCCAGGAAAGTTCTTTTTTCCAAAAACCTGGTGGGGGAGGGCTGGGTGTAACCTGCCTTCTATCAGAGGATATTTTCCTCCACATTTGTCCAAACCGGCACAGCCTGTCCTTTCCTGGGTCTCTGTTGCAGATGGAAGCTGCTGGTGCCATTGTCAGCTTGAAGCCCTCTTTTGATGCAAGCAGATGTTGCCAGGTGTGTTCAGCAGCTGTTGCTCAATGCTTATGCCAAGCTATTGTGTTCCTCATGGAACCAAGGAGCCATTGTGACACTGCAGGGGCTGATGGCATCAAGGAGGCAATTGTGACAGTACAGAACCTCCTAGAAACAAGGCTCCATTGTGACACCGTGGGGAATCATGGAATCAAGGAGCCCATTGTGACACGGCTGCATGGAACCAATGGTCCATGGTTACACTGCGGATTCAAGAAGAGCACGGTGACACCACGCAACATCATGGAACCATAGGTCCATTGTGACACAGCGGGGCCTCATGGAAACAAGGGGACCATTGTGGCAAAGCAGGGCCTAATGGAAGCATGGAGAGCATTGTGACACTAAGGAAACTCCTGGAACCAAGATGACCACTGGCACATAATGGAACCTCATGGAAGCAAGCCTCCACAATGACTTTGGAGGGCCTCAGGGACCACAGGACCCATTGTGACACAGCAGGACCTGGTGGAACCAAGGAGCCTTTGTGATACTCCAGATCCACATGGAAGCCAGGGTGCACTGAGACACAGCGGGGCCTTGTGGGAACCAAAGACACCTCTGCAAAAAGCAGGCTAGCTCATAGAAGCAAGGAGTCCATTGTTACAACGTAAAAGCTATGGAAGCAAGGGACCATTGTGACACTGCGGGGCCTCATGGAACCAATTGTCCATGATGACAGTGCGGATCAAAGGAGACCATGGTGACACTGCGGAACCTGATGGAACCAAGGAGCCATTGTGACACAGTGGGGCCTCATGGAATCAAGGAGACCATTGTGACCCAGGTGTTGCATGGGAAGGCAAGGAGCCATTGTGACACTTTGGGCTTCTTCCCTTGAGCTCTGCAGCTGGCTGTCCCAGCCCAGCGCACCATGTGCCACCTGCTCTCCTCAGGGCTCTGCCTGCACACAGCCCCAGGAGAAGTTTTCCTGTTTGGAAGGAAAGAATGGAAAAGCCTGAGCAGGTTTCCTAAACAACAAACCCCACTCAGGAGCCACATGCTCAGTACAGGCTGCCTGGAACGATGTCCCCTTTCTACAAGGGTCAGTGTGAGCAGGAATGAATGATCTCTGGGAGCAGAATTCTCGGAGTCTTTCCACTGAATTCTCTGTCCCTGTGTCTTGGGGTGACTTTATTGTGTGTATCCCCTATTGCTGCTCTATGCCCAGAAGTGAACTTTGTGCATTTCTGTGCCTTTCAACTGAGCCTGAGAGGGGGGAGAGGAAAAAAAAGCCAGACAAACTTCTCAGAGCGTTTGTTCAAGGACACACATACACACTCCTCTGCATCCTGCTTGCAGCAAGAGCAGAGGAAGCAACTTTGTTTCTTTTTAGCCAGTTTTCAGCTCCTTTTCTCTGGGGGGAGATGGAGAGTTGAACTTTGTTTTCCTGGGACTTTGGGGGTTTTTTCCCCTTCTCTTCTTGACTCTTTCAACATCAGAGCACATTGGGAGAATTTTCTCCCGAGGTGGGGGCCCTGAATGTGGGCCCATGAGCCAGCTGCAAGGAGGAGGAGAGAGACTACACCTACGGAAGTGTTGGGGTTCCTCCCCCCTGCCATGAGGTCATGGGAGAGGGGACCCTGGGGTAGAGGCATGGCCTGGGCACGGGGTCTCCCTGCTCCCTGCTCACATGTGCCCTAATCCTGTTCAGCACTGCTTATTTTGTGTTGCCCTGTGCGAGGAGGGCCCTGGTTGTGCCGTGATTGCTCAGTTCTTTGGCAGTGCCCCGCCCATGTGGCTGGAGAAGAAAGAGCTCTGCAACTTCTCTCAAGAATCGCTCCCTGTTTCTTTGCACGGGCCTCGCTGTCTATGGATGTTTCAGGAGACCCCACCGAAACACGGAAGGACTCTCAAATTATCCCAGCTTTCTCTGCACAGCGAGAGCTTTTAATATTTAGCATTGCTATCCTTTTCCTGTGTGTTTGTTAAAAAAATAGTTTTTATCTCTTTCACTTTCTTCCCAGGAAAGTTCTTTTTTCCAAAAACCTGGTGGGGGAGGGCTGGGTGTAACCTGCCTTCTATCAGAGGATATTTTCCTCCACATTTGTCCAAACCGGCACAGCCTGTCCTTTCCTGGGTCTCTGTTGCAGATGGAAGCTGCTGGTGCCATTGTCAGCTTGAAGCACTCTTTTGATGCAAGCAGATGTTGCCAGGTGTGTTCAGCAGCTGTTGCTCAATGCTTATGCCAAGCTATTGTGTTCCTCATGGAACCAAGGAGCCATTGTGACACTGCAGGGGCTGATGGCATCAAGGAGGCAATTGTGACAGTACAGAACCTCCTAGAAACAAGGCTCCATTGTGACACCGTGGGGAATCATGGAATCAAGGAGCCCATTGTGACAAGGCTGCATGGAACCAATGGTCCATGGTTACACTGCGGATTCAAGAAGAGCACGGTGACACCACGCAACATCACGGAACCATAGGTCCATTGTGACACAGCGGGGCCTCATGGAAACAAGGGGACCATTGTGGGAAAGCAGGGCCTAATGGAAGCATGGAGAGCATTGTGACACTAAGGAAACTCCTGGAACCAAGATGACCACTGGCACATAATGGAACCTCATGGAAGCAAGCCTCCACAATGACTTTGGAGGGCCTCAGGGACCACAGGACCCATTGTGACACAGCAGGACCTGGTGGAACCAAGGAGCCTTTGTGATACTCCAGATCCACATGGAAGCCAGGGTGCACTGAGACACAGCGGGGCCTTGTGGGAACCAAAGACACCTCTGCAAAAAGCAGGCTAGCTCATAGAAGCAAGGAGTCCATTGTTACAACGTAAAAGCTATGGAAGCAAGGGACCATTGTGACACTGCGGGGCCTCATGGAACCAATTGTCCATGATGACAATGCGGATCAAAGGAGACCATGGTGACACTGCGGAACCTGATGGAACCAAGGAGCCATTGTGACACAGTGGGGCCTCATGGAATCAAGGAGACCATTGTGACCCAGGTGTTGCATGTGAAGGCAAGGAGCCATTGTGACACTTTGGGCTTCTTCCCTTGAGCTCTGCAGCTGGCTGTCCCAGCCCAGCGCACCATGTGCCACCTGCTCTCCTCAGGGCTCTGCCTGCACACAGCCCCAGGAGAAGTTTTCCTGTTTGGAAGGAAAGAATGGAAAAGCCGGAGCAGGTTTCCTAAACAACAAACCCCACTCAGGAGCCACATGCTCAGTACAGGCTGCCTGGAACGATGTCCCCTTTCTACAAGGGTCAGTGTGAGCAGGAATGAATGATCTCTGGGAGCAGAATTCTCGGAGTCTTTCCACTGAATTCTCTGTCCCTGTGTCTTGGGGTGACTTTATCGTGTGTATCCCCTATTGCTGCTCTATGCCCAGAAGTGAACTTTGTGCGTTTCTGTGCCTTTCAACTGAGCCTGAGAGGGGGGAGAGGAAAAAAAAGCCAGACAAACTTCTCAGAGCGTTTGTTCAAGGACACACATACACACTCCTCTGCATCCTGCTTGCAGCAAGAGCAGAGGAAGCAACTTTGTTTCTTTTTAGCCAGTTTTCAGCTCCTTTTCTCTGGGGGGAGATGGAGAGTTGAACTTTGTTTTCCTGGGACTTTGGGGGTTTTTTCCCCTTCTCTTCTTGACTCTTTCAACATCAGACCACATTGGGAGAATTTTCTCCCGAGGTGGGGGCCCTGAATGTGGGCCCATGAGCCAGCTGCAAGGAGGAGGAGAGAGACTACACCTACGGAAGTGTTGGGGTTCCTCCCCCCTGCCATGAGGTCATGGGAGAGGGGACCCTGGGGTAGAGGCATGGCCTGGGCACGGGGTCTCCCTGCTCCCTGCTCACATGTGCCCTAATCCTGTTCAGCACTGGTTATTTTGTGTTGCCCTGTGCGAGGAGGGCCCTGGTTGTGCTGTGATTGCTCAGTTCTTTGGCAGTGCCCCGCCCATGTGGCTGGAGAAGAAAGAGCTCTGCAACTTCTCTCAAGAATCGCTCCCTGTTTCTTTGCACAGGCCTCGCTGTCTATGGATGTTTCAGGAGACCCCACCGAAACACGGAAGGACTCTCAAATTATCCCAGCTTTCTCTGCACAGCGAGAGCTTTTAATATTTAGCATTGCTATCCTTTTCCTGTGTGTTTGTTAAAAAAATAGTTTTTATCTCTTTCACTTTCTTCCCAGGAAAGTTCTTTTTTCCAAAAACCTGGTGGGGGAGGGCTGGGTGTAACCTGCCTTCTATCAGAGGATATTTTCCTCCACATTTGTCCAAACCGGCACAGCCTGTCCTTTCCTGGGTCTCTGTTGCAGATGGAAGCTGCTGGTGCCATTGTCAGCTTGAAGCACTCTTTTGATGCAAGCAGATGTTGCCAGGTGTGTTCAGCAGCTGTTGCTCAATGCTTATGCCAAGCTATTGTGTTCCTCATGGAACCAAGGAGCCATTGTGACACTGCAGGGGCTGATGGCATCAAGGAGGCAATTGTGACAGTACAGAACCTCCTAGAAACAAGGCTCCATTGTGACACCGTGGGGAATCATGGAATCAAGGAGCCCATTGTGACACGGCTGCATGGAACCAATGGTCCATGGTTACACGGCGGATTCAAGAAGAGCACGGTGACACCACGCAACATCATGGAACCATAGGTCCATTGTGACACAGCGGGGCCTCATGGAAACAAGGGGACCATTGTGGGAAAGCAGGGCCTAATGGAAGCATGGAGAGCATTGTGACACTAAGGAAACTCCTGGAACCAAGATGACCACTGGCACATAATGGAACCTCATGGAAGCAAGCCTCCACAATGACTTTGGAGGGCCTCAGGGACCACAGGACCCATTGTGACACAGCAGGACCTGGTGGAACCAAGGAGCCTTTGTGATACTCCACATCCACATGGAAGCCAGGGTGCACTGAGACACAGCGGGGCCTTGTGGGAACCAAAGACACCTCTGCAAAAAGCAGGCTAGCTCATAGAAGCAAGGAGTCCATTGTTACAACGTAAAAGCTATGGAAGCAAGGGACCATTGTGACACTGCGGGGCCTCATGGAACCAATTGTCCATGATGACAATGCGGATCAAAGGAGACCATGGTGACACTGCGGAACCTGATGGAACCAAGGAGCCATTGTGACACAGTGGGGCCTCATGGAATCAAGGAGACCATTGTGACCCAGGTGTTGCATGTGAAGGCAAGGAGCCATTGTGACACTTTGGGCTTCTTCCCTTGAGCTCTGCAGCTGGCTGTCCCAGCCCAGCGCACCATGTGCCACCTGCTCTCCTCAGGGCTCTGCCTGCACACAGCCCCAGGAGAAGTTTTCCTGTTTGGAAGGAAAGAATGGAAAAGCCGGAGCAGGTTTCCTAAACAACAAACCCCACTCAGGAGCCACATGCTCAGTACAGGCTGCCTGGAACGATGTCCCCTTTCTACAAGGGTCAGTGTGAGCAGGAATGATCTCTGGGAGCAGAATTCTCGGAGTCTTTCCACTGAATTCTCTGTCCCTGTGTCTTGGGGTGACTTTATCGTGTGTATCCCCTATTGCTGCTCTATGCCCAGAAGTGAACTTTGTGCGTTTCTGTGCCTTTCAACTGAGCCTGAGAGGGGGGAGAGGAAAAAAACCGGACAAACTTCTCAGAGCGTTTGTTCAAGGACACACATACACACTCCTCTGCATCCTGCTTGCAGCAAGAGCAGAGGAAGCAACTTTGTTTCTTTTTAGCCAGTTTTCAGCTCCTTTTCTCTGGGGGGAGATGGAGAGTTGAACTTTGTTTTCCTGGGACTTTGGGGGTTTTTTCCCCTTCTCTTCTTGACTCTTTCAACATCAGAGCACATTGGGAGAATTTTCTCCCGAGGTGGGGGCCCTGAATGTGGGCCCATGAGCCAGCTGCAAGGAGGAGGAGAGAGACTACACCTACGGAAGTGTTGGGGTTCCTCCCCCCTGCCATGAGGTCATGGGAGAGGGGACCCTGGGGTAGAGGCATGGCCTGGGCACGGGGTCTCCCTGCTCCCTGCTCACATGTGCCCTAATCCTGTTCAGCACTGGTTATTTTGTGTTGCCCTGTGCGAGGAGGGCCCTGGTTGTGCTGTGATTGCTCAGTTCTTTGGCAGTGCCCCGCCCATGTGGCTGGAGAAGAAAGAGCTCTGCAACTTCTCTCAAGAATGGCTCCCTGTTTCTTTGCACGGGCCTCGCTGTCTATGGATGTTTCAGGAGACCCCACCGAAACACGGAAGGACTCTCAAATTATCCCAGCTTTCTCTGCACAGCGAGAGCTTTTAATATTTAGCATTGCTATTTTTTTCCTGTGTGTTTGTTAAAAAAATAGTTTTTATCTCTTTCACTTTCTTCCCAGGAAAGTTCTTTTTTCCAAAAACCTGGTGGGGGAGGGCTGGGTGTAACCTGCCTTCTATCAGAGGATATTTTCCTCCAAATTTGTCCAAACCGGCACAGCCTGTCCTTTCCTGGGTCTCTGTTGCAGATGGAAGCTGCTGGTGCCATTGTCAGCTTGAAGCACTCTTTTGATGCAAGCAGATGTTGCCAGGTGTGTTCAGCAGCTGTTGCTCAATGCTTATGCCAAGCTATTGTGTTCCTCATGGAACCAAGGAGCCATTGTGACACTGCAGGGGCTGATGGCATCAAGGAGGCAATTGTGACAGTACAGAACCTCCTAGAAACAAGGCTCCATTGTGACACCGTGGGGAATCATGGAATCAAGGAGCCCATTGTGACACGGCTGCATGGAACCAATGGTCCATGGTTACACTGCGGATTCAAGAAGAGCACGGTGACACCACGCAACATCATGGAACCATAGGTCCATTGTGACACAGCGGGGCCTCATGGAAACAAGGGGACCATTGTGGCAAAGCAGGGCCTAATGGAAGCATGGAGAGCATTGTGACACTAAGGAAACTCCTGGAACCAAGATGACCACTGGCACATAATGGAACCTCATGGAAGCAAGCCTCCACAATGACTTTGGAGGGCCTCAGGGACCACAGGACCCATTGTGACACAGCAGGACCTGGTGGAACCAAGGAGCCTTTGTGATACTCCAGATCCACATGGAAGCCAGGATGCACTGAGACACAGCGGGGCCTTGTTGGAACCAAAGACACCTCTGCAAAAAGCAGGCTAGCTCATAGAAGCAAGGAGTCCATTGTTACAACGTAAAAGCTATGGAAGCAAGGGACCATTGTGACACTGCGGGGCCTCATGGAACCAATTGTCCATGATGACAATGCGGATCAAAGGAGACCATGGTGACACTGCGGAACCTGATGGAACCAAGGAGCCATTGTGACACAGTGGGGCCTCATGGAATCAAGGAGACCATTGTGACCCAGGTGTTGCATGGGAAGGCAAGGAGCCATTGTGACACTTTGGGCTTCTTCCCTTGAGCTCTGCAGCGGGCTGTCCCAGCCCAGCGCACCATGTGCCACCTGCTCTCCTCAGGGCTCTGCCTGCACACAGCCTCAGGAGAAGTTTTCCTGTTTGGAAGGAAAGAATGGAAAAGCCGGAGCAGGTTTCCTAAACAACAAACCCCACTCAGGAGCCACATGCTCAGTACAGGCTGCCTGGAACGATGTCCCCTTTCTACAAGGGTCAGTGTGAGCAGGAATGATCTCTGGGAGCAGAATTCTCGGAGTCTTTCCACTGAATTCTCTGTCCCTGTGTCTTGGGGTGACTTTATCGTGTGTATCCCCTATTGCTGCTCTATGCCCAGAAGTGAACTTTGTGCGTTTCTGTGCCTTTCAACTGAGCCTGAGAGGGGGGAGAGGAAAAAAACCGGACAAACTTCTCAGAGCGTTTTTTCAAGGACACACATACACACTCCTCTGCATCCTGCTTGCAGCAAGAGCAGAGGAAGCAACTTTGTTTCTTTTTTGCCAGTTTTCAGCTCCTTTTCTCTGGGAGGAGATGGAGAGTTGAACTTTGTTTTCCTGGGACTTCGGGGTTTTTTTTTCCCTTCTTCTCTTCTTGACTCTTTCAACATCAGAGCACATTGGGAGAATTTTCTCCCGAGGTGGGGGCCCTGAATGTGGGCCCATGAGCCAGCTGCAAGGAGGAGGAGAGAGACTACACCTACGGAAGTGTTGGGGTTCCTCCCCCCTGCCATGAGGTCATGGGAGAGGGGACCCTGGGGTAGAGGCATGGCCTGGGCACGGGGTCTCCCTGCTCCCTGCTCACATGTGCCCTAATCCTGTTCAGCACTGCTTATTTTGTGTTGCCCTGTGCGAGGAGGGCCCTGGTTGTGCCGTGATTGCTCAGTTCTTTGGCAGTGCCCCGCCCATGTGGCTGGAGAAGAAAGAGCTCTGAAACTTCTCTCAAGAATCACTCCCTGTTTCTTTGCACAGGCCTCGCTGTCTATGGATGTTTCAGGAGACCCCACCGAAACACGGAAGGACTCTCAAATTATCCCAGCTTTCTCTGCACAGCGAGAGCTTTTAATATTTAGCATTGCTATCCTTTTCCTGTGTGTTTGTTAAAAAAATAGTTTTTATCTCTTTCACTTTCTTCCCAGGAAAGTTCTTTTTTCCAAAAACCTGGTGGGGGAGGGCTGGGTGTAACCTGCCTTCTATCAGAGGATATTTTCCTCCACATTTGTCCAAACTGGCACAGCCTGTCCTTTCCTGGGTCTCTGTTGCAGATGGAAGCTGCTGGTGCCATTGTCAGCTTGAAGCCCTCTTTTGATGCAAGCAGATGTTGCCAGGTGTGTTCAGCAGCTGTTGCTCAATGCTTATGCCAAGCTATTGTGTTCCTCATGGAACCAAGGAGCCATTGTGACACTGCAGGGGCTGATGGCATCAAGGAGGCAATTGTGACAGTACAGAACCTCCTAGAAACAAGGCTCCATTGTGACACCGTGGGGAATCATGGAATCAAGGAGCCCATTGTGACACGGCTGCATGGAACCAATGGTCCATGGTTACACTGCGGATTCAAGAAGAGCACGGTGACACCACGCAACATCATGGAACCATAGGTCCATTGTGACACAGCGGGGCCTCATGGAAACAAGGGGACCATTGTGGCAAAGCAGGGCCTAATGGAAGCATGGAGAGCATTGTGACACTAAGGAAACTCCTGGAACCAAGATGACCACTGGCACATAATGGAACCTCATGGAAGCAAGCCTCCACAATGACTTTGGAGGGCCTCAGGGACCACAGGACCCATTGTGACACAGCAGGACCTGGTGGAACCAAGGAGCCTTTGTGATACTCCAGATCCACATGGAAGCCAGGGTGCACTGAGACACAGCGGGGCCTTGTTGGAACCAAAGACACCTCTGCAAAAAGCAGGCTAGCTCATAGAAGCAAGGAGTCCATTGTTACAACGTAAAAGCTATGGAAGCAAGGGACCATTGTGACACTGCGGGGCCTCATGGAAACAATTGTCCATGATGACAGTGCGGATCAAAGGAGACCATGGTGACACTGCGGAACCTGATGGAACCAAGGAGCCATTGTGACACAGTGGGGCCTCATGGAATCAAGGAGACCATTGTGACCCAGGTGTTGCATGTGAAGGCAAGGAGCCATTGTGACACTTTGGGCTTCTTCCCTTGAGCTCTGCAGCTGGCTGTCCCAGCCCAGCGCACCATGTGCCACCTGCTCTCCTCAGGGCTCTGCCTGCACACAGCCCCAGGAGAAGTTTTCCTGTTTGGAAGGAAAGAATGGAAAAGCCGGAGCAGGTTTCCTAAACAACAAACCCCACTCAGGAGCCACATGCTCAGTACAGGCTGCCTGGAACGATGTCCCCTTTCTACAAGGGTCAGTGTGAGCAGGAATGAATGATCTCTGGGAGCAGAATTCTCGGAGTCTTTCCACTGAATTCTCTGTCCCTGTGGCTTGGGGTGACTTTATTGTGTGTATCCCCTATTGCTGCTCTATGCCCAGAAGTGAACTTTGTGCATTTCTGTGCCTTTCAACTGAGCCTGAGAGGGGGGAGAGGAAAAAAAACCGGACAAACTTCTCAGAGCGTTTGTTCAAGGACACACATACACACTCCTCTGCATCCTGCTTGCAGCAAGAGCAGAGGAAGCAACTTTGTTTCTTTTTAGCCAGTTTTCAGCTCCTTTTCTCTGGGGGGAGATGGAGAGTTGAACTTTGTTTTCCTGGGACTTTGGGGGTTTTTTCCCCTTCTCTTCTTGACTCTTTCAACATCAGAGCACATTGGGAGAATTTTCTCCCGAGGTGGGGGCCCTGAATGTGGGCCCATGAGCCAGCTGCAAGGAGGAGGAGAGAGACTACACCTACGGAAGTGTTGGGGTTCCTCCCCCCTGCCATGAGGTCATGGGAGAGGGGACCCTGGGGTAGAGGCATGGCCTGGGCACGGGGTCTCCCTGCTCCCTGCTCACATGTGCCCTAATCCTGTTCAGCACTGCTTATTTTGTGTTGCCCTGTGCGAGGAGGGCCCTGGTTGTGCCGTGATTGCTCAGTTCTTTGGCAGTGCCCCGCCCATGTGGCTGGAGAAGAAAGAGCTCTGCAACTTCTCTCAAGAATGGCTCCCTGTTTCTTTGCACGGGCCTCGCTGTCTATGGATGTTTCAGGAGACCCCACCGAAACACGGAAGGACTCTCAAATTATCCCAGCTTTCTCTGCACAGCGAGAGCTTTTAATATTTAGCATTGCTATCCTTTTCCTGTGTGTTTGTTAAAAAAATAGTTTTTATCTCTTTCACTTTCTTCCCAGGAAAGTTCTTTTTTCCAAAAACCTGGTGGGGGAGGGCTGGGTGTAACCTGCCTTCTATCAGAGGATATTTTCCTCCACATTTGTCCAAACTGGCACAGCCTGTCCTTTCCTGGGTCTCTGTTGCAGATGGAAGCTGCTGGTGCCATTGTCAGCTTGAAGCCCTCTTTTGATGCAAGCAGATGTTGCCAGGTGTGTTCAGCAGCTGTTGCTCAATGCTTATGCCAAGCTATTGTGTTCCTCATGGAACCAAGGAGCCATTGTGACACTGCAGGGGCTGATGGCATCAAGGAGGCAATTGTGACAGTACAGAACCTCCTAGAAACAAGGCTCCATTGTGACACCGTGGGGAATCATGGAATCAAGGAGCCCATTGTGACACGGCTGCATGGAACCAATGGTCCATGGTTACACTGCGGATTCAAGAAGAGCACGGTGACACCACGCAACATCATGGAACCATAGGTCCATTGTGACACAGCGGGGCCTCATGGAAACAAGGGGACCATTGTGGCAAAGCAGGGCCTAATGGAAGCATGGAGAGCATTGTGACACTAAGGAAACTCCTGGAACCAAGATGACCACTGGCACATAATGGAACCTCATGGAAGCAAGCCTCCACAATGACTTTGGAGGGCCTCAGGGACCACAGGACCCATTGTGACACAGCAGGACCTGGTGGAACCAAGGAGCCTTTGTGATACTCCACATCCACATGGAAGCCAGGGTGCACTGAGACACAGCGGGGCCTTGTGGGAACCAAAGACACCTCTGCAAAAAGCAGGCTAGCTCATAGAAGCAAGGAGTCCATTGTTACAACGTAAAAGCTATGGAAGCAAGGGACCATTGTGACACTGCGGGGCCTCATGGAACCAATTGTCCATGATGACAATGCGGATCAAAGGAGACCATGGTGGCACTGCGGAACCTGATGGAACCAAGGAGCCATTGTGACACAGTGGGGCCTCATGGAATCAAGGAGACCATTGTGACCCAGGTGTTGCATGGGAAGGCAAGGAGCCATTGTGACACTTTGGGCTTCTTCCCTTGAGCTCTGCAGCTGGCTGTCCCAGCCCAGCGCACCATGTGCCACCTGCTCTCCTCAGGGCTCTGCCTGCACACAGCCCCAGGAGAAGTTTTCCTGTTTGGAAGGAAAGAATGGAAAAGCCGGAGCAGGTTTCCTAAACAACAAACCCCACTCAGGAGCCACATGCTCAGTACAGGCTGCCTGGAACGATGTCCCCTTTCTACAAGGGTCAGTGTGAGCAGGAATGATCTCTGGGAGCAGAATTCTCGGAGTCTTTCCACTGAATTCTCTGTCCCTGTGTCTTGGGGTGACTTTATCGTGTGTATCCCCTATTGCTGCTCTATGCCCAGAAGTGAACTTTGTGCGTTTCTGTGCCTTTCAACTGAGCCTGAGAGGGGGGAGAGGAAAAAAACCGGACAAACTTCTCAGAGCGTTTTTTCAAGGACACACATACACACTCCTCTGCATCCTGCTTGCAGCAAGAGCAGAGGAAGCAACTTTGTTTCTTTTTTGCCAGTTTTCAGCTCCTTTTCTCTGGGAGGAGATGGAGAGTTGAACTTTGTTTTCCTGGGACTTCGGGGTTTTTTTTTCCCTTCTTCTCTTCTTGACTCTTTCAACATCAGAGCACATTGGGAGAATTTTCTCCCGAGGTGGGGGCCCTGAATGTGGGCCCATGAGCCAGCTGCAAGGAGGAGGAGAGAGACTACACCTACGGAAGTGTTGGGGTTCCTCCCCCCTGCCATGAGGTCATGGGAGAGGGGACCCTGGGGTAGAGGCATGGCCTGGGCACGGGGTCTCCCTGCTCCCTGCTCACATGTGCCCTAATCCTGTTCAGCACTGCTTATTTTGTGTTGCCCTGTGCGAGGAGGGCCCTGGTTGTGCCGTGATTGCTCAGTTCTTTGGCAGTGCCCCGCCCATGTGGCTGGAGAAGAAAGAGCTCTGAAACTTCTCTCAAGAATCACTCCCTGTTTCTTTGCACAGGCCTCGCTGTCTATGGATGTTTCAGGAGACCCCACCGAAACACGGAAGGACTCTCAAATTATCCCAGCTTTCTCTGCACAGCGAGAGCTTTTAATATTTAGCATTGCTATCCTTTTCCTGTGTGTTTGTTAAAAAAATAGTTTTTATCTCTTTCACTTTCTTCCCAGGAAAGTTCTTTTTTCCAAAAACCTGGTGGGGGAGGGCTGGGTGTAACCTGCCTTCTATCAGAGGATATTTTCCTCCACATTTGTCCAAACTGGCACAGCCTGTCCTTTCCTGGGTCTCTGTTGCAGATGGAAGCTGCTGGTGCCATTGTCAGCTTGAAGCCCTCTTTTGATGCAAGCAGATGTTGCCAGGTGTGTTCAGCAGCTGTTGCTCAATGCTTATGCCAAGCTATTGTGTTCCTCATGGAACCAAGGAGCCATTGTGACACTGCAGGGGCTGATGGCATCAAGGAGGCAATTGTGACAGTACAGAACCTCCTAGAAACAAGGCTCCATTGTGACACCGTGGGGAATCATGGAATCAAGGAGCCCATTGTGACACGGCTGCATGGAACCAATGGTCCATGGTTACACTGCGGATTCAAGAAGAGCACGGTGACACCACGCAACATCATGGAACCATAGGTCCATTGTGACACAGCGGGGCCTCATGGAAACAAGGGGACCATTGTGGCAAAGCAGGGCCTAATGGAAGCATGGAGAGCATTGTGACACTAAGGAAACTCCTGGAACCAAGATGACCACTGGCACATAATGGAACCTCATGGAAGCAAGCCTCCACAATGACTTTGGAGGGCCTCAGGGACCACAGGACCCATTGTGACACAGCAGGACCTGGTGGAACCAAGGAGCCTTTGTGATACTCCAGATCCACATGGAAGCCAGGGTGCACTGAGACACAGCGGGGCCTTGTTGGAACCAAAGACACCTCTGCAAAAAGCAGGCTAGCTCATAGAAGCAAGGAGTCCATTGTTACAACGTAAAAGCTATGGAAGCAAGGGACCATTGTGACACTGCGGGGCCTCATGGAAACAATTGTCCATGATGACAGTGCGGATCAAAGGAGACCATGGTGACACTGCGGAACCTGATGGAACCAAGGAGCCATTGTGACACAGTGGGGCCTCATGGAATCAAGGAGACCATTGTGACCCAGGTGTTGCATGTGAAGGCAAGGAGCCATTGTGACACTTTGGGCTTCTTCCCTTGAGCTCTGCAGCTGGCTGTCCCAGCCCAGCGCACCATGTGCCACCTGCTCTCCTCAGGGCTCTGCCTGCACACAGCCCCAGGAGAAGTTTTCCTGTTTGGAAGGAAAGAATGGAAAAGCCGGAGCAGGTTTCCTAAACAACAAACCCCACTCAGGAGCCACATGCTCAGTACAGGCTGCCTGGAACGATGTCCCCTTTCTACAAGGGTCAGTGTGAGCAGGAATGAATGATCTCTGGGAGCAGAATTCTCGGAGTCTTTCCACTGAATTCTCTGTCCCTGTGGCTTGGGGTGACTTTATTGTGTGTATCCCCTATTGCTGCTCTATGCCCAGAAGTGAACTTTGTGCATTTCTGTGCCTTTCAACTGAGCCTGAGAGGGGGGAGAGGAAAAAAAACCGGACAAACTTCTCAGAGCGTTTGTTCAAGGACACACATACACACTCCTCTGCATCCTGCTTGCAGCAAGAGCAGAGGAAGCAACTTTGTTTCTTTTTAGCCAGTTTTCAGCTCCTTTTCTCTGGGGGGAGATGGAGAGTTGAACTTTGTTTTCCTGGGACTTTGGGGGTTTTTTCCCCTTCTCTTCTTGACTCTTTCAACATCAGAGCACATTGGGAGAATTTTCTCCCGAGGTGGGGGCCCTGAATGTGGGCCCATGAGCCAGCTGCAAGGAGGAGGAGAGAGACTACACCTACGGAAGTGTTGGGGTTCCTCCCCCCTGCCATGAGGTCATGGGAGAGGGGACCCTGGGGTAGAGGCATGGCCTGGGCACGGGGTCTCCCTGCTCCCTGCTCACATGTGCCCTAATCCTGTTCAGCACTGCTTATTTTGTGTTGCCCTGTGCGAGGAGGGCCCTGGTTGTGCCGTGATTGCTCAGTTCTTTGGCAGTGCCCCGCCCATGTGGCTGGAGAAGAAAGAGCTCTGCAACTTCTCTCAAGAATGGCTCCCTGTTTCTTTGCACGGGCCTCGCTGTCTATGGATGTTTCAGGAGACCCCACCGAAACACGGAAGGACTCTCAAATTATCCCAGCTTTCTCTGCACAGCGAGAGCTTTTAATATTTAGCATTGCTATCCTTTTCCTGTGTGTTTGTTAAAAAAATAGTTTTTATCTCTTTCACTTTCTTCCCAGGAAAGTTCTTTTTTCCAAAAACCTGGTGGGGGAGGGCTGGGTGTAACCTGCCTTCTATCAGAGGATATTTTCCTCCACATTTGTCCAAACTGGCACAGCCTGTCCTTTCCTGGGTCTCTGTTGCAGATGGAAGCTGCTGGTGCCATTGTCAGCTTGAAGCCCTCTTTTGATGCAAGCAGATGTTGCCAGGTGTGTTCAGCAGCTGTTGCTCAATGCTTATGCCAAGCTATTGTGTTCCTCATGGAACCAAGGAGCCATTGTGACACTGCAGGGGCTGATGGCATCAAGGAGGCAATTGTGACAGTACAGAACCTCCTAGAAACAAGGCTCCATTGTGACACCGTGGGGAATCATGGAATCAAGGAGCCCATTGTGACACGGCTGCATGGAACCAATGGTCCATGGTTACACTGCGGATTCAAGAAGAGCACGGTGACACCACGCAACATCATGGAACCATAGGTCCATTGTGACACAGCGGGGCCTCATGGAAACAAGGGGACCATTGTGGCAAAGCAGGGCCTAATGGAAGCATGGAGAGCATTGTGACACTAAGGAAACTCCTGGAACCAAGATGACCACTGGCACATAATGGAACCTCATGGAAGCAAGCCTCCACAATGACTTTGGAGGGCCTCAGGGACCACAGGACCCATTGTGACACAGCAGGACCTGGTGGAACCAAGGAGCCTTTGTGATACTCCACATCCACATGGAAGCCAGGGTGCACTGAGACACAGCGGGGCCTTGTGGGAACCAAAGACACCTCTGCAAAAAGCAGGCTAGCTCATAGAAGCAAGGAGTCCATTGTTACAACGTAAAAGCTATGGAAGCAAGGGACCATTGTGACACTGCGGGGCCTCATGGAACCAATTGTCCATGATGACAATGCGGATCAAAGGAGACCATGGTGGCACTGCGGAACCTGATGGAACCAAGGAGCCATTGTGACACAGTGGGGCCTCATGGAATCAAGGAGACCATTGTGACCCAGGTGTTGCATGGGAAGGCAAGGAGCCATTGTGACACTTTGGGCTTCTTCCCTTGAGCTCTGCAGCTGGCTGTCCCAGCCCAGCGCACCATGTGCCACCTGCTCTCCTCAGGGCTCTGCCTGCACACAGCCCCAGGAGAAGTTTTCCTGTTTGGAAGGAAAGAATGGAAAAGCCGGAGCAGGTTTCCTAAACAACAAACCCCACTCAGGAGCCACATGCTCAGTACAGGCTGCCTGGAACGATGTCCCCTTTCTACAAGGGTCAGTGTGAGCAGGAATGAATGATCTCTGGGAGCAGAATTCTCGGAGTCTTTCCACTGAATTCTCTGTCCCTGTGGCTTGGGGTGACTTTATTGTGTGTATCCCCTATTGCTGCTCTATGCCCAGAAGTGAACTTTGTGCATTTCTGTGCCTTTCAACTGAGCCTGAGAGGGGGGAGAGGAAAAAAAACCGGACAAACTTCTCAGAGTGTTTGTTCAAGGACACACATACACACTCCTCTGCATCCTGCTTGCAGCAAGAGCAGAGGAAGCAACTTTGTTTCTTTTTAGCCAGTTTTCAGCTCCTTTTCTCTGGGGGGAGATGGAGAGTTGAACTTTGTTTTCCTGGGACTTTGGGGGTTTTTTCCCCTTCTCTTCTTGACTCTTTCAACATCAGAGCACATTGGGAGAATTTTCTCCCGAGGTGGGGGCCCTGAATGTGGGCCCATGAGCCAGCTGCAAGGAGGAGGAGAGAGACTACACCTACGGAAGTGTTGGGGTTCCTCCCCCCTGCCATGAGGTCATGGGAGAGGGGACCCTGGGGTAGAGGCATGGCCTGGGCACGGGGTCTCCCTGCTCCCTGCTCACATGTGCCCTAATCCTGTTCAGCACTGCTTATTTTGTGTTGCCCTGTGCGAGGAGGGCCCTGGTTGTGCTGTGATTGCTCAGTTCTTTGGCAGTGCCCCGCCCATGTGGCTGGAGAAGAAAGAGCTCTGCAACTTCTCTCAAGAATGGCTCCCTGTTTCTTTGCACGGGCCTCGCTGTCTATGGATGTTTCAGGAGACCCCACCGAAACACGGAAGGACTCTCAAATTATCCCAGCTTTCTCTGCACAGCGAGAGCTTTTAATATTTAGCATTGCTATCCTTTTCCTGTGTGTTTGTTAAAAAAATAGTTTTTATCTCTTTCACTTTCTTCCCAGGAAAGTTCTTTCTTCCAAAAACCTGGTGGGGGAGGGCTGGGTGTAACCTGCCTTCTATCAGAGGATATTTTCCTCCACATTTGTCCAAACCGGCACAGCCTGTCCTTTCCTGGGTCTCTGTTGCAGATGGAAGCTGCTGGTGCCATTGTCAGCTTGAAGCACTCTTTTGATGCAAGCAGATGTTGCCAGGTGTGTTCAGCAGCTGTTGCTCAATGCTTATGCCAAGCTATTGTGTTCCTCATGGAACCAAGGAGCCATTGTGACACTGCAGGGGCTGATGGCATCAAGGAGGCAATTGTGACAGTACAGAACCTCCTAGAAACAAGGCTCCATTGTGACACCGTGGGGAATCATGGAATCAAGGAGCCCATTGTGACACGGCTGCATGGAACCAATGGTCCATGGTTACACTGCGGATTCAAGAAGAGCACGGTGACACCACGCAACATCACGGAACCATAGGTCCATTGTGACACAGCGGGGCCTCATGGAAACAAGGGGACCATTGTGGGAAAGCAGGGCCTAATGGAAGCATGGAGAGCATTGTGACACTAAGGAAACTCCTGGAACCAAGATGACCACTGGCACATAATGGAACCTCATGGAAGCAAGCCTCCACAATGACTTTGGAGGGCCTCAGGGACCACAGGACCCATTGTGACACAGCAGGACCTGGTGGAACCAAGGAGCCTTTGTGATACTCCACATCCACATGGAAGCCAGGGTGCACTGAGACACAGCGGGGCCTTGTGGGAACCAAAGACACCTCTGCAAAAAGCAGGCTAGCTCATAGAAGCAAGGAGTCCATTGTTACAACGTAAAAGCTATGGAAGCAAGGGACCATTGTGACACTGCGGGGCCTCATGGAACCAATTGTCCATGATGACAATGCGGATCAAAGGAGACCATGGTGACACTGCGGAACCTGATGGAACCAAGGAGCCATTGTGACACAGTGGGGCCTCATGGAATCAAGGAGACCATTGTGACCCAGGTGTTGCATGTGAAGGCAAGGAGCCATTGTGACACTTTGGGCTTCTTCCCTTGAGCTCTGCAGCTGGCTGTCCCAGCCCAGCGCACCATGTGCCACCTGCTCTCCTCAGGGCTCTGCCTGCACACAGCCCCAGGAGAAGTTTTCCTGTTTGGAAGGAAAGAATGGAAAAGCCGGAGCAGGTTTCCTAAACAACAAACCCCACTCAGGAGCCACATGCTCAGTACAGGCTGCCTGGAACGATGTCCCCTTTCTACAAGGGTCAGTGTGAGCAGGAATGAATGATCTCTGGGAGCAGAATTCTCGGAGTCTTTCCACTGAATTCTCTGTCCCTGTGTCTTGGGGTGACTTTATCGTGTGTATCCCCTATTGCTGCTCTATGCCCAGAAGTGAACTTTGTGCATTTCTGTGCCTTTCAACTGAGCCTGAGAGGGGGGAGAGGAAAAAAAAGCCAGACAAACTTCTCAGAGCGTTTGTTCAAGGACACACATACACACTCCTCTGCATCCTGCTTGCAGCAAGAGCAGAGGAAGCAACTTTGTTTCTTTTTAGCCAGTTTTCAGCTCCTTTTCTCTGGGGGGAGATGGAGAGTTGAACTTTGTTTTCCTGGGACTTTGGGGGTTTTTTCCCCTTCTCTTCTTGACTCTTTCAACATCAGACCACATTGGGAGAATTTTCTCCCGAGGTGGGGGCCCTGAATGTGGGCCCATGAGCCAGCTGCAAGGAGGAGGAGAGAGACTACACCTACGGAAGTGTTGGGGTTCCTCCCCCCTGCCATGAGGTCATGGGAGAGGGGACCCTGGGGTAGAGGCATGGCCTGGGCACGGGGTCTCCCTGCTCCCTGCTCACATGTGCCCTAATCCTGTTCAGCACTGGTTATTTTGTGTTGCCCTGTGCGAGGAGGGCCCTGGTTGTGCTGTGATTGCTCAGTTCTTTGGCAGTGCCCCGCCCATGTGGCTGGAGAAGAAAGAGCTCTGCAACTTCTCTCAAGAATCGCTCCCTGTTTCTTTGCACGGGCCTCGCTGTCTATGGATGTTTCAGGAGACCCCACCGAAACACGGAAGGACTCTCAAATTATCCCAGCTTTCTCTGCACAGCGAGAGCTTTTAATATTTAGCATTGCTATCCTTTTCCTGTGTGTTTGTTAAAAAAATAGTTTTTATCTCTTTCACTTTCTTCCCAGGAAAGTTCTTTTTTCCAAAAACCTGGTGGGGGAGGGCTGGGTGTAACCTGCCTTCTATCAGAGGATATTTTCCTCCACATTTGTCCAAACCGGCACAGCCTGTCCTTTCCTGGGTCTCTGTTGCAGATGGAAGCTGCTGGTGCCATTGTCAGCTTGAAGCACTCTTTTGATGCAAGCAGATGTTGCCAGGTGTGTTCAGCAGCTGTTGCTCAATGCTTATGCCAAGCTATTGTGTTCCTCATGGAACCAAGGAGCCATTGTGACACTGCAGGGGCTGATGGCATCAAGGAGGCAATTGTGACAGTACAGAACCTCCTAGAAACAAGGCTCCATTGTGACACCGTGGGGAATCATGGAATCAAGGAGCCCATTGTGACACGGCTGCATGGAACCAATGGTCCATGGTTACACGGCGGATTCAAGAAGAGCACGGTGACACCACGCAACATCATGGAACCATAGGTCCATTGTGACACAGCGGGGCCTCATGGAAACAAGGGGACCATTGTGGGAAAGCAGGGCCTAATGGAAGCATGGAGAGCATTGTGACACTAAGGAAACTCCTGGAACCAAGATGACCACTGGCACATAATGGAACCTCATGGAAGCAAGCCTCCACAATGACTTTGGAGGGCCTCAGGGACCACAGGACCCATTGTGACACAGCAGGACCTGGTGGAACCAAGGAGCCTTTGTGATACTCCACATCCACATGGAAGCCAGGGTGCACTGAGACACAGCGGGGCCTTGTGGGAACCAAAGACACCTCTGCAAAAAGCAGGCTAGCTCATAGAAGCAAGGAGTCCATTGTTACAACGTAAAAGCTATGGAAGCAAGGGACCATTGTGACACTGCGGGGCCTCATGGAACCAATTGTCCATGATGACAATGCGGATCAAAGGAGACCATGGTGACACTGCGGAACCTGATGGAACCAAGGAGCCATTGTGACACAGTGGGGCCTCATGGAATCAAGGAGACCATTGTGACCCAGGTGTTGCATGTGAAGGCAAGGAGCCATTGTGACACTTTGGGCTTCTTCCCTTGAGCTCTGCAGCTGGCTGTCCCAGCCCAGCGCACCATGTGCCACCTGCTCTCCTCAGGGCTCTGCCTGCACACAGCCCCAGGAGAAGTTTTCCTGTTTGGAAGGAAAGAATGGAAAAGCCGGAGCAGGTTTCCTAAACAACAAACCCCACTCAGGAGCCACATGCTCAGTACAGGCTGCCTGGAACGATGTCCCCTTTCTACAAGGGTCAGTGTGAGCAGGAATGAATGATCTCTGGGAGCAGAATTCTCGGAGTCTTTCCACTGAATTCTCTGTCCCTGTGTCTTGGGGTGACTTTATCGTGTGTATCCCCTATTGCTGCTCTATGCCCAGAAGTGAACTTTGTGCATTTCTGTGCCTTTCAACTGAGCCTGAGAGGGGGGAGAGGAAAAAAAAGCCAGACAAACTTCTCAGAGCGTTTGTTCAAGGACACACATACACACTCCTCTGCATCCTGCTTGCAGCAAGAGCAGAGGAAGCAACTTTGTTTCTTTTTAGCCAGTTTTCAGCTCCTTTTCTCTGGGGGGAGATGGAGAGTTGAACTTTGTTTTCCTGGGACTTTGGGGGTTTTTTCCCCTTCTCTTCTTGACTCTTTCAACATCAGACCACATTGGGAGAATTTTCTCCCGAGGTGGGGGCCCTGAATGTGGGCCCATGAGCCAGCTGCAAGGAGGAGGAGAGAGACTACACCTACGGAAGTGTTGGGGTTCCTCCCCCCTGCCATGAGGTCATGGGAGAGGGGACCCTGGGGTAGAGGCATGGCCTGGGCACGGGGTCTCCCTGCTCCCTGCTCACATGTGCCCTAATCCTGTTCAGCACTGCTTATTTTGTGTTGCCCTGTGCGAGGAGGGCCCTGGTTGTGCTGTGATTGCTCAGTTCTTTGGCAGTGCCCCGCCCATGTGGCTGGAGAAGAAAGAGCTCTGCAACTTCTCTCAAGAATCGCTCCCTGTTTCTTTGCACGGGCCTCGCTGTCTATGGATGTTTCAGGAGACCCCACCGAAACACGGAAGGACTCTCAAATTATCCCAGCTTTCTCTGCACAGCGAGAGCTTTTAATATTTAGCATTGCTATCCTTTTCCTGTGTGTTTGTTAAAAAAATAGTTTTTATCTCTTTCACTTTCTTCCCAGGAAAGTTCTTTTTTCCAAAAACCTGGTGGGGGAGGGCTGGGTGTAACCTGCCTTCTATCAGAGGATATTTTCCTCCACATTTGTCCAAACCGGCACAGCCTGTCCTTTCCTGGGTCTCTGTTGCAGATGGAAGCTGCTGGTGCCATTGTCAGCTTGAAGCACTCTTTTGATGCAAGCAGATGTTGCCAGGTGTGTTCAGCAGCTGTTGCTCAATGCTTATGCCAAGCTATTGTGTTCCTCATGGAACCAAGGAGCCATTGTGACACTGCAGGGGCTGATGGCATCAAGGAGGCAATTGTGACAGTACAGAACCTCCTAGAAACAAGGCTCCATTGTGACACCGTGGGGAATCATGGAATCAAGGAGCCCATTGTGACACGGCTGCATGGAACCAATGGTCCATGGTTACACGGCGGATTCAAGAAGAGCACGGTGACACCACGCAACATCATGGAACCATAGGTCCATTGTGACACAGCGGGGCCTCATGGAAACAAGGGGACCATTGTGGGAAAGCAGGGCCTAATGGAAGCATGGAGAGCATTGTGACACTAAGGAAACTCCTGGAACCAAGATGACCACTGGCACATAATGGAACCTCATGGAAGCAAGCCTCCACAATGACTTTGGAGGGCCTCAGGGACCACAGGACCCATTGTGACACAGCAGGACCTGGTGGAACCAAGGAGCCTTTGTGATACTCCACATCCACATGGAAGCCAGGGTGCACTGAGACACAGCGGGGCCTTGTTGGAACCAAAGACACCTCTGCAAAAAGCAGGCTAGCTCATAGAAGCAAGGAGTCCATTGTTACAACGTAAAAGCTATGGAAGCAAGGGACCATTGTGACACTGCGGGGCCTCATGGAACCAATTGTCCATGATGACAATGCGGATCAAAGGAGACCATGGTGACACTGCGGAACCTGATGGAACCAAGGAGCCATTGTGACACAGTGGGGCCTCATGGAATCAAGGAGACCATTGTGACCCAGGTGTTGCATGTGAAGGCAAGGAGCCATTGTGACACTTTGGGCTTCTTCCCTTGAGCTCTGCAGCTGGCTGTCCCAGCCCAGCGCACCATGTGCCACCTGCTCTCCTCAGGGCTCTGCCTGCACACAGCCCCAGGAGAAGTTTTCCTGTTTGGAAGGAAAGAATGGAAAAGCCGGAGCAGGTTTCCTAAACAACAAACCCCACTCAGGAGCCACATGCTCAGTACAGGCTGCCTGGAACGATGTCCCCTTTCTACAAGGGTCAGTGTGAGCAGGAATGATCTCTGGGAGCAGAATTCTCGGAGTCTTTCCACTGAATTCTCTGTCCCTGTGTCTTGGGGTGACTTTATCGTGTGTATCCCCTATTGCTGCTCTATGCCCAGAAGTGAACTTTGTGCGTTTCTGTGCCTTTCAACTGAGCCTGAGAGGGGGGAGAGGAAAAAAACCGGACAAACTTCTCAGAGCGTTTGTTCAAGGACACACATACACACTCCTCTGCATCCTGCTTGCAGCAAGAGCAGAGGAAGCAACTTTGTTTCTTTTTAGCCAGTTTTCAGCTCCTTTTCTCTGGGGGGAGATGGAGAGTTGAACTTTGTTTTCCTGGGACTTTGGGGGTTTTTTCCCCTTCTCTTCTTGACTCTTTCAACATCAGACCACATTGGGAGAATTTTCTCCCGAGGTGGGGGCCCTGAATGTGGGCCCATGAGCCAGCTGCAAGGAGGAGGAGAGAGACTACACCTACGGAAGTGTTGGGGTTCCTCCCCCCTGCCATGAGGTCATGGGAGAGGGGACCCTGGGGTAGAGGCATGGCCTGGGCACGGGGTCTCCCTGCTCCCTGCTCACATGTGCCCTAATCCTGTTCAGCACTGGTTATTTTGTGTTGCCCTGTGCGAGGAGGGCCCTGGTTGTGCTGTGATTGCTCAGTTCTTTGGCAGTGCCCCGCCCATGTGGCTGGAGAAGAAAGAGCTCTGCAACTTCTCTCAAGAATCACTCCCTGTTTCTTTGCACGGGCCTCGCTGTCTATGGATGTTTCAGGAGACCCCACCGAAACACGGAAGGACTCTCAAATTATCCCAGCTTTCTCTGCACAGCGAGAGCTTTTAATATTTAGCATTGCTATCCTTTTCCTGTGTGTTTGTTAAAAAAATAGTTTTTATCTCTTTCACTTTCTTCCCAGGAAAGTTCTTTTTTCCAAAAACCTGGTGGGGGAGGGCTGGGTGTAACCTGCCTTCTATCAGAGGATATTTTCCTCCACATTTGTCCAAACCGGCACAGCCTGTCCTTTCCTGGGTCTCTGTTGCAGATGGAAGCTGCTGGTGCCATTGTCAGCTTGAAGCACTCTTTTGATGCAAGCAGATGTTGCCAGGTGTGTTCAGCAGCTGTTGCTCAATGCTTATGCCAAGCTATTGTGTTCCTCATGGAACCAAGGAGCCATTGTGACACTGCAGGGGCTGATGGCATCAAGGAGGCAATTGTGACAGTACAGAACCTCCTAGAAACAAGGCTCCATTGTGACACCGTGGGGAATCATGGAATCAAGGAGCCCATTGTGACACGGCTGCATGGAACCAATGGTCCATGGTTACACTGCGGATTCAAGAAGAGCACGGTGACACCACGCAACATCATGGAACCATAGGTCCATTGTGACACAGCGGGGCCTCATGGAAACAAGGGGACCATTGTGGCAAAGCAGGGCCTAATGGAAGCATGGAGAGCATTGTGACACTAAGGAAACTCCTGGAACCAAGATGACCACTGGCACATAATGGAACCTCATGGAAGCAAGCCTCCACAATGACTTTGGAGGGCCTCAGGGACCACAGGACCCATTGTGACACAGCAGGACCTGGTGGAACCAAGGAGCCTTTGTGATACTCCAGATCCACATGGAAGCCAGGATGCACTGAGACACAGCGGGGCCTTGTTGGAACCAAAGACACCTCTGCAAAAAGCAGGCTAGCTCATAGAAGCAAGGAGTCCATTGTTACAACGTAAAAGCTATGGAAGCAAGGGACCATTGTGACACTGCGGGGCCTCATGGAACCAATTGTCCATGATGACAATGCGGATCAAAGGAGACCATGGTGACACTGCGGAACCTGATGGAACCAAGGAGCCATTGTGACACAGTGGGGCCTCATGGAATCAAGGAGACCATTGTGACCCAGGTGTTGCATGTGAAGGCAAGGAGCCATTGTGACACTTTGGGCTTCTTCCCTTGAGCTCTGCAGCTGGCTGTCCCAGCCCAGCGCACCATGTGCCACCTGCTCTCCTCAGGGCTCTGCCTGCACACAGCCTCAGGAGAAGTTTTCCTGTTTGGAAGGAAAGAATGGAAAAGCCGGAGCAGGTTTCCTAAACAACAAACCCCACTCAGGAGCCACATGCTCAGTACAGGCTGCCTGGAACGATGTCCCCTTTCTACAAGGGTCAGTGTGAGCAGGAATGATCTCTGGGAGCAGAATTCTCGGAGTCTTTCCACTGAATTCTCTGTCCCTGTGTCTTGGGGTGACTTTATCGTGTGTATCCCCTATTGCTGCTCTATGCCCAGAAGTGAACTTTGTGCGTTTCTGTGCCTTTCAACTGAGCCTGAGAGGGGGGAGAGGAAAAAAACCGGACAAACTTCTCAGAGCGTTTTTTCAAGGACACACATACACACTCCTCTGCATCCTGCTTGCAGCAAGAGCAGAGGAAGCAACTTTGTTTCTTTTTTGCCAGTTTTCAGCTCCTTTTCTCTGGGAGGAGATGGAGAGTTGAACTTTGTTTTCCTGGGACTTCGGGGGTTTTTTTTCCCTTCTTCTCTTCTTGACTCTTTCAACATCAGAGCACATTGGGAGAATTTTCTCCCGAGGTGGGGGCCCTGAATGTGGGCCCATGAGCCAGCTGCAAGGAGGAGGAGAGAGACTACACCTACGGAAGTGTTGGGGTTCCTCCCCCCTGCCATGAGGTCATGGGAGAGGGGACCCTGGGGTAGAGGCATGGCCTGGGCACGGGGTCTCCCTGCTCCCTGCTCACATGTGCCCTAATCCTGTTCAGCACTGCTTATTTTGTGTTGCCCTGTGCGAGGAGGGCCCTGGTTGTGCCGTGATTGCTCAGTTCTTTGGCAGTGCCCCGCCCATGTGGCTGGAGAAGAAAGAGCTCTGCAACTTCTCTCAAGAATCACTCCCTGTTTCTTTGCACAGGCCTCGCTGTCTATGGATGTTTCAGGAGACCCCACCGAAACACGGAAGGACTCTCAAATTATCCCAGCTTTCTCTGCACAGCGAGAGCTTTTAATATTTAGCATTGCTATCCTTTTCCTGTGTGTTTGTTAAAAAAATAGTTTTTATCTCTTTCACTTTCTTCCCAGGAAAGTTCTTTTTTCCAAAAACCTGGTGGGGGAGGGCTGGGTGTAACCTGCCTTCTATCAGAGGATATTTTCCTCCACATTTGTCCAAACTGGCACAGCCTGTCCTTTCCTGGATCTCTGTTGCAGATGGAAGCTGCTGGTGCCATTGTCAGCTTGAAGCCCTCTTTTGATGCAAGCAGATGTTGCCAGGTGTGTTCAGCAGCTGTTGCTCAATGCTTATGCCAAGCTATTGTGTTCCTCATGGAACCAAGGAGCCATTGTGACACTGCAGGGGCTGATGGCATCAAGGAGGCAATTGTGACAGTACAGAACCTCCTAGAAACAAGGCTCCATTGTGACACCGTGGGGAATCATGGAATCAAGGAGCCCATTGTGACACGGCTGCATGGAACCAATGGTCCATGGTTACACTGCGGATTCAAGAAGAGCACGGTGACACCACGCAACATCATGGAACCATAGGTCCATTGTGACACAGCGGGGCCTCATGGAAACAAGGGGACCATTGTGGCAAAGCAGGGCCTAATGGAAGCATGGAGAGCATTGTGACACTAAGGAAACTCCTGGAACCAAGATGACCACTGGCACATAATGGAACCTCATGGAAGCAAGCCTCCACAATGACTTTGGAGGGCCTCAGGGACCACAGGACCCATTGTGACACAGCAGGACCTGGTGGAACCAAGGAGCCTTTGTGATACTCCACATCCACATGGAAGCCAGGGTGCACTGAGACACAGCGGGGCCTTGTTGGAACCAAAGACACCTCTGCAAAAAGCAGGCTAGCTCATAGAAGCAAGGAGTCCATTGTTACAACGTAAAAGCTATGGAAGCAAGGGACCATTGTGACACTGCGGGGCCTCATGGAAACAATTGTCCATGATGACAGTGCGGATCAAAGGAGACCATGGTGACACTGCGGAACCTGATGGAACCAAGGAGCCATTGTGACACAGTGGGGCCTCATGGAATCAAGGAGACCATTGTGACCCAGGTGTTGCATGGGAAGGCAAGGAGCCATTGTGACACTTTGGGCTTCTTCCCTTGAGCTCTGCAGCTGGCTGTCCCAGCCCAGCGCACCATGTGCCACCTGCTCTCCTCAGGGCTCTGCCTGCACACAGCCCCAGGAGAAGTTTTCCTGTTTGGAAGGAAAGAATGGAAAAGCCGGAGCAGGTTTCCTAAACAACAAACCCCACTCAGGAGCCACATGCTCAGTACAGGCTGCCTGGAACGATGTCCCCTTTCTACAAGGGTCAGTGTGAGCAGGAATGAATGATCTCTGGGAGCAGAATTCTCGGAGTCTTTCCACTGAATTCTCTGTCCCTGTGTCTTGGGGTGACTTTATTGTGTGTATCCCCTATTGCTGCTCTATGCCCAGAAGTGAACTTTGTGCATTTCTGTGCCTTTCAACTGAGCCTGAGAGGGGGGAGAGGAAAAAAAACCGGACAAACTTCTCAGAGCGTTTGTTCAAGGACACACATACACACTCCTCTGCATCCTGCTTGCAGCAAGAGCAGAGGAAGCAACTTTGTTTCTTTTTAGCCAGTTTTCAGCTCCTTTTCTCTGGGGGGAGATGGAGAGTTGAACTTTGTTTTCCTGGGACTTTGGGGGTTTTTTCCCCTTCTCTTCTTGACTCTTTCAACATCAGACCACATTGGGAGAATTTTCTCCCGAGGTGGGGGCCCTTAATGTGGGCCCATGAGCCAGCTGCAAGGAGGAGGAGAGAGACTACACCTACGGAAGTGTTGGGGTTCCTCCCCCCTGCCATGAGGTCATGGGAGAGGGGACCCTGGGGTAGAGGCATGGCCTGGGCACGGGGTCTCCCTGCTCCCTGCTCACATGTGCCCTAATCCTGTTCAGCACTGCTTATTTTGTGTTGCCCTGTGCGAGGAGGGCCCTGGTTGTGCCGTGATTGCTCAGTTCTTTGGCAGTGCCCCGCCCATGTGGCTGGAGAAGAAAGAGCTCTGCAACTTCTCTCAAGAATGGCTCCCTGTTTCTTTGCACGGGCCTCGCTGTCTATGGATGTTTCAGGAGACCCCACCGAAACACGGAAGGACTCTCAAATTATCCCAGCTTTCTCTGCACAGCGAGAGCTTTTAATATTTAGCATTGCTATCCTTTTCCTGTGTGTTTGTTAAAAAAATAGTTTTTATCTCTTTCACTTTCTTCCCAGGAAAGTTCTTTTTTCCAAAAACCTGGTGGGGGAGGGCTGGGTGTAACCTGCCTTCTATCAGAGGATATTTTCCTCCACATTTGTCCAAACTGGCACAGCCTGTCCTTTCCTGGGTCTCTGTTGCAGATGGAAGCTGCTGGTGCCATTGTCAGCTTGAAGCACTCTTTTGATGCAAGCAGATGTTGCCAGGTGTGTTCAGCAGCTGTTGCTCAATGCTTATGCCAAGCTATTGTGTTCCTCATGGAACCAAGGAGCCATTGTGACACTGCAGGGGCTGATGGCATCAAGGAGGCAATTGTGACAGTACAGAACCTCCTAGAAACAAGGCTCCATTGTGACACCGTGGGGAATCATGGAATCAAGGAGCCCATTGTGACACGGCTGCATGGAACCAATGGTCCATGGTTACACTGCGGATTCAAGAAGAGCACGGTGACACCACGCAACATCATGGAACCATAGGTCCATTGTGACACAGCGGGGCCTCATGGAAACAAGGGGACCATTGTGGCAAAGCAGGGCCTAATGGAAGCATGGAGAGCATTGTGACACTAAGGAAACTCCTGGAACCAAGATGACCACTGGCACATAATGGAACCTCATGGAAGCAAGCCTCCACAATGACTTTGGAGGGCCTCAGGGACCACAGGACCCATTGTGACACAGCAGGACCTGGTGGAACCAAGGAGCCTTTGTGATACTCCACATCCACATGGAAGCCAGGGTGCACTGAGACACAGCGGGGCCTTGTGGGAACCAAAGACACCTCTGCAAAAAGCAGGCTAGCTCATAGAAGCAAGGAGTCCATTGTTACAACGTAAAAGCTATGGAAGCAAGGGACCATTGTGACACTGCGGGGCCTCATGGAACCAATTGTCCATGATGACAATGCGGATCAAAGGAGACCATGGTGGCACTGCGGAACCTGATGGAACCAAGGAGCCATTGTGACACAGTGGGGCCTCATGGAATCAAGGAGACCATTGTGACCCAGGTGTTGCATGGGAAGGCAAGGAGCCATTGTGACACTTTGGGCTTCTTCCCTTGAGCTCTGCAGCTGGCTGTCCCAGCCCAGCGCACCATGTGCCACCTGCTCTCCTCAGGGCTCTGCCTGCACACAGCCCCAGGAGAAGTTTTCCTGTTTGGAAGGAAAGAATGGAAAAGCCGGAGCAGGTTTCCTAAACAACAAACCCCACTCAGGAGCCACATGCTCAGTACAGGCTGCCTGGAACGATGTCCCCTTTCTACAAGGGTCAGTGTGAGCAGGAATGAATGATCTCTGGGAGCAGAATTCTCGGAGTCTTTCCACTGAATTCTCTGTCCCTGTGTCTTGGGGTGACTTTATTGTGTGTATCCCCTATTGCTGCTCTATGCCCAGAAGTGAACTTTGTGCATTTCTGTGCCTTTCAACTGAGCCTGAGAGGGGGGAGAGGAAAAAAAACCGGACAAACTTCTCAGAGTGTTTGTTCAAGGACACACATACACACTCCTCTGCATCCTGCTTGCAGCAAGAGCAGAGGAAGCAACTTTGTTTCTTTTTAGCCAGTTTTCAGCTCCTTTTCTCTGGGGGGAGATGGAGAGTTGAACTTTGTTTTCCTGGGACTTTGGGGGTTTTTTCCCCTTCTCTTCTTGACTCTTTCAACATCAGAGCACATTGGGAGAATTTTCTCCCGAGGTGGGGGCCCTGAATGTGGGCCCATGAGCCAGCTGCAAGGAGGAGGAGAGAGACTACACCTACGGAAGTGTTGGGGTTCCTCCCCCCTGCCATGAGGTCATGGGAGAGGGGACCCTGGGGTAGAGGCATGGCCTGGGCACGGGGTCTCCCTGCTCCCTGCTCACATGTGCCCTAATCCTGTTCAGCACTGCTTATTTTGTGTTGCCCTGTGCGAGGAGGGCCCTGGTTGTGCTGTGATTGCTCAGTTCTTTGGCAGTGCCCCGCCCATGTGGCTGGAGAAGAAAGAGCTCTGCAACTTCTCTCAAGAATGGCTCCCTGTTTCTTTGCACGGGCCTCGCTGTCTATGGATGTTTCAGGAGACCCCACCGAAACACGGAAGGACTCTCAAATTATCCCAGCTTTCTCTGCACAGCGAGAGCTTTTAATATTTAGCATTGCTATCCTTTTCCTGTGTGTTTGTTAAAAAAATAGTTTTTATCTCTTTCACTTTCTTCCCAGGAAAGTTCTTTCTTCCAAAAACCTGGTGGGGGAGGGCTGGGTGTAACCTGCCTTCTATCAGAGGATATTTTCCTCCACATTTGTCCAAACCGGCACAGCCTGTCCTTTCCTGGGTCTCTGTTGCAGATGGAAGCTGCTGGTGCCATTGTCAGCTTGAAGCACTCTTTTGATGCAAGCAGATGTTGCCAGGTGTGTTCAGCAGCTGTTGCTCAATGCTTATGCCAAGCTATTGTGTTCCTCATGGAACCAAGGAGCCATTGTGACACTGCAGGGGCTGATGGCATCAAGGAGGCAATTGTGACAGTACAGAACCTCCTAGAAACAAGGCTCCATTGTGACACCGTGGGGAATCATGGAATCAAGGAGCCCATTGTGACACGGCTGCATGGAACCAATGGTCCATGGTTACACGGCGGATTCAAGAAGAGCACGGTGACACCACGCAACATCATGGAACCATAGGTCCATTGTGACACAGCGGGGCCTCATGGAAACAAGGGGACCATTGTGGCAAAGCAGGGCCTAATGGAAGCATGGAGAGCATTGTGACACTAAGGAAACTCCTGGAACCAAGATGACCACTGGCACATAATGGAACCTCATGGAAGCAAGCCTCCACAATGACTTTGGAGGGCCTCAGGGACCACAGGACCCATTGTGACACAGCAGGACCTGGTGGAACCAAGGAGCCTTTGTGATACTCCAGATCCACATGGAAGCCAGGGTGCACTGAGACACAGCGGGGCCTTGTTGGAACCAAAGACACCTCTGCAAAAAGCAGGCTAGCTCATAGAAGCAAGGAGTCCATTGTTACAACGTAAAAGCTATGGAACCAAGGGACCATTGTGACACTGCGGGGCCTCATGGAACCAATTGTCCATGATGACAATGCGGATCAAAGGAGACCATGGTGACACTGCGGAACCTGATGGAACCAAGGAGCCATTGTGACACAGTGGGGCCTCATGGAATCAAGGAGACCATTGTGACCCAGGTGTTGCATGGGAAGGCAAGGAGCCATTGTGACACTTTGGGCTTCTTCCCTTGAGCTCTGCAGCTGGCTGTCCCAGCCCAGCGCACCATGTGCCACCTGCTCTCCTCAGGGCTCTGCCTGCACACAGCCCCAGGAGAAGTTTTCCTGTTTGGAAGGAAAGAATGGAAAAGCCGGAGCAGGTTTCCTAAACAACAAACCCCACTCAGGAGCCACATGCTCAGTACAGGCTGCCTGGAACGATGTCCCCTTTCTACAAGGGTCAGTGTGAGCAGGAATGAATGATCTCTGGGAGCAGAATTCTCGGAGTCTTTCCACTGAATTCTCTGTCCCTGTGTCTTGGGGTGACTTTATTGTGTGTATCCCCTATTGCTGCTCTATGCCCAGAAGTGAACTTTGTGCATTTCTGTGCCTTTCAACTGAGCCTGAGAGGGGGGAGAGGAAAAAAAACCGGACAAACTTCTCAGAGTGTTTGTTCAAGGACACACATACACACTCCTCTGCATCCTGCTTGCAGCAAGAGCAGAGGAAGCAACTTTGTTTCTTTTTAGCCAGTTTTCAGCTCCTTTTCTCTGGGGGGAGATGGAGAGTTGAACTTTGTTTTCCTGGGACTTTGGGGGTTTTTTCCCCTTCTCTTCTTGACTCTTTCAACATCAGAGCACATTGGGAGAATTTTCTCCCGAGGTGGGGGCCCTGAATGTGGGCCCATGAGCCAGCTGCAAGGAGGAGGAGAGAGACTACACCTACGGAAGTGTTGGGGTTCCTCCCCCCTGCCATGAGGTCATGGGAGAGGGGACCCTGGGGTAGAGGCATGGCCTGGGCACGGGGTCTCCCTGCTCCCTGCTCACATGTGCCCTAATCCTGTTCAGCACTGGTTATTTTGTGTTGCCCTGTGCGAGGAGGGCCCTGGTTGTGCTGTGATTGCTCAGTTCTTTGGCAGTGCCCCGCCCATGTGGCTGGAGAAGAAAGAGCTCTGCAACTTCTCTCAAGAATGGCTCCCTGTTTCTTTGCACGGGCCTCGCTGTCTATGGATGTTTCAGGAGACCCCACCGAAACACGGAAGGACTCTCAAATTATCCCAGCTTTCTCTGCACAGCGAGAGCTTTTAATATTTAGCATTGCTATCCTTTTCCTGTGTGTTTGTTAAAAAAATAGTTTTTATCTCTTTCACTTTCTTCCCAGGAAAGTTCTTTTTTCCAAAAACCTGGTGGGGGAGGGCTGGGTGTAACCTGCCTTCTATCAGAGGATATTTTCCTCCACATTTGTCCAAACCGGCACAGCCTGTCCTTTCCTGGGTCTCTGTTGCAGATGGAAGCTGCTGGTGCCATTGTCAGCTTGAAGCCCTCTTTTGATGCAAGCAGATGTTGCCAGGTGTGTTCAGCAGCTGTTGCTCAATGCTTATGCCAAGCTATTGTGTTCCTCATGGAACCAAGGAGCCATTGTGACACTGCAGGGGCTGATGGCATCAAGGAGGCAATTGTGACAGTACAGAACCTCCTAGAAACAAGGCTCCATTGTGACACCGTGGGGAATCATGGAATCAAGGAGCCCATTGTGACACGGCTGCATGGAACCAATGGTCCATGGTTACACTGCGGATTCAAGAAGAGCACGGTGACACCACGCAACATCATGGAACCATAGGTCCATTGTGACACAGCGGGGCCTCATGGAAACAAGGGGACCATTGTGGCAAAGCAGGGCCTAATGGAAGCATGGAGAGCATTGTGACACTAAGGAAACTCCTGGAACCAAGATGACCACTGGCACATAATGGAACCTCATGGAAGCAAGCCTCCACAATGACTTTGGAGGGCCTCAGGGACCACAGGACCCATTGTGACACAGCAGGACCTGGTGGAACCAAGGAGCCTTTGTGATACTCCACATCCACATGGAAGCCAGGGTGCACTGAGACACAGCGGGGCCTTGTGGGAACCAAAGACACCTCTGCAAAAAGCAGGCTAGCTCATAGAAGCAAGGAGTCCATTGTTACAACGTAAAAGCTATGGAAGCAAGGGACCATTGTGACACTGCGGGGCCTCATGGAACCAATTGTCCATGATGACAATGCGGATCAAAGGAGACCATGGTGGCACTGCGGAACCTGATGGAACCAAGGAGCCATTGTGACACAGTGGGGCCTCATGGAATCAAGGAGACCATTGTGACCCAGGTGTTGCATGGGAAGGCAAGGAGCCATTGTGACACTTTGGGCTTCTTCCCTTGAGCTCTGCAGCTGGCTGTCCCAGCCCAGCGCACCATGTGCCACCTGCTCTCCTCAGGGCTCTGCCTGCACACAGCCCCAGGAGAAGTTTTCCTGTTTGGAAGGAAAGAATGGAAAAGCCGGAGCAGGTTTCCTAAACAACAAACCCCACTCAGGAGCCACATGCTCAGTACAGGCTGCCTGGAACGATGTCCCCTTTCTACAAGGGTCAGTGTGAGCAGGAATGAATGATCTCTGGGAGCAGAATTCTCGGAGTCTTTCCACTGAATTCTCTGTCCCTGTGTCTTGGGGTGACTTTATTGTGTGTATCCCCTATTGCTGCTCTATGCCCAGAAGTGAACTTTGTGCATTTCTGTGCCTTTCAACTGAGCCTGAGAGGGGGGAGAGGAAAAAAAACCGGACAAACTTCTCAGAGTGTTTGTTCAAGGACACACATACACACTCCTCTGCATCCTGCTTGCAGCAAGAGCAGAGGAAGCAACTTTGTTTCTTTTTAGCCAGTTTTCAGCTCCTTTTCTCTGGGGGGAGATGGAGAGTTGAACTTTGTTTTCCTGGGACTTTGGGGGTTTTTTCCCCTTCTCTTCTTGACTCTTTCAACATCAGAGCACATTGGGAGAATTTTCTCCCGAGGTGGGGGCCCTGAATGTGGGCCCATGAGCCAGCTGCAAGGAGGAGGAGAGAGACTACACCTACGGAAGTGTTGGGGTTCCTCCCCCCTGCCATGAGGTCATGGGAGAGGGGACCCTGGGGTAGAGGCATGGCCTGGGCACGGGGGTCTCCCTGCTCCCTGCTCACATGTGCCCTAATCCTGTTCAGCACTGCTTATTTTGTGTTGCCCTGTGCGAGGAGGGCCCTGGTTGTGCTGTGATTGCTCAGTTCTTTGGCAGTGCCCCGCCCATGTGGCTGGAGAAGAAAGAGCTCTGCAACTTCTCTCAAGAATGGCTCCCTGTTTCTTTGCACGGGCCTCGCTGTCTATGGATGTTTCAGGAGACCCCACCGAAACACGGAAGGACTCTCAAATTATCCCAGCTTTCTCTGCACAGCGAGAGCTTTTAATATTTAGCATTGCTATCCTTTTCCTGTGTGTTTGTTAAAAAAATAGTTTTTATCTCTTTCACTTTCTTCCCAGGAAAGTTCTTTCTTCCAAAAACCTGGTGGGGGAGGGCTGGGTGTAACCTGCCTTCTATCAGAGGATATTTTCCTCCACATTTGTCCAAACCGGCACAGCCTGTCCTTTCCTGGGTCTCTGTTGCAGATGGAAGCTGCTGGTGCCATTGTCAGCTTGAAGCACTCTTTTGATGCAAGCAGATGTTGCCAGGTGTGTTCAGCAGCTGTTGCTCAATGCTTATGCCAAGCTATTGTGTTCCTCATGGAACCAAGGAGCCATTGTGACACTGCAGGGGCTGATGGCATCAAGGAGGCAATTGTGACAGTACAGAACCTCCTAGAAACAAGGCTCCATTGTGACACCGTGGGGAATCATGGAATCAAGGAGCCCATTGTGACACAGCCAGGCTGCATGGAACCAATGGTCCATGGTTACACGGCGGATTCAAGAAGAGCACGGTGACACCACGCAACATCATGGAACCATAGGTCCATTGTGACACAGCGGGGCCTCATGGAAACAAGGGGACCATTGTGGGAAAGCAGGGCCTAATGGAAGCATGGAGAGCATTGTGACACTAAGGAAACTCCTGGAACCAAGATGACCACTGGCACATAATGGAACCTCATGGAAGCAAGCCTCCACAATGACTTTGGAGGGCCTCAGGGACCACAGGACCCATTGTGACACAGCAGGACCTGGTGGAACCAAGGAGCCTTTGTGATACTCCACATCCACATGGAAGCCAGGGTGCACTGAGACACAGCGGGGCCTTGTGGGAACCAAAGACACCTCTGCAAAAAGCAGGCTAGCTCATAGAAGCAAGGAGTCCATTGTTACAACGTAAAAGCTATGGAAGCAAGGGACCATTGTGACACTGCGGGGCCTCATGGAACCAATTGTCCATGATGACAGTGCGGATCAAAGGAGACCATGGTGACACTGCGGAACCTGATGGAACCAAGGAGCCATTGTGACACAGTGGGGCCTCATGGAATCAAGGAGACCATTGTGACCCAGGTGTTGCATGTGAAGGCAAGGAGCCATTGTGACACTTTGGGCTTCTTCCCTTGAGCTCTGCAGCTGGCTGTCCCAGCCCAGCGCACCATGTGCCACCTGCTCTCCTCAGGGCTCTGCCTGCACACAGCCCCAGGAGAAGTTTTCCTGTTTGCAAGGAAAGAATGGAAAAGCCGGAGCAGGTTTCCTAAACAACAAACCCCACTCAGGAGCCACATGCTCAGTACAGGCTGCCTGGAACGATGTCCCCTTTCTACAAGGGTCAGTGTGAGCAGGAATGAATGATCTCTGGGAGCAGAATTCTCGGAGTCTTTCCACTGAATTCTCTGTCCCTGTGTCTTGGGGTGACTTTATCATGTGTATCCCCTATTGCTGCTCTATGCCCAGAAGTGAACTTTGTGCATTTCTGTGCCTTTCAACTGAGCCTGAGAGGGGGGAGAGGAAAAAAAACCAGACAAACTTCTCAGAGCGTTTGTTCAAGGACACACATACACACTCCTCTGCATCCTGCTTGCAGCAAGAGCAGAGGAAGCAACTTTGTTTCTTTTTAGCCAGTTTTCAGCTCCTTTTCTCTGGGGGGAGATGGAGAGTTGAACTTTGTTTTCCTGGGACTTTGGGGGTTTTTTCCCCTTCTCTTCTTGACTCTTTCAACATCAGAGCACATTGGGAGAATTTTCTCCCGAGGTGGGGGCCCTGAATGTGGGCCCATGAGCCAGCTGCAAGGAGGAGGAGAGAGACTACACCTACGGAAGTGTTGGGGTTCCTCCCCCCTGCCATGAGGTCATGGGAGAGGGGACCCTGGGGTAGAGGCATGGCCTGGGCACGGGGTCTCCCTGCTCCCTGCTCACATGTGCCCTAATCCTGTTCAGCACTGCTTATTTTGTGTTGCCCTGTGCGAGGAGGGCCCTGGTTGTGCCGTGATTGCTCAGTTCTTTGGCAGTGCCCCGCCCATGTGGCTGGAGAAGAAAGAGCTCTGCAACTTCTCTCAAGAATCGCTCCCTGTTTCTTTGCACGGGCCTCGCTGTCTATGGATGTTTCAGGAGACCCCACCGAAACACGGAAGGACTCTCAAATTATCCCAGCTTTCTCTGCACAGCGAGAGCTTTTAATATTTAGCATTGCTATCCTTTTCCTGTGTGTTTGTTAAAAAAATAGTTTTTATCTCTTTCACTTTCTTCCCAGGAAAGTTCTTTTTTCCAAAAACCTGGTGGGGGAGGGCTGGGTGTAACCTGCCTTCTATCAGAGGATATTTTCCTCCACATTTGTCCAAACCGGCACAGCCTGTCCTTTCCTGGGTCTCTGTTGCAGATGGAAGCTGCTGGTGCCATTGTCAGCTTGAAGCCCTCTTTTGATGCAAGCAGATGTTGCCAGGTGTGTTCAGCAGCTGTTGCTCAATGCTTATGCCAAGCTATTGTGTTCCTCATGGAACCAAGGAGCCATTGTGACACTGCAGGGGCTGATGGCATCAAGGAGGCAATTGTGACAGTACAGAACCTCCTAGAAACAAGGCTCCATTGTGACACCGTGGGGAATCATGGAATCAAGGAGCCCATTGTGACACAGCCAGGCTGCATGGAACCAATGGTCCATGGTTACACGGCGGATTCAAGAAGAGCACGGTGACACCACGCAACATCATGGAACCATAGGTCCATTGTGACACAGCGGGGCCTCATGGAAACAAGGGGACCATTGTGGCAAAGCAGGGCCTAATGGAAGCATGGAGAGCATTGTGACACTAAGGAAACTCCTGGAACCAAGATGACCACTGGCACATAATGGAACCTCATGGAAGCAAGCCTCCACAATGACTTTGGAGGGCCTCAGGGACCACAGGACCCATTGTGACACAGCAGGACCTGGTGGAACCAAGGAGCCTTTGTGATACTCCAGATCCACATGGAAGCCAGGGTGCACTGAGACACAGCGGGGCCTTGTGGGAACCAAAGACACCTCTGCAAAAAGCAGGCTAGCTCATAGAAGCAAGGAGTCCATTGTTACAACGTAAAAGCTATGGAAGCAAGGGACCATTGTGACACTGCGGGGCCTCATGGAACCAATTGTCCATGATGACAATGCGGATCAAAGGAGACCATGGTGACACTGCGGAACCTGATGGAACCAAGGAGCCATTGTGACACAGTGGGGCCTCATGGAATCAAGGAGACCATTGTGACCCAGGTGTTGCATGGGAAGGCAAGGAGCCATTGTGACACTTTGGGCTTCTTCCCTTGAGCTCTGCAGCTGGCTGTCCCAGCCCAGCGCACCATGTGCCACCTGCTCTCCTCAGGGCTCTGCCTGCACACAGCCCCAGGAGAAGTTTTCCTGTTTGGAAGGAAAGAATGGAAAAGCCGGAGCAGGTTTCCTAAACAACAAACCCCACTCAGGAGCCACATGCTCAGTACAGGCTGCCTGGAACGATGTCCCCTTTCTACAAGGGTCAGTGTGAGCAGGAATGAATGATCTCTGGGAGCAGAATTCTCGGAGTCTTTCCACTGAATTCTCTGTCCCTGTGTCTTGGGGTGACTTTATCATGTGTATCCCCTATTGCTGCTCTATGCCCAGAAGTGAACTTTGTGCATTTCTGTGCCTTTCAACTGAGCCTGAGAGGGGGGAGAGGAAAAAAAACCAGACAAACTTCTCAGAGCGTTTGTTCAAGGACACACATACACACTCCTCTGCATCCTGCTTGCAGCAAGAGCAGAGGAAGCAACTTTGTTTCTTTTTAGCCAGTTTTCAGCTCCTTTTCTCTGGGGGGAGATGGAGAGTTGAACTTTGTTTTCCTGGGACTTTGGGGGTTTTTTCCCCTTCTCTTCTTGACTCTTTCAACATCAGAGCACATTGGGAGAATTTTCTCCCGAGGTGGGGGCCCTGAATGTGGGCCCATGAGCCAGCTGCAAGGAGGAGGAGAGAGACTACACCTACGGAAGTGTTGGGGTTCCTCCCCCCTGCCATGAGGTCATGGGAGAGGGGACCCTGGGGTAGAGGCATGGCCTGGGCACGGGGTCTCCCTGCTCCCTGCTCACATGTGCCCTAATCCTGTTCAGCACTGCTTATTTTGTGTTGCCCTGTGCGAGGAGGGCCCTGGTTGTGCCGTGATTGCTCAGTTCTTTGGCAGTGCCCCGCCCATGTGGCTGGAGAAGAAAGAGCTCTGCAACTTCTCTCAAGAATGGCTCCCTGTTTCTTTGCACGGGCCTCGCTGTCTATGGATGTTTCAGGAGACCCCACCGAAACACGGAAGGACTCTCAAATTATCCCAGCTTTCTCTGCACAGCGAGAGCTTTTAATATTTAGCATTGCTATCCTTTTCCTGTGTGTTTGTTAAAAAAATAGTTTTTATCTCTTTCACTTTCTTCCCAGGAAAGTTCTTTTTTCCAAAAACCTGGTGGGGGAGGGCTGGGTGTAACCTGCCTTCTATCAGAGGATATTTTCCTCCACATTTGTCCAAACCGGCACAGCCTGTCCTTTCCTGGGTCTCTGTTGCAGATGGAAGCTGCTGGTGCCATTGTCAGCTTGAAGCCCTCTTTTGATGCAAGCAGATGTTGCCAGGTGTGTTCAGCAGCTGTTGCTCAATGCTTATGCCAAGCTATTGTGTTCCTCATGGAACCAAGGAGCCATTGTGACACTGCAGGGGCTGATGGCATCAAGGAGGCAATTGTGACAGTACAGAACCTCCTAGAAACAAGGCTCCATTGTGACACCGTGGGGAATCATGGAATCAAGGAGCCCATTGTGACACAGCCAGGCTGCATGGAACCAATGGTCCATGGTTACACGGCGGATTCAAGAAGAGCACGGTGACACCACGCAACATCATGGAACCATAGGTCCATTGTGACACAGCGGGGCCTCATGGAAACAAGGGGACCATTGTGGCAAAGCAGGGCCTAATGGAAGCATGGAGAGCATTGTGACACTAAGGAAACTCCTGGAACCAAGATGACCACTGGCACATAATGGAACCTCATGGAAGCAAGCCTCCACAATGACTTTGGAGGGCCTCAGGGACCACAGGACCCATTGTGACACAGCAGGACCTGGTGGAACCAAGGAGCCTTTGTGATACTCCAGATCCACATGGAAGCCAGGGTGCACTGAGACACAGCGGGGCCTTGTGGGAACCAAAGACACCTCTGCAAAAAGCAGGCTAGCTCATAGAAGCAAGGAGTCCATTGTTACAACGTAAAAGCTATGGAAGCAAGGGACCATTGTGACACTGCGGGGCCTCATGGAACCAATTGTCCATGATGACAATGCGGATCAAAGGAGACCATGGTGACACTGCGGAACCTGATGGAACCAAGGAGCCATTGTGACACAGTGGGGCCTCATGGAATCAAGGAGACCATTGTGACCCAGGTGTTGCATGGGAAGGCAAGGAGCCATTGTGACACTTTGGGCTTCTTCCCTTGAGCTCTGCAGCTGGCTGTCCCAGCCCAGCGCACCATGTGCCACCTGCTCTCCTCAGGGCTCTGCCTGCACACAGCCCCAGGAGAAGTTTTCCTGTTTGGAAGGAAAGAATGGAAAAGCCTGAGCAGGTTTCCTAAACAACAAACCCCACTCAGGAGCCACATACTCAGTACAGGCTGCCTGGAACGATGTCCCCTTTCTACAAGGGTCAGTGTGAGCAGGAATGAATGATCTCTGGGAGCAGAATTCTCGGAGTCTTTCCACTGAATTCTCTGTCCCTGTGTCTTGGGGTGACTTTATCGTGTGTATCCCCTATTGCTGCTCTATGCCCAGAAGTGAACTTTGTGCGTTTCTGTGCCTTTCAACTGAGCCTCAGAGGGGGGAGAGGAAAAAAACCGGACAAACTTCTCAGAGCGTTTGTTCAAGGACACACATACACACTCCTCTGCATCCTGCTTGCAGCAAGAGCAGAGGAAGCAACTTTGTTTCTTTTTAGCCAGTTTTCAGCTCCTTTTCTCTGGGGGGAGATGGAGAGTTGAACTTTGTTTTCCTGGGACTTCGGGGGTTTTTTCCCTTCTTCTCTTCTTGACTCTTTCAACATCAGAGCACATTGGGAGAATTTTCTCCCGAGGTGGGGGCCCTGAACGTGGGCCCATGAGCCAGCTGCAAGGAGGAGGAGAGAGACTACACCTACGGAAGTGTTGGGGTTCCCTCCCTCCTGCCATGCGGTCATGGGAGAGGGGGACCCTGGGGTAGAGGCATGGCCTGGGCACGGGGTCTCCCTGCTCCCTGCTCACATGTGCCCTAATCCTGTTCAGCACTGCTTATTTTGTGTTGCCCTGTGCGAGGAGGGCCCTGGTTGTGCTGTGATTGCTCAGTTCTTTGGCAAGTGCCCCGCCCATGTGGCTGGAGAAGAAAGAGCTCTGCAACTTCTCTCAAGAATGGCTCCCTGTTTCTTTGCACGGGCCTCGCTGTCTATGGATGTTTCAGGAGACCCCACCGAAACACAGAAGGACTCTCAAATTATCCCAGCTTTCTCTGCACAGCGAGAGCTTTTAATATTTAGCATTGTTATCCTTTTCCTGTGTGTTTGTTAAAAAAATAGTTTTTATCTCTTTCACTTTCTTCCCAGGAAAGTTCTTTTTTCCAAAAACCTGGTGGGGGAGGGCTGGGTGTAACCTGCCTTCTATCAGAGGATATTTTCCTCCACATTTGTCCAAACCGGCACAGCCTGTCCTTTCCCTGGGTGTCTGTTGCAGATGGAAGCTGCTGTGCCATTGTCAGCTTGAAGCCCTCTTTTGATGCAAGCAGATGTTGCCAGGTGTGTTCAGCAGCTGTTGCTCAATGCTTATGCCAAGCTATTGTGTTCCTCATGGAACCAAGGAGCCATTGTGACACTGCAGGGGCTGATGGCATCAAGGAGGCAATTGTGACAGTACAGAACCTCCTAGAAACAAGGCTCCATTGTGACACCGTGGGGAATCATGGAATCAAGGAGCCCATTGTGACACGGCTGCATGGAACCAATGGTCCATGGTTTACACTGCGGATTCAAGAAGAGCACGGTGACACCACGCAACATCATGGAACCATAGGTCCATTGTGACACAGCGGGGCCTCATGGAAACAAGGGGACCATTGTGGCAAAGCAGGGCCTAATGGAAGCATGGAGAGCATTGTGACACTAAGGAAACTCCTGGAACCAAGATGACCACTGGCACATAATGGAACCTCATGGAAGCAAGCCTCCACAATGACTTTGGAGGGCCTCAGGGACCACAGGACCCATTGTGACACAGCAGGACCTGGTGGAACCAAGGAGCCTTTGTGATACTCCACATCCACATGGAAGCCAGGGTGCACTGAGACACAGCGGGGCCTTGTTGGAACCAAAGACACCTCTGCAAAAAGCAGGCTAGCTCATAGAAGCAAGGAGTCCATTGTTACAGACGTAAAAGCTATGGAACCAAGGGACCATTGTGACACTGCGGGGCCTCATGGAACCAATTGTCCATGATGACAGTGCGGATCAAAGGAGACCATGGTGACACTGCGGAACCTGATGGAACCAAGGAGCCATTGTGACACAGTGGGGCCTCATGGAATCAAGGAGACCATTGTGACCCAGGTGTTGCATGTGAAGGCAAGGAGCCATTGTGACACTTTGGGCTTCTTCCCTTGAGCTCTGCAGCTGCTGTCCCAGCCCAGCGCACCATGTGCCACCTGCTCCTCCTCAGGGCTCTGCCTGCACACAGCCCCAGGAGAAGTTTTCCTGTTTGGAAGGGAAAGAATGGAAAAGCCTGAGCAGGTTTCCTAAACAACAAACCCCACTCAGGAGCCACATGCTCAGTACAGGCTGCCTGGAACGATGTCCCCTTTCTACAAGGGTCAGTGTGAGCAGGAATGAATGATCTCTGGGAGCAGAATTCTCGGAGTCTTTCCACTGAATTCTCTGTCCCTGTGTCTTGGGGTGACTTTATTGTGTGTATCCCCTATTGCTGCTCTATGCCCAGAAGTGAACTTTGTGCATTTCTGTGCCTTTCAACTGAGCCTGAGAGGGGGGAGAGGAAAAAAAAACCGGACAAACTTCTCAGAGTGTTTGTTCAAGGACACACATACACACTCCTCTGCATCCTGCTTGCAGCAAGAGCAGAGGAAGCAACTTTGTTTCTTTTTAGCCAGTTTTCAGCTCCTTTTCTCTGGGGGAGATGGAGAGTTGAACTTTGTTTTCCTGGGACTTTGGGGTTTTTTCCCCTTCTCTTCTTGACTCTTTCAACATCAGAGCACATTGGGAGAATTTTCTCCGAGGTGGGGGCCCTGAATGTGGGCCCATGAGCCAGCTGCAAGGAGGAGGAGAGAGACTACACCTACGGAAGTGTTGGGGGTTCCTCCCCCTGCCATGAGGTCATGGGAGAGGGGACCCTGGGGTAGAGGCATGGCCTGGGCACGGGGTCTCCCTGCTCCCTGCTCACATGTGCCCTAATCCTGTTCAGCACTGCTTATTTTGTGTTGCCCTGTGCGAGGAGGGCCCTGGTTGTGCTGTGATTGCTCAGTTCTTTGGCAGTGCCCCGCCCATGTGGCTGGAGAAGAAAGAGCTCTGCAACTTCTCTCAAGAATGGCTCCCTGTTTCTTTGCACGGGCCTCGCTGTCTATGGATGTTTCAGGAGACCCCACCGAAACACGGAAGGACTCTCAAATTATCCCAGCTTTCTCTGCACAGCGAGAGCTTTTAATATTTAGCATTGCTATCCTTTTCCTGTGTGTTTGTTAAAAAAATAGTTTTTATCTCTTTCACTTTCTTCCCAGGAAAGTTCTTTCTTCCAAAAACCTGGTGGGGGAGGGCTGGGTGTAACCTGCCTTCTATCAGAGGATATTTTCCTCCACATTTGTCCAAACCGGCACAGCCTGTCCTTTCCTGGGTCTCTGTTGCAAGATGGAAGCTGCTGGTGCCATTGTCAGCTTGAAGCACTCTTTTGATGCAAGCAGATGTTGCCAGGTGTGTTCAGCAGCTGTTGCTCAATGCTTATGCCAAGCTATTGTGTTCCTCATGGAACCAAGGAGCCATTGTGACACTGCAGGGGCTGATGGCATCAAGGAGGCAATTGTGACAGTACAGAACCTCCTAGAAACAAGGCTCCATTGTGACACCGTGGGGAATCATGGAATCAAGGAGCCCATTGTGACACGGCTGCATGGAACCAATGGTCCATGGTTACACGGCGGATTCAAGAAGAGCACGGTGACACCACGCAACATCATGGAACCATAGGTCCATTGTGACACAGCGGGGCCTCATGGAAACAAGGGGACCATTGTGGCAAAGCAGGGCCTAATGGAAGCATGGAGAGCATTGTGACACTAAGGAAACTCCTGGAACCAAGATGACCACTGGCACATAATGGAACCTCATGGAAGCAAGCCTCCACAATGACTTTGGAGGGCCTCAGGGACCACAGGACCCATTGTGACACAGCAGGACCTGGTGGAACCAAGGAGCCTTTGTGATACTCCAGATCCACATGGAAGCCAGGGTGCACTGAGACACAGCGGGGCCTTGTTGGAACCAAAGACACCTCTGCAAAAAGCAGGCTAGCTCATAGAAGCAAGGAGTCCATTGTTACAACGTAAAAGCTATGGAACCAAGGGACCATTGTGACACTGCGGGGCCTCATGGAACCAATTGTCCATGATGACAATGCGGATCAAAGGAGACCATGGTGACACTGCGGAACCTGATGGAACCAAGGAGCCATTGTGACACAGTTGGGGCCTCATGGAATCAAGGAGACCATTGTGACCCAGGTGTTGCATGGGAAGGCAAGGAGCCATTGTGACACTTTGGGCTTCTTCCCTTGAGCTCTGCAGCTGGCTGTCCCAGCCCAGCGCACCATGTGCCACCTGCTCTCCTCAGGGCTCTGCCTGCACACAGCCCCAGGAGAAGTTTTCCTGTTTGGAAGGAAAGAATGGAAAAGCCGGAGCAGGTTTCCTAAACAACAAACCCCACTCAGGAGCCACATGCTCAGTACAGGCTGCCTGGAACGATGTCCCCTTTCTACAAGGGTCAGTGTGAGCAGGAATGAATGATCTCTGGGAGCAGTCGGAGTCTTTCCACTGAATTCTCTGTCCCTGTGTCTTGGGGTGACTTTATTGTGTGTATCCCCTATTGCTGCTCTATGCCCAGAAGTGAACTTTGTGCATTTCTGTGCCTTTCAACTGAGCCTGAGAGGGGGGAGAGGAAAAAAAACCGGACAAACTTCTCAGAGTGTTTGTTCAAGGACACACATACACACTCCTCTGCATCCTGCTTGCAGCAAGAGCAGAGGAAGCAACTTTGTTTCTTTTTAGCCAGTTTTCAGCTCCTTTTCTCTGGGGGGAGATGGAGAGTTGAACTTTGTTTTCCTGGGACTTTGGGGGTTTTTTCCCCTTCTCTTCTTGACTCTTTCAACATCAGAGCACATTGGGAGAATTTTCTCCCGAGGTGGGGGCCCTGAATGTGGGCCCATGAGCCAGCTGCAAGGAGGAGGAGAGAGACTACACCTACGGAAGTGTTGGGGTTCCTCCCCCCTGCCATGAGGTCATGGGAGAGGGGACCCTGGGGTAGAGGCATGGCCTGGGCACGGGGTCTCCCTGCTCCCTGCTCACATGTGCCCTAATCCTGTTCAGCACTGCTTATTTTGTGTTGCCCTGTGCGAGGAGGGCCCTGGTTGTGCTGTGATTGCTCAGTTCTTTGGCAGTGCCCCGCCCATGTGGCTGGAGAAGAAAGAGCTCTGCAACTTCTCTCAAGAATGGCTCCCTGTTTCTTTGCACGGGCCTCGCTGTCTATGGATGTTTCAGGAGACCCCACCGAAACACGGAAGGACTCTCAAATTATCCCAGCTTTCTCTGCACAGCGAGAGCTTTTAATATTTAGCATTGCTATCCTTTTCCTGTGTGTTTGTTAAAAAAATAGTTTTTATCTCTTTCACTTTCTTCCCAGGAAAGTTCTTTCTTCCAAAAACCTGGTGGGGGAGGGCTGGGTGTAACCTGCCTTCTATCAGAGGATATTTTCCTCCACATTTGTCCAAACCGGCACAGCCTGTCCTTTCCTGGGTCTCTGTTGCAGATGGAAGCTGCTGGTGCCATTGTCAGCTTGAAGCACTCTTTTGATGCAAGCAGATGTTGCCAGGTGTGTTCAGCAGCTGTTGCTCAATGCTTATGCCAAGCTATTGTGTTCCTCATGGAACCAAGGAGCCATTGTGACACTGCAGGGGCTGATGGCATCAAGGAGGCAATTGTGACAGTACAGAACCTCCTAGAAACAAGGCTCCATTGTGACACCGTGGGGAATCATGGAATCAAGGAGCCCATTGTGACACGGCTGCATGGAACCAATGGTCCATGGTTACACGGCGGATTCAAGAAGAGCACGGTGACACCACGCAACATCATGGAACCATAGGTCCATTGTGACACAGCGGGGCCTCATGGAAACAAGGGGACCATTGTGGCAAAGCAGGGCCTAATGGAAGCATGGAGAGCATTGTGACACTAAGGAAACTCCTGGAACCAAGATGACCACTGGCACATAATGGAACCTCATGGAAGCAAGCCTCCACAATGACTTTGGAGGGCCTCAGGGACCACAGGACCCATTGTGACACAGCAGGACCTGGTGGAACCAAGGAGCCTTTGTGATACTCCAGATCCACATGGAAGCCAGGGTGCACTGAGACACAGCGGGGCCTTGTTGGAACCAAAGACACCTCTGCAAAAAGCAGGCTAGCTCATAGAAGCAAGGAGTCCATTGTTACAACGTAAAAGCTATGGAAGCAAGGGACCATTGTGACACTGCGGGGCCTCATGGAACCAATTGTCCATGATGACAATGCGGATCAAAGGAGACCATGGTGACACTGCGGAACCTGATGGAACCAAGGAGCCATTGTGACACAGTGGGGCCTCATGGAATCAAGGAGACCATTGTGACCCAGGTGTTGCATGGGAAGGCAAGGAGCCATTGTGACACTTTGGGCTTCTTCCCTTGAGCTCTGCAGCTGGCTGTCCCAGCCCAGCGCACCATGTGCCACCTGCTCTCCTCAGGGCTCTGCCTGCACACAGCCCCAGGAGAAGTTTTCCTGTTTGGAAGGAAAGAATGGAAAAGCCGGAGCAGGTTTCCTAAACAACAAACCCCACTCAGGAGCCACATGCTCAGTACAGGCTGCCTGGAACGATGTCCCCTTTCTACAAGGGTCAGTGTGAGCAGGAATGAATGATCTCTGGGAGCAGAATTCTCGGAGTCTTTCCACTGAATTCTCTGTCCCTGTGTCTTGGGGTGACTTTATTGTGTGTATCCCCTATTGCTGCTCTATGCCCAGAAGTGAACTTTGTGCATTTCTGTGCCTTTCAACTGAGCCTGAGAGGGGGGAGAGGAAAAAAAACCGGACAAACTTCTCAGAGTGTTTGTTCAAGGACACACATACACACTCCTCTGCATCCTGCTTGCAGCAAGAGCAGAGGAAGCAACTTTGTTTCTTTTTAGCCAGTTTTCAGCTCCTTTTCTCTGGGGGGAGATGGAGAGTTGAACTTTGTTTTCCTGGGACTTTGGGGGTTTTTTCCCCTTCTCTTCTTGACTCTTTCAACATCAGAGCACATTGGGAGAATTTTCTCCCGAGGTGGGGGCCCTGAATGTGGGCCCATGAGCCAGCTGCAAGGAGGAGGAGAGAGACTACACCTACGGAAGTGTTGGGGTTCCTCCCCCCTGCCATGAGGTCATGGGAGAGGGGACCCTGGGGTAGAGGCATGGCCTGGGCACGGGGTCTCCCTGCTCCCTGCTCACATGTGCCCTAATCCTGTTCAGCACTGCTTATTTTGTGTTGCCCTGTGCGAGGAGGGCCCTGGTTGTGCTGTGATTGCTCAGTTCTTTGGCAGTGCCCCGCCCATGTGGCTGGAGAAGAAAGAGCTCTGCAACTTCTCTCAAGAATGGCTCCCTGTTTCTTTGCACGGGCCTCGCTGTCTATGGATGTTTCAGGAGACCCCACCGAAACACGGAAGGACTCTCAAATTATCCCAGCTTTCTCTGCACAGCGAGAGCTTTTAATATTTAGCATTGCTATCCTTTTCCTGTGTGTTTGTTAAAAAAATAGTTTTTATCTCTTTCACTTTCTTCCCAGGAAAGTTCTTTTTTCCAAAAACCTGGTGGGGGAGGGCTGGGTGTAACCTGCCTTCTATCAGAGGATATTTTCCTCCACATTTGTCCAAACCGGCACAGCCTGTCCTTTCCTGGGTCTCTGTTGCAGATGGAAGCTGCTGGTGCCATTGTCAGCTTGAAGCCCTCTTTTGATGCAAGCAGATGTTGCCAGGTGTGTTCAGCAGCTGTTGCTCAATGCTTATGCCAAGCTATTGTGTTCCTCATGGAACCAAGGAGCCATTGTGACACTGCAGGGGCTGATGGCATCAAGGAGGCAATTGTGACAGTACAGAACCTCCTAGAAACAAGGCTCCATTGTGACACCGTGGGGAATCATGGAATCAAGGAGCCCATTGTGACACGGCTGCATGGAACCAATGGTCCATGGTTACACTGCGGATTCAAGAAGAGCACGGTGACACCACGCAACATCATGGAACCATAGGTCCATTGTGACACAGCGGGGCCTCATGGAAACAAGGGGACCATTGTGGCAAAGCAGGGCCTAATGGAAGCATGGAGAGCATTGTGACACTAAGGAAACTCCTGGAACCAAGATGACCACTGGCACATAATGGAACCTCATGGAAGCAAGCCTCCACAATGACTTTGGAGGGCCTCAGGGACCACAGGACCCATTGTGACACAGCAGGACCTGGTGGAACCAAGGAGCCTTTGTGATACTCCAGATCCACATGGAAGCCAGGGTGCACTGAGACACAGCGGGGCCTTGTTGGAACCAAAGACACCTCTGCAAAAAGCAGGCTAGCTCATAGAAGCAAGGAGTCCATTGTTACAACGTAAAAGCTATGGAACCAAGGGACCATTGTGACACTGCGGGGCCTCATGGAACCAATTGTCCATGATGACAATGCGGATCAAAGGAGACCATGGTGACACTGCGGAACCTGATGGAACCAAGGAGCCATTGTGACACAGTGGGGCCTCATGGAATCAAGGAGACCATTGTGACCCAGGTGTTGCATGGGAAGGCAAGGAGCCATTGTGACACTTTGGGCTTCTTCCCTTGAGCTCTGCAGCTGGCTGTCCCAGCCCAGCGCACCATGTGCCACCTGCTCTCCTCAGGGCTCTGCCTGCACACAGCCCCAGGAGAAGTTTTCCTGTTTGGAAGGAAAGAATGGAAAAGCCGGAGCAGGTTTCCTAAACAACAAACCCCACTCAGGAGCCACATGCTCAGTACAGGCTGCCTGGAACGATGTCCCCTTTCTACAAGGGTCAGTGTGAGCAGGAATGAATGATCTCTGGGAGCAGAATTCTCGGAGTCTTTCCACTGAATTCTCTGTCCCTGTGTCTTGGGGTGACTTTATTGTGTGTATCCCCTATTGCTGCTCTATGCCCAGAAGTGAACTTTGTGCATTTCTGTGCCTTTCAACTGAGCCTGAGAGGGGGGAGAGGAAAAAAAACCGGACAAACTTCTCAGAGTGTTTGTTCAAGGACACACATACACACTCCTCTGCATCCTGCTTGCAGCAAGAGCAGAGGAAGCAACTTTGTTTCTTTTTAGCCAGTTTTCAGCTCCTTTTCTCTGGGGGGAGATGGAGAGTTGAACTTTGTTTTCCTGGGACTTTGGGGGTTTTTTCCCCTTCTCTTCTTGACTCTTTCAACATCAGAGCACATTGGGAGAATTTTCTCCCGAGGTGGGGGCCCTGAATGTGGGCCCATGAGCCAGCTGCAAGGAGGAGGAGAGAGACTACACCTACGGAAGTGTTGGGGTTCCTCCCCCCTGCCATGAGGTCATGGGAGAGGGGACCCTGGGGTAGAGGCATGGCCTGGGCACGGGGTCTCCCTGCTCCCTGCTCACATGTGCCCTAATCCTGTTCAGCACTGGTTATTTTGTGTTGCCCTGTGCGAGGAGGGCCCTGGTTGTGCTGTGATTGCTCAGTTCTTTGGCAGTGCCCCGCCCATGTGGCTGGAGAAGAAAGAGCTCTGCAACTTCTCTCAAGAATGGCTCCCTGTTTCTTTGCACGGGCCTCGCTGTCTATGGATGTTTCAGGAGACCCCACCGAAACACGGAAGGACTCTCAAATTATCCCAGCTTTCTCTGCACAGCGAGAGCTTTTAATATTTAGCATTGCTATCCTTTTCCTGTGTGTTTGTTAAAAAAATAGTTTTTATCTCTTTCACTTTCTTCCCAGGAAAGTTCTTTTTTCCAAAAACCTGGTGGGGGAGGGCTGGGTGTAACCTGCCTTCTATCAGAGGATATTTTCCTCCACATTTGTCCAAACCGGCACAGCCTGTCCTTTCCTGGGTCTCTGTTGCAGATGGAAGCTGCTGGTGCCATTGTCAGCTTGAAGCCCTCTTTTGATGCAAGCAGATGTTGCCAGGTGTGTTCAGCAGCTGTTGCTCAATGCTTATGCCAAGCTATTGTGTTCCTCATGGAACCAAGGAGCCATTGTGACACTGCAGGGGCTGATGGCATCAAGGAGGCAATTGTGACAGTACAGAACCTCCTAGAAACAAGGCTCCATTGTGACACCGTGGGGAATCATGGAATCAAGGAGCCCATTGTGACACGGCTGCATGGAACCAATGGTCCATGGTTACACTGCGGATTCAAGAAGAGCACGGTGACACCACGCAACATCATGGAACCATAGGTCCATTGTGACACAGCGGGGCCTCATGGAAACAAGGGGACCATTGTGGCAAAGCAGGGCCTAATGGAAGCATGGAGAGCATTGTGACACTAAGGAAACTCCTGGAACCAAGATGACCACTGGCACATAATGGAACCTCATGGAAGCAAGCCTCCACAATGACTTTGGAGGGCCTCAGGGACCACAGGACCCATTGTGACACAGCAGGACCTGGTGGAACCAAGGAGCCTTTGTGATACTCCACATCCACATGGAAGCCAGGGTGCACTGAGACACAGCGGGGCCTTGTGGGAACCAAAGACACCTCTGCAAAAAGCAGGCTAGCTCATAGAAGCAAGGAGTCCATTGTTACAACGTAAAAGCTATGGAAGCAAGGGACCATTGTGACACTGCGGGGCCTCATGGAACCAATTGTCCATGATGACAATGCGGATCAAAGGAGACCATGGTGGCACTGCGGAACCTGATGGAACCAAGGAGCCATTGTGACACAGTGGGGCCTCATGGAATCAAGGAGACCATTGTGACCCAGGTGTTGCATGGGAAGGCAAGGAGCCATTGTGACACTTTGGGCTTCTTCCCTTGAGCTCTGCAGCTGGCTGTCCCAGCCCAGCGCACCATGTGCCACCTGCTCTCCTCAGGGCTCTGCCTGCACACAGCCCCAGGAGAAGTTTTCCTGTTTGGAAGGAAAGAATGGAAAAGCCGGAGCAGGTTTCCTAAACAACAAACCCCACTCAGGAGCCACATGCTCAGTACAGGCTGCCTGGAACGATGTCCCCTTTCTACAAGGGTCAGTGTGAGCAGGAATGAATGATCTCTGGGAGCAGAATTCTCGGAGTCTTTCCACTGAATTCTCTGTCCCTGTGTCTTGGGGTGACTTTATTGTGTGTATCCCCTATTGCTGCTCTATGCCCAGAAGTGAACTTTGTGCATTTCTGTGCCTTTCAACTGAGCCTGAGAGGGGGGAGAGGAAAAAAAACCGGACAAACTTCTCAGAGTGTTTGTTCAAGGACACACATACACACTCCTCTGCATCCTGCTTGCAGCAAGAGCAGAGGAAGCAACTTTGTTTCTTTTTAGCCAGTTTTCAGCTCCTTTTCTCTGGGGGGAGATGGAGAGTTGAACTTTGTTTTCCTGGGACTTTGGGGGTTTTTTCCCCTTCTCTTCTTGACTCTTTCAACATCAGAGCACATTGGGAGAATTTTCTCCCGAGGTGGGGGCCCTGAATGTGGGCCCATGAGCCAGCTGCAAGGAGGAGGAGAGAGACTACACCTACGGAAGTGTTGGGGTTCCTCCCCCCTGCCATGAGGTCATGGGAGAGGGGACCCTGGGGTAGAGGCATGGCCTGGGCACGGGGGTCTCCCTGCTCCCTGCTCACATGTGCCCTAATCCTGTTCAGCACTGCTTATTTTGTGTTGCCCTGTGCGAGGAGGGCCCTGGTTGTGCTGTGATTGCTCAGTTCTTTGGCAGTGCCCCGCCCATGTGGCTGGAGAAGAAAGAGCTCTGCAACTTCTCTCAAGAATGGCTCCCTGTTTCTTTGCACGGGCCTCGCTGTCTATGGATGTTTCAGGAGACCCCACCGAAACACGGAAGGACTCTCAAATTATCCCAGCTTTCTCTGCACAGCGAGAGCTTTTAATATTTAGCATTGCTATCCTTTTCCTGTGTGTTTGTTAAAAAAATAGTTTTTATCTCTTTCACTTTCTTCCCAGGAAAGTTCTTTCTTCCAAAAACCTGGTGGGGGAGGGCTGGGTGTAACCTGCCTTCTATCAGAGGATATTTTCCTCCACATTTGTCCAAACCGGCACAGCCTGTCCTTTCCTGGGTCTCTGTTGCAGATGGAAGCTGCTGGTGCCATTGTCAGCTTGAAGCACTCTTTTGATGCAAGCAGATGTTGCCAGGTGTGTTCAGCAGCTGTTGCTCAATGCTTATGCCAAGCTATTGTGTTCCTCATGGAACCAAGGAGCCATTGTGACACTGCAGGGGCTGATGGCATCAAGGAGGCAATTGTGACAGTACAGAACCTCCTAGAAACAAGGCTCCATTGTGACACCGTGGGGAATCATGGAATCAAGGAGCCCATTGTGACACAGCCAGGCTGCATGGAACCAATGGTCCATGGTTACACGGCGGATTCAAGAAGAGCACGGTGACACCACGCAACATCATGGAACCATAGGTCCATTGTGACACAGCGGGGCCTCATGGAAACAAGGGGACCATTGTGGGAAAGCAGGGCCTAATGGAAGCATGGAGAGCATTGTGACACTAAGGAAACTCCTGGAACCAAGATGACCACTGGCACATAATGGAACCTCATGGAAGCAAGCCTCCACAATGACTTTGGAGGGCCTCAGGGACCACAGGACCCATTGTGACACAGCAGGACCTGGTGGAACCAAGGAGCCTTTGTGATACTCCACATCCACATGGAAGCCAGGGTGCACTGAGACACAGCGGGGCCTTGTGGGAACCAAAGACACCTCTGCAAAAAGCAGGCTAGCTCATAGAAGCAAGGAGTCCATTGTTACAACGTAAAAGCTATGGAAGCAAGGGACCATTGTGACACTGCGGGGCCTCATGGAACCAATTGTCCATGATGACAGTGCGGATCAAAGGAGACCATGGTGACACTGCGGAACCTGATGGAACCAAGGAGCCATTGTGACACAGTGGGGCCTCATGGAATCAAGGAGACCATTGTGACCCAGGTGTTGCATGTGAAGGCAAGGAGCCATTGTGACACTTTGGGCTTCTTCCCTTGAGCTCTGCAGCTGGCTGTCCCAGCCCAGCGCACCATGTGCCACCTGCTCTCCTCAGGGCTCTGCCTGCACACAGCCCCAGGAGAAGTTTTCCTGTTTGGAAGGAAAGAATGGAAAAGCCGGAGCAGGTTTCCTAAACAACAAACCCCACTCAGGAGCCACATGCTCAGTACAGGCTGCCTGGAACGATGTCCCCTTTCTACAAGGGTCAGTGTGAGCAGGAATGAATGATCTCTGGGAGCAGAATTCTCGGAGTCTTTCCACTGAATTCTCTGTCCCTGTGTCTTGGGGTGACTTTATCATGTGTATCCCCTATTGCTGCTCTATGCCCAGAAGTGAACTTTGTGCATTTCTGTGCCTTTCAACTGAGCCTGAGAGGGGGGAGAGGAAAAAAAACCAGACAAACTTCTCAGAGCGTTTGTTCAAGGACACACATACACACTCCTCTGCATCCTGCTTGCAGCAAGAGCAGAGGAAGCAACTTTGTTTCTTTTTAGCCAGTTTTCAGCTCCTTTTCTCTGGGGGGAGATGGAGAGTTGAACTTTGTTTTCCTGGGACTTTGGGGGTTTTTTCCCCTTCTCTTCTTGACTCTTTCAACATCAGAGCACATTGGGAGAATTTTCTCCCGAGGTGGGGGCCCTGAATGTGGGCCCATGAGCCAGCTGCAAGGAGGAGGAGAGAGACTACACCTACGGAAGTGTTGGGGTTCCTCCCCCCTGCCATGAGGTCATGGGAGAGGGGACCCTGGGGTAGAGGCATGGCCTGGGCACGGGGTCTCCCTGCTCCCTGCTCACATGTGCCCTAATCCTGTTCAGCACTGCTTATTTTGTGTTGCCCTGTGCGAGGAGGGCCCTGGTTGTGCCGTGATTGCTCAGTTCTTTGGCAGTGCCCCGCCCATGTGGCTGGAGAAGAAAGAGCTCTGCAACTTCTCTCAAGAATGGCTCCCTGTTTCTTTGCACGGGCCTCGCTGTCTATGGATGTTTCAGGAGACCCCACCGAAACACGGAAGGACTCTCAAATTATCCCAGCTTTCTCTGCACAGCGAGAGCTTTTAATATTTAGCATTGCTATCCTTTTCCTGTGTGTTTGTTAAAAAAATAGTTTTTATCTCTTTCACTTTCTTCCCAGGAAAGTTCTTTTTTCCAAAAACCTGGTGGGGGAGGGCTGGGTGTAACCTGCCTTCTATCAGAGGATATTTTCCTCCACATTTGTCCAAACCGGCACAGCCTGTCCTTTCCTGGGTCTCTGTTGCAGATGGAAGCTGCTGGTGCCATTGTCAGCTTGAAGCCCTCTTTTGATGCAAGCAGATGTTGCCAGGTGTGTTCAGCAGCTGTTGCTCAATGCTTATGCCAAGCTATTGTGTTCCTCATGGAACCAAGGAGCCATTGTGACACTGCAGGGGCTGATGGCATCAAGGAGGCAATTGTGACAGTACAGAACCTCCTAGAAACAAGGCTCCATTGTGACACCGTGGGGAATCATGGAATCAAGGAGCCCATTGTGACACAGCCAGGCTGCATGGAACCAATGGTCCATGGTTACACGGCGGATTCAAGAAGAGCACGGTGACACCACGCAACATCATGGAACCATAGGTCCATTGTGACACAGCGGGGCCTCATGGAAACAAGGGGACCATTGTGGCAAAGCAGGGCCTAATGGAAGCATGGAGAGCATTGTGACACTAAGGAAACTCCTGGAACCAAGATGACCACTGGCACATAATGGAACCTCATGGAAGCAAGCCTCCACAATGACTTTGGAGGGCCTCAGGGACCACAGGACCCATTGTGACACAGCAGGACCTGGTGGAACCAAGGAGCCTTTGTGATACTCCAGATCCACATGGAAGCCAGGGTGCACTGAGACACAGCGGGGCCTTGTGGGAACCAAAGACACCTCTGCAAAAAGCAGGCTAGCTCATAGAAGCAAGGAGTCCATTGTTACAACGTAAAAGCTATGGAACCAAGGGACCATTGTGACACTGCGGGGCCTCATGGAACCAATTGTCCATGATGACAATGCGGATCAAAGGAGACCATGGTGACACTGCGGAACCTGATGGAACCAAGGAGCCATTGTGACACAGTGGGGCCTCATGGAATCAAGGAGACCATTGTGACCCAGGTGTTGCATGGGAAGGCAAGGAGCCATTGTGACACTTTGGGCTTCTTCCCTTGAGCTCTGCAGCTGGCTGTCCCAGCCCAGCGCACCATGTGCCACCTGCTCTCCTCAGGGCTCTGCCTGCACACAGCCCCAGGAGAAGTTTTCCTGTTTGGAAGGAAAGAATGGAAAAGCCTGAGCAGGTTTCCTAAACAACAAACCCCACTCAGGAGCCACATACTCAGTACAGGCTGCCTGGAACGATGTCCCCTTTCTACAAGGGTCAGTGTGAGCAGGAATGAATGATCTCTGGGAGCAGAATTCTCGGAGTCTTTCCACTGAATTCTCTGTCCCTGTGTCTTGGGGTGACTTTATCGTGTGTATCCCCTATTGCTGCTCTATGCCCAGAAGTGAACTTTGTGCGTTTCTGTGCCTTTCAACTGAGCCTGAGAGGGGGGAGAGGAAAAAAACCGGACAAACTTCTCAGAGCGTTTGTTCAAGGACACACATACACACTCCTCTGCATCCTGCTTGCAGCAAGAGCAGAGGAAGCAACTTTGTTTCTTTTTAGCCAGTTTTCAGCTCCTTTTCTCTGGGGGGAGATGGAGAGTTGAACTTTGTTTTCCTGGGACTTCGGGGGTTTTTTACCTTCTTCTCTTCTTGACTCTTTCAACATCAGAGCACATTGGGAGAATTTTCTCCCGAGGTGGGGGCCCTGAATGTGGGCCCATGAGCCAGCTGCAAGGAGGAGGAGAGAGACTACACCTACGGAAGTGTTGGGGTTCCTCCCTCCTGCCATGCGGTCATGGGAGAGGGGACCCTGGGGTAGAGGCATGGCCTGGGCACGGGGTCTCCCTGCTCCCTGCTCACATGTGCCCTAATCCTGTTCAGCACTGCTTATTTTGTGTTGCCCTGTGCGAGGAGGGCCCTGGTTGTGCTGTGATTGCTCAGTTCTTTGGCAGTGCCCCGCCCATGTGGCTGGAGAAGAAAGAGCTCTGCAACTTCTCTCAAGAATGGCTCCCTGTTTCTTTGCACGGGCCTCGCTGTCTATGGATGTTTCAGGAGACCCCACCGAAACACAGAAGGACTCTCAAATTATCCCAGCTTTCTCTGCACAGCGAGAGCTTTTAATATTTAGCATTGTTATCCTTTTCCTGTGTGTTTGTTAAAAAAATAGTTTTTATCTCTTTCACTTTCTTCCCAGGAAAGTTCTTTTTTCCAAAAACCTGGTGGGGGAGGGCTGGGTGTAACCTGCCTTCTATCAGAGGATATTTTCCTCCACATTTGTCCAAACCGGCACAGCCTGTCCTTTCCCTGGGTGTCTGTTGCAGATGGAAGCTGCTGGTGCCATTGTCAGCTTGAAGCCCTCTTTTGATGCAAGCAGATGTTGCCAGGTGTGTTCAGCAGCTGTTGCTCAATGCTTATGCCAAGCTATTGTGTTCCTCATGGAACCAAGGAGCCATTGTGACACTGCAGGGGCTGATGGCATCAAGGAGGCAATTGTGACAGTACAGAACCTCCTAGAAACAAGGCTCCATTGTGACACCGTGGGGAATCATGGAATCAAGGAGCCCATTGTGACACGGCTGCATGGAACCAATGGTCCATGGTTACACTGCGGATTCAAGAAGAGCACGGTGACACCACGCAACATCATGGAACCATAGGTCCATTGTGACACAGCGGGGCCTCATGGAAACAAGGGGACCATTGTGGCAAAGCAGGGCCTAATGGAAGCATGGAGAGCATTGTGACACTAAGGAAACTCCTGGAACCAAGATGACCACTGGCACATAATGGAACCTCATGGAAGCAAGCCTCCACAATGACTTTGGAGGGCCTCAGGGACCACAGGACCCATTGTGACACAGCAGGACCTGGTGGAACCAAGGAGCCTTTGTGATACTCCACATCCACATGGAAGCCAGGGTGCACTGAGACACAGCGGGGCCTTGTTGGAACCAAAGACACCTCTGCAAAAAGCAGGCTAGCTCATAGAAGCAAGGAGTCCATTGTTACAACGTAAAAGCTATGGAACCAAGGGACCATTGTGACACTGCGGGGCCTCATGGAACCAATTGTCCATGATGACAGTGCGGATCAAAGGAGACCATGGTGACACTGCGGAACCTGATGGAACCAAGGAGCCATTGTGACACAGTGGGGCCTCATGGAATCAAGGAGACCATTGTGACCCAGGTGTTGCATGTGAAGGCAAGGAGCCATTGTGACACTTTGGGCTTCTTCCCTTGAGCTCTGCAGCTGGCTGTCCCAGCCCAGCGCACCATGTGCCACCTGCTCTCCTCAGGGCTCTGCCTGCACACAGCCCCAGGAGAAGTTTTCCTGTTTGGAAGGAAAGAATGGAAAAGCCTGAGCAGGTTTCCTAAACAACAAACCCCACTCAGGAGCCACATGCTCAGTACAGGCTGCCTGGAACGATGTCCCCTTTCTACAAGGGTCAGTGTGAGCAGGAATGAATGATCTCTGGGAGCAGAATTCTCGGAGTCTTTCCACTGAATTCTCTGTCCCTGTGTCTTGGGGTGACTTTATTGTGTGTATCCCCTATTGCTGCTCTATGCCCAGAAGTGAACTTTGTGCATTTCTGTGCCTTTCAACTGAGCCTGAGAGGGGGGAGAGGAAAAAAAACCGGACAAACTTCTCAGAGTGTTTGTTCAAGGACACACATACACACTCCTCTGCATCCTGCTTGCAGCAAGAGCAGAGGAAGCAACTTTGTTTCTTTTTAGCCAGTTTTCAGCTCCTTTTCTCTGGGGGGAGATGGAGAGTTGAACTTTGTTTTCCTGGGACTTTGGGGGTTTTTTCCCCTTCTCTTCTTGACTCTTTCAACATCAGAGCACATTGGGAGAATTTTCTCCCGAGGTGGGGGCCCTGAATGTGGGCCCATGAGCCAGCTGCAAGGAGGAGGAGAGAGACTACACCTACGGAAGTGTTGGGGTTCCTCCCCCCTGCCATGAGGTCATGGGAGAGGGGACCCTGGGGTAGAGGCATGGCCTGGGCACGGGGTCTCCCTGCTCCCTGCTCACATGTGCCCTAATCCTGTTCAGCACTGCTTATTTTGTGTTGCCCTGTGCGAGGAGGGCCCTGGTTGTGCTGTGATTGCTCAGTTCTTTGGCAGTGCCCCGCCCATGTGGCTGGAGAAGAAAGAGCTCTGCAACTTCTCTCAAGAATGGCTCCCTGTTTCTTTGCACGGGCCTCGCTGTCTATGGATGTTTCAGGAGACCCCACCGAAACACGGAAGGACTCTCAAATTATCCCAGCTTTCTCTGCACAGCGAGAGCTTTTAATATTTAGCATTGCTATCCTTTTCCTGTGTGTTTGTTAAAAAAATAGTTTTTATCTCTTTCACTTTCTTCCCAGGAAAGTTCTTTCTTCCAAAAACCTGGTGGGGGAGGGCTGGGTGTAACCTGCCTTCTATCAGAGGATATTTTCCTCCACATTTGTCCAAACCGGCACAGCCTGTCCTTTCCTGGGTCTCTGTTGCAGATGGAAGCTGCTGGTGCCATTGTCAGCTTGAAGCACTCTTTTGATGCAAGCAGATGTTGCCAGGTGTGTTCAGCAGCTGTTGCTCAATGCTTATGCCAAGCTATTGTGTTCCTCATGGAACCAAGGAGCCATTGTGACACTGCAGGGGCTGATGGCATCAAGGAGGCAATTGTGACAGTACAGAACCTCCTAGAAACAAGGCTCCATTGTGACACCGTGGGGAATCATGGAATCAAGGAGCCCATTGTGACACGGCTGCATGGAACCAATGGTCCATGGTTACACGGCGGATTCAAGAAGAGCACGGTGACACCACGCAACATCATGGAACCATAGGTCCATTGTGACACAGCGGGGCCTCATGGAAACAAGGGGACCATTGTGGCAAAGCAGGGCCTAATGGAAGCATGGAGAGCATTGTGACACTAAGGAAACTCCTGGAACCAAGATGACCACTGGCACATAATGGAACCTCATGGAAGCAAGCCTCCACAATGACTTTGGAGGGCCTCAGGGACCACAGGACCCATTGTGACACAGCAGGACCTGGTGGAACCAAGGAGCCTTTGTGATACTCCAGATCCACATGGAAGCCAGGGTGCACTGAGACACAGCGGGGCCTTGTTGGAACCAAAGACACCTCTGCAAAAAGCAGGCTAGCTCATAGAAGCAAGGAGTCCATTGTTACAACGTAAAAGCTATGGAACCAAGGGACCATTGTGACACTGCGGGGCCTCATGGAACCAATTGTCCATGATGACAATGCGGATCAAAGGAGACCATGGTGACACTGCGGAACCTGATGGAACCAAGGAGCCATTGTGACACAGTGGGGCCTCATGGAATCAAGGAGACCATTGTGACCCAGGTGTTGCATGGGAAGGCAAGGAGCCATTGTGACACTTTGGGCTTCTTCCCTTGAGCTCTGCAGCTGGCTGTCCCAGCCCAGCGCACCATGTGCCACCTGCTCTCCTCAGGGCTCTGCCTGCACACAGCCCCAGGAGAAGTTTTCCTGTTTGGAAGGAAAGAATGGAAAAGCCGGAGCAGGTTTCCTAAACAACAAACCCCACTCAGGAGCCACATGCTCAGTACAGGCTGCCTGGAACGATGTCCCCTTTCTACAAGGGTCAGTGTGAGCAGGAATGAATGATCTCTGGGAGCAGAATTCTCGGAGTCTTTCCACTGAATTCTCTGTCCCTGTGTCTTGGGGTGACTTTATTGTGTGTATCCCCTATTGCTGCTCTATGCCCAGAAGTGAACTTTGTGCATTTCTGTGCCTTTCAACTGAGCCTGAGAGGGGGGAGAGGAAAAAAAACCGGACAAACTTCTCAGAGTGTTTGTTCAAGGACACACATACACACTCCTCTGCATCCTGCTTGCAGCAAGAGCAGAGGAAGCAACTTTGTTTCTTTTTAGCCAGTTTTCAGCTCCTTTTCTCTGGGGGGAGATGGAGAGTTGAACTTTGTTTTCCTGGGACTTTGGGGGTTTTTTCCCCTTCTCTTCTTGACTCTTTCAACATCAGAGCACATTGGGAGAATTTTCTCCCGAGGTGGGGGCCCTGAATGTGGGCCCATGAGCCAGCTGCAAGGAGGAGGAGAGAGACTACACCTACGGAAGTGTTGGGGTTCCTCCCCCCTGCCATGAGGTCATGGGAGAGGGGACCCTGGGGTAGAGGCATGGCCTGGGCACGGGGTCTCCCTGCTCCCTGCTCACATGTGCCCTAATCCTGTTCAGCACTGCTTATTTTGTGTTGCCCTGTGCGAGGAGGGCCCTGGTTGTGCTGTGATTGCTCAGTTCTTTGGCAGTGCCCCGCCCATGTGGCTGGAGAAGAAAGAGCTCTGCAACTTCTCTCAAGAATGGCTCCCTGTTTCTTTGCACGGGCCTCGCTGTCTATGGATGTTTCAGGAGACCCCACCGAAACACGGAAGGACTCTCAAATTATCCCAGCTTTCTCTGCACAGCGAGAGCTTTTAATATTTAGCATTGCTATCCTTTTCCTGTGTGTTTGTTAAAAAAATAGTTTTTATCTCTTTCACTTTCTTCCCAGGAAAGTTCTTTTTTCCAAAAACCTGGTGGGGGAGGGCTGGGTGTAACCTGCCTTCTATCAGAGGATATTTTCCTCCACATTTGTCCAAACCGGCACAGCCTGTCCTTTCCTGGGTCTCTGTTGCAGATGGAAGCTGCTGGTGCCATTGTCAGCTTGAAGCCCTCTTTTGATGCAAGCAGATGTTGCCAGGTGTGTTCAGCAGCTGTTGCTCAATGCTTATGCCAAGCTATTGTGTTCCTCATGGAACCAAGGAGCCATTGTGACACTGCAGGGGCTGATGGCATCAAGGAGGCAATTGTGACAGTACAGAACCTCCTAGAAACAAGGCTCCATTGTGACACCGTGGGGAATCATGGAATCAAGGAGCCCATTGTGACACGGCTGCATGGAACCAATGGTCCATGGTTACACTGCGGATTCAAGAAGAGCACGGTGACACCACGCAACATCATGGAACCATAGGTCCATTGTGACACAGCGGGGCCTCATGGAAACAAGGGGACCATTGTGGCAAAGCAGGGCCTAATGGAAGCATGGAGAGCATTGTGACACTAAGGAAACTCCTGGAACCAAGATGACCACTGGCACATAATGGAACCTCATGGAAGCAAGCCTCCACAATGACTTTGGAGGGCCTCAGGGACCACAGGACCCATTGTGACACAGCAGGACCTGGTGGAACCAAGGAGCCTTTGTGATACTCCAGATCCACATGGAAGCCAGGGTGCACTGAGACACAGCGGGGCCTTGTGGGAACCAAAGACACCTCTGCAAAAAGCAGGCTAGCTCATAGAAGCAAGGAGTCCATTGTTACAACGTAAAAGCTATGGAACCAAGGGACCATTGTGACACTGCGGGGCCTCATGGAACCAATTGTCCATGATGACAATGCGGATCAAAGGAGACCATGGTGACACTGCGGAACCTGATGGAACCAAGGAGCCATTGTGACACAGTGGGGCCTCATGGAATCAAGGAGACCATTGTGACCCAGGTGTTGCATGGGAAGGCAAGGAGCCATTGTGACACTTTGGGCTTCTTCCCTTGAGCTCTGCAGCTGGCTGTCCCAGCCCAGCGCACCATGTGCCACCTGCTCTCCTCAGGGCTCTGCCTGCACACAGCCCCAGGAGAAGTTTTCCTGTTTGGAAGGAAAGAATGGAAAAGCCGGAGCAGGTTTCCTAAACAACAAACCCCACTCAGGAGCCACATGCTCAGTACAGGCTGCCTGGAACGATGTCCCCTTTCTACAAGGGTCAGTGTGAGCAGGAATGAATGATCTCTGGGAGCAGAATTCTCGGAGTCTTTCCACTGAATTCTCTGTCCCTGTGTCTTGGGGTGACTTTATTGTGTGTATCCCCTATTGCTGCTCTATGCCCAGAAGTGAACTTTGTGCATTTCTGTGCCTTTCAACTGAGCCTGAGAGGGGGGAGAGGAAAAAAAACCGGACAAACTTCTCAGAGTGTTTGTTCAAGGACACACATACACACTCCTCTGCATCCTGCTTGCAGCAAGAGCAGAGGAAGCAACTTTGTTTCTTTTTAGCCAGTTTTCAGCTCCTTTTCTCTGGGGGGAGATGGAGAGTTGAACTTTGTTTTCCTGGGACTTTGGGGGTTTTTTCCCCTTCTCTTCTTGACTCTTTCAACATCAGAGCACATTGGGAGAATTTTCTCCCGAGGTGGGGGCCCTGAATGTGGGCCCATGAGCCAGCTGCAAGGAGGAGGAGAGAGACTACACCTACGGAAGTGTTGGGGTTCCTCCCCCCTGCCATGAGGTCATGGGAGAGGGGACCCTGGGGTAGAGGCATGGCCTGGGCACGGGGTCTCCCTGCTCCCTGCTCACATGTGCCCTAATCCTGTTCAGCACTGCTTATTTTGTGTTGCCCTGTGCGAGGAGGGCCCTGGTTGTGCTGTGATTGCTCAGTTCTTTGGCAGTGCCCCGCCCATGTGGCTGGAGAAGAAAGAGCTCTGCAACTTCTCTCAAGAATGGCTCCCTGTTTCTTTGCACGGGCCTCGCTGTCTATGGATGTTTCAGGAGACCCCACCGAAACACGGAAGGACTCTCAAATTATCCCAGCTTTCTCTGCACAGCGAGAGCTTTTAATATTTAGCATTGCTATCCTTTTCCTGTGTGTTTGTTAAAAAAATAGTTTTTATCTCTTTCACTTTCTTCCCAGGAAAGTTCTTTCTTCCAAAAACCTGGTGGGGGAGGGCTGGGTGTAACCTGCCTTCTATCAGAGGATATTTTCCTCCACATTTGTCCAAACCGGCACAGCCTGTCCTTTCCTGGGTCTCTGTTGCAGATGGAAGCTGCTGGTGCCATTGTCAGCTTGAAGCACTCTTTTGATGCAAGCAGATGTTGCCAGGTGTGTTCAGCAGCTGTTGCTCAATGCTTATGCCAAGCTATTGTGTTCCTCATGGAACCAAGGAGCCATTGTGACACTGCAGGGGCTGATGGCATCAAGGAGGCAATTGTGACAGTACAGAACCTCCTAGAAACAAGGCTCCATTGTGACACCGTGGGGAATCATGGAATCAAGGAGCCCATTGTGACACGGCTGCATGGAACCAATGGTCCATGGTTACACGGCGGATTCAAGAAGAGCACGGTGACACCACGCAACATCATGGAACCATAGGTCCATTGTGACACAGCGGGGCCTCATGGAAACAAGGGGACCATTGTGGCAAAGCAGGGCCTAATGGAAGCATGGAGAGCATTGTGACACTAAGGAAACTCCTGGAACCAAGATGACCACTGGCACATAATGGAACCTCATGGAAGCAAGCCTCCACAATGACTTTGGAGGGCCTCAGGGACCACAGGACCCATTGTGACACAGCAGGACCTGGTGGAACCAAGGAGCCTTTGTGATACTCCAGATCCACATGGAAGCCAGGGTGCACTGAGACACAGCGGGGCCTTGTTGGAACCAAAGACACCTCTGCAAAAAGCAGGCTAGCTCATAGAAGCAAGGAGTCCATTGTTACAACGTAAAAGCTATGGAACCAAGGGACCATTGTGACACTGCGGGGCCTCATGGAACCAATTGTCCATGATGACAATGCGGATCAAAGGAGACCATGGTGACACTGCGGAACCTGATGGAACCAAGGAGCCATTGTGACACAGTGGGGCCTCATGGAATCAAGGAGACCATTGTGACCCAGGTGTTGCATGGGAAGGCAAGGAGCCATTGTGACACTTTGGGCTTCTTCCCTTGAGCTCTGCAGCTGGCTGTCCCAGCCCAGCGCACCATGTGCCACCTGCTCTCCTCAGGGCTCTGCCTGCACACAGCCCCAGGAGAAGTTTTCCTGTTTGGAAGGAAAGAATGGAAAAGCCGGAGCAGGTTTCCTAAACAACAAACCCCACTCAGGAGCCACATGCTCAGTACAGGCTGCCTGGAACGATGTCCCCTTTCTACAAGGGTCAGTGTGAGCAGGAATGAATGATCTCTGGGAGCAGAATTCTCGGAGTCTTTCCACTGAATTCTCTGTCCCTGTGTCTTGGGGTGACTTTATTGTGTGTATCCCCTATTGCTGCTCTATGCCCAGAAGTGAACTTTGTGCATTTCTGTGCCTTTCAACTGAGCCTGAGAGGGGGGAGAGGAAAAAAAACCGGACAAACTTCTCAGAGTGTTTGTTCAAGGACACACATACACACTCCTCTGCATCCTGCTTGCAGCAAGAGCAGAGGAAGCAACTTTGTTTCTTTTTAGCCAGTTTTCAGCTCCTTTTCTCTGGGGGGAGATGGAGAGTTGAACTTTGTTTTCCTGGGACTTTGGGGGTTTTTTCCCCTTCTCTTCTTGACTCTTTCAACATCAGAGCACATTGGGAGAATTTTCTCCCGAGGTGGGGGCCCTGAATGTGGGCCCATGAGCCAGCTGCAAGGAGGAGGAGAGAGACTACACCTACGGAAGTGTTGGGGTTCCTCCCCCCTGCCATGAGGTCATGGGAGAGGGGACCCTGGGGTAGAGGCATGGCCTGGGCACGGGGTCTCCCTGCTCCCTGCTCACATGTGCCCTAATCCTGTTCAGCACTGCTTATTTTGTGTTGCCCTGTGCGAGGAGGGCCCTGGTTGTGCTGTGATTGCTCAGTTCTTTGGCAGTGCCCCGCCCATGTGGCTGGAGAAGAAAGAGCTCTGCAACTTCTCTCAAGAATGGCTCCCTGTTTCTTTGCACGGGCCTCGCTGTCTATGGATGTTTCAGGAGACCCCACCGAAACACGGAAGGACTCTCAAATTATCCCAGCTTTCTCTGCACAGCGAGAGCTTTTAATATTTAGCATTGCTATCCTTTTCCTGTGTGTTTGTTAAAAAAATAGTTTTTATCTCTTTCACTTTCTTCCCAGGAAAGTTCTTTTTTCCAAAAACCTGGTGGGGGAGGGCTGGGTGTAACCTGCCTTCTATCAGAGGATATTTTCCTCCACATTTGTCCAAACCGGCACAGCCTGTCCTTTCCTGGGTCTCTGTTGCAGATGGAAGCTGCTGGTGCCATTGTCAGCTTGAAGCCCTCTTTTGATGCAAGCAGATGTTGCCAGGTGTGTTCAGCAGCTGTTGCTCAATGCTTATGCCAAGCTATTGTGTTCCTCATGGAACCAAGGAGCCATTGTGACACTGCAGGGGCTGATGGCATCAAGGAGGCAATTGTGACAGTACAGAACCTCCTAGAAACAAGGCTCCATTGTGACACCGTGGGGAATCATGGAATCAAGGAGCCCATTGTGACACGGCTGCATGGAACCAATGGTCCATGGTTACACTGCGGATTCAAGAAGAGCACGGTGACACCACGCAACATCATGGAACCATAGGTCCATTGTGACACAGCGGGGCCTCATGGAAACAAGGGGACCATTGTGGCAAAGCAGGGCCTAATGGAAGCATGGAGAGCATTGTGACACTAAGGAAACTCCTGGAACCAAGATGACCACTGGCACATAATGGAACCTCATGGAAGCAAGCCTCCACAATGACTTTGGAGGGCCTCAGGGACCACAGGACCCATTGTGACACAGCAGGACCTGGTGGAACCAAGGAGCCTTTGTGATACTCCAGATCCACATGGAAGCCAGGGTGCACTGAGACACAGCGGGGCCTTGTGGGAACCAAAGACACCTCTGCAAAAAGCAGGCTAGCTCATAGAAGCAAGGAGTCCATTGTTACAACGTAAAAGCTATGGAACCAAGGGACCATTGTGACACTGCGGGGCCTCATGGAACCAATTGTCCATGATGACAATGCGGATCAAAGGAGACCATGGTGACACTGCGGAACCTGATGGAACCAAGGAGCCATTGTGACACAGTGGGGCCTCATGGAATCAAGGAGACCATTGTGACCCAGGTGTTGCATGGGAAGGCAAGGAGCCATTGTGACACTTTGGGCTTCTTCCCTTGAGCTCTGCAGCTGGCTGTCCCAGCCCAGCGCACCATGTGCCACCTGCTCTCCTCAGGGCTCTGCCTGCACACAGCCCCAGGAGAAGTTTTCCTGTTTGGAAGGAAAGAATGGAAAAGCCGGAGCAGGTTTCCTAAACAACAAACCCCACTCAGGAGCCACATGCTCAGTACAGGCTGCCTGGAACGATGTCCCCTTTCTACAAGGGTCAGTGTGAGCAGGAATGAATGATCTCTGGGAGCAGAATTCTCGGAGTCTTTCCACTGAATTCTCTGTCCCTGTGTCTTGGGGTGACTTTATTGTGTGTATCCCCTATTGCTGCTCTATGCCCAGAAGTGAACTTTGTGCATTTCTGTGCCTTTCAACTGAGCCTGAGAGGGGGGAGAGGAAAAAAAACCGGACAAACTTCTCAGAGTGTTTGTTCAAGGACACACATACACACTCCTCTGCATCCTGCTTGCAGCAAGAGCAGAGGAAGCAACTTTGTTTCTTTTTAGCCAGTTTTCAGCTCCTTTTCTCTGGGGGGAGATGGAGAGTTGAACTTTGTTTTCCTGGGACTTTGGGGGTTTTTTCCCCTTCTCTTCTTGACTCTTTCAACATCAGAGCACATTGGGAGAATTTTCTCCCGAGGTGGGGGCCCTGAATGTGGGCCCATGAGCCAGCTGCAAGGAGGAGGAGAGAGACTACACCTACGGAAGTGTTGGGGTTCCTCCCCCCTGCCATGAGGTCATGGGAGAGGGGACCCTGGGGTAGAGGCATGGCCTGGGCACGGGGTCTCCCTGCTCCCTGCTCACATGTGCCCTAATCCTGTTCAGCACTGCTTATTTTGTGTTGCCCTGTGCGAGGAGGGCCCTGGTTGTGCTGTGATTGCTCAGTTCTTTGGCAGTGCCCCGCCCATGTGGCTGGAGAAGAAAGAGCTCTGCAACTTCTCTCAAGAATGGCTCCCTGTTTCTTTGCACGGGCCTCGCTGTCTATGGATGTTTCAGGAGACCCCACCGAAACACGGAAGGACTCTCAAATTATCCCAGCTTTCTCTGCACAGCGAGAGCTTTTAATATTTAGCATTGCTATCCTTTTCCTGTGTGTTTGTTAAAAAAATAGTTTTTATCTCTTTCACTTTCTTCCCAGGAAAGTTCTTTTTTCCAAAAACCTGGTAGGGGAGGGCTGGGTGTAACCTGCCTTCTATCAGAGGATATTTTCCTCCACATTTGTCCAAACCGGCACAGCCTGTCCTTTCCTGGGTCTCTGTTGCAGATGGAAGCTGCTGGTGCCATTGTCAGCTTGAAGCCCTCTTTTGATGCAAGCAGATGTTGCCAGGTGTGTTCAGCAGCTGTTGCTCAATGCTTATGCCAAGCTATTGTGTTCCTCATGGAACCAAGGAGCCATTGTGACACTGCAGGGGCTGATGGCATCAAGGAGGCAATTGTGACAGTACAGAACCTCCTAGAAACAAGGCTCCATTGTGACACCGTGGGGAATCATGGAATCAAGGAGCCCATTGTGACACGGCTGCATGGAACCAATGGTCCATGGTTACACTGCGGATTCAAGAAGAGCACGGTGACACCACGCAACATCATGGAACCATAGGTCCATTGTGACACAGCGGGGCCTCATGGAAACAAGGGGACCATTGTGGCAAAGCAGGGCCTAATGGAAGCATGGAGAGCATTGTGACACTAAGGAAACTCCTGGAACCAAGATGACCACTGGCACATAATGGAACCTCATGGAAGCAAGCCTCCACAATGACTTTGGAGGGCCTCAGGGACCACAGGACCCATTGTGACACAGCAGGACCTGGTGGAACCAAGGAGCCTTTGTGATACTCCACATCCACATGGAAGCCAGGGTGCACTGAGACACAGCGGGGCCTTGTGGGAACCAAAGACACCTCTGCAAAAAGCAGGCTAGCTCATAGAAGCAAGGAGTCCATTGTTACAACGTAAAAGCTATGGAAGCAAGGGACCATTGTGACACTGCGGGGCCTCATGGAACCAATTGTCCATGATGACAATGCGGATCAAAGGAGACCATGGTGGCACTGCGGAACCTGATGGAACCAAGGAGCCATTGTGACACAGTGGGGCCTCATGGAATCAAGGAGACCATTGTGACCCAGGTGTTGCATGGGAAGGCAAGGAGCCATTGTGACACTTTGGGCTTCTTCCCTTGAGCTCTGCAGCTGGCTGTCCCAGCCCAGCGCACCATGTGCCACCTGCTCTCCTCAGGGCTCTGCCTGCACACAGCCCCAGGAGAAGTTTTCCTGTTTGGAAGGAAAGAATGGAAAAGCCGGAGCAGGTTTCCTAAACAACAAACCCCACTCAGGAGCCACATGCTCAGTACAGGCTGCCTGGAACGATGTCCCCTTTCTACAAGGGTCAGTGTGAGCAGGAATGAATGATCTCTGGGAGCAGAATTCTCGGAGTCTTTCCACTGAATTCTCTGTCCCTGTGTCTTGGGGTGACTTTATCATGTGTATCCCCTATTGCTGCTCTATGCCCAGAAGTGAACTTTGTGCATTTCTGTGCCTTTCAACTGAGCCTGAGAGGGGGGAGAGGAAAAAAAACCAGACAAACTTCTCAGAGCGTTTGTTCAAGGACACACATACACACTCCTCTGCATCCTGCTTGCAGCAAGAGCAGAGGAAGCAACTTTGTTTCTTTTTAGCCAGTTTTCAGCTCCTTTTCTCTGGGGGGAGATGGAGAGTTGAACTTTGTTTTCCTGGGACTTTGGGGGTTTTTTCCCCTTCTCTTCTTGACTCTTTCAACATCAGAGCACATTGGGAGAATTTTCTCCCGAGGTGGGGGCCCTGAATGTGGGCCCATGAGCCAGCTGCAAGGAGGAGGAGAGAGACTACACCTACGGAAGTGTTGGGGTTCCTCCCCCCTGCCATGAGGTCATGGGAGAGGGGACCCTGGGGTAGAGGCATGGCCTGGGCACGGGGTCTCCCTGCTCCCTGCTCACATGTGCCCTAATCCTGTTCAGCACTGCTTATTTTGTGTTGCCCTGTGCGAGGAGGGCCCTGGTTGTGCTGTGATTGCTCAGTTCTTTGGCAGTGCCCCGCCCATGTGGCTGGAGAAGAAAGAGCTCTGCAACTTCTCTCAAGAATGGCTCCCTGTTTCTTTGCACGGGCCTCGCTGTCTATGGATGTTTCAGGAGACCCCACCGAAACACGGAAGGACTCTCAAATTATCCCAGCTTTCTCTGCACAGCGAGAGCTTTTAATATTTAGCATTGCTATCCTTTTCCTGTGTGTTTGTTAAAAAAATAGTTTTTATCTCTTTCACTTTCTTCCCAGGAAAGTTCTTTTTTCCAAAAACCTGGTAGGGGAGGGCTGGGTGTAACCTGCCTTCTATCAGAGGATATTTTCCTCCACATTTGTCCAAACCGGCACAGCCTGTCCTTTCCTGGGTCTCTGTTGCAGATGGAAGCTGCTGGTGCCATTGTCAGCTTGAAGCCCTCTTTTGATGCAAGCAGATGTTGCCAGGTGTGTTCAGCAGCTGTTGCTCAATGCTTATGCCAAGCTATTGTGTTCCTCATGGAACCAAGGAGCCATTGTGACACTGCAGGGGCTGATGGCATCAAGGAGGCAATTGTGACAGTACAGAACCTCCTAGAAACAAGGCTCCATTGTGACACCGTGGGGAATCATGGAATCAAGGAGCCCATTGTGACACGGCTGCATGGAACCAATGGTCCATGGTTACACTGCGGATTCAAGAAGAGCACGGTGACACCACGCAACATCATGGAACCATAGGTCCATTGTGACACAGCGGGGCCTCATGGAAACAAGGGGACCATTGTGGCAAAGCAGGGCCTAATGGAAGCATGGAGAGCATTGTGACACTAAGGAAACTCCTGGAACCAAGATGACCACTGGCACATAATGGAACCTCATGGAAGCAAGCCTCCACAATGACTTTGGAGGGCCTCAGGGACCACAGGACCCATTGTGACACAGCAGGACCTGGTGGAACCAAGGAGCCTTTGTGATACTCCACATCCACATGGAAGCCAGGGTGCACTGAGACACAGCGGGGCCTTGTGGGAACCAAAGACACCTCTGCAAAAAGCAGGCTAGCTCATAGAAGCAAGGAGTCCATTGTTACAACGTAAAAGCTATGGAAGCAAGGGACCATTGTGACACTGCGGGGCCTCATGGAACCAATTGTCCATGATGACAATGCGGATCAAAGGAGACCATGGTGGCACTGCGGAACCTGATGGAACCAAGGAGCCATTGTGACACAGTGGGGCCTCATGGAATCAAGGAGACCATTGTGACCCAGGTGTTGCATGGGAAGGCAAGGAGCCATTGTGACACTTTGGGCTTCTTCCCTTGAGCTCTGCAGCTGGCTGTCCCAGCCCAGCGCACCATGTGCCACCTGCTCTCCTCAGGGCTCTGCCTGCACACAGCCCCAGGAGAAGTTTTCCTGTTTGGAAGGAAAGAATGGAAAAGCCGGAGCAGGTTTCCTAAACAACAAACCCCACTCAGGAGCCACATGCTCAGTACAGGCTGCCTGGAACGATGTCCCCTTTCTACAAGGGTCAGTGTGAGCAGGAATGAATGATCTCTGGGAGCAGAATTCTCGGAGTCTTTCCACTGAATTCTCTGTCCCTGTGTCTTGGGGTGACTTTATTGTGTGTATCCCCTATTGCTGCTCTATGCCCAGAAGTGAACTTTGTGCATTTCTGTGCCTTTCAACTGAGCCTGAGAGGGGGGAGAGGAAAAAAAACCGGACAAACTTCTCAGAGTGTTTGTTCAAGGACACACATACACACTCCTCTGCATCCTGCTTGCAGCAAGAGCAGAGGAAGCAACTTTGTTTCTTTTTAGCCAGTTTTCAGCTCCTTTTCTCTGGGGGGAGATGGAGAGTTGAACTTTGTTTTCCTGGGACTTTGGGGGTTTTTTCCCCTTCTCTTCTTGACTCTTTCAACATCAGAGCACATTGGGAGAATTTTCTCCCGAGGTGGGGGCCCTGAATGTGGGCCCATGAGCCAGCTGCAAGGAGGAGGAGAGAGACTACACCTACGGAAGTGTTGGGGTTCCTCCCCCCTGCCATGAGGTCATGGGAGAGGGGACCCTGGGGTAGAGGCATGGCCTGGGCACGGGGGTCTCCCTGCTCCCTGCTCACATGTGCCCTAATCCTGTTCAGCACTGCTTATTTTGTGTTGCCCTGTGCGAGGAGGGCCCTGGTTGTGCTGTGATTGCTCAGTTCTTTGGCAGTGCCCCGCCCATGTGGCTGGAGAAGAAAGAGCTCTGCAACTTCTCTCAAGAATGGCTCCCTGTTTCTTTGCACGGGCCTCGCTGTCTATGGATGTTTCAGGAGACCCCACCGAAACACGGAAGGACTCTCAAATTATCCCAGCTTTCTCTGCACAGCGAGAGCTTTTAATATTTAGCATTGCTATCCTTTTCCTGTGTGTTTGTTAAAAAAATAGTTTTTATCTCTTTCACTTTCTTCCCAGGAAAGTTCTTTTTTCCAAAAACCTGGTGGGGGAGGGCTGGGTGTAACCTGCCTTCTATCAGAGGATATTTTCCTCCACATTTGTCCAAACCGGCACAGCCTGTCCTTTCCTGGGTCTCTGTTGCAGATGGAAGCTGCTGGTGCCATTGTCAGCTTGAAGCACTCTTTTGATGCAAGCAGATGTTGCCAGGTGTGTTCAGCAGCTGTTGCTCAATGCTTATGCCAAGCTATTGTGTTCCTCATGGAACCAAGGAGCCATTGTGACACTGCAGGGGCTGATGGCATCAAGGAGGCAATTGTGACAGTACAGAACCTCCTAGAAACAAGGCTCCATTGTGACACCGTGGGGAATCATGGAATCAAGGAGCCCATTGTGACACGGCTGCATGGAACCAATGGTCCATGGTTACACGGCGGATTCAAGAAGAGCACGGTGACACCATGCAACATCATGGAACCATAAGTCCATTGTGACACAGCGGGGCCTCATGGAAACAAGGGGACCATTGTGGCAAAGCAGGGCCTAATGGAAGCATGGAGAGCATTGTGACACTAAGGAAACTCCTGGAACCAAGATGACCACTGGCACATAATGGAACCTCATGGAAGCAAGCCTCCACAATGACTTTGGAGGGCCTCAGGGACCACAGGACCCATTGTGACACAGCAGGACCTGGTGGAACCAAGGAGCCTTTGTGATACTCCAGATCCACATGGAAGCCAGGGTGCACTGAGACACAGCGGGGCCTTGTTGGAACCAAAGACACCTCTGCAAAAAGCAGGCTAGCTCATAGAAGCAAGGAGTCCATTGTTACAACGTAAAAGCTATGGAAGCAAGGGACCATTGTGACACTGCGGGGCCTCATGGAACCAATTGTCCATGATGACAATGCGGATCAAAGGAGACCATGGTGACACTGCGGAACCTGATGGAACCAAGGAGCCATTGTGACACAGTGGGGCCTCATGGAATCAAGGAGACCATTGTGACCCAGGTGTTGCATGGGAAGGCAAGGAGCCATTGTGACACTTTGGGCTTCTTCCCTTGAGCTCTGCAGCTGGCTGTCCCAGCCCAGCGCACCATGTGCCACCTGCTCTCCTCAGGGCTCTGCCTGCACACAGCCCCAGGAGAAGTTTTCCTGTTTGGAAGGAAAGAATGGAAAAGCCGGAGCAGGTTTCCTAAACAACAAACCCCACTCAGGAGCCACATGCTCAGTACAGGCTGCCTGGAACGATGTCCCCTTTCTACAAGGGTCAGTGTGAGCAGGAATGAATGATCTCTGGGAGCAGAATTCTCGGAGTCTTTCCACTGAATTCTCTGTCCCTGTGTCTTGGGGTGACTTTATTGTGTGTATCCCCTATTGCTGCTCTATGCCCAGAAGTGAACTTTGTGCATTTCTGTGCCTTTCAACTGAGCCTGAGAGGGGGGAGAGGAAAAAAAACCGGACAAACTTCTCAGAGTGTTTGTTCAAGGACACACATACACACTCCTCTGCATCCTGCTTGCAGCAAGAGCAGAGGAAGCAACTTTGTTTCTTTTTAGCCAGTTTTCAGCTCCTTTTCTCTGGGGGGAGATGGAGAGTTGAACTTTGTTTTCCTGGGACTTTGGGGGTTTTTTCCCCTTCTCTTCTTGACTCTTTCAACATCAGAGCACATTGGGAGAATTTTCTCCCGAGGTGGGGGCCCTGAATGTGGGCCCATGAGCCAGCTGCAAGGAGGAGGAGAGAGACTACACCTACGGAAGTGTTGGGGTTCCTCCCCCCTGCCATGAGGTCATGGGAGAGGGGACCCTGGGGTAGAGGCATGGCCTGGGCACGGGGTCTCCCTGCTCCCTGCTCACATGTGCCCTAATCCTGTTCAGCACTGCTTATTTTGTGTTGCCCTGTGCGAGGAGGGCCCTGGTTGTGCTGTGATTGCTCAGTTCTTTGGCAGTGCCCCGCCCATGTGGCTGGAGAAGAAAGAGCTCTGCAACTTCTCTCAAGAATGGCTCCCTGTTTCTTTGCACGGGCCTCGCTGTCTATGGATGTTTCAGGAGACCCCACCGAAACACGGAAGGACTCTCAAATTATCCCAGCTTTCTCTGCACAGCGAGAGCTTTTAATATTTAGCATTGCTATCCTTTTCCTGTGTGTTTGTTAAAAAAATAGTTTTTATCTCTTTCACTTTCTTCCCAGGAAAGTTCTTTCTTCCAAAAACCTGGTGGGGGAGGGCTGGGTGTAACCTGCCTTCTATCAGAGGATATTTTCCTCCACATTTGTCCAAACCGGCACAGCCTGTCCTTTCCTGGGTCTCTGTTGCAGATGGAAGCTGCTGGTGCCATTGTCAGCTTGAAGCACTCTTTTGATGCAAGCAGATGTTGCCAGGTGTGTTCAGCAGCTGTTGCTCAATGCTTATGCCAAGCTATTGTGTTCCTCATGGAACCAAGGAGCCATTGTGACACTGCAGGGGCTGATGGCATCAAGGAGGCAATTGTGACAGTACAGAACCTCCTAGAAACAAGGCTCCATTGTGACACCGTGGGGAATCATGGAATCAAGGAGCCCATTGTGACACGGCTGCATGGAACCAATGGTCCATGGTTACACGGCGGATTCAAGAAGAGCACGGTGACACCACGCAACATCATGGAACCATAGGTCCATTGTGACACAGCGGGGCCTCATGGAAACAAGGGGACCATTGTGGCAAAGCAGGGCCTAATGGAAGCATGGAGAGCATTGTGACACTAAGGAAACTCCTGGAACCAAGATGACCACTGGCACATAATGGAACCTCATGGAAGCAAGCCTCCACAATGACTTTGGAGGGCCTCAGGGACCACAGGACCCATTGTGACACAGCAGGACCTGGTGGAACCAAGGAGCCTTTGTGATACTCCAGATCCACATGGAAGCCAGGGTGCACTGAGACACAGCGGGGCCTTGTTGGAACCAAAGACACCTCTGCAAAAAGCAGGCTAGCTCATAGAAGCAAGGAGTCCATTGTTACAACGTAAAAGCTATGGAACCAAGGGACCATTGTGACACTGCGGGGCCTCATGGAACCAATTGTCCATGATGACAATGCGGATCAAAGGAGACCATGGTGACACTGCGGAACCTGATGGAACCAAGGAGCCATTGTGACACAGTGGGGCCTCATGGAATCAAGGAGACCATTGTGACCCAGGTGTTGCATGGGAAGGCAAGGAGCCATTGTGACACTTTGGGCTTCTTCCCTTGAGCTCTGCAGCTGGCTGTCCCAGCCCAGCGCACCATGTGCCACCTGCTCTCCTCAGGGCTCTGCCTGCACACAGCCCCAGGAGAAGTTTTCCTGTTTGGAAGGAAAGAATGGAAAAGCCGGAGCAGGTTTCCTAAACAACAAACCCCACTCAGGAGCCACATGCTCAGTACAGGCTGCCTGGAACGATGTCCCCTTTCTACAAGGGTCAGTGTGAGCAGGAATGAATGATCTCTGGGAGCAGAATTCTCGGAGTCTTTCCACTGAATTCTCTGTCCCTGTGTCTTGGGGTGACTTTATTGTGTGTATCCCCTATTGCTGCTCTATGCCCAGAAGTGAACTTTGTGCATTTCTGTGCCTTTCAACTGAGCCTGAGAGGGGGGAGAGGAAAAAAAACCGGACAAACTTCTCAGAGTGTTTGTTCAAGGACACACATACACACTCCTCTGCATCCTGCTTGCAGCAAGAGCAGAGGAAGCAACTTTGTTTCTTTTTAGCCAGTTTTCAGCTCCTTTTCTCTGGGGGGAGATGGAGAGTTGAACTTTGTTTTCCTGGGACTTTGGGGGTTTTTTCCCCTTCTCTTCTTGACTCTTTCAACATCAGAGCACATTGGGAGAATTTTCTCCCGAGGTGGGGGCCCTGAATGTGGGCCCATGAGCCAGCTGCAAGGAGGAGGAGAGAGACTACACCTACGGAAGTGTTGGGGTTCCTCCCCCCTGCCATGAGGTCATGGGAGAGGGGACCCTGGGGTAGAGGCATGGCCTGGGCACGGGGTCTCCCTGCTCCCTGCTCACATGTGCCCTAATCCTGTTCAGCACTGGTTATTTTGTGTTGCCCTGTGCGAGGAGGGCCCTGGTTGTGCTGTGATTGCTCAGTTCTTTGGCAGTGCCCCGCCCATGTGGCTGGAGAAGAAAGAGCTCTGCAACTTCTCTCAAGAATGGCTCCCTGTTTCTTTGCACGGGCCTCGCTGTCTATGGATGTTTCAGGAGACCCCACCGAAACACGGAAGGACTCTCAAATTATCCCAGCTTTCTCTGCACAGCGAGAGCTTTTAATATTTAGCATTGCTATCCTTTTCCTGTGTGTTTGTTAAAAAAATAGTTTTTATCTCTTTCACTTTCTTCCCAGGAAAGTTCTTTTTTCCAAAAACCTGGTGGGGGAGGGCTGGGTGTAACCTGCCTTCTATCAGAGGATATTTTCCTCCACATTTGTCCAAACCGGCACAGCCTGTCCTTTCCTGGGTCTCTGTTGCAGATGGAAGCTGCTGGTGCCATTGTCAGCTTGAAGCCCTCTTTTGATGCAAGCAGATGTTGCCAGGTGTGTTCAGCAGCTGTTGCTCAATGCTTATGCCAAGCTATTGTGTTCCTCATGGAACCAAGGAGCCATTGTGACACTGCAGGGGCTGATGGCATCAAGGAGGCAATTGTGACAGTACAGAACCTCCTAGAAACAAGGCTCCATTGTGACACCGTGGGGAATCATGGAATCAAGGAGCCCATTGTGACACGGCTGCATGGAACCAATGGTCCATGGTTACACTGCGGATTCAAGAAGAGCACGGTGACACCACGCAACATCATGGAACCATAGGTCCATTGTGACACAGCGGGGCCTCATGGAAACAAGGGGACCATTGTGGCAAAGCAGGGCCTAATGGAAGCATGGAGAGCATTGTGACACTAAGGAAACTCCTGGAACCAAGATGACCACTGGCACATAATGGAACCTCATGGAAGCAAGCCTCCACAATGACTTTGGAGGGCCTCAGGGACCACAGGACCCATTGTGACACAGCAGGACCTGGTGGAACCAAGGAGCCTTTGTGATACTCCACATCCACATGGAAGCCAGGGTGCACTGAGACACAGCGGGGCCTTGTGGGAACCAAAGACACCTCTGCAAAAAGCAGGCTAGCTCATAGAAGCAAGGAGTCCATTGTTACAACGTAAAAGCTATGGAAGCAAGGGACCATTGTGACACTGCGGGGCCTCATGGAACCAATTGTCCATGATGACAATGCGGATCAAAGGAGACCATGGTGGCACTGCGGAACCTGATGGAACCAAGGAGCCATTGTGACACAGTGGGGCCTCATGGAATCAAGGAGACCATTGTGACCCAGGTGTTGCATGGGAAGGCAAGGAGCCATTGTGACACTTTGGGCTTCTTCCCTTGAGCTCTGCAGCTGGCTGTCCCAGCCCAGCGCACCATGTGCCACCTGCTCTCCTCAGGGCTCTGCCTGCACACAGCCCCAGGAGAAGTTTTCCTGTTTGGAAGGAAAGAATGGAAAAGCCGGAGCAGGTTTCCTAAACAACAAACCCCACTCAGGAGCCACATGCTCAGTACAGGCTGCCTGGAACGATGTCCCCTTTCTACAAGGGTCAGTGTGAGCAGGAATGAATGATCTCTGGGAGCAGAATTCTCGGAGTCTTTCCACTGAATTCTCTGTCCCTGTGTCTTGGGGTGACTTTATTGTGTGTATCCCCTATTGCTGCTCTATGCCCAGAAGTGAACTTTGTGCATTTCTGTGCCTTTCAACTGAGCCTGAGAGGGGGGAGAGGAAAAAAAACCGGACAAACTTCTCAGAGTGTTTGTTCAAGGACACACATACACACTCCTCTGCATCCTGCTTGCAGCAAGAGCAGAGGAAGCAACTTTGTTTCTTTTTAGCCAGTTTTCAGCTCCTTTTCTCTGGGGGGAGATGGAGAGTTGAACTTTGTTTTCCTGGGACTTTGGGGGTTTTTTCCCCTTCTCTTCTTGACTCTTTCAACATCAGAGCACATTGGGAGAATTTTCTCCCGAGGTGGGGGCCCTGAATGTGGGCCCATGAGCCAGCTGCAAGGAGGAGGAGAGAGACTACACCTACGGAAGTGTTGGGGTTCCTCCCCCCTGCCATGAGGTCATGGGAGAGGGGACCCTGGGGTAGAGGCATGGCCTGGGCACGGGGGTCTCCCTGCTCCCTGCTCACATGTGCCCTAATCCTGTTCAGCACTGCTTATTTTGTGTTGCCCTGTGCGAGGAGGGCCCTGGTTGTGCTGTGATTGCTCAGTTCTTTGGCAGTGCCCCGCCCATGTGGCTGGAGAAGAAAGAGCTCTGCAACTTCTCTCAAGAATGGCTCCCTGTTTCTTTGCACGGGCCTCGCTGTCTATGGATGTTTCAGGAGACCCCACCGAAACACGGAAGGACTCTCAAATTATCCCAGCTTTCTCTGCACAGCGAGAGCTTTTAATATTTAGCATTGCTATCCTTTTCCTGTGTGTTTGTTAAAAAAATAGTTTTTATCTCTTTCACTTTCTTCCCAGGAAAGTTCTTTCTTCCAAAAACCTGGTGGGGGAGGGCTGGGTGTAACCTGCCTTCTATCAGAGGATATTTTCCTCCACATTTGTCCAAACCGGCACAGCCTGTCCTTTCCTGGGTCTCTGTTGCAGATGGAAGCTGCTGGTGCCATTGTCAGCTTGAAGCCCTCTTTTGATGCAAGCAGATGTTGCCAGGTGTGTTCAGCAGCTGTTGCTCAATGCTTATGCCAAGCTATTGTGTTCCTCATGGAACCAAGGAGCCATTGTGACACTGCAGGGGCTGATGGCATCAAGGAGGCAATTGTGACAGTACAGAACCTCCTAGAAACAAGGCTCCATTGTGACACCGTGGGGAATCATGGAATCAAGGAGCCCATTGTGACACAGCCAGGCTGCATGGAACCAATGGTCCATGGTTACACGGCGGATTCAAGAAGAGCACGGTGACACCACGCAACATCATGGAACCATAGGTCCATTGTGACACAGCGGGGCCTCATGGAAACAAGGGGACCATTGTGGGAAAGCAGGGCCTAATGGAAGCATGGAGAGCATTGTGACACTAAGGAAACTCCTGGAACCAAGATGACCACTGGCACATAATGGAACCTCATGGAAGCAAGCCTCCACAATGACTTTGGAGGGCCTCAGGGACCACAGGACCCATTGTGACACAGCAGGACCTGGTGGAACCAAGGAGCCTTTGTGATACTCCACATCCACATGGAAGCCAGGGTGCACTGAGACACAGCGGGGCCTTGTGGGAACCAAAGACACCTCTGCAAAAAGCAGGCTAGCTCATAGAAGCAAGGAGTCCATTGTTACAACGTAAAAGCTATGGAAGCAAGGGACCATTGTGACACTGCGGGGCCTCATGGAACCAATTGTCCATGATGACAGTGCGGATCAAAGGAGACCATGGTGACACTGAGGAACCTGATGGAACCAAGGAGCCATTGTGACACAGTGGGGCCTCATGGAATCAAGGAGACCATTGTGACCCAGGTGTTGCATGTGAAGGCAAGGAGCCATTGTGACACTTTGGGCTTCTTCCCTTGAGCTCTGCAGCTGGCTGTCCCAGCCCAGCGCACCATGTGCCACCTGCTCTCCTCAGGGCTCTGCCTGCACACAGCCCCAGGAGAAGTTTTCCTGTTTGGAAGGAAAGAATGGAAAAGCCGGAGCAGGTTTCCTAAACAACAAACCCCACTCAGGAGCCACATGCTCAGTACAGGCTGCCTGGAACGATGTCCCCTTTCTACAAGGGTCAGTGTGAGCAGGAATG